>NC_136814.1:51363041-52059787 GCF_951394365.1 Tetrao urogallus | reverse complement strand
ATGGTAGAACTTGTGTCATAGCAAGAAAGGAATATCAAGGCAAGAGAAAATAGGCTGTGAGAAGTAATACAAATGAATAATTGAAAACTAGGAGTTCTTTCTATTCATATGCTTCTTTCCAGATGAATTTAGTCCTTCATTATGAATAATGTGATTTAATCTGTAATCACATTTTTACTAATTGCTGTTATAATGCTGTAGTCAGCTGACAATTAAATATGCACACTAATATATAAACATTAAATGCAACTCTCTAATGTCCTACCTTTAAATATTTACACCTAAAGAACATGGAAACTCAGTGAAACATGTCAGAACTGCTCCCCTGTTACTGTCCTTGTACTTAAACCTTGCCCCAGAAATGCACAGTATTTGAAGTTTCAATAATAGTCTTTATAGAAGGCAATGAAAGCAAAACACATACTATTAATATGGATGCATGGTGTGCCCATGGGCAGCATATCCATGCGTGTTTGTGGACAGTGAACACTGCCTTGGGCTCTCTGTGATTTGAATGGTGTGGGAGGGCGCTCTGAGAGAAGAAGTCCAGGATTTTTCAAGTGGGATTTTCGCAGATACAAAACTTGCAAAGTGATTTGCAGCATTTGAGGGTGGATTTATTTTTCTCCTCATTTCATCACTTTTTAAGTATCAAGAACAATTTTATTTTGGTCCTCTACTGTTAACAGCTAGCTTCCTACTGTAATCCATTGAGTTACGTAAAATGCCACTTCATTTTGTTCCTTTTGAGAGGCTGATCTATATTCAGACATATCTATGTAACCACAAGGATAGCTACCGACTTACAGGACATCAGTGTCATTCATGGAGGTGTTACAAAGATTTGTTTCACATTTTTTGTATATGAAGATGTATGACCATATATGGGTCAGAAAATGAGGCAAAGGTCTTAGAAGGTCAGGTAAATCAGTCATGCAAACCAGTCTGTGGAGCACTGCTGTGCTGAAGAAGCTTTTCCCTCTCCTTAGCCAATCTTTGTCTACTTGTTCCATATAATTTGGAATGCTCCTGGCCCTGCTTTGGCACTCTCATCCTCAGGACATACATTTGCTACAGTGCAAGAAAAGGGGAAAAAAAAAAAAAAAAAGAAAAAAAAAAAGGTTAAGGAAAATGAAATCAAGGAAAGGAAAAATGGGAATGTGAAAGGAAAAGTGAAAAGGTTAAGGAAGTGCTGCGGGAAAGAAAGGGAGAAAGAAGAGGGAGAGGAGGAAAAGAAATAAGGGTAAAGTAAAGGAAGGAGAAATGGGAAAGGCAAGGGGCAAGGGCAAGAAAAAAGGAAAAGGAAAAGGAAAAGGAAAAGGAAAAGGAAAAGGAAAAGGAAAAGGAAAAGGAAAAGGAAAAGGAAAAGGAAAAGGAAAAGGAAAAGGAAAAGGAAAAGGAAAAGGAAAAGGAAAAGGAAGTCTGTCAAAGCCTGCTTAGCATTTTCTTATGCTTTTCACATCGTTTCTTGTCCTCTCCCCAGGATGTGTTAGTTACCTTGACCAGTGATGGATGTAGGCTAATGGAGAAGATGAAATAAACTACCATGGTTTTATGTGCACTTGTAAATCAAAGCAAATATATTTTCACTCTTCAGGTTTAAGCTGAAGACCTGCCATGATTGTTCAAGGCAGCAGCTCCATGCTTGGAGGCTGATATAACAACAGTATCTCAGTAATTCAGGATACCCTAATGCCTCCCATGATAAGAAATCAGCATGAGAAGCTCCAAGCATTGCATCTGAAATAGAAAAACAAATCCTGGAAAACTTTTATTGAAAGACAGCCTTTTCTCAGATACACCTGCTTGCTCAAATCCACTGCTGCCATTGTTCTTTCATTAACCCCACATTCAGTATTCAAGAAGAGTGCATTTTTTGGTGGTGTCCATACAGACTGTATAACCAGTGCTGTCTGAAAGCAGTTTTAATTATACAGTTTTCACAAGGAGTGTTGGTTGACATACTTGCCCCAAAAAATCAACGCCACCTTCAATCTTCAGCATGGATCAGTCAGCCACAGATTCCAGGCCACTAAACTGGGCATTTAGTATACAGGCTACTCTAGTAAGAGTTCTGAAAAACACAGCTTTAGCTAGAAAAGAGTTCTAAAAATACATATGCAAGGTGTGGGAAAAAAAAAATGAGCAAATGCTTTTAACTTTACTCAGATGTGTCCCTCCACTGCCATTTCTTTTTCCCTTTTGACAATTCTCAGGAGAGGAAGAAGAGGACTGTGGCTGAGCAGTGCAGCTCACAGTCACTGCGGCTCTCTCTGTCCCTGTTATGTTGCAATTCAGATCCAAATGTAGTAACATTATGCATTTTTTGAATTCCAGTCTGGTTTTCTTTCCACTTGCCTGGCACGATTGCACGGGTTTTTCCAGTAGAGGGCAGTGGCATATTACTGGTAGTAATGCTGTTAAAATCAAGCAAAAAATTCAAGAGTCTTCTCATGTAAGCACAGGCACAGAGATATGTGGGAGAGTTCATATCAGGTTTGTCTATTATTTAGTAATCTGTTGCATCGGTGGATAAAGCAAACGCTCTGCACTCGGGGAAGTGAGGGCAGAGAGCTGTCTGCCTGCATTTGGTCATATTTAGTTGAAAGAGTAATACGGAACGTCTCTATTTTCTTTTGCTGGTTGCTACATATTCTCCTTTTTTGCTCTGAGGGGTTGCAATGGAAATAGCAACTGCTGCACTGCTGTCAGCTGAGCAAACAGAGACAGCTCTCCATTTCAAGCTTGCACATTAGTTTGTTCCATCACTGAGCAAATGATTTGATCTGATGGGATGCCATCCTGTGACTCAGAAATTCACTGTGGGATAATTGTCCAGGGAGGAAAATAGCAGCAGAGTTGTATTGACCGTGGCATGCAGGCCCATACCTTCCTACCACAATTTTCCCTCAATAACATCATGAAAGATCTGCCCCCAGCAGGACCCTCTGCTCCACACACTTTTTCCTTATGTCACATGTGAGCCATGTAGGTACACTGCTGACCCCTCAACTGCTCTGTCATGGGGCAGGATTGATCAGAAAGCTGCACCATGGGCAAATGGCACCTTGTTGGAATTAAAATGTCTCACCAGTAATTCTGGCAAGAACTGCAAAGGAAAAAATTCTGAAACAGTTTGAATCACCTCATCCATCCATCCATCACCACACTTGTCCTGGGAGTCCAGCTGCACTGGCACTTCTCTTTCCATGTGTGCACCAGTTTTTCTCTGGCACCAAGCTAAGGGAAGGAGGTGGTTTGGGGCAGGTAGGGCAGGTCCAGTAAGGCAAGGATATACCCTGCTTCAGCCTCTTGCTTTATCAGGGAAAAAAAAAAAAAAAAAAAATTAGGGATGATTGCCTTGAAGGCAGGAAGGAGTGGTGGGAGGAAGGCCCAGGATCAAACCTGCACTTGTACAGAGAGGGGCAGAAGACTGGAATGATGGATGTTGTGACACCATCACTGCTCTGAAACATTCGTGGTGTTACTGTTGTACACGTACAGAGTCAAGGCACAGCTACAGTGCCATAACAAACCCTCTTAGCGACATTACACAGGTATGGCTGTGCACATGGAAGGAGACAGGATGAGTCCCTTGCCACTTCTCTGATCCATACAATGAACGCCACTTCCCAGGAGAGATGACATGCCAGTATGCTTCTCATTCTTGCTTGGAATGACTCACTGCTCATATCTAGTCATTTCTAGAAATATTCATGGTTGAGTTGGGCATTATGCAGGTGCTGACAACACTACTCAGAACACAGAGCTGCCACCAGTTTAAAACAGTCTAATGCTCTTCAAAAATTGTTCAAGGAAGGACTGTGACCATGGGAAACCCAGCACTTGCAAAGCTTTGCAGGAGCACCAGAGGACAAGGACTGAAATACTATGATTTCCCAAGCAGAGAGCAACTCAAGGAGTACTCGGGGGAGTTTTGTGCATATTTGCAACAATGCAGTGTGGGTCATATCCAAGCTGAGCTCTCCAAGTAAGGCAGCCTGGGGGTAATGCAGCTCCAACTGCTGAGCTGGACCTGTATCCATGGATGTCTTCTTCCATAACCTAGAGATGGTGGTGACTGTGGAGCAAGAGCCAAAACAAACACTCTTGCAAGTTGGCGGGATGTATTTTGAGCCAGAGCTAAAATAGGATTTAGGCATGCTAAGCCTTAAAATAGTGATCCAAACCAGCCCTCATCCCCTGCGCTGGTTAGGTGTCAGCTCTTGCTTGAGATAAGGAACTTACATGAACTTCATCTGCATTGAACTGAAGAGGAGCTGAGGTCAAGTCCACCACTTTTTAGTAGATGTCTCCTTGTGGAGGTACTCATTCCAGGTCTTTTCACCAGCATCAGATAAAGGCACTGTGAAGTGCATCTATCATGGTGCTTCTGATGTGGCTGAGCAGGAGGAGAAAAGCTGAATGCACATTTCATTGCAGAAAAGATCAACCCAAAAAAGATTAGCATAGGCAGAAGAAGCCTGTCCCTGTGAGTGTGACAGTCATATACTGTTGCTGGGTAACAGATGGATAAATTTAACTCATCCTGTTCTCTTATTCTTGCTTATTTTTAACTCTTCTCAAAGAAGGGTCTTTCTCACTTAGCTTATTCCTTTACCCAGAAAACTGTGTAAACTCTGGGAAATATCTGTACTCTGGTTCAGCAAGTAAGCAATCCTCTGACTATGTTTTATCCTACCATGTGCTTTCTACATTTAAGGAAGGTGATCTTCTGATTATGATCAGATTGGACATCAACTGGAGAATCACATAAGAATCAAATATAAATTGCCCCAGGAGAAGCTTTTGTCTTAGTGAAGCACCAGAAGACTTTCAGGACAGAGGGGACTCTCCATCACTGTAAGTGTGTAAGAACAGGTTGAACCTGGGCTTTCTGAACCCACTCATGTGATGTCATCTGCAACAGTGACAGAAATATCAAGTAACACAGAGAGAGCATTCTGCCTACTGATCCTCTTTAATTCCAAGTAACTATTTTTACTAATGCACTACAGCCCTGCCCTTACCAAGGCATTGCAAATGAGTGGGCTTTAAGGTACCTTCCAACCCAAGCCATTCTGTGATTCCATGATACTATGATTTGAAACACAGATGGGATTTAAAGCATCCCCTGGATGTAGAGGAGTCAGTCACAGGTGCTGTAGCCACCAGCAGCTCTCAGCCCTGGTCCCTCCTAAAGGTAGAATGCAAACCTCTAGGTTAGGCATACATTCTGCTGGGTTGATTTTGACATAGATCAAAACTGTGCTGGAGGCTCACAAATTTGTTTCCATCCTCAGCCTTTGTACTAAACTCACACAGTTGTGTGAGATGCTGCTGTGAGCACAATGGCCTGCATCTCCCCTGAATCTGCCAGAGGAAGTGACAGGCCTAAATCTCCCACTGAGAAGAAACCTGTACATTACTGAAGATGCTGCAAAAGACATTTCAGTGTTTTCTTTAGTGAGGCTGAAAAAAGAAGGTGAGAAAGAAGCTTTGGGGATAATGCTGAAGTGAAGAAGTTAGACTTGAAGTGTTGACATTTGTCAGGGACAGTTAGGATTTGCTCTACTAATGGAAGGGAGTGCAGGCACAGAGGCCTCTGCAGTGCTCCTAGCTGAGATGACCATGTCAGCAGGTAGGAGTCAATAGGACAGTAAGGCTGTTTGTAATAATGCATATCAGTACAGCATGTGGACAAAGAGTATTCCAGTGCTCACATATCACCACCAGATCTGAAAATAAAGCTGTGTGTTTCCCTTCTTTTTTCAGACTGCATTCATAATTTGGTGCAAAAGCCAAATACTAGCTACCGTTGTCCTAGCTGGAGCTAACAGATAGTCTTCAAGGATGTTTGCAAGCAAGCAGATCAACCCAGTTCTACATTTAGTCATTTCATTAAATGGCTCATTTTTTATTTCCTATTACAGGAAAAAAATAATCTATTTATTTGGCAGAGAGCCCTTCCTCCCTCAATCTCAAGATCTGCCCAACAGAGTTTTTGTATGCAGAAACCTTGAACTGTCACGGTGCATACAGATCTCAAGGCTGTGGATGCCTGATGATAGGAGCTGCTGTGGCTTATTCCTGTAGAACAGAAATTCTGTTGTTTGTAGAACAGCCCAATGGTTGTGATTGGCATATACCTACTCTCATCCAGATTGTTTCTCCTTTGGCTGGCACAATGCCAACAGAAGCACTTTAATATTAAAGTGGTTGTGGGAAAGCAGTAGATGCAATAACAGAGGAACAAAAAAAAAAAAACAAACAAACAAACAAAAAACATTGCTTTATGAAGTGTTTTGGCTCATTTACCCAATCTAAATAATTACTGATGACTAAGTGCCTGAGTTCAGAAAATAAAGGTTCAGTTTGTCTTGTACAACTTCTTTTCTCCGGTCTGTGATGAATAAGGTTCTCTGAGCCAACACCCAAAAGCAAGGTAGGCACCTCTTTCAAAAAAGTTTTTAATATCAGCTTAGACAAGACCAGTTTGCTTTAACACTTGTTATTAATTTATTAAGCCACAGTGTTTGGAAGAAGGACGAGGAGTATCAGCCTTAGTCTATCTGAATGGCTGGTGTGTATATATATTGCTGAATACACTTTTTTTTTTTCTTTTCCCAGATGGAATGTGAGCCTAATGTTATACATAACATCGCTGTATCATTTCTGACATGGATATCCCTTCATTGCAGCAGTGGTTCCCAGGCCTTGAACAAATAACTCCTATGGGCTATGTGCTTTTCTGTCTTATCAAAATTGATTTAGCTGCACAGAAATAACTTTTAAATTCTGATAGCTGTGTGACATATTCTCATTGGTGAAGCAGTAGAATCTTAAAGCTGACGCTTTTGTAGACTTGGCCATTTGTAGACTTCTTGGCTGGTCTCTTGCAACCGCAGATCTTGGCACCTTTTCTCAAGCACTCAGCTTTCCCATTTTATAAATCATGGGGCTCCAACACCCCATCAAGCTATTGCCACTCAAAAAGTTATCCCAGTCCTCCTGAGTCACTGAGACTGTGAAGGTGAACTTTCTTCTTCCACTCCTTTCTCTCTCTAACAGGTTTTCTTTACTCTTGCCACAAGTTCAGAGTTGAACTAGTTGAATCCCTGCACAGCTGACACTGAATTGTCAGAACAGAATCATGCTCCTGAGACCTGAATGCACTGATTTATTGAGTGTGATGTCTTACTGATGGCTTCTTGTTTTGCCTATGAAACAGGGTGTAACCAGCCACATAAAAATGATAAACTGCTGTTTGTCCTTACAATAATTTTGATCTTGAGAATAAATTATATCAGCGTGTTTGAATGAGGCAATGCTATTTATAGCCTTTGTAACGGCATAACTTCTACATGTAAGTGAAATAAATTTCTTTACAAGAAAAGTAACATCAACTTACAAGACCACTGGTTAATGCGTAAGTAGTGTCTAAAAGTATCTGCATTTTTTAGTACAATTAATTGTGACCTTAAGAAAAAAATTAAAATTCAGTCCTCTATCACAGAGGATTTCCAATATTTTGTCAATAAAAGGAATGCTGCTTACAAGCTTATAGAACTGGAGTTCCAGATGAAAACAGATTCAAAAGTCCTGAGCAAGTAGGAGGGAGTCCCAACTGGTCAGTCACCGCCTGAGGGTCAATCCACAGAACATCCTGATCTTCTCTGTCTGAGAGGACAAGAAAATATTTGCAAGAACACTTACTGAAACATAAATTTACTGTCTCCATTTGTCCCAGTAAATCTATCAATTGCAAGAAACTGTCAGATACTTTAAAACAAAATCAAATTTATTGTTAAGACTCAGGAATGAGTCAAAGCTAAAAATCAAGCCAAAGGGTAGTCCTAAATCACATCATCTGTCTCCCGTAGCCGTGAAACTGGGGTTAAAACCACTCCAAAGTTTGGGCTGTGAAACTGTCCTTTGGATGGGTAAGGGGTGACTCTTGTGGCACTGTGGACCAGTTGAATGAGTTCCTGGGCCACTCCAGGAAAAGCACAAGATTACAAGTGATACAGGCTTGAATGTGGTTTTAGTGAGATATGCATTTCCAGTTCAACACAGGGCTTTGAACCCAGTCTGACTGCCAAGGAAGCAATCTACTGGGATACATGTGTAATCCAGATAGCAGGGAACAAAGGAGAAGAAGGGGTAGAGCAGCCAGCCCAACTTGGGTACACCATCTGTGTTTGTACTGTGGACCAGGGAGAGCTCCTGCATTCTGCACTCCCCTTGGTCTAGGTGATCCCACCATGAAAGACAGGAACTCTCAGCCTTGAGAAAAGAAGTCTCAGAGGGAATCTGATCAATGTCTATAAATACCTAAGGTGTGGGAGGCAAAGGGACAAGGACTGACTCTTTTCAGTGGTGTGTGGCAGTAGCACAAGGGAAAACGTCTTTTCATCTTGCAGTCACTAAGCTGCTGAAATGAGACCTTCTTCTTGGCAGCAGCCTTTGACAAAGCTCAGTTTCTGTTAGAACATTAATGTCATCTTGTCTTCAAACTCTCAGTGATTAATATGGTGGGTACTCTGGCCTGTAGATAACATGAATGCTTAGAGGTAGGCACATGAGAAGAAAGATGATAGTGTTTTAAAAGCACCCAGCCAGCAGCATAAGAGCCTCATGCTCTTTATCCAAGACTTCTCCTGTAACCCTCAGCTGTACTTGGATTTTCACTCTCTGTGTTCCTTCACTTGAAATTTAGAGATGAATCCCGCTAACAGGACACTGTCCTTTGTAGGCGGCAATGTAGCAGGTGCAGCTGAGGGTGTAGAGCTGTGTGGGAAGTCACAAATCAGTGCAATCCGCAGTGACACCATCCTGCCACATTGCCCTGGGGTCTCAGACAAGCTTAATCTCTGAGTTTAAAGAGATTAAAACCAAGCTGAACTGAGACCAGAGTTCTTAGAAATTTGAGAAAATTTCATCTAGAAATCAAGAGGAATAATTAGCAATAAAGCACTTACAGAGTGAGTCATGATAACCCACGTGGAAACCTTTGCCACCAAAGGCCATACTGCTGACTGTAACTCTAGATGGTGCTCGTTGTGTGCCTGTAGCCATAGCAAAATACTATGAAATACTAACTGGGGGACTAACAGAAATACTAAACTGGGGGGTTTACATCCCCTGAAGGTGTTTCCTTGCTGCGAAAATTGCTGCTGTACATGCTTGGTTTCACAGAATCACAGAATGGTTGATGTTGGAAGGAGCTGCTTGGAATCTTGAACTTTTATAATGTTGAGTATCTCCAGAGGAGTCTCTGCAACATCCCTGGTCAGCCTTTTCCAATCCTCTGTCAAGGGGAAAACTGTGAAGAAGTTTTTTCTCATGCACAGACAGAATTTCCTGTGTTTCAATTTGTCCCCATTGACCCTAGTCCTGTTGTTGGACACCATGAAAAATAGCCTGGCCCCAAGCTGCTGATATTCTCCCTTAAGATATTTATACACATTAGTAAGACCCCTCCCAGTCTTCTCCAGGCTGAACAGCCTTGGCTTTCTCAGCCTCTCCTCATAGGAGAGATGCTCCAGCCTCCTAATTAGATTTGTAGCCCTTCATTGGACATACTCTAG
Organism: Tetrao urogallus; assembly: GCF_951394365.1. Lineage (NCBI taxonomy): Eukaryota > Metazoa > Chordata > Aves > Galliformes > Phasianidae > Tetrao > Tetrao urogallus. The sequence continues at coordinate 52,050,197 of NC_136814.1, read as the reverse complement.
GAGTTCCATGCCTTTCTCGTACTGAGGAGCCAAGAGCTGCACAAAGAACTCAAGATGTGTCCTCAGCAGTTCTGAGTAGAGGGGAGGATCACCTCCCTCAACATCCTGGCAACATTCTTTCTAATCCTAAAAGTTTCTAATACCTAAGAGTTTTCGTGATTAAAACAGAGCAAATCCTCTGAAAGAACACCTAGTAGAGGATGTAATAACTCCAGGCAGTTGAGTCAAGACACTGTCCCCCATAACATTCTTGTGGAGAAGCTGGCTGCCCATGGTCTGTATGGGTGTTTACTCTGCTGGGTGAAGCACTGGCTGGATGGCTGGGCCCAAAGAGTCATGGTCAATGAAGTTGGATCTAGTTGGTGGCCAGTCATGAGCACTGTCCCCCAAAGCTCAGTACTGGGGCCGCTTCTGTTTAACATCTTCACTGATGATCTTGATGAGGGGATTGAGTGCACCCTCAGTAAGTTTGCAGACAACACCAAGCTGGGAAGGAGTGTTGATCTGCCAGAGGGTAGAAGGGCACCGCAGAGGGACCTGGACAGACTGGATTGATTGGTTAACGGCATGAGTTTCAATAGGGCCAAGTGTCAGGTCCTGCATTTTGGTCACAACAACCCCAGGCAACCCTACAGGCTTGTGGAGGAGGAGGTGTGGCTGGAAAGCTGCCTGATGGAAAGGGACCTTGGTGTTCTGATGGACAGTCAGCTGAACATGAGCCAGCAGTGTTCCCCGGTGGCCAAGAAAGCCAATGGCATCCTGGCTTCTATCAGGAATGGTGTGGTGAGCAGGACTAGGGAAGTCATCCTGCCCCTGTACTCAGCATTGGTGAGGCCTCGCCTCAAGTACTGTGTTCAGTTTTGGGCACCTTAGTACAGAAAGGACATGGAGGTACTGGAGCAGGTCCATAGAGGGGCAACGAGGCTAGTGAAGAGCTTGGAAAATCAGCGCTATGAGGAGAGGCTGAGGGAGCTGGGGCTGTTTAGTCTGGGGAAGAGGCGGCTGAGAGGAGACCTTTTTACTCTTTTCCAGTACCTGAAAGGTGCTTACAGTAAGAGCAGTGTACGTCTCTTCTCACTGGTGACAGGTGACAAGACGAGAGGAAATGGCCTCAAGTTGCATCAAGGTAAGTTTTGGTTGGACGTTAGGAAACACTTCTTTACAGAAAGGGTGGTTAAACATTAGTATAGGATCCCCAGGGAGGTGGTTGAGTCACCATCCCTGGATGTGTTTAAGAGCTGTTTGGATGTGGTGCTCTGAGATATGATGTAGCAGAGGGTTGTTAGGGTTACTATGGTTAGGCTGCAGTTGGACTTGATGATCCTTGAGGTCCCTTCCAACCTGAGTAATTCTATGATTCTATGATTCTAAGGCATCAGTGTAATTTCTTTCTAAGTTCACTCAGTGCAGAAGTCCAACAACTGAAGATACTTTTAGGACATTGAGGACGTACAGTGTTTGCCTGAATTAAAAATAGTTTTCCTGTCTGTCCTTTGAGTGGGCAAGTTGCGTTCGTCAAACTAAGAGCTGCCTGTACCTCCTCTCACCCCTCCAGGCAGCCTCCTGAATGAGCTTAACTCAATGAGTAGTACTTCAGACAGCTCTATGCTTGCATTAACTTTGTCTCACCTGGTATCTGAGTGACTCAGTTACATTTTCCGCAGCAGTCCTGCAACACCTCTATCTACATACAGCTGCCCTGTAGGACTGGGTTCCTGGTGGGATCACCAGGCTGATGGTAGCACAGCCCACAAGGCACTCCTCCAATTTTTTGCTCCACAGATATCTTTGGCTCACAGAACACTTTTTGTGGCACTTCTCTTTGATGTTGATGGGGAAAGTCAGTCCCCTGGCTGCTACCTGCTGTTGAATAACTGTTGGGCTTGTCAATATTGCAATCTCCTCAAGAAAAATAAATGAAAGAAAGAAAAAAAAAAAAAAAAAAAAAAAAAAAAAAACATGAACAAAAACATGTGGAGGGAGTGAATGAGGAACAGTTGCAACAGAAATCCTTGATCAGTTCCATGTGCAAAGTCTCCCAGCACAGAAAAATTCACTGTGAAAAAAATGGTCCTACACCTTCCTCAACACCAGTTTCAGTGTTGTTTTTTTTGTTGGTTTGGTTTTGTTTTTTTTTTCTGTATTCTTTAAGAATACAGGGCAGAGAAGAAGATTTAGATCTTTGTGATGCTTAATGTTCATGTCTGCAATCTCTTCATCAAGAATTTCTCTACATTTACATGGTTCTTTTAGCATGCCAAGTAGACTGAGCAGCAAAGGAAGACAGGAATAATACATTAGCATCAAAATAAGTTTAATCTATTCCAAGAATATGCAGATCCATTATGTGGTCACACAGATGTGCAGCACAAAGCTGTCATGCTCTCCACCTCCTTTCTGAGCCCTTCATTCCCCTTAGCCACTGAGTTGAGTTCACTCTCTCTCATGTTTGAGCTCTTTGAAAAGTATAAGAAAATAATTGCCTTTTCTAGAGTCCAGGAAAACGGCCCTAGAAAAAGGCATTCCCTATAGGCTGATTCAGCACCAAAAACAGTAACTCACAGACATCAGTAGATCACCTCTAAAGGTGAGCCATAAAAGTAATTAAAGGCTTGATTGACTGTAAACGCTGCTCCTTGTTCTAATCTGGATGGTGGACAGAGATCCATCTCTACCATGATCAAGTAAGCGTGCTGTAAAAATACTAAATTAATCAGAAAAATCTTCCTGAAATGGATAAGAAGTTTGTAATTAACATGAATGCAGTCCTGGCTTCCACTCTTTTCTTTCTGGTCAAAATAGGTTTCAACTATTCAGTTGGAAGATTCTGATGAGGGGCATTTGTAAAAAATTTCTAGGCATTTTTGTACAGAATGCAATCCATCTGACAAGCAGGAGTTCTTTTAGTTACTGTACTCTCTACACCTGCTACCATTAAAGCTGACTAAATTTTCTGTTAAAGCTTTCTTACTTCAAGTGTTTACTATCTCTTGGCACTTGCTTGAAAGATATACAGAAATGTATAGAAAACTACCATTATATCAATCCTCTATCAAATTCTCAGACTAGACAAAAAAAAAAAAAAGGAATTATTTTCTTTAAATAGCACAAGATTGAATAATAATACCATTCGTTTCTCTTATAATTGTGTTCTGCTTTTCTGAACAACTAGATGTACTTAGGATTTCAAGCACTTTTCTAGAAGCATGAGGATTAAAAATGAATACTTTACTTTTGAAATGCAATTAAGACAGGCAAACAAACAACCCCAGCTTCAGCTGGCATAAATCAGCTCAGTCATACCAGTGGAATTACAACCTATGCTGAATTGTTTCAGTTAATAATCACAGGTTCTTGCCATTTGTCTTCTTTTCATTCACTGTAATTTCTTCCTCTCTGCTGGGCTTGTCCTGGTTTTGGATGTTTAATTCCTGTTCCCTCTTTGCTTCTCTAGTCACTCAGGAGGAAAGGCTACTGGGAAAATTGTGCTGGGCACCATCCTGGGACAGATGCAGTCCCTTCAGTGTCCACTTATATGGACACGATGGTCTGTAAATTCATTTTCTGATCTTATTTATTCTGTGACTTGAATTTTCCAATAGCATTTTATAGCCTCAAATAACATAACTGTTCAACATTATTTTGGTGCACATTTTCCAAAGCAGCAGAGCAGTGTTAAGTGAAAGACCAATTTTATGTTAGCACTCATCTGTTTTAAACTGAGCTTCAATTTGCAATTTCCTATGCTATTCTACTGTGTTAAATTTTGTTCAGTATTTGTGCTGAAAATATCCAATTTCATGTATTCCAACACAGAAATGATTTCTACATAGTTTTTAAAATTCCAATTACAATATAATTTTAAAGAGTCCAACAGTGTTTAAAGGGTTGGCTCACTGCAGCCCCTTTTTTTTTAATTCTCTTTTTCTTTTAGAAAAAAGCAAATTCCAGTTATGAATTGTGACCTGTAAGGGAAAGGAAATAGATATCAAATCTTTGTTCTGGGCTCAATAAACTACAAGTGCAATCTACAGCTTATGAAGGGGAATTCTTTCCATGGATTTTTTTTTTTTACTTTACCAGACAGAAACAACTTTCTGATTTATTATTCTTTCCTTTCCAGAGGTTCTGTTTCAGCAATAGACTAGGCTCTGCTCATTGTCACACAAGGATCACAAAACACATGCAATCCTTGAGCTCATGATTTATTATACAAGATAATGCCTTTCAAAAGTGCAGCACTTTCCAGCATAGGACTAATGATAGCATCTAGAGGAAGAGAAAGCAGGAGAACTGAAAGTTAAGAAACAGAAGAAAATACAGCCCTCACTTGATGGCATCATCTAGCCAAGAGGGCAGAGCAGAGTGAACAGCATCTCTGCCACTATGGTTCTTCAGAAGCAAAGAGTGTTCTAGGAAAAAGCAGAATATTCTCTGTCTCAGATACCATTTTTGCATCCTACACCATGCATAGGCTACATCAGGGGGAAAAGGACAGATACTATGTTCATAGAATCATAGAATCATAGAATCGTAGAATCGTAGAATCGTAGAATCGTAGAATCATAGAATGGCCTGGGTTGAAAAAGACCACAGTGATCGTCTAGTTTCAACCCTCCTGCTATGTGCAGGGTCACCAGCCACCAGACCAGGCTGCCCAGAGACACATCCAGCCTGGCCTTGAATGCCTCCAGGTATGGGGCATCCACAACATCCTTGGGCAATCTCTTCCAGTGCATCACCACCTTATGTGTGAAAAACTTCCTCCTAATATCTAACCTAAACCTCCCCTGTCTCAGTTTAAGACTATTACTCCTTGTCCTATCACTATCCACACTCGTAAACAGCCACTCCTCCTCCTGTTTATACACTCCCTTCAAATATTGAAAGGCCACAGTGGAGCCGTCTCTTCTCCAAGCTAACCAAGCCCAGTTCCCTTAGCTTTTTCTCATAGGAGAGGTACTCCAGCCCTCTGATCATCTTAATGGCCCTCATCTGGACCTCACTCAAAGAGTTCCAATTCCTTCCTGTACTGGGGCCCCAGGCCTAGATGCAGTACTCCAGATGGGGCCTCACAAGATCTGAGTAGAGGGAGACAATCATCTCCCTCTCCCTGCTGGCCACTCCTCTTTTAACACAGCCCGGAACATAGTTGGCCTTCCAGGCCAAGCCAGGTGTCCCCAAGTGATCAGTCACTTCCATGGCCTCATCCTTCAACCATCTGGGCCAGTGAAAAAGGCAGCTGTGCAAGAGTGGTGTATGATAACCCAACAGTGTGAGATAGTAAGTCTCTGAACAAGGCACTGATAGCACAGTTTTTCACTTTCCTCCTCCAGAGAGCCTTGATCCTTCTTAAAATGGCACAAAAAGGGACACCCTGAACCACCAGGCGAATATAAGAAATGCCAGTGCAGTACAGTGTCTGTGCAGGAACACTTAGGAGTACTGGAAGAAATAACAAAACAAACTGGAGATCTTCGTGCAACATTCACCTAAGTACACTATTATCACCCATGCTACATTTAGCCAGGTTATTATTCAAATTCATTTCTTATCCAAAACACTATATTTTTATAGTGTGTCCTTTTACGTCTTTCCTAAAACATTTGGTTATTTAAATATATTTAAATTCCTGAATCATATCACCTTTGCAACATCATCCTACTGTCCTTTGCTTTTGGGATTGCATGGTGAGAATAACGCAATTTGTATATTCCCTCCTGCAAGTCTGTCTTCTGTCAGTATTAAAGTATTAATGTTTCAAACATACTTAGATAAAACTAGTCATCACAGGAATGTGTAAGACTGCAGAAAATATTTAAAGCATGCTCATGAAATCTGCATCCCTTACCAAATTTTCAAAGTTTTTAACCACAACAAAATGCCGTATAGGTTCAGTCTGAAAGGCTATTCAACCTAGTTTTTGGCTGCCCAATAGATGTTCTCTGTAGATGCTTGGGGTGAAAGTTGAAAAAGAAGCTGTCTTTGATCTGATTACTGGAAGACAATTTTGAGCCAATTCACCAGGTTTGTTATTCCCACTTACCCCTCCAGTTAAGTACTTTACATTACAGTTCATCTATCATCTTGTTCCCCTGTTACTCAATACTGTGATATCGCATTTCACCTTCTTACTGTCATCTTCACCACTGAGTATCCCAAATCACTTTCAGACTTCATCACCCATTCTCCTCACAAATCGTGCGTGCAGCCTGCAGTAATGCATCTCTCAGGGACATATATGAGCAACCTTGCTCCATTGTTAGAAGTTTTTGTTCCTTATCTTCAAAAGGTATTGACCCCAAAGGGTCTTCTTTCTTAGCTGGTGAGTTTTTTGAGACTTTTAAACTTTTTTTTAAGACTTCTGGTGAATGACTTTCCTGAAACATTGTAGAAAGTCTGTACATACTATGTGAATCTGTAATATTGCCTGCAAAGAGCTCTAACAGAATTATGAGACATGACTCTGGTTCGTTATGTATACATTTCTTATTCCTTCTTGTAATGCATTATATTCTACTCTTTATTAGTTTTATTTTATTGATTTCTAAGCATGAAAATTAGACCCAAAAATCTACGTTTTCCAAGACCATTTTTTCAGTGACCAATATTATCTATGTCAATTTTAGTTTCATTTTAATTTCATTTTAATTTCTTTGGCATTGATGATGGTTTAAACTATGTGTTATTACCACAGGTAATAGCTTAGCAATTTGATGTGTGATTCCTGGTGATCTCTAGAGTTTGCCTTCCTCTACCTGAAAACCTGACACATAAATACCTGTGAGAAGTTCTGTTACGGTTTACACAACAGCTTGAAGAGCATTTTAATCTTTAATTTTCTGTTTTTAAAAACTCTTTCTCAAGGTTTATATGCAAGATAGTATGTTCTCTTGCCAGCAAAAGGAAAGTGCATTGTATCCTTTTCTTGATGGCATCACCTGGCCAGCTGCTAACCACTAGTGGTGCACAGGGGCAGATCAATGCTGGACTCCTCACCATGTCCAGCCAATCTTCTCCCAGTGGCTAGCACCTTGGAATAGGAATAATTTAATAGCCTTCTCTATTCATCTGACTGCTTTCCTTCTGGGGACATTGACAGTCATTTAACACTACAACAAAAAATATGTATACATGATGATGCTCCATCCACATTACCTGAAACATCAATAAAGCCTATGTCTGTCAAGGACTGAAATTGTACCTGTCCTGCAGATATTCTGCTGTACTTTCTTGTACTGAAGGAATCTTGTTCCATAACAGCATATCAGAAAAACAAACATAATTTATAGATAATTAATGTATTTTCTATGGAGTAAGTAATTTGGCAAACAAGACTTCCATGGTAACAACATTTGAGGAGCAGGTAAAAAAAAAAAAAAAGAAAGCTCATTTTTAGTGAGAAATGGTAGTGGAGCCTTCTGCTGGGGCACAGTCCCACATTCTGATGCAAGATATTTCAACTTTTTGACAGCTAATCTGGATTCTCACATTGTATGATCAGGACTCCTAAAAACCAAGAGAAAGTCTAACAAGCTAATAGATGCAGATTTAAGCAAGGCTAGATGTGTCACTAGAAAATACCATGAGAGAATCCTCCTGGAGTGATAGCTCTGAGAATTAGATGCACTAACAAAATCTTCCAGTCTCTGACTTCCATCTCTTAGCTAATCTTTTCCACAGTTAACTAGGAGTGCTAATGCACAACTTTCCCCTACCTACACACTCCCCTTTAGTAAATACATTATTGGCTATGTCAGGAAAAGAACAGATATAAATTCAGGTTCATATCTCCCATAAGGGGATCTAGACAGTCTATAGCTTTACTATAGATACTAGCTACACATATTTTCAAACAGCATAGAAGAGATCATTCTGGACTTTTCCCAGCTTTTTTTCATTGTTTTCCTCAGGTTTCTCATTGTTCCCGAACCAAAATTATCTGGTTTTAATTTTAATTGTCCTGCAAAACCTGTCACTCAGGGAGAAGAAATAATTCATAGCTGCTATGTTCTTTAGTGTCTTTGCCAATCAAAACATGCAGACTGCCATTTACTGGCAATGTGGTTATCATGATTCAAGCCATTTGGCTCCTTTGTTAGGTCCCTCTGGCTTATAAAGGAAAATTCACACCAGGGAAGAAGAAAACCACCAAGCCATTAAGTATTTATTTGAATATTTAAATTTTTGGCTGCAGAGAAGGGTCGAGGGAGAGTTCCACATTTAACAAGAGGGCTTACTGAAACCATGCCTACAGACATAGCTCTTGCAATTTGCTGATAGATTTGCTGAACACCTCTCTTTAAAAGAGAGATATAACTCAGGGTTATGAGAGACATCTAAATATAAAAAATATCTTCTAATTTTGGTTTTCAAGGTGATGCTGGTGAAATAGGAAAATGGATTGCCAATCATATGACTTATAGTGATGTGATGAGGAAATTATTTCACCTCTCATTCATTCAGACACTGGGTAACAAGCTTGAAGTCAAATGCAATCATCCAGAACATGGGAAGTGAAGTGTGACCTGTCATGTCTCACAGATTGAGAAATTTTACATTCAGATGACTCATTCTCTTGGATTGTTTTGCATTGAACTGAACCTGTTCATTTCCAAAGAAACTGTGTTTGGAGCATAAGCTCCATTATCTGGTCAGATTGCTGGCAGAGTTACAGCAGGTGCTATAGACTCTATCTGTCGCAGGTAATATAGTCTTTCCTTATCCCTCCTCCTTTGTGTAATTTCTATTAGTGAAGGCAGCAAACTTTATGTGCCCTCTTATGCCACTGTCTCCTGCCATGAAGCAAAGAAAACTTTAGAGGAGAAGAATTTTTTTTTTCCATCTTTCAACTGAAAAAATATTTTTACTGTAGGTATTATTACAACATTTAGAAGAGAACTTAAGGAAAACCATAGAATCAAAACTTAGACAGGAAATACAGTAGAAGAGTAATTTTTGATCCTTCTACAAGTTTTCATTTTGAATGAGGCCTTAAATACACAAGAGTGGGCAAAGTGTATTACTTTTATGATAATGTTTATTTACTAAACTAAGTGGTTAAATCTCTCAGATTTAATATGTTCATAAGATGGAATCGTGTAAATGAGTTTAGTGCTTGGAACAGGAAGTGGTCTGTTCAGAATTGGGAAGGTCTTCTCAGAAAGACATTACTGGTTTGTCTAGATGAGAAATAAAAATATTGTGATGACATGAAACATTCTTTCTTTTACCCCTGTTTCCATGTAAGTTCTAAGTGAAAGTTTGTTTCATACATGACTGAATACTACAAAATGTTCTATACAAATTTGAACTGACATGAGTGATAAATAGAGGATAATTCCTGTTTTTCAAGTTTCTCTCTTTTCCTTACAAGTGTTTTCTTATTAATAATGAGGAAACGTCTGATAAGAGAGTCATTCCCTGAAATAATCAACACTCGTTGGTTACAATCCTCAGTTATTCTTAGAAAATCAAGATTGATTTTCCAAGAAAAAAGACCAGATGTTGGTTGCTGGCACCAGTGAGTTCTTGGTCTCACAGCTGACAATGCCCACAGAAATTGTCAGTTTTGTTCTCAACTGAGTGATCAAATAATAAAAATGTACTGTATTCAAGGACTCATTACCACGCACTTAGTCATATTCATAATGCCATGCTGGCACAGCTGTGTACCAACGCAAATACTGTCTTTCAAAAATTAAGTTAAAATAAAAATCCCTCACTCAACAGAATGAAAAGTTTTTTCAATTTTATTTTATTCTTGGCAAAAGTCTTGCCCTTAGTACTCCAACAAATAACTAAGTTTAAGTACGTTAAAAAAGATTTCAAGCTTCTTAGTTTCTTCATCATTAAGGGCATAGCAAATTGAAATTGGAAATACTCCCTACTGCCTTAAAACATCTCATCGATCACAGACTTGTATGAATGTGTGGACATTTTTTTCTTTTCCTTCCAATGAGAAATGTTGGCTAAACAGATCATCTGCCTTGAGCCAATTTTCTCCCCAAAGGAATCTGTTGCTTATTGGAGGAAAATGAAACTACCAGTTTCCAGCAAATATTTGTGAAAAGGGAATAGGAATAAAAACTGTTTGTAACTGCTTGATCAATTTAAACACTTGCATAAGTCCTTCTCTTTCTCCAAAATGGCAATAATTAAACCTTCAAGTCTCTCAATGGTAGTTCTTTCTTCTTACTGCCTAACATTTCAGACTAGGGCTATAAATACTTTACATGTTCAACATATGTCATAAAATAGTCTCCATCCTTGAAAAGAACTTGCAAACGCTTAGGGACCTAATTTGTAGAAAATGAGCAAGATACACAGGAAGCAGACATATTTGTTTCATTCTGGTTACCAATTGCACTTGAAAGAGCAATAAACTCAATGGGGAATGGGAAAGAAGGCTTAGTACAGGATGTAGCATCTGGCTCACTTGAAGGATCAAATCCTTCTCTGGGACTTAGGACTCTAAATGATATTCTGAACAAAGCTTGCTGCTTCTTCCATACTGTGTTTTTAGAGTTAATAAAAAATATGATCTAAAAAAAATAAGGACAAATCAGAAATGTAATTCTTCCATCTTTGTGCAGGAAAATAATGCAGAGACAATTAAAAATATTTTCTGTTTTCTCTTGAGAAAAAAATAAGACATGGATACAGGCAATACTGAACACAGGTGAGAAGCATAGATACTTCTTCATGTCACATCACATTTCCATACTTTTTGTCAGTCACCGGGACATATAGGTATTTGCCTCTGGGTGCTTCAAGGCTTCCCAAGCCTTGATCATACTGAGTTTCCCAGCACACACCTCATTCACAGGCCCACTAAGATCCACAAATAGGTGACCACGCCTATGAAGCACAGCATGGCTTCCACCAGGTATTTCTACAGTGAAAAGTGAAGAATCCTTCTCAGACTTTTACCCATTCTGGCAATTAAAGCACACTTGGGAAATGGGACACCATATTTCAAAGTCTTACTGGCTAGAATATGAGGACCATTTTACTTCAGCTGAATTCAAGTTCTACGTGACTCAAACTCCCCAGGACTATTCTGCCTTAGACTAGGAAATCTGGAGATCCTATATTTGATCCTGGACCTTTCCCATGCAACCCATCAAGATGTTTCATCTCCCATTACCTCTCTTCTTTTTCCTTTCTCAAATTGATATTGAAATTGTGTTTTTGTTTTCTTGGTCTCCTAGCTATTTTCTCTGGTTGCATACTCCATTCATAACCATGGCTTCAGCACTCCAAGGTGAAGATAGAGGGAAATGATCAGATGGAGGTGTTTGCTGCTGCCGTTGTTGTCAGCAGCCTGGGTTCTATCCCATCAGTGCCACTCTGGCTCTTGCTTTAGAAAGCCATCCTGATTTATCAACTGCAAGGGAACTGAGATAACTTCCAGGTACTCAAACTGAGTGCCCCACAAACATTTTCTACTTAAATATTTCAGCAAGAACAACCAGCATTGGCCAGTACTTGTGTTCTTTTTGGACAAATTTTTGAGAATACCTCGATCTCCAGCCACTGATAATCTCATTGAAGAGTTCCCCTCCACACTTTAGCATGTCTTGAAAAAACTCTCACCACTGCTACAGCCAAGTCTTTGGAAAGTATGTTGCCTTCCTATTTTCTATCAAGAAATGGCCACCTCAGTCCTCCACAACATAAGGATTCACTCTTTTTTTTTTTTTTTTTTTTTTTTTTTTTCTTGACCAAAGGCTGTTAATCTTGTTAGAGATAGAATTATCATAGTAGACAATAATCATCTCAGCCACAACTGTCCTACCTGCAGCTAGATGTGTTCTAAAATTCTTGTCTTTTCAAGGATATATGCATTGTTACACAGACAGTATTGATTACTTCTCAGATGGTTTTACCATGAAGAGATTGACACAATAATCATAGATAGTTAAAGGAAATTGCAGGCATTTGGTTGTAAACACCATTCCAGAACTGCTCTGATTTTTGAAAACTCCATTGCCTAGTGCATTCTCCCTGTCAAGAAGCACATCCAGTCAGCTCCCCGTGCAACCAACCCAACAAGGCAAAAGTGCAATTGAGTCAGTGTTCAATAACCATTCCAGCACATCATTTCATGATCTGATCATTAATTCTGCATGATTTAACATTTGATGAACTCTATTCAGCATATTACCCTGTCTGTGACAGCTGAGTTGAGATTTCCAACTTACTGGTGAGGAACAGGTGAGAAGTGGCCGCCTATCACTCTACTTTAACTCAACTTTTCTCTTTTACTGAAAATCCTGTTCATTACATGGTTTGTCAGTAAGCATATTTGTCTGTATGTTCCTTTATTTAGTTAGTATATTTCCTAAGCTTCTAGGAAGTGCAGTGCTTTTGTTTGATATAGCTAAGAAATTTGAAAGTCTTTTTACAACTGCATATAGCATCATCAAGTAACCCTTTTGTGGCCAGAGCTGGAATACATGAATTCCTCCTAAACATTTTTTTTTTAAGTTTTTTTACTCTAAGTTTGATAAGGCTGAAAGATTTTGCACAGATTGGCTGTGGAGACTCAGTCACTGCAGATAGTCAAAATACAGCTGAGCACATCCCTGAGCTCCCCGTTCCAGATGAGTCTGCTCTGATCTGGGGGAAAAAAATAGATTATTTGCAAAGCTTACTTCCACCTCAGCCATTCTGAAACTCTGTTTTACATTAATCATTTCCTGCACACAGAATACAAGAAAATATGGTGATAGTCTTTCACAACCTACGATGTTTCGCTAAAAGCCCCAGTCAGGGCTTTGCCTCTTGCGTGGCATATGGAGCTGGGGCCTTGGTTGCAATTTGGTAACAGAAACAGCTTCTCAAGGAGCTGGAGGGAGGGCTGTGTGGCAACACTGTAACAAAAACATTTTAAAAATCGGATATAATGATTTTGAAGTCTCCACTACTTCTGAATGCGAAGCATATGTTGAAGAAGTTTTAAATTAAAAAAACTTCTGCGTATTCACCACTTCAAAGAAAAAAAAGGTTGATTTTAATTTTCCAGACTAAAAATGTTTTTCCTGCTGCCATCAATGAAAAATGCATTACCAAAAACAAATTTCCCATGGATCTTTGATGGCATCTGAAAGTAAGAGAAATTGCTGTTTCTATTCAGATTTTGGTTTCCATGACGCAAGTTGTCTCTGTCAATGATGTTATACCACCATTTCCACAGCATGTGTTTATCCAGCAATCACATATCCTGACTGAGTTGTAAAATCCAATGAGTTCCTTCTGCATCCTACACAAAAATGTCAGGGTCACTTACATTATGAGATTATAATTACAATTCCTTGCACACAGTTTGCTTCTATATTTATAAAGGAAATGTAATTCCCCAACTCATCCCTCAAAATGTCCACTAAGATTTTGGATAGTAATTTTATATATTTAATATGATACTTCTATTATACCAGAACATCTTTGGTAACACTTGTGTTTCAATGACCTGAAATCACTCACAGCATACTTTTAATATTAAGTAAGGATGATCACCATTACAATGAATACCATGAAATGAGTCTGACATTCTGCCTTAGAAAAGGACAGTAATTTAGTAAACAATGTACCCCTGAAGTGAAACAGTTTTCAAAGAGATATTCAACAAGACTAAATACCTGGTGCTGCATTTGTGTCATAATAAACCCATACAGTGTCATAGGCTTGGAAAAGGGTGGCTGGCAAGTTGCTGAGTAAAAAAGGACCTACGGATGCTGTCCAACAGCCAGCTGAACAGGAGCCAGCAGTGTGCCAGGGTGGCCAAGAAAGCCAACAGTATACTGGTCTGTGTCAGAAATAATGTAGTCAGCAGGACTAGGGAAGGGACGGTTCCCTTGTATGAAGCACTGGTGAGACTGCTCCTCACATACTGTGTTTGCTTTTGCGCCCCTCGCTACAAGGACATTGAGTTTCTGGAATGCATTAAGAGAAGAAAGAACAAGAAAATTGAGGAAGGGATTGGAGAACAAGAGTTGTAAGTGACTGAGGGAACTGAGATTGTTCAGTCTGGACTGAAAGAAGTTGTAGCAAGGTGGGGTGAATTCTGTAGTGTTGTGGTGGGTTTTTTTTTCCTCTTGCCTACTATATTTAGTAGGTCTGAAAAATAATTTCTCTCTCTTTATTTGCATTCCCATCTGTGAACTAGAATTGATGAATAGAATTTAGAACAAAGTTCATTATATACTGCTAGCCTAATCCTACAATTCCTAAATGACTAGAGTTTCTTTAAAAATCAATGAATGTACAACTCTGTGAATTTCCTGTTAAGAAAATGTTTGATTTTAAGAATGTTGGCTCTAAATTATTAGTAGTTGCCACCACCATATTTAAATCATCCAGTGACCTATGCATGGCAAACAATATTTTCTTTACTGTAGTGTCCATACCCATTACATTCTACTGATCTGTTAATACTTACTCGATAATAAAAATAAAGTGGTGTAGTTTCTATAAATTATCCTTGCCACAGAATGTGGCTGATTCTATAAGCCTAGTACTCACAAAAATATTTCAGCAATCTACACTGACTTAATCCTTAAACTAAAATCAAGGAAAATAGAGACTTTCTGGTTAAACATCTGAGCTTCCATTCAGTTCAGTGCTCCCAATGATACCACTTTGCAACAGGTGCCATGATGAATTTTGTATCCTGTTCAGCAGTAATAAAAATTCAATTTGAAAATTTCTTACTGACAGAGAAGGACTGATGTACAAAGTAAATGTTTTCTATGTTATTACGCTGGCCCATGACATCAGAGGCAGATGTGGGTTTTTTAGCTGAGAATTTGTTATATCAAATAATGTTTCTGAACTTTTAGCATTAGTTGTAGTTTCCATGGAAATAAGTAGAAGGCATTACTTTTGGAGTGAATTTCATACAAGAGATGGAATTCAGCATTCAATGTTTTTCCAAGTAAAACATTTCAAGGATTGCTCTAGTGTTGGTTACAACATATGATGTCCTTCCATTGACTGCAGATAAGTTTCTTTCACTTTTTATGAGTGACATAAGGATCACCAAAATTAAGATTTCTTTCAACAGACAAATAGCAGACTGAGAAATTAGAAGTCAACACTAATACGATTCAGCAGGTTTTTAGAATAATTTGAGTGGGAAAATTTGAAAGAAGTGTTTGTGTTTGTATCATACTTTCATTTCTCATTACTTCCTTATCATTCTTTTCTCTTGAAGCTTTCCAATTGCTTGAGAAATATTTTGGATGTTGATATCTTTTTTTTTTTTTTTTTTTTTTTTTTTTAAAGTTTGAGTTATGTGGCGATGTAAGTATGTTAAAAAATAAAATAAAATAAAATAAAATAAAATAAAATAAAATAAAATAAAAAAGGAACATGCACACTCTGCTAAAAAAGACTACATATAGTTTTATGGTTTGAAGAGTAGGATCCAAAGTTGGTAAACAATAGTCTTTAAATTTCCTGCTTGGCAAGCTCACATATAATGCAAATTGATTTTTATCTGTTTGGAACAATTTTAGTTATCATTAATTTTAACTGCTTTGGTACTACAGAGATTGCTTTACCAATACCAAAAGAGACTTGTGTATTGTTTGTGCACAGAAAACTTATTTGGCCTCGCTTTTAAAGATCTGCCTTTAGTAAGACTAATAAAGACCATCTCTATTACGCAGGTGCACAACAACAGGAATTAATAGGTAGCAAAACTAAATTTCTAGGATTTGTGGTTCCAGGATGACTAATAATGCCATGGGCACCCACACTTTACCAGGGATGTAGGTGCCTGTGATCGCACAGACTTTCCTTCTAACTAGAAAATGCTTTTTTTTTTTAGTCAATTATTTTTTTATTTTTAAAATACTGAATCACAAGAATGATTTCTGTCTTCTGCTAAATTACTGAAGGTTCAGCAGAACAGGTCTAAAGTCACAGATAAAACACTTTTTAATCAATCCATTCACATTTACTTACAAAATAAAATAGTAGATCTTTACCTGTCCATGCACTTGATCTGGTACATCATCATCTGGGATATGATTCCCAGTGATTTGTTAAAAATGATCTAAATAAGTAATGACATGATTTTTATTGCAGTGATTGCTATTGAAAAGATGTCAACATCCGATATCCTCTGTTGGACGAGGAATTGATTTGAATTTTTATAAGGAACTTTCCACTGCTTCCAAGATAATGAATCCTCATTTATTACTTTTCTTTGCAGAAAGATACAAGAAAGGAGATACACTGAAGTTTTTATATATTATAAACCAAGTTGGAGAGATAGGAATGTGATGGGTGGACTGTTCAGTGGACAAAGAACTGGCTGCAGGATAGAGTCCAGAGGGTGGTGGCCAATGGCTCAATGTCTGGAAGGAGATTGGTGACGAGTGGTGTCTCTCAGGGATCAGTGCTAGAGTCAATACTCTTTTTAAAATCTTCATAATGACATTGACAGTGGGATCAAGTGCACCATCAGCAAGCTTGCTACTGACACCAAGATGATGGGGTGCAGTCAATACACCAGAGGGATGGGATGCCATCCAGAGAGACCTAGTCAGGATTGAGCAGTGGGCCCAAGTGAACATCAGGAGGTTCAACAAATCCAAATGCAAGGTTTTACACCTGAGGCAACCCATGGTGGATGGCTAGCTGGACATGAGCCAGCAATGTGTTCTTGCAGCCCAGAAAACCTGTTGTATCCCGGGCTGCATCAAAAGAATTGTGGTCAGCAGGTCAAGGGATGTGATCCCACCCCTCTACTCTACACTGGTGAGGTTTCACCTCGAGTACTGCATCCATACTGGAGTCCTCAAAACAGGAGATCCACAGACCTGTTGGAGCACGTCCAGAGAAGGGCCACAAAAATGATTCATGGAATGGAATGCCTCTCTTATGAGGACAGGCTGAGAGAGCTAGGGCTGTTCAGCCTGGAGAAGAGAAGGCTCTGAGGTGACCTGATAGCTGTCGTTCAGTATCTAAAGGGGAGCTAAAGGAAAAAAAGGGACAGACTCTTTAGCAGATTTTGTGGTGATAAAACAAGGGGAAACGGCTTCAAGCTCAAAGAGGGTAGATTCAGGTTAGATATAAGGAAAAAATCTTTTACAGTGAAAATGGTGAGGCACTTGAACAGTTGCCAGTAGACATGGCAAATGCACCATTTCTGAAGATTTTCAAGGTGAGGCTGGATCAGGCTCTGGGCAAACTGATGTCCCAGTTCATTGCAGGAGAGTTGGACTAGATAGCCTTCAGAGGTCCCTTCCAACTCTAAGGATTCTATGATTCTGTGATTAGTTAGCCAGCAACAGCAAAATCAGATGATACAGTTGCAGAAGCTGTATGGGATGTATGAAGATGAAGTAGTAACATGTAATAGTCAAGTGCCACTGCAGTTTTTCCCAAAAAACCTTTCTATTTGTGCTGGTTGATTCACTGTAAGAGAATATATTAAAAAAAAGAGGCCTGAGGTTTCCCCCAAAAAACCACACCATTGTCTATGGAAATCTGGTTGCCAGGATGTTTCCCTTGCCAGACCTGCTTAGATGTACTCTACCAAAGCATATCTTTGGTTATCAGAAATCACTTTGTAACTTTGGAGTGTAAATTCCTAGCTAAGGAATTCCCAGCTTGCTTTTTCAGGCAAGGTTTGCTACTAATTGTGCATTTTGAGGATAGCAGAAAGCGTTTCTTAGTGTCTAATGCAAAGCATATAATTCTGGAAAGGTCCTTCTCAATTAACAACTGTCCATATAATTTAAATTCTCTCTTAGCAGTGGATTTGTAAATAACCTTGCTAAAAAAAAAAAAAAAAAAAAAAGAGAGTACAACAAAATTTTGTAACTTACAGTTGGATTGCAATGATGTTGTAAGTCTTCAGTGTCTTAAATTTGCATTTATTGGATCTGATTATTTCTACACTCACTGGAGTTACTGTAGATTTTTAAAAATATAAGTGCTGGGATAAGACATCTACTGATGCAGTGCTTCAGAAAGATAATTTTATGTTTTAAGCTTTTTATTCCAGAAGGATAATATGTATGAAAAACAGTTTAGCAACCTTATCTCCTGGATCATTTTCAAGAGGTTCTTGATGAATATCTCTCACTCAGTAAACAAAAACAAAAAACAAAAGGAAATGTAAATTGCCCTGAGAAAACATAATGCAGTCTCAAAGATGCTGCTTAGAAAATAAGTCTGCATCGTAAGGTCTGTTAAGTCACAGGCGATTCTTCAGCCTTGGAAATGCAAATGTGTTGGGCTGAATCAGAGAAAGGAAAATAGAAATGTATTGTCTATTGCCCTGTCTGTAATAAGTTAGACTGGCAGACTACATTATAAAGTAACTCAACATGACCAGAATTTATGCAATGGGCAGTTAAAGAAGATCTTGAACAATCACTTCTGTGAGTTTTGAGCTGGAACAAAACAAACTGTTCTCAAGCAATTTCTCTTGTTCACCTGCCACAATTTCCCGTTCCCTTTCCAGTACACCAGGCAAGACTGGCAGCAGTGTCCTTGCACAAAAATAAATGCTATTGGTAGAATCCTGTTTATTAAATGCAATGAAAGTTATGACCTTAACTTCAAAGTAATCAAGATTTTCCACTGAAACTGATGTTTAGATTACTTTCAAAACTTGCAGTGCTAGGGTGATCTGAGGTGGTTAATACTTATTTTTGATGTCAAAGAACAATACACACATAAAAAAACTCTTCAACTTTTACTGGTAATGTGTACCACAGCATTGCTTGCATAAGTATTTAACTTCTTTGCATGCTCCTTTGATAAAATCCACTGGCAAACAGAACTGCAGAGAACTACAAATGATTGCAGAGTATCATTTTAACCTTAATACACACATCAGGTCACTGCTCGGAGGCTCTGACTTACACCATGAAACTGAATGGAACAAGATGATGCCATGTATTCAAATGGCAATTATTTGTGCATGGTTGATTACAGTTGACTGCAAAGCGCAGTCAAGTTCCCCATCAAGGCTGAGTACCCTGAGTACCTGTGGGGAAGAATATAATGCAGTATGTGGATACTAAGGAGCATCATATTTGAGAAGAACGATAAGGGAGATAAAAATTGCTAATTTCCATTTGGCCCCTTTTTTCTACTGAAGCTTACTCTCAGCTGCACTGTGCAGTCTGGAATATTCAAGCATATTCTTGACATAGTGCTGAATATGTAAAGAAGGTATCAAAAAGTCCCCTGGAAATGTGTCCAGATTTGGTCATAATAATAGTCCTCATGCACCATCGGCACTTAGTGGGAGGCACCATGGAAGGGACTGAGCACGCTGTATTCCAAAGCTGCATGGAAGGGCCGGGATATCTCAGATTTTGTAGTAGGAGTATTCTCCTTGGAAACTGCAAGAGGAGACTATTGTCATGCAAAGGCCTTATAGTTAGGCCTGTAACATTAATATGTTTTATAGGAATCTGAAAAATACATTTCTGCATGTGCATGTATGACTGGGTTCACACACAGAAAGAGACAGGATGGATCAGTCCTTCTAAAGCACTTACTTTCTTAAGCAAGCCTAGCAAAATTTTATTAGGAAATATATGGTGCTGCACTCAGATTGTGTCTTCATGAGCTACACATACACTACAACAGAGGCTGAGCCTAATGTTTGAATAAAAACTAATGTTTGAATACATCCCTACATTCTAATGTAACTGTAACATGGCAGATATAAAGGGAGTTGAACTAAAGCTAAATGATCCATCTCAGGTCAACCATTTACTGTATTTTGAGATTTGTCATCTTGCTGTTTCTTTAATGAAATCTTCTCAAATGAAATAAATTCTTTGCTTAGATGACATTATGTAAATGATTCATAACAACATTTCTGTCATCTGTATTTGTACTCAACATGTTGCCACAAGTGCCAGCTACAGGCAGCACTCATTGCCTTGTGTGCTACACTTTTATTTAAAGGTCAAGACAGAAGGAAGAGCATTATAATGGTCTGGCTGACTGAAGCCAGA
This sequence comes from Tetrao urogallus, assembly GCF_951394365.1. Taxonomy (NCBI): domain Eukaryota; kingdom Metazoa; phylum Chordata; class Aves; order Galliformes; family Phasianidae; genus Tetrao; species Tetrao urogallus. The sequence continues at coordinate 52,030,200 of NC_136814.1, read as the reverse complement.
TTTTATACTTTCCAGCTTCATTAGATGGCATTACATCACAGGATACAGTCAAGCAAAGCCTGAATCGATCTTACTTGACTGCATTTTAAATGAATGGAAAATGACTGCATGTTTTGCTAAGGAACAGAAATAATGGCATGTCAAAATTGTGATTTCTATGAAGATTTATGTTTTAATAGTACTTCTTTTCAGTTTAAGTGCTTCAGTTGTGGTCACAGAATCTGAAAAATGAAGACCCTTTTGCAAGATGACTTTTTATGCAAGTTTAAAAAAATATTGGTTTCTTGTAAGGATATTCTTGCAAAACATATCTTCAGAAAATTGGCTTATTCAGGGGATGTGAAGAAGATACAGCACCTCAGTTGAGTACTGTGACCGCCATAATAATATATAGGTTTTTGAGGGTGCTCTGTACAATAAGGAATACACCATATACATTTATATATTAATAGCAATAGAGACTCCTCCAAATCATAGAATTATGATTGCTTTGAGTTGGAATAGACCTTTAAGATCATCTAGTTCCAATCTCCTGCCATAGACAGGTACATCTTTCACTAGTTGAAGTTGCTCAAAGCCCCTTTCAGTGTGGCCTTGAAAGTCTCCAGCTTGTGCAGCAGCCACAATTTCTCTGGGCAACTTGGTCCAGTGCCTTACCAATATATGTACAAATACACATCTGGCTAGGAAAGGGGAGAATATTTTTTTCTTAAATAAAATCAAACATTTTTCTTTCAAGGAAAATATATCTTATTTTGAAATTGAGGATGCACCAATCCTCAATCACAGTGTATGGCAGAGTTTCATTTGGGAAAAATCAGGTAATGAGAACCGTTTCACTGCCAAAAAAAACATACACTCACTCATTTGGGGATTTTAGGATTTATATTTGTTTTGCTGTTCTCTCTCCAAGTATGTCTTGACTAGACAGGGTGAAAAGATGAAAGATGTCTGCTTGTCGTGTTCTTTTAAGTTGCATAGGATCTGTTAATATAAGGTTAATGTTATCTCTTATACTTCTTCCCTGTCTCCATTTGAGATTATTCCTTCACCAAAACAGATTACTCATGTAGTCAGACTAGTGCACACTTAGAAAAATGTTATGTGATTAAAGCAGAATCTGAGTCCACAAATCTAGTTATCAGTCACAAAGCTTGTGTCTAAAAATAAATGAAGGGATAACATTGCTTGCTCTGGAACTGGAAAATTTAGAGCATGCAGGGGGAGGTACTGCATCTCTCAGCCCAACCATTCTGGGCTTTTTCAGAAGAGAGCCCGAAGAAGAGAAAGAATGTAAATAGGTCAGTGGAAAAAGAAGTGAGAGTCCTGTAGAACTACTGGATTAAGCAAGGAGAGTTTTGAAGATATTAATAAACAAAACAAAACAAAATAAAAAGAGGAGAAAGAGCTCTTAAACTTTGAACTGCAAAGGAAAGGATCATTTTTCTAAAATATGGAACACTACAAATGTTATGCTAGTGGGGATTGACATCAGAATGAAGCAGTAGGCTTTGCTTGTAATGGATAGTGATTTTGATTACTAAGTAGACTATAAAGTTCAGTCTGAGTATAATAATTATATTTGCCCTCCTTTTCAGCACTCTTCTGGTAGCATCACCCGATAACATCAGTTACCAGAGCCTATTTCTGCGGCATTTGGCTGTGTGTTTGTCAATATGCATTTGCAGCAAAGAAGCCTTGAAAGGTTTAGGGGTTGGATCTAATTCAAACAATTACCCAGAAGTCTGAAAGCTTACTTTTCTGCATCTTTCTTTTCCTGTAAAAGAGAAAAAGCCCTTAGAAAATTCACAAACACAACTTTTCTCTGAGATTTTTTTGCCACCTATGATTCTGCTCTTACATGGAAAAAAAGTCCATGTCAAATACTTAAGGAGCATGCAAAAACTTGTTTCTTGAATGGCATAAAGTTCTCTACTTTTCTTTGTAATTAATTCAAGTGAATGAGCCCAATTTTAGTGTTGAAGACACAAGAACATGTAGACAATCATCTGAAAAAAAAAGTCTGGACAGTGGATATTTAAAAAACAAAACTAAAAGAAAAAATTATAAAGAATATATAGAAAGCAGGAGCAAAAACAATATTTTCTACAGGAGTTATCACTCAGTCATAAAAGAGATCCCATAAAAGGGTCTCTAATACCAGGTCAAAAGCACTGTGGCAACTTTTGAAAAGAAATAAATATGACCCTTTTTTGAACAAGTGCTAGCTTTCAAATAGAGCTGTTCTGTCTGTGCAGTAGAAGCCCAGGACAGGCATACAGACTCCTGTACTGGGACTGTAGGGCATTGGGATATTAAATATGTTGGATCATACTAGTGCTCTGAAGAGATGAGCTGAAAACCTTATAAGAGAAAGCAGAAAGAAGGAGGAGGTTCCAAGATCTTTCATTTTTCCCACAGATAATATTTTCTACCCTTCCTCATATTAAAGAAGACAAAATACATACAGGATCTTTTTTGTCTCTCATTATATTTCCACAAATGCAACATTTTTTTACTTTGCCTTTCCAAACTGGAGTTTTCATCAAAAATCATTTGACTTGTAAGGTATCAACGCACATTACCAAAAAATTAGCTTTTTCACTGGCAAAGTTCCAGTCACAAAAACTGTTTTTATTTGGACCAAGATTTAGTAGCTAATCCATTTCAGTTCAGTTTCGTAACAGGCAATGTGATGAGAAATTCCTATTGCTTTTTTTGCATATCTTTCAGAGATGTGTACTACTCTAGTTTAAAAATTATGTCCAAAAGGACAGGTGAGATTATGAATTTGAGAAAATGATGTTAAAATATACTTTTAAAAGTTTCGGAAATAAATTCTGCAGCAGTTGGCTTCAAGAATCTGTCAGAGGTAATGATGCACTGCACCAGCCCACAGAGCAAAGATCTACCTGCACTGAATTTTTTAATTCCCTGCTGATGAGAAGATGCCACCAGTAAAGTGAGATAAATAAGAATTACAAGGTCAACCCCATATTTTTGGCAGCAGACATCTCTCAATCTTGCTTTGTTTCTCAGAATGCACAATATATGGAGCATCAGTATGTTTTTCAGTAAGTCCCTCTGACACTGGGGACTTACCTCTGTGTCAAATCCTCTTTATCTGTGACTTAAAGTAGAGTCCAATGACTAGTAGAGTCACCTGTGGTTTATCTCTGCTCCAGTTTTGGGTGGGTACACAGAAGAGTTGGGGGCCAGATTAGATAATTACTGCCTCCTTAAGGGAACATCTAGTGCTGCAATATCTGAATCACTTACCTAAGGCTTCCATGGGAAGAGCTGTCTGAGCTTTGGAGAGGTTAGAGCACAGGGTGGTAGTTGACCTTGTAATTCACTGTTGACAGGGGAAAAAAGAGACAGGTGGAGATCCTAGTTATGGAAATGGGCTTTTTTGTTTTTATGTTTCTCTTACAGTAATGAACGTGAGTCTTGAAGAAGTTCTGCTAAACCTTTTCCTGATAGGCAAGTCCCTGGCCACCACATTTCCTCACCCATAAATAATTCTTCTGTGTTTCCTGTCCCTACTCAGAATCTCCTGCCTACTCTCTGAGTGTATCTCAAAACCTTGACTACCAGACATCCCCTTTCTGTCCTCTGTAGGGGTACCAGATGGGCATTTAGACGTCATCATGCTGACATCCAGGTATCCTGCCGATCTCCCTTCTTCCTGTCCAGATACACTATTACATATCTCCAGCCTTTCTTTTGTTATTCTTTGTGTAATATCCTTGTTTAATGTTGAGAACTTGAAAGAAAAAATGCTCAGCTGCTTATCTATAAGGAATATTTCTCCTGAGCTGCCCTGGAATATTCCATGGGGTATTAAATGTGTAGACTTCTAGGGGGTTCCTGCAAAGTCATGAGAAATAAGGGATGTGGTGAAGAAAGAACCTGCATCTCCATCACCATTGCCCTGTATTCTACGTATTCTTCCAAGATCACACATTCTTTCCCTGGTGAGGATACACAGCTTTCATCCCTGAACAAAAAGCTGCAGTGTATCTTAGCACAAGGAAGGAATTCTTACGGATTGCTAAAATATCTAGCATTACTTTTGTATTGTGACTTAGTTTTTTAATGATTTCAATTCTGGATCCATAGTGATCTCAAAACCAAGGAACAGTCTTTTGTGAATTTTCATCTAAATATCACTATTTTGGAAGGCAATGTTTCCCTTGACAGTGACCAGAATTATTGCCAGCATAAACACAGATTTTTTTGATTGGATTGTCCATATGTGTGATTCAGTGAAATGGATCCTGTAGTCTGGAGAGAAGTTTAAAATATCGGCTATTGTGCTTCTAGCAGTTACCTTATCCATAAAAAGCAACCATCTTAGGACTTTTTAATTTGTTTTATGTTTTTTAACTTGAGCTTACAATGCAAGTTCTGGGCAATGAATAGTACAGAAATCTTGCTGATTTTTGAAAGAATTTATAAAGTTATGGTTTCTTCAGTTCTACATAGGAAATATTAAGGTCAAAGAAATATCCACTTCAAAAGTGGAGGGCTCAAGGTACTGATTGTTTTGTGTACCTCAAATTATTCTAATGACTTATGCAGGAATAAGATTCATTGTAGTCAGTGCAGTGAAGGCTATTCACACTATTCACATTAATACTTAAGGACAGCAAAGTTCATATGGCAATGGGTGATACCAGTTGGTTCAGTGAGTATTGGATCTTTCTTGTCTGTGGAAAAACAAAATAAAACAAAACAAAACAAAAAACACTGCAAGTTCAGAATCTCTGTGATGTAATAGAGCAGACCATACTTTTTGCTATGATTACAAACAGTAACTTTGTTACTGAGCAAACTACAGTAAATATAGACCAGAAAGTTGTGAAGGAAATGTGGTTGTAAGATAAAACAGGCAACAGGAATGTTAAAAAGAGCACAAGTGAGAGGGTTCATTATTAGAATCAATTGTAAAATCATCAAGCAGCCCAGTCTAGAAGGGAATTCATGGTACACTTGGACAGCAGAGCCCTTTCAGCAGGACTGCTCCCTGATCACACAGACCCTTCCCAGTACCGGGCTTTCTGGTTGTGTTGTCCCAGGTGCAGGAACTGCCCTTGTTAAACTTTGCACATCTCTTGCTTTCCCATTCTTCCAGCCTGTCCAGTCCTCTCTGTAAGATGGCTTTCCCTTCTGACATGTCCACTGATACCACCCATTCTAGCACCATCTGTAAATCTGGCAAAAATACTTTCAATCCAATCACCCAGACCATACAGGAAGACGCTGAAAAGTGCTGGGCCCAGTAGTGATACTTGGAGGGACCCCATACGTGACAAGCTGCCAGTCTGAGTTAAACCATTGAGCACCACTTTCTGAGTGTGGCCTGTTCCACAATCTCCTACTGATTTTGAAGACTACTTATCCAGTCTCTCTTGTTAGTTTGCCTAGGAGGAAGATGTAGGAAACAGTGTAAAATGCCTGTTTGAAATCCAGCAAACAACATGCACTGCTCTCCCTGTGTGAACAGAAAGGTTTTCTTTCTTGTCAAAGGTGATCAAGTTAGTCAGGCATGATTTATCTTTGGGAAATCCATGTTGGCTTTTCTCAAGCATGAGCTCCATTTGGTTTGTAATAGTTTCTAAGAGGAGGTTCATTGAAACACTTTTCTTAAGCCATAACTTCTTTCACACACAGGGTAGAAACTGGTTTTACCATAGTTTGTAGAGTTTACTGATTTATAGCTTTAGGTAAAAAAATACACAGTTCACTAAAATATTTATTTTTAATTTGTATTGTGTTAAACAAAAATATGTATGCTTTATTTTAACTGGCATGTTTATTTGATCAATAGATTTTTCTGGGTCACATTAATTTATGGAGACTCCCGTGATGCTTGATGCTTGAGCACTTACGTTAACTGGCTTAACCTTTGCATGGTCTTTGAGCTTGTAAAGTATTCTTTTTTTTTTTTTAGCAAAGTCTTTCTTTGGAATTGTCAGAAATGATTTATGTATTCTGCCCTTTATATGTCTGCTTTCAAAACTTACCAGACAAATACCAGCTATGAAGATTTGTGTGTCTGGTACTTCAGTACTTCTTCATATAAGATAAGCATGTAAGACTAGTTTCTTTTTACAGTATGTTCTAAACAATTATGGATATAAATAAATAAATAAATAAATAAGTGTGTGTGTGTGTGTGTGTGTGTGCGTATGTATATATGCAAATTTCAATTTCTGGCAATCCATATGTCCAGAGTAAGACTTGCCAATGTGTACTTAATGTGTTATGGACTTCAGAGGTGATCAATAAACTAACTGAACTGCACCAAATTAATTTTCTGGAGTTTTCTTCAGACAAGAAATAATAGGACACATCATGGTGATCAACTGACATCATCATATCTAGGTTATAAAACATGTTCCTACTGCTAGATTGGACTTCCTTTAAAAAAAAAAAAAAAAAAAAAGAAAAACATTATCTTATTTTAAAGTTTATTATAGCAAGTAGTAGATTTATCTCCTACCTTGTTAAAACATCCAAAAATCTAACCATTTCCACTAACAGGACCCATGTTTTATTTCAGGACTAAATATGTCCGTCTTCAGACCCCTGCTGTGGATTTCAGCTGCATTTATGCAATCTGTCATCAAACTGGTATGCATATTCAACAAAGTACTGAAGGCATTTTGACATTTTGAAGGCATCTATGTGCTTCATCTAAGTAACTAGAACTTGTAAGACTGGAGGAGGATACTAAACTGTGGCAGGACCCTGTAGCTGACCACTGTCCAGGGATCTCAGACAGAGCTGCCAGAGAAGGGTGCAAAGTGACAGAGCACCCACTGGGAGCAGGACAGATGGGCATCCACTAACGCTTACAACAAAAGATTGAGGTTAGGTATGTGGAAAGATATGAAGTTGTACTATCTATCTATACTATACTATCATCTTTTTTCTACATACTTTTTCAGACCATAACACTGCTTGAAAGATTCTGTTTGTATGACACTGACAGTTAATAGTAATACTAATTCCTGAATTGCACTAATCTCCCAAATTCAGATTGACTTTTCATGTCAAAATTGTTCCAAAACTGTTCAACATTTCATCGTAATAGTTCTCCTTTTCCAGTTTCAATGCAAATAAATATGTTGTCATCCGTGTCTCACTGATGAGATGGATTCAAGAACAGAATAACTTCACAGATCCAGAGTCTTTAACTTAGTCCCCCTTTTCTGGCTATAAATCAGACATTTTTCCAACCCATCATGGTCTGTAAAGGTAAATTATGTTATGGAGCATCAGTTATTCAGAACCACAATAACAATTGTCACTTAAGTTCAAAAGAAGGAGAAAAAAATGAAGTAGAACAAATATTTTTACTACCAAGAGTGCAGTGCTCTGGCACAAAAATTTGTGTGATAACCATGCCAGCTGATGCTTTTTTGAGTTGATTTACCCTGAAGTAGGGTAAACTCATATTATTCCATAGCTAAATCAGCTGTGATAAATTTTCTATCTGGGTACTCAGGGTTAGATGCCACGAGATACATACGGCTCAGCTCTCATTTAAACTGCAATAATTTAATTGTAGTTCAATACATTTACAGGAGAGAACAATTATTTTTCATTTACTGGAGCAGCTTTGTCAACTGAGAGAAATCACTTCATCCTGTTAAACCATTTCACAGAGAATATGTGCAAAAAAGGAGTAGAGCCTATTTCAAGGCACTCAGCAGTCAGCCAAACTGACATCTGTCTGACAGGTGACACATTCCTCCTTGTAAGTTTTCCCAAATGTAACACAGTGCGTAGATAGTTATGTAATGTTCACAGCTCCTAAGGGGAAGACAAGGATATCACACAGAAGAAGATCTTGTACACATAAAACAAGCCAATATTCAGATTCTGTTAATATAAAAGAGTTGATGTCTGTTTCCTAGCCTATTGTGGGAAAGAAAAATTATGCATTCCGCCTCTTCCCTGTCATTTCTGGTCTTCCCCTTTTCAGAGAGTCAGCAAAAGAAGAGGCGGTACCATACACAGTGCCTTGGACTGAATATTTATTTATGACAATTGTTCATGTATTAAGCAGAATACATGAAGAGTATACTCTTTATCTTAAATAAAGAGATAGAATACTTAAAGAGTAAAGGTTACCTCCTTCCACCAAATGCTTACCGTCTGAATTAAATGGATCTGACTTACATTGATCATAAAAGGAAGACTAACTAAATAAATAAAGAGTAAGCTTACGTAATTTCCCAGTAAAGCTCTGTTTCGCAGAGCCATTTAAGCATCTGCCCCCAGTGAAATAAGTACCTTCCTCTATTTACAGGTACAGATCAAAGCTTTAACACACATATCAAAATCCACACATACATATGTCCATCCAAGTAGCTCTCCTTTTAATGCTTTCTCCAATTGCAATAGAGTCGAGGAATTCTGAACAGCAGTTTGAATGAATCAAAGAAGGATGTTGGTTTATATAAGCTAGCAATCCCAATTGAGATTGCAAGTTAAGAATGAATAGATGGAAAAATAATGGCCCTGCAAAGTTATTTCACTAGATGATAAAATGTTCTTCTTCAGCTCCAATTTTTTTCCCATTTGTGACTTTCTGACTCCAGCATAGACACTGAGTGAGTCACTTCATTTCTACACTAATTTCCCCTTCTGCTTTCTTGTTTATTTAGTGTGCACTCCACCTCTCTTCTCAGGTTAATTTCTTTGCTGAATTGTCAACTGCTAATTAAAAATCAAGACAGTATTTAAGAACAAATAGTGAGCAGTAAGAAAAATATTCTGTATTTAAAAAGATTAAATATTCTGAAACACACTGAAATGAATGTTCCTGAAAAAATTCTCTTCCCATTTTTCCCTCTGAATATAGAGGAAAACAGAATGTGTTCAGTCAATTGTTTGGGCTACTGAAATCACATTTATGATGTAGTGTAAAACTGATCAATAATGCATAGCTCCTTAAGAGGAAAGGCAGACTAGGTAAATCATAGTACTCTAATATCTTAAGTACAAAGTCAGCTGTTCTTTGGTATGTTCTAAAAGGCTTTCATCAGGCAAATCAACTATTCAAACTGAATTTGTCTGCTTGGAACTAAGTTTGATTTCGCAAAGGTAAAATGCCTTCATGATTTACAGGCAGAGAAGTTCAGATGATTGCATCTGGCGACTTCATGGTCATTATTATAAACCTTCTGGACAGCTTCTACGTGGAGATAACATAACATAGATCTAATATTCCACAGAAAATGATGTACTTAAGGCAAAGTAGCACAAGATTGAGGATGGAAAGTCTATGCAGGAGATGCTGTGCTTTTTTTTTTTTTTTTTTGCTCAATAAATTAGCAGGTTTTTTTGTTTCCAGATGTAATACAAGTTCCCGAATAGATGATAAATATTCTTAAGACAGAAAAGGCTGGCACAAGGAGAGGACTTCAAGATACATAGGAAAATCTCCTGCTTCCAGACTCTGGAAGATAGGAGTACCTAGAGAAATCTCTCTAAAATTGAATTGTAGCTAGCCAGTTAGAATTGGACCAAAGCTTCCAGGGAAGGTCTGTTGGCTTCCTGCGCACACCAATTCACCGTGTTTTTACTGCATTCACCACTTCTCTGCTGGTGTTCTGTTCAGACTGCTCTCTGTTGCTTGGGTGTACACAGTAGTTCAAACAGTTTCTTCTTGCTGACAGCACCTAACTTGGTGCTAGAGCTAGAGAAGTATGAGGCAATTTCAAATACAACATCAAACCTATAGCCAACATAAAGTGGGGCACAACTTTGATCATTGATCAGGACAATAGGCCAGCTGGTACGGCTGAGGCATATTCATAATGATCCTGTGACAAAAGAAATGCCCTGAATTCTGGAGATTGATTCTCCAGATCAAAATGAGTTCTAAAGCAGGAACAAATTTCCAGTGATCAAATTGGGTGGATTAGTAAGAAAAATATAGGGAATAGAGGTGACTTAATTCCTTCATAATTCATCCAACTGGATGCGACACACACAGAGAAGGAAATTCCTGTCCAGGACATCCAGAATAGAATCGCTGATACCAATTACAACCAAGAGTTGCAATTAAATTGATGCAGAAGGAGACAGATCAGCAGAGCCAGAATTGGGAGAGTTAAAATTCAGGAATAGCCAGTAACTCAGAAGATTTACCATAGGTAGAATTTCATTACGTGAAGAAACTCATGGCTAGAATAAGCTGCCAAAAGAAACAATAGAAGATACAAATTCACCTTAAAGTCCTAGGAAAATATTTAAAAGAAATAAATATTTGGTAGAACATCTGCCATCTCAAAGGGTATCTATCATCCTTTCATCCCCACAGTGTTCTCTATTCCAGCTGTAGGACTGCTTTATTTTTCTTTAAAGAAACACCTTTTATAAACAGAGCCTAAGAGTGGCATCTGCTTCTCTTAGTTCACTTCAGCTATTGTTAGTTCCACTCCCAGTAGAATTGATAGAGATGCAGCTTTACTCTGTCTTTTGACTCTTCTCAGCTATGGGATCAAGAAAATGGTTGTGTCAGCTCCCAGGTTATATCTCACCATGCTCAGATCTGCTTTACAATGTTGAGCTATGGAATACAGAGTACCTCAACATCTGCTCCAGGCTGAAGAATATGCTCACACTTAGCCTTCCCTTTCTGCTTGGAGAACTGCAAGTTGACCTGCAATACCAGAATGTTTCTAGTCACAGAATGTGTCACTGACCAGTAAAACATAAGGAGTAGAATAGGGCTGTGGAAGAGGAGCCTCTAAATCTCTAATCTCAACTGCCACAGCAAAAGAAAAAAAGTGTTTAAAAAAAATCTAGGTTTTGTAAATTTGAAAGTTGCAATTAATTTATGTGCAGAGAAGGAGATCACACATATATTAGTTTCACCATTTGGGGAACACGTTTTTGCCATTACCTTAGTAATGAAGCTCGAAGGATAAGATAAAGGAACTCAGAAGCCCTATTTTTTTTTTTTTTTTAATTATCTTAATCCAATAGCAGTGGGGGTCAATACCTTCTAAGTCAATGTGTTATAATGAAGAGTTATTAAGAGTTTTCTTCTTCTTATCAGCTTTCTGACAACTCTTGAATGTGGTAAAGTTGGTCTAAGGGATGATTAGTCACCACCTGCCTCTAACAAACAAGTTCTCTTGAGTGACTTATGTAAAATGATTAACTACAAAATCATTTGAAGTGCCAGCAATCCTGAAGACTATCTGATGGCAATCAGATCCCATTTCTCTTCAGAGAAGTTGTCTTCAGCATTGTTTCACAGTGCAGCTCCATAGCTACATGATGTAATCCTTAGTATCTCCAGATGTAACATGAAGAAATCCAGGGCAAAATGCACACTGGATGGTCCATGTGCAATACATAAAAACTATTGTGTATTTTGCTTCATGTCTGATGAAGCCTATTTGGACCATTCAAAAACACTGGACTTGACCATTATTCACTGACCCCAAGCAGCTTCCCCAAACAAGTTTAAGGGCAAGCATCTCACCTGCAGTGCCACAGTCACAGGTGGAGCACTGCAGATGTCATTTAGAGCTACACCTTGCTTCTTGAGTGGTGTAAGGATCTTCATGTGCTTCTTCTGCAGTTGTGTGTGTGCCAGGCGTTTCATGTATAAATAGTATGAATAGTAACAACAATAATAATATGCATCATTCTCCTCCTTACTGATTCCCTTTAATTCCTCTTTCTTTCTAATATCTTAATTTATCAAGTTCCCAGCCTTGTTCTTTGAGTCCACTGTACTTCCTATCTTCTTTCTCCTGTCATCTCTATTTAAGCTCTCCATCCCCCCTACTTCTCCCATGTGTCAACATTAACATATATTTTGCCCCCAAAATCTTATATTAAATTCATAAAATGTCTGAGCATGTCCACATACATATATACAGAGGAAAGTATTAGAAAAGCATAGCAATAAGAAAACATACTTGCAATAAGCATTCCTATGCTTCATACCCTTCTGGCAGAAAACGTTTCCCTAATTTGTTACAATATTTGTTAATAGTAATATGCAGTCCAAAAACCAACCCACACAAAACACTGCAGGCTGGACTGCTGGTACTTAAACTAATTATTAAGCCCATTGTGTCTTGGGCTGTATTCAAAAGTGAATTTGGCAGCATCCCGTTATCTATTAATTTGGAATGTCCCATTCCTTTCCTTTGCTGGATTTGTCTTCTATCACATTTCATAAATACACTGGGCACCAAGGGAACATTGGCAACATTCAATCAAAAGACCTGCTAGAAGAGAGCTGAGGATGTTAACTGATGCCCATGTAAGATGATGAAGATAAGGCTTGAAGAGCAAACATGGTGATTAACAAAGAAACAAACAGAAGTATCTGTAAAGCTGTGAGTTCAGTTGCAGTAGTTGAGACATCAAACGCTTCATGCACCAACCTGTGCAGTCATGGCATGACAGTTTCCATTCACATTTATATAAAGATTGAGCTAAACCTTGATTTTCACCATTTACTGGTAGGTGGGATGTGCTCTCTTCTGAGTGGGGTCTATGTTCTCTCCCACATCAACCTGATGCTTGTAGGCAGTTTGTTAGATTTCCACTTACATGCAGACTTTGTGGAGCTTAAAAATAAATAAATAAATAAATAAATAAATGAAATAAAAGTTAGATTTAGATTAGATATCAAGAAATTCATCACTATGAGATTGGTGAGGCACAGGAACAGGCTGCCCAGAGAAGCTATGAATTCCCCATCACCGGAAATGTTCAAAGCCTGGTTGGATGGGGCTTTGAGCAACCTCATTTAGTGGAATGTGTCCCTGACCATGGGGGAGGAGGGACCTCCTAAAGGTCCCTTCCAACTTAAGCCATTTCAAGAATGAGCTAGCAGACTGCTGGATAAACGTTCAGAGATGTGCTGTAGAGATCTGAACAGCAGGAGAGATACATTATTACTAGGTTGTGAAACAAAACATTGTAGCTGTAGAATTAGCTGATACATTTTCCTTCCAAGAGGAACAACTGTGGAAGTATAGGTATAAAGAATTCACAAGGCAAAAGCAACACAAGTTTTTGGAGAGTGGGCAGATCAGAGCCAACATTGTTATTGTAACAGAGACTCATAACCAGGTGAGTCACAGAGAATCTTAGGCCTTTCAAGAACAAAATATATTTTAGTAAGGCAGGTCATTGAATGCATATCTCATCTGACACTGAGGTATGTCCTTTGTGACTTCGACTTTTCTCCTTTACTATTTGGTTCTCCCATATAAGCAAGCGTCTAATGCTCCAACGCCATTCCTTTCAAAGTAAAAAATCCCACAGCTGTTGTTCTAAGTTTCCACATCTGCTCCAGGCTGGAAGAGTGTTTTCAGATCATGAAGGAGATTGAATCAGAAAGAACAACCTACATATTTTGGCAAAAACTGCAGGTACAGTGTGGGTGGAAGAGGGTAGAAGGGGCAGAAAGCTTCATAGAAGTTTTTCCATTAAGTTGGGGAGAAGCCCATTCTTATTCCTACTCTAGTCCCTGGAACACTTCCCCATGAAACACAGTACAACATGATCACTAAAACTTGGAAATAATTACCTCTTGATGTATTCAGCTCTACTGTGGAGTGAGGTTCTTGGCTGTTCTGCTGCCCATGTTTAAATTCTGAAGGATGATTACTTACGAACAATCTATGTTGCACCTATTTAATGACATTGGGGCACTTACTTGTTTAAAGGCTTGGTTCCTAGTTTTGCCCCCATGTAAGCAGACACAGCTGCCATTGAACTGCAGGAACATGGGAAAATCACATGATCTTGAAACTCACTTCCCTATAATTCATCCTCTGTCAGACAGTACAGAACAGACAAACAATTGTTAAATCCATTATGAGACTAATCTGCTCTTGTTTTAAAAGGCAGAACAGTTTGAGTAGTTCTCTGAGATTGAATTTTGTATTTTACAAAACAGAAAAAAAAAAAAAAATTATTCTTTTCAAAGAAAGCTGATCAAAGAAAGGATCTCCTAGGACATCTTCCTTCCCTTGATTAAAACTTTTGATTTGTTGAAAGTTTTGCACATACACTTGATAACACCCAAGGTCACAGTAACAGTCTGCAGAGGCATCTCTGAAAAGATGTGTTAAATCAAGCAGATGAGGTGCCTTTAGTGCTGGTGAAGGAGAACATTTTGTGCTTCTGCAAGCAAGAATAGCTTACAGAATGAATGGGAACTCCAAAGAGGGGAAGAAAAGAGGAAATGAAGAAAATGTCAATTACAGTGAATCCACAAAAACTGTGAATTTTATGAACACATGATGATTGCTGCAGAACTGACAACTATATTCATGTTACCAATGATGCTTTCAACTATCAAGCCTTCACCTCAGCGTCAACAATCTTGATGTTAGTGAACTAACTATAACAGAAAGCAATCAGTTAACATGTATAAGTTGTCACACTGTCCTTCTCCACCAGTATTTCAAAGAAAAAAATACAAAAAAAAAAAAAATTACAGCAATAGCAAACCACTAAAAGCTCAACAACAATCTGCATACCAGCTTTACTCTCCTCTGTCACTAAGAGTGAGAAGGAAGATATGACAAGTTTGTAGGAAATCTTGATAATGAACAAAATTTAGCAGTCTTTTTATTCTACATCTTAATTAAACCAGATGAAGAGGAAGAATAAATGAAAAGAGTTTTGTTGAAGGCAAAGAAAGGAGAAGGCAAAGAAAGGATAAGGCAAAGAAAGGAAAAATCCTTGCTCAAAATTAATCATAGTTTGCAGGTCTGAAGGTACCTTCGTTTTGATGGTTTTGACCTGAATTTTCACATCTCAGCTCTTGATCTGAAACCAGTGCTACCTCAAGCAGAGTTAAATCTATTATTCTAATTGCTAATGAATTACTGTTGGTTTAAAATGCACTTAGACCATTTCTATTGCTTACAGAGTATTGAGAATGATTTCACGTTTCCATCAGAAATTTAATTTTCTTCAAATGCTTTTAATGTCTTTAAAAGTATTGCACGAACTTAAATAGTGGCCAGTAGATGAGTCTAGGTGTCAGAGATGATATTATCTGTGAGCATGACCTAAAGCCACACGTATCAGCAGTTTTTTTCCATCTGGCTTTTTAAAAGGACAGATTAGGATTAACTCTAACCTAGTGCAGAAGTTTATTACATTGCATACAACTGGCTCTGCACAGCCTTATACACACACTCATCACAGTAAAAATAATATACTAATGATAAATGTGCTAGAATTCAAAGATCTCATTATTCTTTAGCACCCCAATATGTAGTAGAACCAGACCTAAGAGACAAGCTGGTGTGTCTGTGCTATGAAAAGCTATTTCTTTCATTAAAGAAAGATAAGGATAAGAAAAATAACAATAATTAAAAAAAAAAAAAAATAGTCATGATGTCCCAGGGACACCTACACCATGGGATAAACAATGAGACCTTCAGTGAGCACCTTGGCCAAGAGATCAAGAACAGGATTCAGGATACCTCTCCTTCGGCTCACATCAGCCCTTTCTACAGCATGAATCAAAACCAGGAGAGGCCCACAGAGTTAGCTTCTGCAAGCAGAAGCTCCAGCAGCTGAAGGATGAGTTCTATACCTTTGTCAAGTCTTCAGAGATGGCTAAGGAACTGCAAATGCCTGAGAAGCTGGGGCGATTCCATTACCAGTACTAGAAGCTGAAAAGAAAAGCCAACTTCAATAAGCCTTTGATAACTCCAAAGAAGAATGAGGAGGACAATCTGGCCATATGAGAGCAGGATGTTCTGATCAGAAGACTGCAGTTCTTCATGTACCTCTTGCAGGATCTGGAGTGGGTAAGTCACTGCACTGCTTGTTCAAGGTGTGCTGAGTTTCCTACATGCTCAGTTATTGCCATTGCATGCAGGCGCTCTGTGCTGCATCCTAACTTCAAGATGTACTTATAAAAGACAGTTAACACTAAATTTCTGTTTAAATTCAGAGCAAATTGGGTTATACCATGTACCAACTTTTTACATGATCTTATCTGAATGATAAGACAAGCAGAAATGGTTTTAAATTAAAAAAGAGGAGATTCAGGTTGAATACAGGGAGGAAATTCTTTACTCAGAGGGTGGTGAGAAGTTGGCGCAGGCTGCCCAGACAAGCTATGAATAGCCCATCAAGGTCAGGTTGTGTAGGGCTCTGGGCAGCCTGATCTAGTGGTACATTTAAGGTACATTCCAATCCAACCCATTATATGATTCTATGGAGAAAAAAAAAATAAAATAAAATAAAATAAAATAAAATAAAATAAAATAAAATAAAATAAAATAAAATAAAATAAAAATCATTTCAAAGTCACTTCCATTCAAGTTTGGCAAGTAGCGACAGATGAAGAAGCAAATTCTTGGTGGATTTTGAGAGAGTTTTAAAAGTAGGACAATTAATTATTATGAACACAGCCTATGCAATTGTAGCAAGAGTGGCACTGTCAGCTAAAAAGCCAATTTAGTGGTCCAGAGAAGACAGTGTTGAAGAGGCAAGTGGCTAGATGGAGAGGAATGGGGAATGGAATTATTGAAATCTGCTGTTTCTCATTTATTTCCGTACCTGTTTTGTGAATCAATGGGAAATCTGTTTCCAGTGTTGCCAGCTTGCCATTTGTCAACCTAAGCAAACAGGCCATTTAAAGAAACGTCATTGCTTTGCAGGAAGCCAGTGCTCATTCTGTTCCGCTAGCTGTCTCACATGCCAAGATTAACACCTGTGGTAGGAAAAGTAACATAACCACTAACACCGTGCCTTGGCACTCTCACCAGCCCAGAACAGGCTCTTGGTTGGTATAGCCAAGTACTTTCTCTTTCCCCGACCCCTCACCTCCAACTCCTTCTCCCCAGGAAGGAGAGATTCTGAAACATTCAGAGGTAGATGAAGACTACCAGGTTAATGCAAACTGTCATGGCTTCTCTGAATTCTTACACAAGCTAAGAAACTGGTGCCAAAAGAATTATTTTCTGTAGGGAAAGAGGAGAGTATAAATTTAATCCTCGCACTCCGTTCCATTGAAGCTGGCACGAGCCACCACTTCTGAGTGACTGCTGTTTATGTGTCCCACTTCCAGCAGGTTTTATGAGCATATGTTATATCTACAGGAGATCTGTGTAGGGAGCGGAAACAGACACTATGGAGCAATCTGACTTCACCAAATGGAGAAATGCTTAAAAAAGCACTTTTTACACATGAAATCAGAACTGCCCCAGTGCTGAGGAATGAGGTATACAAGGAAATTTGGGGGCTATGGGGGGCATCACTAGCAGTGAAAGTAGAGCAGCTCTGCTGGGGTGGTAGAGGAGAGAATGGGGATAATCTAACCATGCTCCCTCTCAGGAGCCCAAGTCCCTGTGTGGAAATCTCTTCTCCATCAGTTCACTAAGGACAAAAAGGTCCAGAAGGTGTGGAGGAGATCTTGAAACTACAGGATCTGCTAGCATGGAGACCTGCTACAGGCTTGCTGTGGTAGCATTCTGTCTGCAAAGCCCACACAAGCATCAGAGCTTGGACGATGGCTTTAAGTGATCTTCCTGCAGAGCTGCAGATGGGTCTGAGAGAAAAGCACTTTAACAGTCTCTGCAGTAGACAGCTGCCTGCAAAGGGCAAGGTATCTTGTCAAAGACACCTATGTCAAAGCTTGAGAGCAGAAAAACCTCAGTCACACCCTTAAAACTGTTTTGTTTGGTTTGTACACATTTGACTTACATTGTAGCAGTTCCATGGAAAATGAGTAGCTCACTCAGTGTTGTTTATTTGAAGACACAAAAGATCCTACACACCTTGGTAATCCCAGTTCATCAGTTCTCATATTTCTTTGTTGTGGGTTTTTTTTTGTTTGTTTGTTTGGGTGTTTTTTTTTTGTTTGTTTGTTTGTTTGTTTTGGTTTGGTTTTTGTTTTCTTTTTTTTTCCTTGAATTCAGCTTACTTGGAACACAGATATAAATCTTCAAGTAAAACATGGTATTCACGTTGAGTTCGAACAGTTAAAGACCAACCCTGCTAAACTTTACTAGCAGAAAGACTAAGTCCTGCTATCTAATATCCAGCTCATTTTAGTAAAGAGCTTAGCTGCACTTACTACCACAATGGCTGGCTTCTACATATTTTGAGCAAGCCCATAAAGCACAGTTTCAGCCCTTTTTCTTCCCTTGCCCCCATCAGTGCAAATATTTTCAAGCTTTTCTCACACAAAGCTAGTGCGGGATTTTGAGGAGAGTTAGTGAAATGATTCCTTGGGCAAAAACTCAAATGTGAATGCTCTATTTCAGAACAGATTTAAAATACAGCCAGGGAACAGTGCTCAAACTCCCAAACCAGCACAGAAAAAAAGAGAGCAAGGCAAGGGGAAGAAGCAGTTTCTGTTTTCTGACCTTGCTTTCCACCTGGGGGGAAAAAACAATTCTTCATCAAGACACAGAATTCCCACTCTCTACTCAGATAATTAATACAGTAACATTTCTGATACATGTAGAGAAAGCTAGACAGAATTATTTTCTGTATCCTTCTAGCAATTGCTTTCAGTTATTTAGTATGGCTGCATTATCTGAAAAACAAAGTCAAAAAGCAGCAATCACTTAAAGAAAATCTCTTGTTAAAATGGTTTGTCACGGAGTTCTCTTACATGAACATTCACATATTATTTAAAATAAACTCAGAGAAATTTAAATCTTGTTCCAGCACTAGCTCCAAAGTCTTTTGAAATGCTATAGTCAGGGCCTTACAGTCTGGAATTTTTTTCCATACTCAGCGTCTTTTCTTTCATCTTCGGAATAACTCCAAAATTTCTGTCTACACCTCCAATTACCTGAAATAAAGTTCGACATGGAAAACTCATCTAGAGGAGAATTATGTGTTTAAAATACCTGGGTTACTCAAACATCAAATTCACATTCTCTGATACAATCATATAGTTCACAGGGGATCCGATTTTTAAGCTACTTTTAGAGATTTGCACATCAAGTGATCTTTTAGAAAACCTCTTTTGGCTTCTAAAAATAGAATCTGGTATCTAATTTTCAGTAAGCAGGGAGATGATACTTTTGTCTAGTAGATGAAGCCAGTGACCAGTGGCTTGATTTTCTGAATGACTCTTCCCAATGAAAAATGTTTGAGCCAAAAGACTGTGGTGACAGAATCAACCTCTGATACATCAACATTAGTCTGCAGCTCAGAAGAGCTTAACACTGAAAGATTATACATCTGCTAAACATCTTTCCACTTGTGAAATGCCCTCTGAGATTTTATTCCATGAATCAGTTTCTAGGTACTCATCTTTAGGCTCTTTTAAACCCTTCTAAATACAGTACATCTTCAGTGATATGCTCATTTACTCTGGGAGTTGTAAGATGTCAATCAAAGAAACATAACACATCCTGCATTTCTCATTACATAATTACTAATACAAAAGGCAAAATATTTTGGAACTAAAAAATGTTTATGTGCATCTTCCCTTTTCACCTAAACCTAGCATGTAAAAATATGAGCTGACACTCTCTCATGCTTCAGGATATGAATCACCTGTACCTGTTGACAGATTTAGAAAGAAAATTTCCACTGAAAACAGTAATATGCAGATACCCTCTGTCAGGTTTCTTGTTTTAGGATCCTAGAGTATTATTGAAATTGAAGGAGGTGGACACACTACTCATCTTTTGCTGCCACCAGCTGATGGCCCTCTGATCCTGTAATACTCTTCTCTGCAATGCCTTGCATATTTTGTAGAAAAGTCACTTATAGTTACTCTTTGCATATCTACCTATATTGAAATCATATCCCATTCCAAGTATTTTTATGGTGCTTAGTTAAAGCATGCAACTGGAAAAAACTTTCTTGATGAAAAATGTGGGGAACTCATTAGGTTATAACCACTCAAGCTATTTGATTTTCCACACATAAACCACTATATTGCTCATTTCCGCAGAACAGAACTTCAGTTGGAACCATTACATTTACCACAAACAGCTTACAGAGGACAGGTGAAATTCTGGTCCTGCAACCTAAGCAAAAACTTACTCTGTGTCAGGGAGGCCAGAATGTCACTTAGTAGCCACAGAGCCACCAGCCAGCTAGTCTTTCTCCTCTCTAGTGGGGATTTTTATCCCAGTTTTCACAACTGTACTTTAAAGTTCATGGCAGAATACCTAAAAGCGACAGAGTGGACTCAGTGAAATTTATACTACAGTAAAGACTCTGTACTCCTTCCCAATGTGACCATTGTCAAATTCATTTTAGAATGACTTAAATACCACCTAATTACACATCTGCAGGCTGTGGAATGGGCCAAGAACCACATAGGTACAGTCAGACTACACAAGAACCATAAAAGGAGTTGCCTACTATCAGTCAACAGGAATAATATCAGGCTTGTCAAAGGCCTCCAAGATCATCCAGTCCAGCTGCCTACCACCAATATTTCCCCACTAAATCATGTCTCTTTATGCTACATCTAAACATTTATTGAACACCTCTAGGGACAGTAACTCAACCACCTCCCTGGGCAGTTCTTCCAGCACCTGTCTGCTCTTTCAGAGGAGGTTTTCCAAATATTCAATCTGTAACACCAGACAGGCCTGCTGGTGGACTTTAAGATATCTGAATGTGGCCCTCAGTAGCATCAAGCTAAAAGTTGCCTATTTTACTTTCACAGGGAATAACAAGGAATGTTCTAGCTAATACACGTCAGCTTGCTCATCTGAATTTTGTGACACAAGCAAGTTCTCAGCCTCTGAAAGCTGAAGCTAGTGAAACTTCTGTTATCCACAAAGTCATTCCCATCATCTAGCTGTGCTAGAAGACTGTAACACATCATATTACTGAAAGAATTCTATTTTGTTATCAAAATGTGATATATATAGCTTGCTTTTGTTTCCCCTTCATTATAGGGATTAGAGAAAAACCAAAATGAGCAAAATGTATGTCTAAAGACAATAAGTCTAAAAGCTCAGCTTGGCAGTAACTCAGCTGCTTGCAGTTACTTGCCAGATCTTGAGTATGATGAGGACTTTTATTAAGCCAGACACTCACCATATTATGCTGGCCTCCAAAGCAATTGTCCAGGATATACATTAATGCAACAAAAGACTTAATAACCATTTCATTTACTTCACTTAAAGAGTAATTTAAAGAAAGGAAACTCCACATCTGCTTTCTTCCAGTGCAGAAGAGCCATGAAGCAGGTAGGTCTGTCTCCAGCAGAGGCTTTTTTCCACCAGAATGGTCCCCATCTGAAAAGAAAGGCACGTGGCTGGCTCTGGCACTCCTCTGCTGCACAAGATGCATATTCCTGCAGCCTATGACTGATGGGCAGCCTTGGCAGGGCCCTGGGTGCTGCTGTTAGCTGGACAGGTTTTAAAACAGCCACACTAGAAACAATCTTGCATTCATTGGAACAGTTCAGTGCCATGGTCTGCTGAGATGCAGACTTGTCTAGTTACAAATATATCGTCCATACTGTAAATATCATTCTTACTCTCAGTCTCCTAAGCTTCATGGCAGCAAATAATGCCAGCCACCTACCATAAATCTTGTTCACTGACATGCAAAATCAAAGCATTTTTAATAATACACAAAATTATGGGCTGACGTGTGAGCCCAGACATTGTGCTAGCATAGGAAAAATAAATTCATCTCTTGCTATGGCAAGTCATGGGATTGTTGTGCAATTGTCCATGGCTTCTTTCTCACAGCGAAGGAATACTGACTAGTCTGAGGAATCTCAGAGGAAATAAACCAAAGTTATTTCTCATGTGTCTAATCAGGATCTTTTTTTCACATAAAGAGTGACCTCTCTAGTGCACCTGCACTTTGGAGACCACAAAAGCACAGACAGGTTGGTAAAGGGATTTTTAAACATGACTGTACAAAACTAGAAATTTCAGAAGTGAATCGAGCAAAGTATCTCAAAACTATGGAGAAAGCCATTCCCTGAGTATTTTCCATGTCTGAAAGGGCAGTTTTCATTGTTTTTTCTACAGGAGATAATGTCTTCAGCCTACCCAAAGCTGTTTCTGACTATGTGTCATAAGTCTGTTGCCATGACCATACCTTCACTGTAGAGTTAGACCATTTGTCTTGATGTTAATGACTTTGGGGCTAGTCTTGCTTGTGGGAGAGCACTCTGTGAAATAACACCTGTACTGTGTACTGTACCTGTACACAGAGGTTGGCTTTCTGCACAGAGATCAGATTAGCAGTTGGAGAGTGGAGCTAATAAAGCGCAGCTAATTTTCTCTTATGAGCCCACTAAATTGAGCTAAAAATGTCACACTGCTCAAACTAAGGGGCTTGCATGTAGAACAGTTTTGCAATGATAGAAACGCTCAAGTTTTAATAGCAAATAATCGTGTAGTGAAGACAACAAACTCTCTGAGAGTTATGATCTCTGAAGCTTTGAGAAAGAAATACAATTAATAAACAATCCAAGCTTATTAAATGATCTAATCTAGAGATGGTACATTACAGTTCTGTTGCTCAGAACCTGGAAGAAGGAAATATCTTTGCACTCCTGTTAGATCTTCCTAGATGAGCAAGCACCTCAAGAAAGGAAGGGCTCAGCAGCTGCTGTCAGCAAGACAGAGCCTCCTCTGACACAGCCTCTCCATACTGAGCACCACAGAGCTATGGTGATAGCCACCACTTGCTTACATGCTTCAGACACAAGAAGCCTGCAGATGAGAGTGACAGGATTATTCTTCTTCCCTTTTCTGTCCTAGAAACCCTATACTTATACAAAAACACAACAGAGGCTTTTCCAAAAGGCTGTTTCAACATCTAAGTCTCCTCATAGGCAGCAAAGCCAATTTTTTAAATACTATTCTCTGCAAGTGAAGCCAGAAATATCTCTCTTATAAGACCAAAAGTGAAATGCCAGAAGACAGTAAGCATTGCACCTCTGAGATCTACTGACAATCAGAATATCTCTTTACATTAAAACAATAGACAAAGTCCCATGACATTACTCATGTCTACAAGCAGTACACAATATACAGAGCCCTGAAGCAATGACAACTGAGTCCAGAGCTGAAGTGGAAGAGGGCCCCAATTCCAGTCTGCCCCAATTCCTACTGACAGCACAGCGATGCTCTTGCACAGCAGCTGCCAGACCCATGCCAATACCAGACCCACTGCTTTTGGATAGGGAGCAGGATGCATAGGGTGCAAAGGACGTAGGATCAAGCCCACTGTTTTGGCCATTTTTGGGTCACTACACTTGGAATGTTTCTTTTGAATTCCAGAATATATTTATCTTCTCTAGATATGGTATCTTGCTGATCTGGTATTGATACTGCATCTGCTTGCAATTAAAGAATATGGTGCAAAACCACAGGTTTTATAGAAATAAGCCACGTAGAGAATGCATTTATGTCCACAGGTGAGGCCTAAGTTGATTCTTGCACAGAACAATTAAAGCATAAAATAGGAATAAGGCCAACTATCTTGTTATGCCTACCTTTCTTTCATGTATATTTCTATTATACTTTTTGCTTTTTGCTTTATTTCTCACCTTATTGCTTTTCCAGAAATAAACCTAGGTGACTCTTAAGCTGGTTTGTGCTTCTTGCTGCAATTTGCTTTCCTGGTAACTGTTATTTCCAAACATGAACTGGAATTTTTGAATTATAATATGCTCAACTTTTTGGAACAACTTATAAATTTTAGGTGTGGTCACAGTACTGGAATTCTCACCTGAAAAAAGAAAGCTGGAACTGAAGTGAAACTACCTATTTTCAAATTATGTTCTTCAATTTAACCTTGCTCCCCTTTTATTCTCTGATCTCTGAAATCTTCACAATCAGAAATTGGCTGCAATGAGCCCACAGATTTTTCTGGTTTTGGAAATACATAATTTTTCAGGTCAAAATATACCAATTCAGCAGTGAGAGAAGATACGTAGACACCATAATCATATTTGTCACTGCAGACATTACTCCTGAGATGCTCTTCATGTTTCTGAGAGTAAAAATTTATGTGCCACTAACATTTTCTCATGAAACTGTGCATTTTCAAATCAATGTAATTTAGAGGCAGCTTCCTCTAAAAGGAATAAAGATAAGGATTTGCAGATGTCTTCATTTTCCATGCCTCCAGGTCTAATCTCCTAAGGTGAATTTGGCTCTTTGGTTCTCAGCAAAACTAATGAAAATAGTTTCAGTGATTTTTTTTATTTCCAGAATTGCCATTCTGCCAGACATAGAATGTTTTGTTAATCAGAAAAAGTTTTCCTATGGCCTGTCATGGAAGAATGCAGAATAACCAAAGGTGTTATTTATAAGGTCTTCAGCTCACCAGAAGCAGCTGGCTTTTTCTCATAGTCCTGGTTAATGCCAAGTTTGTCTTTTAATTACATTATTGCTGACTGTTTTCTCTCTATTGAGTCTTCTCTCTTTTTCTTTTTGCTAAATACATAGAAATTCCCATTTGCATTCCAGCACATGTGAAAACTGAAACCAAATTTTAAAACCTCAGAAATCCTCATCAAAAGAAACTGCTGTTTTCTGGCCAGTGCTGATCAACAATCCTAAATACACATAAGCTTAGAACAATAATCCAATACAAAGAAGGAAAAAATCTTAAAGCAAGTGTAAACATTCTGCTGCTTGCAAACCAGTCCCAAATGTATTTTCAAATACATTCCTCTGTCATTGCTCGGGATGCTTCCTAATGAGTTGACAATAAGCCAGTGACAGTCTAGCACAACAAAAGTTGTGTGCTTCCTTTTTTGGACATTCAAATATCCTCTATTGTTTCATAACTGTTAGCAACACTGCCTCTGTGCCTTTGCCATCCAACAAGTCTGTCTCTCTCAGTGACTCATTTCAGGTTCTGGCACTGTGTGGGATCATGGAGAAACATTAACAGCAAACATTTAGTGACATAGGAAGAGAAGACGAAGAGAGATGCACAGACCAGTTGTATTTTCTCAAATTTGGTGAGTTTTCCACTCACATGGGAAACTTAAGATACCTGGGGTGACCACACTGTATTCCCTGGATACACAAAATGCTGACATCCCAAAGAGCATATGTTAGTGAACTCTGTCATTTCATGTTGTTCCTATTAAAAAGATCATTTATTTCAGTGGTATACATTACTTTTCTTTTCCATGCTATGTCTTGGTTTTCTTTGCTGTTTTCCATAGAGTGAAACTTCATGGTTACGGAATGCTGCAGCTGCTGAATAACATTGCTCTTCCAGGGATCCATCAGCTAGCTACTGATTTGTAATGACTTCACCTGTCTGGGATGTGCAAAATCACTCATTTTGAGATGGTTATGATCAGTGCAGGCCATAACATATATATCATGTGTAAAATCCTCACTTACAAGGCAAGAAGGAAATTTATAGAGTGGCTTAGAATCGTATAATGGCTTGGATTGGAAGATCATCTAATTCTGAACCCCAAGTCATCTTTGTCTCTGTTATTTTGTTCTGCTGATTCCATTTTTCAGAGCTCCATGAGATAATTACCTTCTTTGTCCACCTCAATTTCAGAGCCTTTGGCAAGGCAAGTAGGCCTGAATAACATACAGTGCCTTCATGAGTTTAGCCTGACAGTTAGCCCATCATCGTCTATTCCCACAGTAGTTGCACACAGGTCCAACATTTCTGTATTAAAAAGACATCTCTACAACTTGAAAGAAGCCCCAAAATACTAGTGAGAGAATTTTTCAGATAGCATGGACCTGATTCTCCCTCTTGATAGAGTGCCAACATTTTAATGAAGTCTTATGGCGAATGGAGTAACACAACCCTGACACTAACAATTTAAAATTGACACAAGTGTTCTGTATATTTTATTAGCTCTTAAAACTAAAGCAGTAAAAGTGTTTTTGAAGAGAGACAGAGAGGTGAAGAGGTCTGAATAAAACTGAGAATAGAATGAGTTTGGTTTGTACAAAACAATAATTTCCTCACACATTTCTTGACTGTATGTCACCCTGGACTCCTGTAAAAAGCATTCTCCCAGTTCTGCTCTTGAGAATCCACTGAAAGTATGCCAAGGGGGACGGAAGGGTGGGGGCTTAAATATTTTAAATCTATTAAATAAAATAACACTTTTGAAATACTAAAAAACATATGGAAATGTGTTTCCCCCCATATGGGAATTCAGCTGTTCCCAGGAACAGCCTGGGTGTCAGGAGACCAGAACAACATATGAAGAATGTATTAAACAAATGATGGAAGGAGGATTGAATAGCTTGGGGAGTTGGAAAAATATTACATAACTTTTCATCTTAAGTCCACCCCAGACTGACAGTGCAAATGAAAATCATTAGACTCCAAAGACAGTTTGGTGGTCCATGTGGAATCACTTGGTGGTTTCTCTGGAGTTACTAATAGACAGCTTTCTACATCACAGAAACTTCCATACATTTATCGCTCTTTTCAGCAATCTTAGTGGAAGCCAAGAATAAGGGTTTAAGAGACAAAAACATTTAAGCATATGCTTAAGATTAAGCACCTGCTCAAATACTTCTCTGGATGAGAGCCTTAAAAACTGCACTGCTAATACATGTGGTAAAGACATGAAGAACAGAAAGGAAAGCTAGAGTGTACATGTGGTACCTGTTCTGGAAAAAGCTTTATTTTCATTAAATACTTTTTGGCAACATCAGATTGTATTAAAAAAAAAAAAAAAAAAAAAAAAGAAAAAGAAGAAGAATCAAAGCTATATATACATACATGTATATATATATATACACATACATACATATACACACACACAGCTGGTATATAGCCAGTAATGATCTACCAGGAAATAGCAAGCATATTAGTATCTTGTGCTTTCTTTCCTGATGGATGCTCTTTCACCAGGTGCTGACCATGCTGAGTCCCTTCACATGCATGTATTTTCATGTAGTTTCAATTAGCAAATTCCCATCATATTTTCCAGTGTTAAAAACACTGAAACAACTTCCAGGCGAGTTAGTAGATGTATGCAGCAAAATACAGTACCGAAGATACCCCTTGTGTTCTACCAGTAGATACAGTTGTATCTGCATTGTGGTAATACATATACACTGTTTCCAGTTTTGGAGCCAGTTGAAGAGTCACGGGTTTCTCTGCTAAGTGCTGCATTGCATGGGACATATATATCATAATCTTCCCCCAGAACAGGGAATGGAGCTGCTTGGGGTAATGACCATGCAAGGCATTGCCATAAGTAACAGAAGCAGAGTGTTTATCTGCCCAGTTTTAAGATGCATCTCTTTTTTCACTTATTTGCCTTGTAACTGTGATGAAGGCTGAATGCATCAGTCCAAACTCAGAAACTGAGCTTGGGACAAACTTAATTACAGTGCAGAATTTACTCTAATACCAAAATGGAGGGGAAAAAAAAAAATAAATAAAAAAATAAAAAAAAATTTAAACTTTCTAATTCACCCAAAGACTACATTTAATCACACCCCTGAAATACAGGAAATATTTGTGCCAGAATTATTCTTCAGTTGCACTGAAACAGCATTTGAGTATTTGAAATAGAAATATATTTGCTTCCACCTGACTACTGAGTTCATATATTACATTATGCAGCTAAATGCATTAATAATAAGACAGCCTTTGATCACCTTTCCTCACCTTGTCTGCCAAAGCAATCTAAAAATCACAGGAGCTACTGATTTTGTCAGTCTGAAATGCATGGAAATATTAAAGCATGTATTGGTTGGCTCTTTTAATATGTACCAGATGTTATAAATTACATAAATGGAAAAATCTTATACGATTTTTAGATTTAAGGATGGTAAAAATTAAGAAGATAAAGAAAATACGTTTATATTTCTTCTATGACATGCTTTTTTTTTTTTTTTTTTTTTTTTTTTTTTTTTTTTTAAATGCCGGTGCTATACAATTAGCCTGGACCACTTCTGTTTTTGCTGAAATATATGACCAAAAGTTAAACTTGTGGCAAGGAACCGATGACAAATCTTCTGGTCATGAAGTGTTATTCCTACTTTAACATACAACATGACAGAGCAGGAAAAAAACACCAAAACCAGCAACACAAGCAAAATTAAACAAGGAGTTGGTTCTAGTATTTATGTATCACAGTTCATCTTCCTGCCTTCACTTTTTGTTTTACCTAACAAAGTTACACTATTCCAGTTCTGCCAAATTCTTAAGCAAAAAGGAAGCTGAAAGCATGATGTCATAGCTTGTCCTGACGAACAGATCTCAAGGGTCCTTGCAGACCTGTTCCAGTCCAGCACAGGAGGCTAGAGTGCATCTGAGCGGATACAGGTTTATTCATTGCTTTCCCTTGTCAGCACAATCCTTCAGCCCAGCGCCCTTCAACTTTCCCTTCTGCATTCTGTCTCCTGATGCATCTCTGCCCAACCAGTGCAACAGCCCACTTGCCAGGCTTTTAGTTTTGGTCCTCTTCCCAAACCAAAAACAAAGTCAACCCCAGAACTGGACTTTCTCTCTAGTCCCTGTCTAATCTCAGCCTCTCTACACTCTCCTTTCCTGGCTTTACCTCCAGTTTCTTTGCCAAACTTCTGTGTCCCCAACCCAATGTCATTCTTCTCTCCTCTGGTCAGCTTCCACTTCCTCTGACTCCAGCTATGCATTTAATTACTCTCCCATTACTCTCCTTACTGGTCCCTTTCCTCTCCCCATGGTTGACACAACTCCCTCTCCTTGTGTTGCCCAGGCTGACTGCAGTGGGGGAACAAAGGGCAAAGGCCAAAGGCTCGGGCCTTCATGTCCCTCCCTCTTGGCACAGCACAGTGGGAAGCCATCTTTACCAGGAAGACCTGGCTCCTTGGCAGGATGGCAGCACAGGCCACTCCCAGCTGCTCTGTCCTGTCACAATACCATGAGCTGCAAGAGTTTGAAACCTTTGCTGAAGTTTTGGAAGTCTTCCATGAACAGCCACAGGACAATTTTCTTTCTCCACATCCTGTAACTTCACTGATTTTCATAGGGGTTTTACTTGTCAATGGGCATGTCCCAAACATGAGAGGTTAACCCTCTACCAAGTTTCAGCTGGCTGTTTCAAAACAAAGAAGTACCAAAGCTATCCAAAGAAGACAATTTTTACAAAGAAGACCTTTTAACATAGGCAAGAAAAGGTTTTATTTCTTATACTGAGGAATATCTCAATTGCTTTGAAAGAAATTTTCTTTCACATTCATGGGCCAGCACTTGGCATTGAAAACTTCTCACCAGCTGCTACTGTGAAAGGTTAAGAGCTACTGACAAGAAAGTTCTGTAGGTGATGCTCTTGATAACCCACAACCGTTCAAATTGGGCTGGTTACACCCTGACTACCCAACTATTTGACTGAAAAACATTGTCCAAGTCCAGAGGAATTCCACCAACTCACCTACTGCTGCATGATTTCATGAGGCCAGTGCCCAAGTGCCCAGTTCTTGTCAGCTTGTAGTTTATAAAGAAGAAACCTAAAATAGAAAATGTAGGAAGACTCTTATCACATTACATAAGCACTGTGACAAGGCTCCATGACATTAATTACAAAGCCTAAAACAAACCAAATAGTGCTCAGGCACTGCAAGACCACACCGGAGGGGCAGGTATTAGAAGCTGGAGGTGTCAAGCTGCAAGTTTTAGGAGACCATAATGAAAAGTGTACAAGTTTGTACACAATTCTGAGCTGCTGAGCTTTCCCTTTCCCCTTAGTGTAGCAACTAGACAGATCGGCACAATGAAAAAGGCATTACCACAAAGGTGTGATGACAGAAGGACCAGCATGATAGAAAGGCACTATAAGGAAAGTAAGAAGATTGCTCACCCACATCCAAAGATTCCAGGTTCGTAGGGGAAAGCTTCACCAAGGAGGGATCTCCATAAAGAGATCCTTCCCCAGCTGCAATCAGACCTTAAATGAGATCTAAGAGACTTGCAGCCAGCCTTCACATCCTTAGGGTCACACAGGTGAATTGCCTTCACCTGTGCTCCCAGGGCTGACCCCATCCTTTCCCCAGGTTCTCTATCAGTGGTTGAGGTTGTGACTCAGCAGTTTCCACACACTCTGGCCTCTGGATTCAGAAAGCTTTTCCAATGAATTCCAGTGAGTAATGCAGTTCTACATGCTCGTCTCCCTAAAGAAAAACACTGTATTTCATAGGTGTTACCATGACTATCTCATATGAAGATTAATTTGTAGCTGTTATGCTGTTAGAAAGAAGTTGGGGCATCTGAATCAATAGCAATGGAATGGTAGTCTCTGAGATAGGATGGAAGGCAGTCAATTAGTTCAGGCCATAGATACTGCTTTTGCTACAAATATATCCCTCATCACTTTCAAAACACCTCCTCCACAGAAAACTCCCTTTTGTCTGTACTCACTTTGAAAGGGAGATAAGTGCCGCACTCCTTATACTCACTGTTAGCTGTGGCTCCTGCACTGAGAGCAGTTGCCAGGCAGCTCAGAGCCTCACAGCTTTTCTCAGGCATGCTCCCTGAGCTGCAGCAGCTTTGCAAGCTTAGGGCACACTCCTGTCAGCGAGGCTTTACTGCAATTCACTCTGCAGCTTATTTCTTCCTCTAGGCTTTTCCAGCCAAATATTTTGAATGTATTTCACAAAATGAAAGCCTCCCTTAGCCAAGTAATGTACCATTAAAATGTAATAGTGATACTAAATAAAGATCTATTGCTGTGGCACAGGGTCTCATTGAGCATTTAGGGTCACACTAGACAAAGCACAGACAGTTTTTCCTCCTGAAAGAAACTATAGATTCCACATCACTGAACCTTTTCTAAAGGAGTGTTTTGTTTTCTAAACTTAATCAGAAGAATAAAACATACTGATTCAATGAAAAACTTCCAAACTTTTTGGATTGACTTCTCAGTTTGATGCTTTATATTAAAAAATGCTTAAGCTTGAACTGAAATATTATTTGCTTTAAGTCCTTCTACATTCCATTTGCTGAAAACTGCAAAAAATTATTTAAGGTCAACTCACTTATCCTTTATACTCCAGCAGTTTCCTTTCTAAATTTCCAGAGAACACAAACCAGATACACAAAAAGTTCTTTCTGAAGTATGCACATGGTTCACAAGACCAGCGCTCTTGTACAAAATGAAGCTATAACACTATTTAATATTAAAGACTGATTCTCCTTGGAGGTAACTTGAATTCTATCTGCTCCCATTATGACTGTGGTGAGGTAGAAATAAGGGATCATAGAGCATGCATGTGTGCCATGGGCCTGGTGGCAGAGCCAGGAACCTGCATTACTGCCACATGTACTGTGAGCATCAGGTGCATATGACCTGTCAATCTCCCCTCCTCAGGGTTAATAGAGGCTATGCCACCCTGCTTGTAGTGTGTACATTTTCATTGTGATTGTTCAGTACAAGGAAATATGCACACCAGCTCCCGCCTCGTCCTGTTAATCTTTTCTGACCTGGACCAGCAGAGTTTCTTCCCGTGGACTGGAAAAAGCTGAGGAAGACAAAGAATACAGTAAGGGAAAGATATAAATCTACACCCAGATGCTAAGAGCACTTCAGCTGACATGTCGGATGTGTTCCCTCTGTTTCCCCGCTCCAGGTCATGCCTGAGGGGACAAAGAGACAGAGTCCCAAGTGAGCCAATTATGAGATATCTTGAAGCAATCCAGCATCTGTGCTGGGGATAACAATCCTGTGGAAGTGAGGAAGAAGGAGCAGGGACTAGTAAGAAACCTTGGCTTCTACAACCCCAGAGGATACCAAAGCTCTAGCAGTCCCTGGCAGATCCAGCAGGGAAAATATGCATTCCCAAAGAGGAAGAAATATGGGCCCTTGGGCTGTTTCACCTCAGTCCTGCCTTTCTGTCCTTACACAAAATGAAAGGACTTACATAATTGCAGAATGTGCAGGAAGGAGTTAAACACCAAATACAAGAGTGCCCCCTAGTTTCACCCAGGACACTGCAGATTTATTACACATTACGTGTCATCGCTTTTATTTGAAAGTTGACAGGTTGCAGGCCAAGCACTCTTTAGAAGAAGGGAGAGAAAGAAAAAAAAAAAAAAAAAAAAAAAAAAAAAACCAACCTCACAAATTCTCCTCAAAACTTCTTACTTTAAGCTAAGTGCCAGTGCCTGCCAGTGACTCATCTTTCATTTGGAAGGTGGTTTTTACTTCAGAAACTCGGATTGCTTCTTACACACTAAGCACTGTGGGATCAATAACTAGGCTAGAAAAAAGAAGTTTAAACATTTAAACTATCTCTTTGACAACAGTCATCTTGAGGGGTTCTGTTAACTAGAAATGCAGGGAAGTTCCAAGAACAGGAAAAAACAGAAAGGCCAAGAGCTTGTCTGATGACTCAAAATAGCCAACATTCACTTTGTATCACTTTAATACTGAAACATGTTTTAAATCATTTTGATTTCTTTTTAATAATGGAACCAGACACATACATCACATCGCCTTGGAAAGAGTAGAAATACTATATCTTTTTTCTTTTTTTTTTTTTTTTTTTTTTTTTTTTTTTTTTTTTTTTAAATGTGAATGCAAATGGAAAACATATGATGACATTCCATCTCTTCCTCCCCTGTGCTATGTTTCACCCATTTCTCAACATACGTTGCACACATACGGCCTTCATTATTGCTGAAGTTATATGTCATCATTTCGCCATCACACAAGCCAAACTTCTGAAGTGCTCTCTTGCTTCTAGGGATTTCCTTGTTTACACACCACATGAAACCTTATTTACACCATGATGAAAGCATGTGGGAGCATGGAAGCCTGTACACAGGTGAGGGTAGGAAGGAGAAAGGGCAAGATCTGCTTTTAAACCTGATGCAAAGATGGATTGATCCTGGCTGCAGGTAATGTTGCTTATCAGCCCCAGCAGGAAACTGGCTGGACACCTCAGTCAGAAATCCACTGGTGGCAATAAAATAAATAGCAGAGCAAAATTCAGGAAGCTGCAGGGAGGAGAAAAAAAAAAAAAAAAGAAAAAAAAAAAAGCATTTAATATGGCAGACTCTAAACAAGAATTCTCTCTTCCTATGTTTGATGCAGGCTTTCCAGCATAGCTTTAGTAAAAGGGAAAAAGAGGCAGAATGCTAACAATTATGACTTGTGTGGTGCTATACTCAGAAGCTGCTTATAAACACAGTTCATATCTTATGCATGTAACAATCTGACAGCATGCAGGTGCCCTTGTCCATGGGTGTTCTGGGAGAAATATATGTAGATATCTGGTTATTCCAGAATTGTTGGCATCCTAGCCTGACATTGTAATCTGTTAAGAAGCAGTTTAGAAAGAGTCTATTGACATGGCATAGACTTTTCCAACATAGCAATGGCTATCAGAATAATTTTGGATCTCATTTGCTCTTCTTTGTCAATGAGAAACTAGAATGAAAGGTTTCAAAGAAAGATTGAGAGTCCTTGTTGTAGCTGGTTATGGAGAGGATTATTTCTAACTACTCATCTGAAGCATTGTTTAGCAATTAAATTGCACACCACAACTCTGGGCCATTTTTCTCCATTGCTGTATTTTAGAGCAACTGCTATTTGGACCATAACTTTTCCAGGCGAATCAACTACAAAATGAAAATTTCTCCTATCCTGTAAGGAAAAAACAAACAAACAAAAAAAAACAAAACAAACAAAAAAAATAAAAACCACACACTAAACCAAGCGCTATATCCTTTTAGTGATAGTCCAGTTTTAATTCCCAAAAATGAAGAATTTCAAATCAAGCTACTGAGTAGGGGTTTGCCTGCAGGGCAGAAGTGGCTCATTTCGTGGCAGGCTTCAGATATCCATTATTTCCTGCTTAATAACCCCAGCTTGCAGAGCCCATCTTCGCAGGACTGCTGCTCTGCTTCCTACACTAGGTGGCATGGGAGGACCAGGTTTCTCCACCCCCACCACAGGCGATGACAGGCGATCCTACTGCACTCTTACTCGTGCTCTGCAGAAGCGATTATTTTTTAAATTAATCACCTGACAATTTTATCGGGCTAGATGCTGAAACTCTTCTTCGAGGGTTGTTCCCTTGTGACTTTTCCATTCCTTCCTAATACTGTGCTCTTCAATGTCTTTCCCTCAAAACTTTCCAGTATAACTTGCCTTTCTGCAGCCAGATATTATATATTTTAACACTGTACCTTACTCAGTTAAGTCTCAGTTTTCCCATTAGTCGTCCCCATTACTCTACATTTATACATGCCATGAAACAGCACTGACATCTTTGAACTTTTACAATTCACTGGGGAGGAACCTGGAAGCCTGCATCCGAAAATACTTTCAGCTCCTCTGAATCACAACACTTTAGATGTCTGAAATAATCAGACTCCTTGAAGAGGTCAGTTTGCTTCTTACCTTGCTCAACTTCTAAGCTGATTACTGCAAATTATTGACCCTATAAAGCAATCGGGCTAGATCCATCAGTGCTGTCACTGGGAAGGGCAGCATTGCTCAATATTGAGATTGCAGTAACAGAATAAAATGTGCCCTGCTACAGCCCTGCTGCAACTCCCCTACCCTTCTTACTCCTGTCCCATGCCTTAAAAAGGTGCACAGTGAAAATCTTCTCAGTCAAGTCAGGATGTTCATCTGGCTCTAAATTGTTTGGATGCAGAATACTTAAAGCATGGTTATTACCTCATATTATTTCTTCTCCACCTCATTTCTACCTGGTGCATTCCAATACCACGGGAACACAAAGCTGATCTCATTACTTCACTGTTCTCCCAACATGCTACTTAACAGCTCTCCAGCAAACAAACCCTGCCTATGCAGCCCCCACCCAGCCCATATATGCAATCTGCCTTCCCTGCCTGAGGGAACAGCAGGGGTTAGGTTACCTCTTGATGTACTTTCTGCCCATGTTTCTATGATTCCCTGAGGAGCGGCTTATCTATCTGTGAGGCTTGCAGTCATATTGCAGGACTTCAGGGTTAAACTGGTGAGACTGTTCATGCCAGAAGCGAGGGAGGTGTTTAGCATTAATGGCAGAGGCCTGACTTTTCAAAGGGAGAGATCTTATGATGTGAGTAAGATCGAGTCGTTCTGGTTTTGATAGATGGAAGTTCAAGAGAACAGCTATCCCAAGGTTGTTAGCTGTATTTTTTAAACCCAATTCCTCAATTACATCTGCTTAACTCTGATTTTCCTTACCTCTTGCACTCTGCTACACTGAGCTGACACTCCCTTTCTCTCTACCTTTTCCTTTGCCAGGGCACAAAGAGAATCAGAAGACCGCCTGTACTAGGAACAGAAAAAGAAACTATTAGAAAAAAAGAAAAGAAAAAAAAAAGAAAAAAAAAAAAAGAAAAACACCTTAGGAGTATGCTATTTCCTTTTATTTATTTATTTATTTATTTATTATTCAAGGAGACATCTAATGAATATACTCCATGGCCATTATGAATGCCTGTGTTTCATCACTTGTAAAATAATAAGCACCACTAGCACTTTTCAGTTTCCATGGTATCCACATATATTCACACATATAAAGCATATTTTCTGTAAGAAGAGTTCCTATGAGAAGCTATAGATTATGGCACTGTCCCCACTCAGCATGGGCAAGCCCACCATGTTGCATGAAAGGCAGAAGGCAGTGTTACCTCACGGCTCCCTTCTGCCTGTGTACTACTACCTTGTGGTTCAAAAAGGTGAGGAAAAGAAGCCCAGGAGGAACTTCATGAAAAATAAATAACTTTATGAAACAAAATAAAAGTGAGCCACTGGGGTGACCACGTGGGAATAGGCACTATCCTCGGTTTTATCAGCGCAAGACTAAATAAGAGCTAGAAATTACATAGGTCACAAACACGTGACAATGTGAAATACTATAAAGTTTTAATCTATGCTAGTGTGGTGAGACCATTCATAGCTGCTCAAGACTCACGAGCAGAGAATGTGGTCATTCCATTCTTGGGATCATAAAAATTTACTGCACGCCTTCACGTGTTCTCCCTATATAGCTCCATTTTATTTCACTGGCAAAACACAGCCAGCTGGAGCTACAGCTCTGATTAACTGAATGCTCAAGATGCAGAATACATCATATTCACAGCAACATTCTGACTGTAAAAAAAGCTTGACTTTTTAATCAGTTCCAGAGATGCAGATAAATGTAATGTGTCAGAAATAGGGACCACCTACACATCAGATCACACTTAGGAGGATAATGTATGCAGGCATACAAAATTGCCAAGGAACATAAAGCCACCCAGAAAGGGGTACTTCCCCAGGCTACTGACAGGCTTATGCCACATTTCACTGGCTTCATAAGGCAGCCTGATGACATTTGGTTTCAGCAGAGCCACCTGAAGGGACAGAGAAAACACACTGTTCTTGGATGGTCAGTACCAAGGACATCATGATTTTCAAATATCTTGCCAAAAAGACAAAGCCAGGAGCAAACAGCACTGCAGATCAGAACCTACTTACTTCAAAATCATAAACAAAAACCAACAAATAGAAGCTACCTAGTAGAGAAGCTGAAACAGCTCCATTAATTGCCAGTCATTAAGATTGCCAAAGCACTTTCAGACAGAGAAAGCTGAAATGTTTTTTTAATGCTTCTAAAACAAGGAAAAGAGGGGGGAAAACAGAAGGAAGAAACATGGTTCTATGACTCAGAGGTACAACTAAGATAGAAAATTAAATGTTGCCACAAATGGGCTCACTGAAGCCCAAGGCAAAACTCTACATCTTGGAAATTTGCAGAGATCTTAGAAAGATTCTGTGTTTTACAATGAAGAACACCAAAAAAAAAAAGAATCTAAAACCAAACAAAAAGCAAAACAAACAACAAAAAAAAACACCTCACAACTTGAGAATGAAACAAGATGGAGTATTCAGATTTAAGTCTTTACTATTTCTCTAGTCCAGAGAGCAGTGAATATTGATAGATACATAATCTGCTATAGTAAATTTCTATTGCAGGCTTACCTCTCTTGTTCCACTTATGAGGAGGAGAAGAAAGGAGAAGTAAGGATCTTCCCATCATCAGCAATTTCTTTATCTTTCTCAATAATCTGAAACACTGTTCTTACCTAAAGATCACTCAAACACTAGCCAGCCTTGCTCAGTTCAAATAGAATCCTGTAATAAGAAACAACAGGAATTAGAAAGATACAGCAACGCTCCTAACTACCACTATATTTTATCCAGGTTCTCCATGTTGAATTTATACACCACAGTTACTTCAGTGACTGAAACCTTAAGCTAAAACTGCATCGTGCACAAGCCCTGCACCTAGAACTGTACACTCTCACTTTCCAGATAAGTGCTCCAGTCTCTTGGGGATATTTCCTACTCTTGCTCTTAATGCTGATTAGGAACAGCTGCAAGAGGAGGGCTTGGAATGACTCACCTGAGATACAGAGGCACTTAGGGTCTTTACGGGGAAGTACTGAATGTCCATTCAAAGCTGTTGTGCTTCTTCTAAAGGCAGGTTTTAACCTAGCTCTTCCATCTTGCAGATCCTACAAATGGCTGCCAGGTCACTCTAAACTCTGGTGGGTTACCTTAGACACTCCATTTGAAGCTAGTCCTCTTGGAACAAACTGCTTTTAATGTTTGCTAGAGCTGAAGTACGAAAATGACCCATGCAGCAGGGAAGTGGATGTTTGGTTCCTAGACTATGTGAAAGTAAAATGCTGTACACTAAGTGGACATCTCATTGGAAGAAACCAAGGAACTACACTCCAAACCATGAGCAGACACAGCCACCTTACAAGGGATTACAAAGAATGTTGTCCTGTGTTGCTCATGCACACATTTCTTCAGAGAGATGGAAACTGAACTAGTTCTCCAATCCTGATGCATGTTCCAGGCTACTGTGTAATGTATCCTCCAACATCAGCTTTTGTGGATCTAGCATTTATTTCCTTCATCTCCAAGTACCCAAATGAATGTCTTTTGAACATATTCAATGTCCTTAGGATTTGCTTTCCCAAGAAACATTTTTTGTTTTAATTTTTTATTTTACAGTTTTTGTGTGTGTCAGAATGTGGGCATGAATGGGCAACAGAGCCAAAACAATCACTTAAATGCATAGCTCTTCTGGTGGCAGATTGTTCCCTGTAGGAGACCACCAGTTGTTCTTCACATCTCATGGGTGTTTCAGAAGTAGTTTTCTTCAGTGGTTACTAAAAAAAAAAGAAAAGAAAACAAAAGCAACAACCAGAAAGGAAGGTTGTTTGTCATATTCAGAAAAGAGTGTTTGTGTAATCAGAAAAAAAAGTATTGCATTAATTAAATTTCTGTGAATGGTACACAGATACTACGGGCAGTTGGAGCCTTATATATTTCTATAACACATAATTACTTAATTCAATTATTCAAAGAAAATTACTTCACACCCCCACAAAATACACTGTGTCTTGCTAAGGAGACATATCTGCCTGGTTTTACACTCAAGTAATGTCACCTCCAGCAGAAGCTCATTTATTAAAATACCAGAATACTGCTATATAATGCCTATTGTAACACCCACCTCCCACACACACAGGGCAGTGTGCTGCTTATAACAAAGAAGGCATTCATAGCTGTTATCTTGAAAGGTAGGGGCGATAAATGTATTAAAGGAACCAAAGAAATGTTCACCTCACCAAAGAAAAGATAAGATAGCTTAGGGGTGTTTTCTTACTGGAAGCTGAGGTGCCTCCATACTTGGTATCCTCAGACCAACTTCCCTGACATTGTCAAAACCTTGATTGTAGCTTTGAACTTCACCTGACTTTACATCTACCAGGAACCCCAAATCCAAACACTTTACTCTGAGTTCCCAGAATTAAATTTGGGTCTCAGCTCTTTGGCTAAGCCACCTGGCAGCTTTACCCAAGACTGCCACCACCAAGATACTGCCAACAGTTCAGGCTGTCTCTCAAGCAGGAGCAGGGCTCCCAAGAGCCCTTTGGTTTGGGTTAGACAAGATACTGGTGACCAGATCACTGCTTCCCTGCAGATCAGAGCCGGCTGCAACTTATGTTGTTATTATCACTATAGCAGCTCTCTGTGTATTAATATGCCTTTTGTGCAAAATTCTGTCTGGCACTTTCAAGAAGGAAAAGATGGTAATGGAAAAAAAAAAATCTCAAGCTCTTAAACTCAATTCCATATCAGAACAATTATTGAGAGAGAACTATAAGTTCTTGGGACAGAATTAAAGAAAAAACGGATAAAAAAAAAATAGCCTCATTTTTACCAGGTTACCCTATCCTCCATTATTTTTGCTGAATGTTTAAGAAAAGATAACAGATTTCTAGTGCAGCAGACTGACAAATGGCAATTTCTGTGAGAGGTCAGCCCTTCACATGGGCCACGTGAAGTGCTTTACAACCTGCATGCCTAGTTGGTAGCTGAAGGTGCTCAGCAGGTCTAACTGCAAAGGCAACAGCTTTGCTTTCTGAGCTCAGATATTGTGTTATTCAGAACAACCCGCAGACTCTTGTGTGTTGAAACTCATAAAGCCCACTGGGACTGAACCAGTGCACCAGCTGCTTCCAAACAGGAACAGCCAGATTTAGGGGTTTTCACAGTAGCCACAGGACAGAGATTAGGAGTCATGAGGTCCATGCAGGTCAGAACTTCAGTGAGTTTAACTCCTCAAGAACAGCAGACTCATGCTTTGTCTTCATGCTGCATCCTGACAGTGCACACAGGAAGCAGGAAAACCTAACGTATGCTGTACAAAGCAGCAGAAACATGCACATTGTGTAACAAACGTCTGTTGAAAGGAGATAAAGAGACAGCGCAATTTCTTTCCGTTTTTCACCCGTGTCCTCATTCCCCTCCACCCCCACACCCGGCTGTCTGGGGGAGGTTTCACATTGCATTAGTGTTACCGCCCGTGCATCGGCCTTTGCTGTGCTACTGCCGGCGGCTGCCTGGCAGCTGGGACAGGGAGAGCCTGTGACGGGCAGGATGGGAACCCTCTGTGGTGACAGACCCTCTGCCTGAGGCAGATCTGTGGGCATGGAGCAGCCATACGGTGTTACCACTCTGCCCATCACCAGTTGCCACTTCCAGCTGCCTTTGGATGGGTATGTAGAGCAGCTTTGGCAGCTCTCAAAGTCCATTGTTTGGATACTGATGACCTCTGGTGAGACCTCTACCCTCAGCAGTGAAAGTAAGATAGCTTTCTCTGTTTGTTTTTTTTCTGTTTTTTTCTTTTTCTTTTTCTTTTTTTTCCCAGGGAATACCATCATACTGCACAATGCCTCTTGTATCTAACCTCATTAAAGGAGCTCATCTAACTCATCTGTACTGAGGAAACTCTCACCTCCCCCAAAGGCAATGACTCAAGATACTAATCAGTGCAGTGAGGATGTCTGAGGGTTTTTTCATCCACCACTTTAGCCTGGGCTATGCTTTTCCTTCCTCCGCTACTGCAGCCACAAAGGTTCTTGATTTGCAAAGGAAGACATCCAGCCACTACTTGAGCTGACTGCCTCAGGTACGTATCAATTTAAACAAAGTGACAAATAATTAAATGTGTCCTGGAGCACACCCAGAAGAGGCTATTTTCTGCTTTACCATACTTTTCCCTTTTTAGTGTTTTTTGCTTTGTGTCTTTATTTTGCCCTTGCAGAGTTTGAGCAGAAGGAGGCACCATGTCTAAAGAAGACTCTTAAAGAAAATACGGCTGCTGTATTTGGCCCAGAAACATCCTCATAGCTGCTGATCATCTCTGTCTCTTAAAGTGATGAGAAAAGATCATCCTCAGAAGTCAGAAGTATGCCTTACTAAGGCCAAGCAACAAAACACCAGCTTAAGTCATTCTTCTCACATCTCTGAAAATAAAGTTGGTGAGTTCTGAACTTTCTGGTGTCATGGGCAGTGAAGTAACTGACAGCAGCCACACACAGGAGATGGGGATTTTCTAGAAAACAGAGGGCACCCCCATTTCCACTTACTTTCCCTGATGGCGCAAGCCCTGCTCTCTCAGGCCCAAGTAGCGAATCCAGTCAGAACAGCCAACAACACCAAGCCACCTCTGAAAGGTTATTATTAAAAGTCATTCATTGCATTAATTCATAACCCTAATTTAACGTCAGCAGACCTTTATCTTTTAGCCTGAGGGTTATGCTAGCTCCTGCAAGCCAAAGCCCAATCATAGCAAGTGTCTTGGATTGTAATTACAGGATGATTTCCAGTGATACCAACTACCTATTTTGCCTCCGTGCATTTTTGAAGGCTAAAGGTTGCCTCCCTATTACAATGCCCTTGTGTCTATACTAGGGAAAAAAAAAAAAAAAAAAAAAAAAAAAAACAAAAAAAAAAAAAAAAAACACCCACAACCTTTTAGTAAACAGATGCACTAATGAAAAGAAAATATGTTACACATAAATGACGTGGATCAACTACAACTATGCTTGACACGGGAGAAGGGGAAAAGGGGCTTTCCAGGCCCAGAGCAGAGTGTGATGTTGGCCAGCAAGGTGAGCGCTTGAGCAACTGGCTGCTTTCTTCCCTTATGAGGGGAAGGGAGCAGTGAAATTTCACGTCTCTTTCCTCTTTTTTTTTACCCTGGGAAGCTGAAACCAGTTCAAATTCCTCCCACAGCTCTCCTCCACCACCACACTGAATTAAACCTTCTTTCTTCAAAAACAGTGCCCGATACTCCCTCAGCTCCTTCCTGCACCCTTCAGCTGATGAAGTAGCTAGCTCAGTGAGACACTTGAACAGGAGCTTAGAGTTAAATACACAGTTATGTGCTTGACTGGATCAGGGCTACCCTTGTTTGGGAAAAACATGCTTTTTGAAAGTGACTTTTCAGGGATTTAGGACGCTCTTCTGACTGAGTTCCTTCACAATTCCCTAGTACAGAGCTAGAAACTCTAGATCCTTTAAAATATTGTCGTTAGGTTATTTTATTTTTCTTCCAAAACCAAATCATGGTGAAGTTATATTTCAAGAAACAAGTAAAGTAGCAGAGACATATTTACATTCCGATTTACACAGGAATTAATCATGGGTAATATAATAAAATCAAGACAGCAATGCTAAATTAATGCAGGGTTGGGGAAAAAAAGATATAAATATAACTGCACTGCTGAAACAATTTGATGTATGTTTTCTGAAGGATGAAACTTGAGCCAAATTTCAGGAAAGCAATCATTTCCATTGACAATAACATCTATTGCTATGATTATGCAAATATTTGATAAATACCCTACAGAAGGATTACAAGAAAGGCAATATTTTACTTATAAAAAGCCATACTGAACCTAGGACACAGTAGAGGATAATGAATGAGCATATCACAGAGTAATTTATCTTAGTTGTATTCTAAGTATTTTCCATGTGTTCTAAGAATTATTATTTTTCAAGAACTTACTACATGCACTCTGGTATCCATAGTTTACATAAGTTAAGTTTTTTTTAAAAAATCCAAGCTATAAGAAAAAAAATTAAAAAATGAAAATAATAGTAGAGTCTAGAAAGTGGAAAATTGCAAGAAAATTTTGTTAAGGAGTTTCGTCAGATGTTAGAAACACATCCGACAAGATGCTTTCAGCCCATTTAAATGTTGTGGAATGCATCTCTCTCTTCAACAACGTAACTGTTGACAAGCTGCCAAAAGTCTGAATTGCAAATCCTCCAACCATGAATAAATCAAAGGAAATTCCAAGATATAAGTAAGGCAGCTTAAATGACTTATTTTGCTATAGTAACTGCAAATTCTCGATGAAGATATATTGGATCTGCCACAACAAGTCAAATGTATTTAAGCCACCCTCAGTGGGTATTATGACTCTGCTGGTAAGGACATGTTGTATATAATCCAACTATGTCTGTGGGGCCCTGATCTGGCTCCTTCCAAAGTCAGTGAATTTTTCTGGACTTAGTAAATTTATTGGAGTGCAATGGCCAGTAGGCTGCAGTGTTGATCTGGGAACACCACGTGCTTTTATTTCAGAGAGTATTTATTTGGCTGGAGAAAATCTTTTCCAACTACGGAAGGGACCTTGAGGAGTGCACTCAAGGGAGGACATTAATTCTTATTGATCAGGCTCTATCCAGTCAACTTACCTCCCACCAATCCAGGCCCTGTTTTGGCCTGAACTGTTAGCAGTTTGGGCTGCATAGCTTGCTTCTAGTGGCTGAGCCAAGTCAAGTGTTTGTTGGGCATTGACTACTTTAGTTACAAAGAGGGTGAAAATCCCTGCTTTACTTATCAGGGAGGAAATAATCAGAAGATCCCTGTAACCTGTGTGAAGAAAGGGATATGTACGGTCCCAGAGATGTGGTACTTGACCTTGCTGATCTTTCCCCCATCCCATGGGATGCCAGAGGGCTAGAGTCAGTTGATCCCTTGGTTCTCTTAAACTCACTGAATAACTTAGGGTTCAAAACCACCTCCATATGTGATCTGGTCAAGAACTTTATTACTCTTGGTTCCTTCCTGGACATACTTCCAATTATTTTGTAAGGTAGCAGGCTGCTGACAGCAAATATTGATTACTTACTTCTGCCTCAAGCAAAGGCTTGCATACATTAAAAACTAATCAAAACAAAACAGAAGTATGATCCATTGATGATTCTATAAGATATGGCTGTACAAGGACAGCTCGTACACGGCTCCTTTCCTTTAGCAGAAGCATCACCTGTCCTGTGCCAATGCTCTTTATGCTGTCTGCATCTTATGCAGTTGTTTATGTGAAGGCAAATCACTGAGTAACTGCAACAAATTTAGTGTCACTGTTTGTTTGTTTTTTTTTTAACTAGGACAATGAAGGAGGCTGAAGAATAGTATGATATTAGGCTACTTCCTCCTTCAAAGGAAACATCTTAACGTCTTTGAATTTTGTAGTTTTCTTATAGGTAATCATTTCTGAAATCTTCTCGCTCATTTTTTGAGAGTGTCATAGTTTTCTTTTATAACATAAGTTAAATGTTGGTATGGATCAAAAGTACTGTACAAGGCAGGTAATAATCTATAACTTGTGAGAGCTTTGGTAGCTGAAATCTAAAATTTATCTCTAAACCTGTACTTTAAAACCAGATTCAGCTGATGGTTTCTTTTTCTTTTTTCCAGCCTTTGCTGGTACACTATTGTAGTATATGATTTATCATGTTTTCTGTCTGCTTCAAGTTCTGCAGGGCCACTTTACTACAGCAAGCTATCTGCCTACAAACTATCTGCTCAGACTGTTCACATAAAAATACTCTTTTCTGACATTTATGACATAATAGCAAAGAAATCCAAACAGTTCCAAGGTCAACTACTACCCTAACTTTCCAGGGATTATTGCTCAAACTTTAGCTGTCCTTTTTCCAAGTTTTCTTAATGTCCACAGATTTGAAAAGCTACACAGTTCTACACCATATTCTGCACCTAAGGCTAATTTAAGGCTTCTTTTGGTTCCCTTATTGTCCTGCACTGCTCTGCATGTCATTGCATGAAATGTTTGAGACAGCACTCTAATTCCAAGTGTTACTGCACTTCAATTCAAAAATTCCCATTTTAATGTGCCTTATGTGTCCCTTGCTTGCCCATTTTAT
This sequence comes from Tetrao urogallus, assembly GCF_951394365.1. Taxonomy (NCBI): domain Eukaryota; kingdom Metazoa; phylum Chordata; class Aves; order Galliformes; family Phasianidae; genus Tetrao; species Tetrao urogallus. The sequence goes on along the minus strand of NC_136814.1, from coordinate 51,985,736 downwards.
TGGCATACAATTCCCTAAAGTGGCTTAATAGTCTTCACTAAAATCTCACACTAAATACAGTGTTTTTTGAAAGTCTGCAAATATATCACAGCCTAGTTTTACATCCTCCTTTCTTTCTTATTTATTCGACAGAAATCTGTACATTCATAACTATGACGGGCTGCTGTCCAACCAGTGGTTCCTGTCACTTTCACTGAGCTACTACATGGATTCATCAGTGCATTGCTCACAGCACAGAGCCTCTCTCACTGTTTTCTTATCCCCTCTTCTCTGAAAGGCAAAATCTAGCTCACTATCTAGTAGCTGTTCAGAGTCTATTTATCCTGGAAACCCTTGCTAAAATAAAGGTGTGCTCTTTCATTTATGCACATGAATGTGTTCCCTCACTCTCTCCAAGAGTTACAAGTGTTACTTAGCCCCTTGGGACAGAATTTCCTGTGATGACAAGAATCTCACCCCTCAGAGAAGGCCAAAACTACATGTAATTGTTTGAAGTTGAGCGTATCTGTTGCGCACATCAGTCTTACCATGTCCAGAGCTGTTGCAACATCTGGTGCACTGCACCTTGTCAGTCACACAAGAGATCAAGTCAGCTGCAATACTGAATCACTACGTGTCTTCAGCCTTCAGGGGATAAGCGAGAGTCCAGATACTTTATCTGTCTCAGAGCAAACTGAACAAATTCCTGAGGAGCAGATCTTCACTCGCGCTATTTCCCGAGGGCTAAGATCCGCAGAAAAACTACTTGTTCCTGAGGTCCAGTGCTTCAGTTTTTCAGAGTTGTGGAGGATAAGCAAAACCTTGGGTATTAAGCCCTCGGGAACACAGTTAATAGATGATACCCTAAATGTGAAAAACAAGAAGATGCATGCACATAAGTTTTCTTGTGGTTTTTTTTTTTTTTCTTCCAGCTTCAATTGAATTTCAAGGACAAACATCTTCATGGACCAGCTTTTATCCCTTGCCCCTTGGTTCATCTGCCCTCTTGGGCATTCTTGGTAATTCACATGCATTCAAGAGTTCTGGGAGTTCCCTATCTAAAGGATTTCATCCTGCAGTCTGTTCCTCAGCTGAATAAACAGATTAATGTTTAGAATGATTCAAGAGGGTACATTCTCCAACCCCTGTCAGATCAGATCTGATCCACCCTATCTGATGACGACAGTACCCTTGCCAGGTGACAGCATTGCCAAACTCAGTTATGCACTCAACAACCAGTTTGACTTGATGGAAGACAGCTTATTGCACAGAATGGGTGCATTGCAATTGTATCGCTGATTATCACTTCAAGGTCAGTGCCAGGTCCTCATAGGAACGTTAGTCCAATTGAGAAGGCAAACATAAGGATCAGCCTTCTGATAAAATGGAGTTTTCTGTATCATACAAATGTACACAATCTATAAGCCATAAGCTTTTCTTAGACAGTTTCCTCAAAATACCACGTCTGCAATAGACACCAGCTGCCTCCAGCATGACAAAATATTACAGTGTTTATTCACTTGTATGTCTCAACTAATATATCTCACTTGCCTCACTGTAGTGCACTGGATATTAATGTGCCACAAATAAAGTGCAGAGAAGGATCCAGCAAAATAAATGTTCTGTACCATGAGGCAACCTATCCTCCCACAATATCAAGAAGCATTTAATAAGGGTGCAGTGAATTCTTTCTCTACACATGCCACTGGTACTTTGGGGTATTGTTCTAAATTAATACATCTTCCCACTCAGAAAAAAAGAAAAAAAATCTAGTTCCAACTCATTTTATATGTGCCCCCTTCTTTGTCAACTAAAATATCATAAAGAAAGGTTTGGACATTTGTTTCATTTTCAGCAGTTAACTTCTCTATCAGGAACTTTAAATATACCCAAAGATCTCCAAAAACAACTCACCACAAATTAGAGGTTGATATGAGATGTTTGTGTCCCACAGGGGTCAGTGTTGCATCTGACCCTGTTTAACATCTTCATCAATGACATTCACAGTGGGTTCACCATCAGTGCACCATCAGCAAGTTTGCTGTTGATACCAAACCGTGGGGTGCAGTCAACATACCAGAGTGTGGTTAAGGTTGGATGCCATTCAGAAGGACTTAACAGGCTTGAGCACTGGGCCCAGGTAAACATCAGGAGGTTCAACAAATCCAAATGCAAAATTCTGCACATGGGTAGAGGCAGCCTTCGCTATCAGTACAAGCAGAAGGATGACAGAATTGAGCACAGCCTGCCAAAAAAGACCAATGAGTACTGACGGATGGTAAGCTGGACATGAGCCAACAATGTGCTCTTGCAGCCCAGAAAGCCAACCATATCCTGGGCTGCACCTAAAGAAGTGTGGCCAGCAGGTCAAGGGAGGTGATCCTGCCCCTCTACTCTATACTGGTGAGGCCTATCACTATGTTCAGATGTGGAGTCCTAAGAATGGGAAAGACACAGACCTGTTGAAAAGTGTCCAGAGTAGGGCCACAAAAATGATTCATGGAATGGAAAGCCTCTCTTATGAGAACAGGCTGAGAGCTGGGGCTATTCAACCTGGAGAAGAGAAGGGTCTGAGGTGATGTGATAGCAGTCTTTCAGTATCTAAAGGAGAGCTACAGGAAAGAAGGAGACAGACCCTTTAGCAGAGTTGGTGGTGATAGAACAAAGGGAAGTGGCTTCTAACTTAAAGAGGGTAGATTTATGCTGGATATAAGGAAAAAGTCTATTGAAGTGAAGATGGTGATGCACTGGAACAAGTTGCCCAGAGTGGTGATGGATGCCCTGCTCCTGGAGACTTTCAAGGCAAGACTGGATCAGGCCCTGAGCAACAGTAGTTTTGTACTGTTTGCAGGGGAGCTAGGAGACTAGATGGTCTTCGGAGGTCCCTTCCAACTCTAAGATTCTACGATTCTACATCAAAATGTGTACCTGGCCCTGTTCTCAGCAGCATCCTCCTTCCTACATGTAGCTCTTTCCTAGAGTTCCTCTTTGCAAGTTTGGATGCTCAAAATGGTGTCCCAAATAGATCCGCTATAATTTCATGCTTCCTGTGAGGAAATGGTATCTGAATGGGGATATCATAAAAAGATAGCATAATAAGAAATATAACCTAGTATAAGAGGAGATCCTCCCAGCATTTCTGGTTTTGTTTTTGTTGTTTGTTTCTTTTTAATTATAATAATCTCTCCCATATCCCTGTCCCATCCCTGAATCTTGGGAAGCTGATTTTCGCCCATTGTTCAGAGCTATCCTCTGGGCATTTGCAGCCTGAAGCTGATCTCCCCAGACCTCTCTGAAAGGCCTCCAGATTTGCATGTTGATGTGAACAAACACTCCAAAGCCTGGCATTTTTCTTGCACCTTATTGTCAGCTGCCAGCAAACTGTAAGTAGGCTAGTGCCAAAGGACATCCATGAAAAATTGTACCACTGAGGCAACAGGAATGTTCTTCATGATTTTTCCTCCACTGACTTTAAGTAACCCAGCTTTCAGCTCCACAGCCTGAGAAAAAATGCTTTCTCATTCAAACAATAAAATCCAATTTGCCCAGTCAGGCTGCCAGAGCTCCATAAGCCTGTGCAATTGTACCCTCCCTTCTCACCTCGCCCATCAGCAAGTTGCTCACTTCTCAGTGTGGGTGCTGAATTTTTCTGTGCCTACTCTGTATAACGTAGAGGATATTTTTGTGGGATTATTTTTGTACCATTTCTCATCCTAATGCCTCAGACTGCTCTGCAATCATTCGAAAATTTAAGCTTTCTGTGACACTGTGAGTTTCCTACATTAGGAGTTATGATAGCACCTATCATCACAGTATTATATTTAGTGGGATGGAAACAAATAGATTTTAAGTGACTTTCTGACAAGGAAGGTCATGAGCATAAAACTCTATACAGTTAGCTGAAGCCACAGATAGCCTGAGGACAGATATATTTGGTCCACAAAAGTACAAATATGGTTTTGGCTGTCGTTAGTAAGTTTTTACCCACCTGAGAACCTCAGAAAGTCAAAGAAAAACTCAGCTCAAGGCAGCTCTTTTCACCAGCTGCTCATCAAAACCATGCACAGTTAAGAATCAAATCCTCTGCTGAGTTAAATTGAGATAGTTGTGTTGTAGGATTTCCACTAGCAGATAGGAGTCACTCTGGAGGTCTGCTGACTGTTCCCAAGCCATCCACTGGCTCACATCTCCCCACAGGGCCAGGATGCATGCTCAGAGAGGAAATTTGGCCTCCAGCATATGGTGAAGGGTTATCTAACTCAGAGTGTGGAAACAGCCATCAGGTTTCTTGTGCTATTGAAATAGGATTACCCATTCCACTGACACGAGTGTTGTCCTTGGAAAGATTCACTGTCTGAAACAATATCTTGGCCAAAAAGGCAGACAAAATCTCTGACTGAAAGAACTTACAAGTTAAGGCACAGGTTGTACAATGATTTTGAATATGTTTCATCAATGAGGCCTCCGGGTGTGTAAATTTAAGGGCATGCCTTCAGCTTTGTAGGACCACCCCCCTCTGAAATTTCTCTCTGTGGGAGTTTTGTACAGAGACACAGTTTTTCCATCCTCCCAGCCTTTTCTTCTTATGGAGCATTCGAACACAAAAACTCCCACATCTCTTCCTGAGGTAGGAAGCATTTGTAGGGCATGCTGCAGAACTCAGTTTTTCCTTTACAATGAGCAAGGCAAGTAGGATTAATGCACAGAAAGTAAACCCTTTCCCCCAGGAATTGGGAGCTCCTTTTCTGGCACTCCCCGTTCTGAGCAAGCATCAAGAATTAGTCACAAGTATGAACTCCTCAACCCCTAGCCCAACTGGGGTGCATTTAATGCCACATAGCATAGCCCTTATTAATGTCAATAAACACCCATTCAGTTAAGTAATCCCATTGATGTCATCAGCATGAGCAAGGATTGCAAAATCTAGCTGCCTTTAAGTAGCACTGTGTGCTGTAGGGGTGTTTTTTTCAAACAGGCTTAAACTTCATCCATGTCTAGTCATCCAACCGAGCTCCAGGTTCCCCCACTAAGGCGATAGATTCTGATTCACTCCAGAGGCTGTTCAGTCTCCTGAGCTTTCTTCTACATTCCCAGAGGATTTATATGCATGCAACAACCAAAATAGCAATTCTCTCCTTAGCCTCAGTCTCTGGTACCACCTTCTCTGGTACCACTACAGAATTACTGATAGCCATGTCTCCTATCATTAGAATCCTAGATGCCAGCAGAAGCAACGTGCGAAAGAAGGAAATAACATTCCCAACTCAGCTGCACTGAATTCCTAAAATGTGAAGTATTGTGTGTACAGAATAATGAAGGCCTGGGAGATAATGCTTGCCTGTACTTCAACTTTTCACTTTGATAAGGAGGAAGAAAACATACTGCCGAGTTATAAGCTGAGCCTGTTCCCTTTCTTCAGCTAAGCCAGGCTGTTCTTATGAGTAGCTTCCCAGTGTAGCTGAGAAAGAGCTTAAACAACAGAGAGAGACTGGAGTTGGTATGACTATGTGGCTGGACAATTTGGATGGGCTGTGTTCACAGACAAGGACTGCAAATGTATTTCCACTGAGAGGCAGGTGACACACTAAGCTTTATGGATCAGACAGTGTGAGATCTGTAGGATCTGATAACTCCTTAGTTAATACAGTAGCCTTTTTCTAAATCAAAAAAACCCTGGCAAGAAGAGGGTAGTGGTTCAATCTATGCTTCAAGTGCTGAGCTTCCCAGCTGGAGGATATGAGCAGGGCCCTGGGCAGCTCTTCTACATCTTGCTGAAAGGAGCCACTGCATAAATCAGATGCCTCACAATATCTGCAAGAACTTTGCCAACAACCTGGCATGTTTCTGCCTGCAAGGATATGCAGCAGGGCTGAGCTGCATGATGTCCTAGACCATGTCAACGTTCCACAGTGCCAAAGACATGGCTACGGGTGCAAGGATTGAGGCAGGGAGGAGGCCTGATGCTGGGCAGTGCCTTCCTGGAAGATTTACTCTGCCTTTGTGCCCTGGTATCCACCACTGGACATGAGTGACTTAGAGCCCAACCTATTGACTGCTGTGGCTTACACTGTGCCTACACTGCTTGTACTGTCAGTTTATGGCACTGTTTAAGTACCCAGTCATTTTATTCTACAGCACTTGAGAACATAAGATCATTTCCTTTGTGATGAGGTGCAGTTAGGATTTGCCTAGCAGAGAACTGCAGAGCATCTGTCTTACCTCTGTAAGAGGAGATTCTGTATGAGAAGGAAGAGGATCTTTAATTTCTGACAAAGTCCTTGACATCTTACCTGGTAAACAGAGAGCAAAGGGCTGGAAGAATTAGGAGAGAGATAACAGGCACAGGGCTCTGACAGAAAGAAAATGGTGTTTGGGGTTCAAGAGCCAAACTCCAAAAAAGTTACAGGCCTCTGAACTAAAGGCACATGTATGCTGTGGGTTCACAAGGCAGCAAGGTCAGTAGCCTAAGGGGAAAGAGCAGGCAGCCTTACTAATGGTGAAGAAATACCCCAGTCTGCCCACACCCTCTGCAACTAACTGTTCCCATCCTCCTCTGTTTACCCGTTGCCTCACTACAGGTAGTTGGAGCTCTTGGCAGAAGATTGTCCCTGATTACTCCTCTACCCATGGCAGCTGGCATTTCTTTTGGCATCCAGTCCAACCTGTGCATCCACAAGTGGTCACATGCATGCCATGCTCACAGATACACGTAGGTGTGGTGATGAGGCATCCACCACAGAAGCTTCTTCCTGTACAAGGACAGGCTTCTGTCAGCCTATGTTTCCACAGGGCATAGAGAATCAAATGAAGGTCAGTCCTGCCTGCCAGTAGTGGCCCTGTGTGCCTAAAGGTCACCTGGGGTTGGCACATGGGAGTCTCACATAAACTTACATTAAGACATACATTGAAACCAGGAGAGAAACTGGCATCTCTGGAAGTCCTGTTATAAGGAGTCAGAGAGATAAAACAGCTTGTGGAAGGTATTAACCATTGATAGGAGAAAAGTGGGTGGACCCATGCTATCTGAGGCCTCTGAAACACTCCCGTGGTGGAACAAAAATGCTCACTAATATGCACATGTACATTTTTCATGAGGTGGAAATATCAGAAATAACACTATCGGCATCTGCCTGAGGACAGTTGCTACCTTCTTACAGCTATATTTTTTTTTGCATCTGGTTCCATTTATGACTCATACTTCCCAAACAAGCCATATGTTGCTGCAGAAGGCCTTTAACTTTGCTAGATTTGTATTGAGCTGTATTCCTGGCTGTCAGCCAAGTAAATGTAATAAAACCACTTTTTCCATCAAAAATAAAAAAGAAATCCCATTTGCAGTGAGATTTAATTAGCAGCCAGTAAGTCATTTTGGTGTTGAAAGCATGCACACTCATGTTTTGTTATAGCCTTATTTGCACCTTCAAACTCTATTGTAGCTTTTCAGTCGTTACAATACAGAAAGGTCTCCTCTTCCCCTTCCCCCCTCCCCCGCCTCCATCCCCTCATTCCTTTTGCTGCAGATTCTATAGCATTTGAAATACGGGGAATTTTTGGAAAATGTCACACCCTCTGTGTTCTTCTCTTTGGATGTGACATTTTACATTGCCTATTTAGAACATTGTGACACTGATGATTTTAACACCCCGAACACTGAGCTGACAACAGTAATTTCTGCTGAAATAGGCAGTCTATCAAGAAACTTGTGTATAAAATCAAGAGCTGGCATTCCATTAATGCACGCAGAATACAGATGACTAAATCATCGTCACTGCTGATGTTTCTGAAATGAACAGGCCAAAAAAGGGGGAAAAAGAATCTCTCCTTACCTTTTTAAAATAGTTTGGGAGTCACTTCTTCACAGCCCTTTTTAATTTAGTGAAAGTTTCAGGTAATGTGCATTGTGACAACACATTTTTGGCTCCTGCCTCCTATTCCTCCAGGGCATGGGTAGCAATTTGGCACTACTGGCGTTATTTTGAATCCCTTAATTTTAAGAAGAACAGCTAACCAAATCATTGGAGGGTTTAGATTGTACCCTTTCCTGGAAAATCAGACTGCGAGAGCCAGGAAACTTTGTGAGGTGAAGGGCACAGCATTTCCAAGTTCTCCTCACGGGGCACCAACCGGCCAGCAGAGCTGAAGAAGCACATCCTCTGCAAGCAGAGCCCACACCAGCCCTGATCCTGCTGAGCTCTGCCCATGAGGCTGCCCCAAGCAGCGAGACCCACCCACTGCTTACCTGGCACAGGCTGAGCCAGCACACAGCTGCGCGGTAGCAGCTACAGAGAGCCCAGCCAACACTTAGGCTGCTGAAAGCAGCATTAAACTCTCCCTTGGACCTCAGCATGGAAATCCAGCGGGTTAGCGCAGGGCAGTGCTCTAGACAGTGGCTGATCCTTCTTTCTTGCAGCCTGGCGGTGATCCAGCACTGCAAAGAGTCAGCAAAGATGTTTGGTGGGATCCCACAGAGCAGGGGTAAGGCAGTGGAAGTGTTCTCCTCAGCTTTCCCTTCTGTCCATGCTAAGCAGTGGAGCAGGCAGCCTCCTCCACCCCCCACCAGAGAAATCAACAGGATCTGAATTCCTTCTGCTCGCAGTGAGATGATAGGAAATACAGATGGAAAAAACTATTAGGCTATTTAGCTCATCTTCTGCCAGAGAAAGACTGCTCCCTGAACCACACCGTGTCTTTGACTTTCTTCTTCTTTCTTTTTGTTAGAAGTCCCCTCTCTCCTGACTGTCCAAACAAAATTTCAAGATATGAGTCCAAAATATCTCTCTACACCAATCCTACATTGAACTACTAAACTGTAATAAAGAAATATGAAATTGAGAGGAAAAAGAAAAACTTTGTCAAAAAACTGGTCAAAGTCTCCACTTTATCATTTCCATTTTTCCTGGCAGTAAAAGGGAGCGAGCTCTTCGAGCCATGAAAATGTGCTCATTACTATATTCATTTTCTCCCTTCCCTTCCCTTCCCTTCCCTTCCCTTCCCTTCCCTTCCCTTCCCTTCCCTTCCCTTCCCTTCCCTTCCCTTCCCTTCCCTTCCCTTCCCTTCCCTTCCCTTCCCTTCCCTTCCCTTCCCTTCCCTTCCCTTCCCTTCCCTTCCCTTCCCTTCCCTTCCCTTCCCTTCCCTTCCCTTCCCTGTCTTCCACTCATCCTTCCTTTCCCCCTCTCTCCTTCTTAATAGGGATGTTGTGGTGAGAAGTAAGATTGTAAGAAGTAACAAATGGAGGTGAGGTGCCAGACGTCATTAAGAAGTTTTTAAGGGCCAGCTTTTCCAATGTGCCCAGAATCCAGCAGTTTCTGCTGAGAACAAGTGCTCAGCATATTTGAAAAATCTGACCACTTCATCTGAGTGCCTCTATGGAGCAGCCAAGTTTTTCAGAAAACCTGGCTGGTGAAATATTTGTTCTTTTGAAATACCTCATTGAAGATCACATGCATCTATTGAGGAATTAAGCACGCAGGCCATCCCCTAGGATTTGCAGACCAGGACATGCCCCTGCTCAGAGGGCCAATGCCAATATGCGCATGGAATTCGGGACACCAGCACTCAGAGTACAGAGAGCCCAGTTCCTGCCCAGCCCCCAGCCTCAGTAGAGTGGGCTGAGCTGGGTGAAGACCTTTGCTGCTCCAGGAGCAGATGGGAAGGATAGAAGTTGAGCCGGCAACCCGCCAAGTACTCTGACATCCCTGAAATGTTAGCAGCAAGATTTCTCATCACCTCATGGAAACAAGCCTCCAGAGACCAAATCTCCTGCTGTTAAAATGAATGTGGAAACTCCATTAGTTTCTATGGCATGGTGTCAGCCTCTTCTTATACATTCTGTTGGAAGGGAGGGAAAGGAAACTCTGTTGTCCAGCATGGGACCAAATCTGCCCCCACCTTGCTGGGTGTCTGTGGGGCACTGCACACCACCATACGTATTCATAGTGCTTGCCTTGCTTAGCAATCCTCCTGTCAGTGAGGAGATGTCACTCACCAGGAAAGAATGCGAAAAGGCAGTTTATGTGGTAATATTGTTTTTGTTTTTGATCAAGCCTGCTGCTGCTGATCAAGCTCCCCTCCTCCTGTCAGCTTCAGAATGAATATTCATACAATGCAGAAAAACAAAGAAACCCACTAGAGCAGAAATTGTTTTCTGCTCTCACCAGCTGGCATCTCACTCTGCAAGCAGATGAGCTTGTGCAGGTTATTGGTGTGTTTGAATGGTCCTTGCAGTTTTACGTGCGCTGAGTCCCTTGTCTGCTCCAGAGGTGGCCTGATGCACCTCAGATGAGGAGCTTGCCTCTCACTTTTATGTGACTGGAGAGAATTATACAGCAATACACAGCACAACAGGAGGCCATTCCTCTTTCCTTCGACTGCAGGGAAAATGACACCAAGGCATGATGTCTAGTGAAGTGCCATCAGTGCCTGAGTACATCCTTTATAGAGATACAGTGGCTCACGGTCACTGCAAGGGGCTGCTCCTGGCAAGGATCAATCCAGCCCAGCCTCCTTGGGGTGAATCTCAGGATCATCTTGTATAAAGGCAGAGACATTTATCTCTTGCTTAAATTCAGTCACATCTAGTGTATATCTATAAAACTTTGCACCCATGATCTGTATGTGCAGAACACTTCTATACTCACAACATGAAAGAAACACTTAAAATGTTTTTCTCCCCAAACACAATTATTTGGGGGGAAAAACCAACTAAACAAACAAAGCCACGCAACAAATCAACTTCACATGTTTCATGTAGCCAAGTGTTCCACAAGATGTTTCCCACATTCCTAGTGTTGCAGGGTGTGCCTAATCCAGTTAAAAGCAGGTATACTAAAAATCACGCAAACACAAGTGACAGATGCGCAGCATGCAAAACCCCAAAGAATAATCACAGAACAAGGCAAACTATCCAGCATTTTCATCTTAAATTGAGCTGCAGGCTCATGTTCAGAGCTCATGTTTAGCATATGTGATCTGTATATGAGAAAAGGGCAGGGGAACATCATCACAGTAATGTACTCAATTAGTATATAGACAGCTGATTTTTTCATGCAGGCAGTTTAACTCAAAAAAGAAAAGACGTACTAGCTAAACTGCAATATTTGATGTGCTGTTTAGGCCTTCTTCTATTGGAGGTTCTGCCACCTTGGAAAAGAGATGGGCACTAAGCAAGAAGCATGTTAGAAATAGCACTCTTCAAGCTGTTTTAGAAGGCTGCAGGCAGGGAAGTGTATGAGCTCAGACCCTGTCCTTCAAAGCCTCTGCCACATCACTCTATTTATTAGACCTCCAGAAAACTCCCTCTTTCCCATGCAGGCTGCCACTTTATGTACACCTCTTGACACAGGTTTACTCCGGGGGATCACGCGCTGCAATCTTGCTGAGCCAATGACTCTTGAATTTCTTGCTTCACAATAACAGAATTTCAACAGGAAAGTAAAGGCTCTTCTACACCTTGTGTGGTACTTATCGCAGTCTCCCAGGGGAATGGTGTGCTACAGTTAGCAAGAGAGGGGTTTAAAGGCAGATTTTTTATTTTTAGATAGCCAGTTTGGGAGACCAATTAGGCTAATCTGAAGAGGTGGTGACTGCTTGCCATAAGTGTAATTTATCAGGGAGATGCAATTCGACACATGAGGTATTTTCAAAGACCCACTTCAGTAGGGCAGGTCCCTTTGGAGGATCTAGCAAAGGGTGTATTTTCTGGGGCCCAGGCTCAATCTTGGACTGAAGTAGATCTAAGAAGTTCAGCTTGTGTCCAAACACAGAAGTCAAGGAAACAGCCTCGAGTAAGGAGGCACCTGGTAAGTTTGGGTGTCACTGGAGTTAAACGAGAGCAGTCTCCAGCATTCTTGGAGTGAAGTTTTTGTACCTAAGTAACTTGAATCCACTTCGGGCTTGACTAAGTTAATTGTGTCCTTTATTGGTGCTAAATCTTACTCAGTGTGTCCTACAATGGGGAACTCCACACAAAGGTATTTAACATGTGTTAGAGTCAGAATGTGAAGTTTCATAAAAGGATTGTGCAGGCAGCTATGTGAGACCAACATGCTTTCTGTTTTGCTGATGCAAATGGATGCTAAAGTGACTCTGGTGACAGTATTCTGTGAAAAAGGGTTAAGAAGCACTTGCCAGAGCATCTGTATCTCCCTTGTGCTTTACTGAAGAGACGTAAGGATCTTCATAGAAAATTATAACCTCCTTGAAAAATGTAATAGGTAATTATATTCCCAAGTTAGAAATTCCATAACATATTGCATATAAAATTCTTCATTAGGCTCTGCAGTCTTCTGGAGTATGCTGTTCAATTCCTTATCTTCTCATCCCTTAGATAGCACTAACTTTTACATCAGAGATCTCAGAACTGCTCTTCTCGGTCCCGTCTCTCTGTCACACATGAGCTAGCCATGGCAAACTAATGGCTGCTGAGGATGAGAAGAGGCTGTTGCTTAAACCAACTAACAGGTCACCTACCTGCAGTGGTACCAGCCATGCTTGGGAACTCAGCCTCTGGAAACTGAGAGCATGTCACAGCACTCATGATGTTCCCATCAGACTTATGTACTCCCACCACAGCCAGTTTTTTGAGAAGCCTCTTCCCCAGGGCCCTCAGAACAGCCACCAGTGCACATGGCCCCAGCTGGGAGCTACCATAGCATTGAGCCCAAGCTTACAAGGTGTGATAACTCCACACTGCAGCACACAAATACAGCCCCACACCATCACCCCCACTGGTGGCTCAGAGCAGGCAGAGCACTCACAAAATACTCTGCAGTCAGTCCTGGGTGCTGTACCCACTGTGACAGCTCTGAAAACTGCTCATGCCTGTGAAAACATTTTTGGATGTATTTGCCTTTCTCCTCCACATCCCTTCTAGAGCATGGAAAGTGGTCACAATCAATGCTTAGGAGTTGCATGAGAATGTTTTTTCAAAGCCCTATATAAACATTACTTCATTAAGAAAATAGAAGATTATAAATACCTGAGACCTCTTCAAGGTTGCTCCACTGTAACCCAAAAATATCACATGTAATTTCAGTGATATTTGTTCAATGATTATATTTTAAAAAATGCCCCAAGGCTGAAAAGCTGGATGGTAAATTGCAGCTGCTAATTAATTAAAATAATCAAACAAGCCAGCAGTAACTCCCACAGTAAGGGGGTTGCTTATAAAGGCATTGTTAATGGATCATTTGCTATCACGGAGTTTGCTTGATTCCCTTTTAATAAGATATCTATGATTACCTGATTAGCTGATCACTGTGTGAAGCATTTTGTTCTTAATACAGTCATGCAGCCAAGGAGGAGAAGTTTTTTATCAGATAGGACATGTTTATTTAAAACGTGTAATTGGCTGCTTTATTTTTTTCTTTTTGTAAAGGAAGCACGATCCAAGAAGCCACTGCCTCCAACATAAGCTGCTTCTCTTCTTAACAGCCTGTTATGAGCCAGCTTTCTGGCATGCTCTTATCTTGGCAGCCTTACCAAAATGATCTGAATAAAGGTAGGAACACGCTGATGGAGACGGGAAAGCAGCCTTCAATGGTTACAACTGGTTGCAGCCCATTACAGTGTTCCGCTAGTCATATGCCATAGTTCTAGAATCATGACAGTGTACCAGCTGTGGTTCTGCCCCCACATGGTATTATTGGGGAAACAGATTGATAATATCTGATGCGGCCAGAACATGATCCACACTTTTAGCTGCTACTCACACAGCTAAGGGTGCTCCTCATACAGGAAAGTAGGTCTTCTGAACAAAACTTTCCAGCAATGTGCTGGAACACCAATAAACCTGGAAAATGGAAAGAACACATGAAAACTAGACACCTTGTGCATGTAATTGTATATTTATTTCTTTTTAAAGAACACTCCTTAAATGTATTGTAAGTCAATATACAAACTTGGTTTCACAGAATTATAATTCACTAAATAGCACAAAATATAATCCGGATTGTTGGTTTCTTTTGTGTGTGTGTGTGAAAGTGTGTGTGAGTGAGTGTGTGCGCACAGGCACATGCTGCTGGTGGTAGTGGGAATCCACCACAAGCCCAGGCTCCTACTGACTTCCCTCTGGAATAAAGCTCACCCAGATGGAGACCCTGCTCTGGAAGACTGTGACTTTCTTGCCCATTAATCTGCTTCTTGAAGATGCCAGTGCCCTCTGCCTAGCTGGAAGTGCCCACCTGCTCCTCCATCTGCGGGACGGGGAGACTCCCCTCACAGGGAGTAACCAGCTGCTGGTGTTCAGGTGTGAGGAAATGTCTTCTGCTCCCCTCCGAGCTCGCATGCTGGGGCACTTCTGCGTGACCCCTAACCTCCACGCTCAGCTTGGGCAGAGGCACAGCAGGCCCTCATAACCCAGGGACTGCTGTGGCTCTGTATGGCCCAGCTTCCAGCCCAGACCGGTGCGGCCATAGGGACCTCATAACCCTGCTTCTGGGGAGGGAGCAGCAGGCCGTGCCAGGTGTGACCACCCGCCTACCTGGGAGCCAGCGGTGCCCCACCTGCGGGTGGGCTGTGCAGCCAGCACTGATGATGCACTTGTACGTATCTACATGGGGTGGAATGTTTTCCCATAGCTTTTAAAAGGAGCATCTAGATCAACATGTTCACATAAGACCAAATACTTTTAATATATTTATAACTGTTTTATAAAGCTTTGAAAAAACTCACAATAGCACATTGTTTTACTTTAATGCTTTACGGTACTATCAGTTTAAAATCACAATCAGCACTTAAGTTATAGTCAATCCAGCAAACAAGAGACAAAAAAAATTACAAGAGTTAAGAACTGACTGATACATCCTTTATCTTTTTTTTTTTTTAACTAATGCATAAGTGCAGAATAAGATAAGATACTCTAGTTTAAATATCTTGTTTTACAATATACATTTTGTTCTAATTACGCAACAGTAAATCCCATGCTTCACATAGAAAAGCAATCCACAACATTAAGAAAAAAATTTACAATTTATGAAACAAAGTAAATAAATATTAGTATTACAGAATCAGAGCTGTACATAAAAGCTGTTCAGTTTTAATCAATATAAAAATATGTTTTAGTGCAACCTCACATATATTGATGCTGTTTTGCTTTACATCATTTAGATCCAAGTGTCCAAAAAAGGAAAGAAATTACATTTATTACAAAGCAGATACACAAATTCTAAAATATGTACAAATTACTGCTAAAAAAATGCTTATAAGAATATAAGCAAAGTAAAGAAAAGGCACAAACATCTGTACAATTTAAAAGTACCAGACCCAATAAGAATTTCAAATTTAGTTTTGGTCAGGTTCATGATGACTTGTTATTTTATCTAATTCTTTTGATATAACAAAAGTATATATAATAGCAAACTACTGTAACTTAGAACAGGCATGCTGTAAAGTTGAATACTTCTTCTATCGCTAGAAAAAAAAGTGGGGTAAATGTATGGGTGAAAGTCTCCATGCATCTCAGATCAATGTGGCTTGCTCTTCTCAGACGACAAATCTTTTCTTTCCTGTGTGCTTGATGGGGGCTCGCTCCTGCTGTGAAAGCCCAGCTGTCGAATGTCCACAAAGCTCTTGCTGTAAAAGGTGGGATGGGCTAGTGCAGTCTGTGATGTACCAAAACTGTCCTGTTCATCACCGTGCAAGTCAGGATGGGTGGCTGAGGCACAGGCCTGGCCCGGCTCAGATCCACTAAAGTGTTTAATGCTAAAATGTGCACTTTCTGAGGGTTTCTGGTGAGGCTCAGAGGGCCTCTGCGGCTGCTCCGCCCCATGCAGAGCAGCTTCTTCTGTGGCGATTCGAAGGGAGGCTATGGCTTTCGTACAAGTCTGTATGTTCTCCTCCTGCTCCTTCTCCGTCGCTATTATACTGTCCTCGGAAGTGCTCTGTGTCAGCAACAGCAACGGGGAGGAGGATGTGCTGGGGGGAGCGGTGGGGTGCAAGCTGTGCGGAGAGGTACGCTTCTCGTGGTGCTTGGAAACACCGCGTGACTCTTGAGTGAGGGTTTCTGTCGGTCCTCTTTGCTTCTCCTCAGAGCCCTCCCTCTGCAGGGCCAGAGTGGACGGAGGATGTAAACCTGAAAGGGCTGCAGGTACTGAGTGGACCATCTGGATGCCCCCGATTGGCATCATGGGGATGGGTGCTCGGATCTGCTGCTGGGAGTGTAGTGGAAGGTGGCTGAAGACATAATCGCTCGGACCTTCAGGGAACAAGCTAGGCCTGTGGTGCTCCATAGCTCCTTTTTCTCCATACAAGCCGAAGTAAGGCCCCTGAGACAACCCCTTCCTCTGTAACAAAGAAACAACAACAGAAACATCAGTGCCACCGCTAGCAAAATTCTTGTCAAGCTGCCAAACCACCTGTCTGCTCTCCTCTGCAGCGTGGCCTCCTGTTCACGCAGCACCTTTCATCCAGATGGATCCCAAGGCGTTTGGAGAACTCCACTAATTACTTATCCAAACTACATAGGAGGTTTTGCTTAGCTCAGCCCTACAGGGCTCTTGCCTCTGAGGTGAAATGCAGCAGCTAGTTAAGTGCTCAGCAACACAATGCGGCAATTTAGGTCAGGAAGTGAAGAGTATTATATTCAACTGAAACTGCAGAGAGCATTTGGGGTAGATAGAGTTTCATTCTCCAGGACACATTTGGCCAGGACATCCATCTTACCCTCTGTTTTGGCAAACTGTGCAAATTATACTGGTGTTGGCAGCCTGCACTGGGTATTGGGGCTTTGCTGCAGAGAAATGCACACTGGAATGCTCCCTGTCTGCCATCAGTATGGGAAAATCTTTACTGCGTATACAAGCATTCTGTCTGCTGAAAGATCGTGCTCTGAAGCCCCAGAGAAGGCATTTCGTCCCCCTACTTCCCACCCACCTCACTGACTAAAGAGGAACAGGGAAGTTCAAACACCTCTGCGCAAAGAACTCAAGTTCTTATGTCATTAACACAATGGAGCATCATTTTGGCCTATCTGTAGCATAAACAATAAATAATAACAAAAGAGCAGGCATTAACTGTGAGTGAAAGTGATGATTCTGTAGTGGGGACACTCACTCACTCTTAAGGGTACTGAGAAGAAGGAGGGATTTTGTAATGGGTAGTAAAAAATCACACTGTACTGAATTTTTCAGTGTCTTCCTATTAGTTTCTCTCTTGATAAAATGAATAGCCCCATCTTCACTCAGTATTAAACACATCTTGGGCTTATGGATTTCTCCTTTTTCATTCTTAACTTTTAAATTTTATTTTCTGCTTGATGATTAAGTAGCATTTATTGTCAAACAGCGAAACAACGATGACAAAGTGCAGGATGACATTTTCATAATTGTACGTGGGATGTGGTCACAATACACAGGAACACCCATAGGAAATTAAACGAACAAAATTACCCATCTCTGCTCTGCAAATGGATCAAACACCTACCGGTCGCCCCAGAGCTGTGCCACCACCCCAAGTCCCTGTGCAGCAGCTGGGGACTGTGCTGCTACATGCCAATGTGCCACACTGGCAGCAATTCACTGCTGGGAAATCCTAGTTTCCAAGGCATTAAGCAACCTCTTGATCCCATCCTGGGGAATGGGTTTAGGGGGTAATTAAAGATTCAGTTTCTGTGCTACCCAGCGGCTGAATCTGACTGTGCTCAGATGCTTTGTCCTGTTTAATACAAATCAACGCTGAGACAGGAAGGGTGACCCATAATCATCAGACTCAAACTTAAATGATGTTATTATTCTGAGAATAATCTAATTATGGGAATTTTCCTATTCAGAAAGTGAGACACTCAAGTCTCATAAAAGAGAAACTGTCATAAGAAAGCACAGTGACAGCACGCTGTACTGCTGAATGGGGAAAAATTTACAGAATAAACGAGTTGCCAAGCCACAAGACATAGTTCACCTACTCTGTCAGTCCTTCCTATCGCTAACCTCACCACTGCACAGTTGCTTGCCCCCTTTTTTTTTCCCATCTTTCCTCTGTCAACCCATTTCTCAGTCATGCCGTCCTCTTGGCTGTTTCCTAAACCATGACATTTATCATTAATGCATCTAATGTGAATCTGGGCCAAGAGAAATAGAGCAAAAGCAACCAAACGAAAAGGAGTGAAACTCGTAGAAGAACAAACCTAGTCACACTCAAATCTCTAATCGAGAAGGACACTGGCTTTGCATTGTACTCCGCCACGGTTTCAAAAGGAAGTAGGATGTCTGCCTGTCCTTGTCAGATAGAGGTGGCTAACATGATAGAAACTGCTACATGCCCCAACATCAGCACTATCATCCAGTATATGTCTCTCATGCTTAATTTTTACATAGACAGTGACAGTGTGTGCATGTCCACTGGATGCCTTCCAAGCTTGGCTGAGCACACACAGGATTATCTTTCTCTAACTCTGGCAGATGAGTTTTGAAGTGGTTGTAACTTTCATCCTATTAATACATCCTTTACAGATATCTAGCATTGTCATACTTACACACATGCACATTCATAGGGAAGAGATTGAATATTAGAAGATTTCTCTCCTTTTAGCAAATATCCTGGAAACCCAAAGACTTGATTCTGTTTACAATATTAGATTCCATCACTGACTGCAGTGCAGAAAGTCACTGTTTTTTTGTTATATACTCAGAATGGATTCCTATAATTTCAGTGAGATGAGTTCCTCTCTTTGTCAGGCATAGGGGACCCATTTCATTTTCTAATAGTTCTCATTTGTAGCAGGTAAGCATATTTCCCTCCAACTCCAGGTGATACATAATTTTCCAAACAGTTTTAGGAGCTTTGCAGTAAACTTTTTAGCCTGGTCATAAAGCTAGACTTCCACAACACACCCCAGTGCAAAGTCATAGCCAACTTCACACATATCCCAGAATGCCTTAATGGACAAGCCAGGGTTTACCGTGTATCTGGTACATTATCCAAAACAGACTATAGGGAATTAAGAGGAAGATCACATTTCAAAGCCTGGCAGCCCCAGATCCCCTCAGACCACAGCTTGCAAAAAGATGACAGGTGAAAAAAAATCACTGTGATTACCATATCTTAAAGTACTCATGACTTTTTAAAGTTAAAAAACAAAAAATAATGAACTCAATGGGGAAATTCAATTACAGAGGAACATAATTTCCATGTGCCTTCTAAAAGACAGATACTTAATACAGTGACTAGAAATCTATGTGGACTTCAGTTTCAGGATCAAGTCAATTTGCAGTCCTACTGAGAATGCACTATTGCAGACAACATGCACATACGTGGACCTATTTACAGTTCACCTTTAGGATTTTTATGCTAGCTTTCTGTACAGGAATGTATTTCACTCAAGACGATACAGTATTCAGAGTTCAGGAAGGGATTTAATATCCATATGTCTAGGATGATCAAAGGATCTTGGGTCATAATGATTTTCTAGCGGTGATGCCTAATTCCCTTCAGCCCTTCTGAATAGATCAGGCTTCAGACATCAAAACGAAGGAAAGAGAAGAGCAACTTAAGCAGGTAAACTCATATCAATAAAGCACACTACAGTAACTTCTTATTTTCAGAAACTGCTTGTGAAAACTGGCAAGGGGGAAAAAATGCACTAACTTCTAGAAGCTAAAATAGTTGCTAGGGACAAGTATGTTTTACTAACAACAAGATAAATTCAGCTTCATGACTTAAAGAAGAGGCAAAAATTCTGGTCTATATGAGGAAGTAATGGGGTATACTAGAAGTGAGGAAAAGCAGGAGCAGAATGCAACCATTGATGATGAACCTGATGTTCACAGTATATGAATTGCCAGGTTGGAGGGCACAGTTACTCTGGACTAATCCTGTAGTCTCTTAATCATTTGAATGCCCACTCACAGTTTAAGTACACCTGATGCATTCCTTGAGCATATTCTCCAGTTTAATATCATCTGAAAATAATATTCAGCTCACTTATTCCAAGAATGCTCTGAAATGTGAGTCAAAGCACAATAAATATGACAATAGAGACATTCATCTCCAAAGCACACTCCTGATCCAAACTAAAAAGGGTAACAGAGATGCACTTGAACTGAACAGAATATCCCATCTCTCCTCCTTCTCCCAGGTCTAGGATAAAATAACTAGAGAGAAGAATCACAGCCTTTTTGGTAAGTGCCAGACTGCTCAGAAGGAAAAAAAACCTCTGGCATTGACAGAAGAGAAGATCTTGAAAGAGATCCTTAGAGAGTAATGGTGATTTGCCTTTCAATCTACAGACAGTAATTTAACTTGCCAAAGCCAAAGGTGCACTAGCCTTAGTCTGCTTTGGAGAGAGTATCCTATTGCAAGGCAGCACCTTGTTATTAACTGCCAGAGGAAAAATAACAAAAAGTTCTGTATTATTGTTTATTTTCCCATGCTTTTTTCCACTTCCTAAAGAAATAATTTCAACTGCTTTCTACATGGTACTTCCAACACCAGAGCACTTCACTAGCTCTCTGCACAGGACCACCAAAGAGCATAAACATTCAAAGGGAAGAAACAAGAGGGGGAACCAGATCACCGCTGGCCAAACAGTCTAGAGCAAATATGTAAATTAATTGCAGTGGAGAAGAAATAAAACTCTTTTTTTTTTTTTTTTCTTGGTAACTTCAGGCACCAGAAATACAAAAGCACTCTAATTTCTGCAAGGATTGCATTAGGAATCCAATGCAACTCTGAAACAGAAAGCAGCACTGTAAGTTGGCATCTGCATCGGTGATGCAGTTGCAAATTATGTCCTTATTTGCTGGATTTCACTTCTCTGAAAGTGAAAAAAAGTCTTTATTCCTTTTTCTTTTCTAACAGCTTTCAGACTCAGGTGTTATCTGTCTTCCCACACATTAACATGCATTTCACTTCAACTCAACTTCTGTTTGGCTAAAGTGTATCTCCTAGAAAGACATACAGAGATAAAGAATTCATCTTTCCTTCCTCACTGTGTTTGTTAGATGGATGATCATCCTCATCCCTAATTTCCTCATTTAAATTTGACCAGGCTCTGCTTCCGGTGACACATACGTTCAGGGTCCAGTCACTATACTGAGCTTTGGGTTTCTCTCTAAATATCAACATGCCATTGATTTATCACTGCTTTCTTGTAGGACAAATGTCTGATCCTACCTCAAAAATAAGGTAAGTGTAAAGAGTCCATCTGGTATGGTGAAGAGCAATTTCCAAAGAAGGAGCTAAGAGTGCTAAAAGAGTCCTTACGATGTGCTAAATGCCTTGCTGGAAGGTGTGTATAACACACAAGGCAAATATTACAGCAAGAACTGTCACACTGCCAAAGAATGACTGTTCCATACCCTTTTGCCAGCATCCCCACACATCCAAGATCTCTACTACAGGATGCCAGTGGAAATGTCTCATGGAGGACATTACAACTTGAACTCTCTGTACAATGTCAGCTGTAGTGTCCCACATAATTCCTTGAATTTGATACCACGGCATTATGTCTCTTAAACTGATGGTTATTTATCTTTTCTTTTGTGCTTCCTTGCTTTGTCTGTGAGGCTGGTGGCTGGCTTTGCATTGTTTTTCATCTCTGTAAAGACTGTGTCTGTGAAACTGCAGCAGGGTTTCAACATACCCTTCCCTTCCCTAAGGACAGCTTAGGAAGCCCCCCCCCCTTCTGCTTCTTTCCCCAGCAACAGTGCAAACCATGGCATCACATCTAAGATGAGGGAGTGAGAACATGTGAGAGGTCAGGAAGATCTTGCTAGAGGAAGCAGTTGGTGACAGGGAGATGGAGCAGGCTCTGGCCAAGGGCAAGAGAGGCTCTTCAATAGGTTGCTTGGACTTGTGTTACTTTCACTTATGTGCAGATTCATTCAATATTGCAACTTACCCTAATTCTCCTGAAAAGCCAGGATGACTTTTGGATCTGTCTGGCTAGTGCTTCTTAGTATTGTTTGTGTTTCCAGCCACCTCTGCTGAGCTGCAATAACAAACCAACACAAGCCCACCCTCCTCTGCTTGTCTCAGCAGAGAAATCTGCACTAGAGCCCTGGAGATACTAATTTCAGCTCAGGGTTCAGTTGATCTTCCCTACAGAGAAGAACTGTGACTACACAAACAGCAAAGAAGACTGGTGATGGAGAGGAGGGCAGGAGAGTCCTGTCTGATGTGGAGGCAGCCTGTCAGAGCTCACCCAAGTTGGATCCACACACTGCCCAGAAAGGCACACAGTGACAGGCTAGCAGCAGCAGCAAACATGATGAAGGAAGCGTATGACATAAATAAAAAAAAAGCACACGCAGTAAGGCCATTTCCTAACTCTAAAGACCAAATTTATTTGTGGAGGGAACTTTGCGAATGCTAGGGCCTGTCAAAAGCACCAAGTCAGCAGTTTCTGAGAGTTTATTTACTGAAACAGAACAGCACAAACAGCAGCTGTGCAAGTTTTATATACTTTGTTTTCCACCTAGATAGTGGTGTCTCTGCCAAAAGAGACAGTTGTGATGGTGCTTTCTGCTGGTATACAATTGTCTGCTCCTGTCACAAAATACTACTATTTACACTCCAGCCACAGGTCCTGTTTTAGATGGGCACCCTGCTTTTCCAAGGATTTCCATTTACTTTAGTGTTTTTATTGCATTAAGCAATACATCAGGGATGGGCAACATACTGAAGTATCAAGGTCTTGAGCCCTGATCTGGGCTTGATTCCATTTGACAGTCTGGGAGGTAAAAGGTTTTACAGTGCAGTAACAAACCACACACACCATGTAAGCTTCCTGGGCCATTTAAAGATAAAGACGGGGCAGTTAATGTAAGCCAGCCTAATTTCATTGAAGTTAATAGAGTTACTCTGATGTGTAACAAGTGAAGGTTCAACCTTTTGGCTGACTATACTGTGTCTAACTGAATCAGCATCCTGACTCGGTCCCTGTTTATTGCAAAAGTCTTGCATTCACTCCAGGACTTCCCACTCAAGTTCAAAGCTTTGTTTTTCTACAAAACGGCAAAGTTCTTCAAAATAGTATGCACAAATTAAGCAGGAACATCATTTCTGACAACAGGAATAAATATTCTTTCATACTTACTGAATGACCCACTGGAATAGATTCAGACTGCAAATATTGACCCATAGGCAACGCTGGATTATGGTATAAGCCCCTCCTGGGAGATGTCGCTCTAACCGAGGCCATGTATCTCCTTTCTCGCCTAGGAGACAAATCTCTTCTAACAGATGCATCTTTCCCTGGTGACACTGGTCTCCTTGGTGATAGGTGACGTCTTGGTGAAACGTCCCGTCTTGGTGATAACTCTCTCCTCAGCACAGCCTCCTTCCGTGGAGAAAGGTGTCTCATGGGTGATATATCTCTCCGGGGTGACAAATGCCTTCTGGGTGACAAATCTCCTTTAGGCATTAAATACCTCTTTGGTGAGTTATCTCTATATGGTGAAGAATCATAGCCAGGGGATGACTGCTGACTGGAAGGTGAGAGGTCCCTTGGAGACGAATTGGGGTCTAAGGAAAGCATGCAGTCCTCATCCATGCAGCTAGGTATGTCTAACCTGTCTTTGTCGGGCTCTGAATCGGTGCTCTTACTCTGGAAAAACCTCTGATATTCTGTCATCTGTGAGT
This sequence comes from Tetrao urogallus, assembly GCF_951394365.1. Classification (NCBI taxonomy): domain Eukaryota; kingdom Metazoa; phylum Chordata; class Aves; order Galliformes; family Phasianidae; genus Tetrao; species Tetrao urogallus. The sequence continues at coordinate 51,962,183 of NC_136814.1, read as the reverse complement.
CTTCACAGGAGTCGCTTGATGTTACAAGCTGAGTAACCTGAATGCTAGGTAAAGTGACCAAGTAACTGATGAGGGAGGAGTGTCCCACAGAAAGGGAGCCCTCGGGGGAAGCCCCCTGCGATGCCCCAGCTGAGTTCACCGACAGGGAGGAGAACTGAGGGGGCTGAGGGCTAGTGCTTCTTGATCTAGTTTTTGGTGTTGAGTCTCCCTGAGTATCATCAAAGTCATCCTCATCTTCATCATCTTCATCATTTTCATCACCATCCTCACCATCGGACTCCTCTGCATCAGAAAACTGATGCTCTGCTGACAGGCCTGCCAGGTTGCTACTCTTCTCTGTCTCCTGCTGCATGTCTTCCATGTTTTCTGAAAAAGCCATAGCAAATCAAAACGGTAAGCACATGCCACACTTCTTCTGTCACATTCAACCCCACCCAGAACACCTAGTGCCATCGCTGGATGATCTTCATCTGTGATGGCTAAATAAAGCCATTCCCAACAGTCTCAAAATGTATTTTTTCATATATATAAACCTTAAAACTTTATATCCAAATTCTGTCCTGTGAAAATGAAACAAAATTCACCCTACAAACAAAATTCACCCTACCCCCCCTTGTAACTTCACTGAATGTTACCATCCCTCATACATAAATTGATAATATTTGGTACTTTGTATGAGACAGATGACACATTTCTATTTCTAGCTCTTCCTGATGCATCATAAAAAACATACTATAGACAAACAGATCAGATTTATTTTTTATACTTCCTGTTTGCTAGATGCTTCATAATTAAAAAATGCCCAAAATACTCTTAATACATTTTCCCATGCCAGGCACTATGCGAAAATGCAATGAGTCATTTGCATACTCCAGAGGCCATTTCAACTAAATTAAATCATTCTGACATACCTGCTTCTTCAGTTTCAGCATCGTCTACAGATGTCATTGATACTCCAAGCTCCAGGCATTTTTTCATGTGTGCTTTAGACTTCATATGTTTTGTCAGATTTCCTATGGATCAGAGATGAATCTAATTAACTGACAGCAGCAAAGATCACTTTCAAAGTGAAGTTTTGGTGTATAACTCAATTATCCTGCGGATATCCTGTTTTCAGTTTAAAAACAAACAACAACAGTGAAACAGACAAGGCTGAACTCATCTGGCCCATTGCCCAGAGCCTGTTTTAATGAGAATGGGCTTTTATATCTTAAAAAAAGAGAAGAGAGAGAAGAGAAGAGAAGAGAAGAGAAGAGAAGAGAAGAGAAGAGAAGAGAAGAGAAGAGAAGAGAAGAGAAGAGAAGAGAAGAGAAGAGAAGAGAAGAGAAGAGAAGAGAAGAGAAGAGAAGAGAAGAGAAGAGAAGAGAAAAGAAAAGAAAAGAAAAGAAAAGAAGAGAAAAGAAGAGAAAAGAAGAGAAAAGAAAAGAGAAAAGAAGAGTAAAGAGAAAAGAAAAGAGAAAAGAAGAGAACAGAAGAAAAGAGAGGTATATAGGCACCTCTCCACTCTTCCATACGACATTTAGGTGTACCAGCAAACTCAGAAACTCACTTTTGGCAGTTATTTATCCCTGGGCCTAGTGTCTGTGATAACTATATATTGCCTGGACATTAAAGAACAACAATGCACTGTTGTTCAGGGTTCAGTCAGTTTCACAGTGGCACTCACAAGCTAAGCACTCTCCCACTTACTTCATATGTATTTCCAAACATTCAGTACTCTGAAGGCATTTGCTGAACCAGCAGTATCCCTCGAAAAGACACTCAGTTCAAGTTTACTGGCTGCAATCTCTGATCAGAGAGGAGCTGTACTGAAAGCACTCACCTGGGATGTGGTAAATCCAAGTTCAGCTCCCTGCTTTGGAGTATGGATCTGAACCAGACACAGCAGGGATTTGAAATCAGATCTCCCACTCCCATGAGGGAGCAATCTAACACTAGACTATTGACTTTCTGGAGTGTCTGTCTTCGTCTGTTTTTTTCACAGATAAGACAACTGGGTTGAGACTGGCCCCAGGGGACATTCCATAGCAAAGAATCCTGGGCACAAAAAGCACAAGCCAGAGAAATGAGAATATCAGTCTAATCCATTAGCCACTTTAGTCACATCTGCAACAGACAACTGGGAAAGTGCCAACCCAGACACGGCACTTCTTAGTTCAAAAAAAAGCACTCTGTGAGTGTACGTATGCTGCTTTTGGGACCCTGACTGGTGTCTCCAGATGGCAGGAACAGTGCATCACTCTCTGAGATAGCAGAGGTGTGCTTAGAAGCACACAAATTCCTTTTCTCTGATTTCAGTCCTAGGTAGTTCATATAACTCCCTTCTCAGTAAGTTTCTTATGGTGTCTATGTACTGCATGAAAAATCTAACTCAGCCTTTGATGCTTCTATGTGGCTAAATACTTTGAAGGTCTGTCCCCAACTGTCTTCAGCAAAATAGCTACAATACTTATGAGGCTGACAACTGTCCATGAGCAGCAACACACCAGTTAAACACTTCTTGCACTTTGAAGGCTTAGTTTCTTCCTACTCATCCCCCTATTGTGCAACAGCACACCACCTCCTCCCTGTTACTTCTTCTCTGCCAGAAATGCCAGCCTCAGCAAGCAATTTCACATTTATTTCCATGCCATCTCTTCCACCTGGATGTTCTCTCTGAACAGAGCTGCAAAACCATGATCCTCCCTTTATGTCTCTCCTAAAGACCCATTTCTCCTGCAATGTCAAATGTAAATAGTGATTTAAGAACAGCTCCACAGATAGACCACAGAGACTACCAAATGCAGCTACTTCCATTTGTCTCTACACCCCCATCAAAGTTCTCATCTTAAACTAGATTGATGGGTCTACTGCCATCTATTAGCTGTGCCCATCTTTGGTAGAGGAAGAAGTGTTGGAGTCATGGAAACTATTATAATCCTCATTCCTCAACACAGCCATGAAGTTGCACTGGGATCTCAGTAGAAATTTATTTCAGCTTCTTCTCTTCTCCTTCAAGTAAATACAGTACAATAGGATCAGAACCAATTTCCCTTCATGGTCAGAGCAAAGCTAAAAAAACTGAGAATGTAAGGCTTGTTTGGACTGTGGTACAAAGAAATGCTACCACAGAAGAGAGTTTTTCCTCTTTTATGTAGACAGTTGCATGGTAAATCCAAATTCCAAAGAATATCACGATCCATGGCCATCAGGTAACAAATGAAAGCTTTTTTTCTGTGCTGATAAATACATGTGAACACAAGATATCAGATCTCTATCAATAATTAATGCTGCAGTGGATGGAGTGGCCCACCTGGGAGACATACATTAATTATAAACTTGAAACCGACCTCCTGCAAATCATGTGAAGGCATGTTTTCCTCACTAGCTGATGCTCTTCTTCTACAATGTGTCATACTAAGTGTACTCGTGTAGTAGCATTTGGGCATTGTTGCAGTTAAATTTGTACCATGTAACAACTTTGGCAAAAAGTATTGTTTGTGAGGATAGTTCTTAGCTACTATATTTTATCTCCAGAAAACTGGACCGGTCATAGCCCACAGCTCTTAATGAAGCTATCCAAGGAGTCTCTAAGTCTCACAATATCCCTGGATAAATTCAAGAGAAAAGAACAATCTCTGTCATGGAGTCCTGTATCCATAAACATAGTCATTTTGTTTCAAAGAAAATTCTTTTCTTCAATGCAGAGGGTGCTTGGCTCCCAGATGGCAAAATATCTCAAGATTTGTTTGTAAAGTGGCAAAAGTTCAGGAAAAAGGGTCAAGTACCTTTAGTTTTGAAGGCAAAATTGCACAACTTGCATACATAAGGCCGGACATCAGTATGAGTGCGGATATGCTTTTTGAGCATGCTTGGCTTTTTGCAGCGAATTCCACATTCTTCACAAATATACTTTCCTCGGCCACGTCCTCTGACATAGACATAGTCTTCATTTGATTTATACCTGTTGAAAGAGAATGAGTATTTAAATCATATAGAGGCTAGATCACATGCAGGCACAAACATTATCTCTATGCACCCAATCCTGATTTTATATCTCACCACAAAACTGCCACTGAAGATCATGTGAACTGCTGAATTTTCAAGCTGAAACGCACAAAGCATTTCCCTTTCACAGGGGAGGCACTAGTCTCATTGTGTTTGTGTATCTTATTTTTTTAACAATGTGAGAACGAAGAGCTATGGTATGGGTATGCTACAAACACCTTGTTAGGAAACAGATTAGCCACCATTCCTGTAGACAAAGCGCAGCCTCGTATATGAATCTGCAGATTGGGTTCATGTAATCTATCTGTAGTCTTGAACCATGTGGGCATCTACCACCACTGAAAACAGAGCTCTTTTGTGGTATAATTAATTTGACTCATTTAAATGTATTTATCTGATTTATCCCTTGGGATCAGATAAATCACATCCTGCAAATGCCCATTTTCCCCTATTAAACATAAAGGGAATGCAGATAGCTAGCAAGAATGTATGTATTTACACTACTCATGTCTGAAGTTCCTAAACATGGATCTCACTCTAAGGAACACTGTGTTGAGCTCATGCAGGTACGGTACATGCTGCTCTAGAAACAAAATGGGAAACTTTCCACCTGCCTACTTAGCAGAACACTGTAAAAGGAATTTTTCTTAGCACAGGCATAAGCATTCAGTGCTATTTTTGTTGATTACATTATCTGTTAGATAAGAATTAAGATATGCAAATCGATACAAAGCTGCACATTTCATTTACTATTACGATAAACTCATAATACTGAAATCTAAAAGAGTTGAAGAGATCTGCCCCAGCTGTTTTGAGGCCTGAAGTTAGTGGGCATTCCATAGAGGGAGAACTTTATCCTCAGTATCCTGAAGTAAAATTTAGAAATTGCAAGAACCAAGAAACAATAATTTTCGATTCCTTTTTCCTTCACTGTCCTCTCCTAAGCAGCACAAAGTACTTTCAGACACATCGTGGATGCAAATCCCACAAACCATCACTGGTACTGACAGTCAGCACTTTAGATAAATAAAGGATTGTGTGAAAGTTCTGCTAATGTGATGATAACTCTATCAGAAGCAAGTGGCAATTTGGAGGGTTACACTGAAACATTTGTCAAGTCTGCTTTTCTTAGGTGAACACCTCTGTGTGTTCAACAATATTACTGGCAATGTAAATACTGCAGCTATCTTAAAAATGCATAAAACACTGTTTTGTTTTCATGTCCATTGTACCATCTACTGAAAACAGCAACTCCTTTGTTTTCACATGCTAACAACTCCTAGCTATCTCTCTATCCATTACTTCATCAGCCACCTTCAGGCCTTCTCCCAGACAGAACAAATGTCCAATATTGTTTGAAAGACTGCCATGTTATCTGCTTTTCATCGTTCCTTGCTGTCCAGTTTTGCTGGGATGGAGTCTACTAAGTCATCCCTGATTGATAATGCTAAGAAAAATGCTGTGTTACATCTGCTTTTCTGTAGCTCCATCTCTGCTGGTCTTCTGCCTGACCTCACTCCACCAGCTTCTACTACTCTCAGATCCCACTGGGCACAAAGTCAATTAGATAACAACCATCTCTTTGTCATTCATATGCACAGCTCTTGAGCACAATTGATCTTGACTCTCTAAGTATGTCCCACCAAAACAAAACTGTAACAAAAACAACACACATAAATTGGACATGTAAATATGGTCTGGTCTAAATGCTGAATCACAAGTTTGAATCTATGGTAAATACCTTTCCTAGCACTACGAAATATTAGATCTTTTAACTTGGGCTTCTCTCAAATTTTTCAGCAAGTTTCCCTTTCCCACTACATAACTTTCATGTGCCTATGGTCACAGGTGCTCTGAATTTGATTTTAATGAGGTGCTAGAGTTAAAAGTATTCATAAGCCTTGGAGTCCTAAAATATCTAACTGAAATGCTATTTTATTGGGGATTTTCAATGATCAATGTCTATTACTGATAGATATAAAAGAGGAAACACAAGCAAAGTGTGCACTATTGCTGTAAACTGATAACATAATAAAGCAAGATGTCAGATGAGTGGGAACATTTGCTTTATCCCTCCTTTCTTTCAGCTTCACACCATAAGTAACTAGCAGTATGCAGCAAGCACTGAACTTAAAATTGCTGACTTTCTTTCATATCCCACCAGGGTTCTGCAGTCCTAGTTGATGGAAAGCAGATTTTGTGAATCAAATCATTTTATTTGAATCAAGCCATCCACCAGAGGTGATAATTTTGTTGGTAGGTTCCTACTTCAAAACCCCTTCTGCTGCACAGCTTACAAACAGCTCTTGACTGGCTTTAGTGTGGTAAGTGATGTTCTGTGACATCTGCTTTTCTGCTGAACTCCATTCATTCTGTTGCTTCAGCTTCTCACTGGTTCCCAGCCCTACCTAACTCACTTTTAGTCTACTTGCTATACAAGCACTTTGCTGCCCTGGCACAGAGCAGCTGCATGACCACACCTTCCTGTATAAAAGACAAACTTCCCAGAAACTGAAAACTGTGATGACTGCAAATCTTCCTCAGCTGTGAATTCTGAATAGCTTTCTCTGCATTTACAGCACAAAAATAATCAAGAGCCCTAAGCAAACCCACTCCTCAGGACAAATGAAAAATGAATGAAAACACCCTGCTGAAACAAGATATTGCCACTTGTGCTTATCTGTCTAGGGGAGAGAAGATGAAACAAACACAACAGACATCTTATGCATAGTTCAGTGCACTGCTTGTGCGCTCAGGTGATGCAAATATGAGCTTGATGAAAGAAGAGAACAGAGTAGAAGAGAACAGCTCTACAAACAGCCGAGAGCAAGCAAGCAAAAAAGCCCACTCATCTTAAAAAGCTAGCTTTTGGAAGTCATGAACTAAAACCTGAAGAAAAGGACAAACTGATTAGTCAGAACAGAAAGTAATAGAAGTCAGGGTTACTAAATGTAAAGAATATTAGATCAATTTAAAAGAACAAATGACCAAAACCAAAATAATGAAAAGAATAAATCCTCTTCCACAAACAATTCCCGTAAAATGAACATTAAAATGTTCATCTATAAGGAAAGCGTGGACTGATTAACACTATATCACCTCATTCACTATAGAAAGCTACATATGAAGGACATATGCTCCTATTAGAGAAGCATACTGCACCAATTATTTGTGCCCTCCCAACTCCAGAAATTAATGTGCACATCAAGTTTTCTTTCTTTTTGTTCTATTTCAAGAAGGGAGAGTAATCATAGCCAAGTAATACTAGGAGATACACCTAACTGACACGTGAAATATATTCTTTTACACAAATAGTTTCATAGACCTTGTTGGTGTACAGGGAAACTTAAGATGGTGTGAATAACACACTAAGTTTTCATAAAGAAGGTGTTAGACTGTAGAGGAGTTTTATAGAGTGATCCGTTGCACGTTGCACTGATCTGAATCCCCTACAAGTTGCTTTTCTTAACACACTTTAATCCTTCCGACCTCTCATCATTTAGCTTACATCAGCGCAAGCTATCTTCAGCTGAGTGATCCAAATTCAGAAATGATACAGAGTGGGAAGCAGGCAAATCTTATACTTCAAAGTGGGCATGAATTCAAGTAACAGCTTTTTAAATTTCTTAAAAACTTAGGGTCATCCCTGAACTTGGATCGCTCTGATGCAGCCAACATACTTACTTGGGTACTAGAAAAATATACAGCCACAGAAAACATCCAGGCTCTGTGTCTGGGCCAGCATACCAACTATAATGCTCAAAATAACATTTTCAGTCTTTCAAGTAAGATGTAGGCTCTACCCTTTCACTCTTACAGACCAGAAAGAAATGTCAATGTTTATTTCATGGACATTGTCCAAGGGGAATCAAGCTACATGATGGTATGAAGGACAACTTTTAGAGTACAAAAATATGAGAGAAGGAATAGCATGTGCAAATTTATCACATCTCTACCATTAACTACTTAGTTATCCCAATAACACATTGTTATGAAACTATTTGGGTTTGGTAAGACTAAAAAATAACTACTTTGTTCAGCCGTTTGACTACTTACTACTAATCTTCAGCAAATAATTGCACTACGTCAGAATTTTTAAAAGAAATAAAGCAGTATCTTACATTTTAGAGCATACTCTTAGAGAGAGATAAACAACTGTTCATTTCTTTCTTTTTTTTTTTAACAGACTTCATAAGCCTCAAAATATTGCTAATCATCTTTCAGTTCTCCTTTTTCCCTCTCTCTATTAGTTGTTCCTATTATCAAAGGAGCAAGAGATAGCCATAGTAAAATCAATCATTTTATCAACCTTAGATGATATATCTATGGATTAGGCTTAGAAAACAGATTTCATTGCTATCTCGGATTTTATCAACAAATCCAACTTCAGTAAATAAATATAATATTACGAGAATAAGAGTAAACTTTCCAAGCTAGCCTATTCAGAGAGCCTATTTGTCTGCCTAAGCAGAGGCACACAAAGTCAAAAAATGGAAAGATGTCCTTATGGAAGCTATTAAACAATTGCATAGAAAATAACAAAATCTTGAATGTGCATTTCTTTAATTATAATTGAAAGAACAAAGATGACAATGCAGAGTGAGCATTCTCAAAAGGATGCAAAAACTGTAACTGTCCTATAGCATAGTAGAACTATGAGTAACTACACAGATATCCTGTAGTTTAACACTGACATACGTAAGACAAGAAGAAGCTTGGGTGCTACAACACACGGCTGAAATACAGGAGACTGTTTACATCCCAGTTCATTCACATTCATTTTCAAATCTAGTGAAAACAACAGGCTGAGCTTTGAAATTTCCAGTTGCATTTTCTTACCCTCCTTCAAAGATTTTAATTCGTATCGGCTCAGTTTGTTTGGATGTAATGTCTTTATCTCCATGAATGTCTCCTTTTACTCTTTCTTTTATAATATTCCCCACTACTTTCTTTTCAAGCTTGCTGCCAAACAAGAAGAATGGCTCGTGTTTCATCTGCAGAACAAAGTCAAGGAATGGTGTTACTGCTGGAACACACAATCAATGCACACTTTATTTCAAGTACTTTCAACATTCCAGGTCAAAGCCAAACTTTCATTGGTGCAACTCTAGACAATGAATTAATTTGTCCCATTCAACTTGGTGGAGAATAAGAGAGGGGGTAACCTAGATACATTTTTATGTGAGCCTGGAAAGAAAATGCAGCACCATATCTTTCCTCAGGAGGAAAAAAACAAAACAAAACAAAACAAACAAACAAAAAAAAACAACCATGGAAAATAGAGATGGAAAAGCCTTAGAAAGTAATTTATTGCCATTACAGAATTTTCCCTGGCACCATTATCTAATGCTTAGTCCATGAGGACGAATCAGTATGTAAAAAACATTAAAATGATCTGAAGAGCCTTGCTTAATTTTAAGTTAATCTTTACTTATGGACCTGCATGGATGCTTATGTCCTCTGTTTGAATATGGACCATGCAAAAAGGACAAAATAAAAGGAGATAACTTTTCAGGTTCTGAAATATGTGAAGAACAGGTTTTGAAAGCCTCGCTTTTTAGAACTAATTCTCAAAATGGAGACAGAGGCAGCAGAAGTAGCAGAGTTTGCAAAGGGGTAAACTGAGGCTCAGAAGTTGTCATGGGAAGATATCAAAGTTTGATTTCTCAATGGGAATTTTTTTTTAAGTAATTAAACTATATGTCATAGTTTACAAGGATTTTCTCAAATAAAGACATATTAATTTAATTTTATTGAAACCTTCTATTTACCTGAGCAAGTTGCTTCCATGCACTTGATGATGTCAGTTTACCAGCTCCAGGTCTATGCATAGCAGCCAGGGTGTAGATTTCTGCGGTGTTTTTTTGCTTGGACCTTAAAAGTGCTAATGTGGTCTTTGTACTTAGCCCAGATGGATTTGGGTTACATGAACTTATACACCATGAAGCGTAAACAGAAGATTTGAGAGTTGGTTGCTGAATGTAATTGGGTTTCGTATAGTTTAAGAAACACCAGCTCACAGTAGTAGTAGTGCGCAGACTTGGGAACTGAAGGATCTGCTGAAAATCCGCTACATCTGTCAGGAGAATAGTTGAGCCCGTGACTTTCCCACTGGTACTGGATGTCATCTGGACTAGCATCCCAAGAGGCAATTTTGGATGTTTCAGTTGGTCTTCTGGCTGAATTTCTCCTGGTGGCAATGAAGACCTTTGTGGACTCATGCTCATATCTGAGGCTGTTTCATCAACATCCAGTTCTTCTGGAGATTCTCTTCCTTCAGAAGGACCGCTGGATTTCTGTCCTGGTGATGTGGAATCAAAACTAGAAAGTTTCTCCCTGATTAGTGGGAAAGCATCAGCTGTTGGCACACTGACAGGTGGGAAATCTTGAGATGAAGAGGACGACAGTGGTGAAGAGGATGACACGGATGGCAGACTTTCTTTTGGCTCAGTAGCACAGCTCTGCCTTACTAGTTGAGGCTTCTGCATTCTTGGAAAATCTTTCTTTATATCTGAGTTAGTTAACTCAACTGCGCTTAGCTCTTCAACTATCTGCCCATACATCTTTTCTTCTTTGACTCGTTTCTGCTGCTTGGTCTCCATGAAGAGCTCCAAGCTGCTGGCAGGTGAAAGCATCCGTTTGCTTCCACCCAAGGTAGAAGCCATGTCAGAACTGGAAGTTAAACAGAGAGGAATTGAGGACTCCAGTCCAAGTGATAGTGTCTGTGGCACTTTCCACAAAGGGTATTTTTCTAGCCCTCCATGTTGACCTAACATCTGAGCTATGTTAAATCCAATTCCATGCATTGTTGCACTAGTTACCAATGTTCTTTGAGAAACAGTCTCATCAACTTTACAAATTACAATTGCAGGACTGTTGCTCTGTCCAAGGATCTGGGAAATGCTTGTGTACATGACACTACCATAAGACGGCACATGGGTTTGAATCCTGACGGGAACAACTGTTCCTGGCAAAGGTTGTACAGATCCATCACTGGGGGAGTCAAAATCTGCCTGAAGATGCTGTTCAGAGGAGGTATCTGTTGGTTTAATGCTATGCTCTGACTGGTACTTAGCAAGAGTAATTTTTGAATACTGCCCAGATGTTCCTGAGTAATGCTGGTATGCTTGCTCTTTAGCATGCACATAATCAGCTGGTTTCTTTCCAATAAGCTCTGGAGCGTGTTCCAGGTGATAACTTGGAGGAATGTCTGTTTGGAAAGGTTGCTTGATGTAAGATTTCTGCAGCTGCTGTACAAAATGATGCTGGAAGTGTAGAGGTTCTGTGCATGACTGCCACAAGACTGGCTGCTGAGATGGTGGTAAATGAACCATGCAGACAGTTGGATAAGGGAACTGAAACAAGGTGCTATGAATAGAGGGAAATGGGACATTTTCCTGATGTGCAAATAGCTGCTGTTGCTCTGATGGATGTTTGTTAGAAATATAAGGTGCTTGTTGGATCAAAGGAGTCCTTAACATTTCTGGACTATCTGCAAGAAGAGCCTGTTGTTGGGCGAGGTGGGATGAGTTATTAGCAAGTGGAGCACAAGCACCAACAGCCTGTTTTCCAGAGTCATCTACCTGAATGGGCTGAAGTACAGAGGAAGGCGAGTGATGCCAAGAAAGCTGGGAAGAGCGAAGACCAGCCTGTGCATGTTCCATCTGCTCCTGCTTTATACTTTGTTCTGTGCTCTGATCAGTCTGGGAAATCTCTGGGAAACCGCTAAAGGAAGCCTGGCGAACCAAGAAGCATTTCTTCCTTTCCCGTGATGGAGATAGAGCAGTAGTTGGTGTCCCAGCCGAAGAAGCATGAGACAGGTTCCCATAATCAAAGGATTTACTTCGAATCTCAGGGATTTCAGCAGCGTGAGGACAGGGCATCTGTTCAGATGAGCAACGTCTCATTTCCCTCTGATGGTGATGCCCAGGGACGGAAAGTGAGTAAGCACCAGCTGGAACTGTTAAAAACTCAGACTGTTTTCCAAACTCATCTTGTTTGGAAGGTGTGATGAACTTCACATTTTCTTCTCTTTCAAAGGACATTGAAAAACTTGAACTGTGGGATAAATTACTTTCCTGGCTAGGGCTGCGAGAAAGGCTTGTACCAGTGGACTCAAAACTGGAATCTCCAGAAGAGTGCTCCATGTCAGCCAGTCGTAAACGCTTCTTCTTGGGTGGGAGCTTTTCAGCTGGCAGTTGAGAAAGGGTTTCACTTCTCTGAGGCCACTGGAATTCTTCAGTTGGTCTCTCCTGCTCTTTGTTCTGCACTTCTTTATCTTTCTCCGGCTTATCCGGCTCCTCTGTGACACGAATTTCAGGTACCTGTATGTTATGCTGGCGAACCAACCTGGGCTGCATATGATATGACTGAGGCTGCTGGGACGGAGACGGCTTATTGGTGTCAGTATTTTCTGTTTGTGGAGCTCGGTCTGGACTCATTGGGGAGTCACAAATCTCATTCTCACATGTTTCAGACGGTGAATAGATCTTATCTTGCTGGCATGCAATATGTTCTGTAGATTCAGACCTTTCAAATGAGTTTGGCCTGCTCAACGAATTTGTGTGCTGAATGACAGAAATGACATTTCCAGGGGGCTTTCTAGATAGTGATTCTGCAGTCTTTTCTTGCTCTGCAGTTAAGACTGAGTCTTCCAGAGAAGCTGCTGGACTTCCAGACTGCAGGTAAGGCCTGCACATGTCAAAACGTTCTGCATGGCAATGGGCAGAATTGTCCAGACCTTGAAGGGAAAATCCACTCCTTGGCACATCCTGAATTTGGGATTTGGGATCAAAGTCCAAAGGCTGAATTCCTGCAGTGCTGCTAGTCGTACTGCTGCAAAGCATGGGACTGTCCTCTTCATCTCCAACACTCTCCTCTTTCCTTCGCTTTCTGTTTTCAAAAGTTCCAAGCATGGATGGCATCGCCTGAGATTGCCCAAGTGGATCAATGAAGTACTCTCCTCCCTTGTTTACTCCACCTAAGGATGGAGAGTCTCTGTAGTTCTGCTTCTGAGCTTCAAATTCTTCCCATTTTCTGTAGTGCTTTCCACTGGCATCATAGTCATAGAAGGTCTTGTCTCCCACTTTCTTCTCTTTTGAGGATGGTCCTTTGTCACCTGCTATTTGTCTACTGGAAGAAATAATTATATTTTTCCCTGGTCTTCCATGGTAATCTGAATCTGAGTGCCCCTCCTGCACAGAGGGCAATTCAAAGGCAGCCTGTCTTCTCAACATCCTTTGGTGGGATATTCCCACTGTGCCAGGGTAAAAAACATCATCAGAGCCAGTCATCTTCTCATCAAATGAATGGCTTCCTCTCAGAGATGGGGGAATACTTAAGCTGTTCGCAGAAGAGGTTGGCATGGAGTTACTTCTTATAAGAGGAGAAGAATCTACAGGGGGTTCAAGAAGGACAGGCACCTCACCCTGCTGACTGGCTTGGTACAGGTTGGATTCACTTTTGATGGGGGATGTGGCGTTCTGGGATTGTCTAGATTCTGCATTTCTGCCTGGATAAACTTGTGTAGATTTAATAGAGCTCAAATTACTGGAGTCAATGAGTTCTTCTTTATTTGGAGTCAGCTGAGAAATATGTTCCTCAAGCATTTTTATATCCAATCTGTTATTTAAGAGAGGTAATGGCTCTGCTTTGCCCTTTCTACCTATTAAACTATGTTCCTGATTTGTTGTGGCTACTGTTAGTGCTGTTCTTTGATTAATCCTATAAAACTTCCCAAAGATGATCTCTTCATAAGACTTTGCATTGGTATTTGGTGGGCTTATTTGTTGCTCAGCACTTTCTGAGCGGGAAAAGTAACCCGAGTCAGTGCTTCCTTTACTGTGTGGGCTCAGGAGGTTTAACGACTGCTCAGAATCTTGCCCTTTTTTCTCTGACAGTCTTAGTGCAAGTCGCTGCTTAACTGTGTGAGAGTCATCAGACTTAGTACTTAAGGATGGGTTTTGCAATATATCAGAGCCAATATAGGGTGAACTCTCACTGGGTAACTGAATTCCACTCTTAGGGATAATCAAAATGGGCACTTTCATTGGCCCCACCAAGGACTCTTCCATGGAGGAGTGAAAACTGCTCCTGCTAGCCATGTCCAGGGGGAGCTGTGGGACGGGGCTCAGTTTTTCAGACCCCTCCATTAGGAGTGAGGTCTCCTCATCAGTGTCTGTGCTCTGCTCACCATCTGAATGTATTTCAGCTTCCACATCAATGTAACTGGCATCTAGATCCAACTTAGAGACTGCTGACTCTGTGAAAGGTACCAACCCTGCTTTAATTGCATGAGCATGTGACTTTCTGTGCTTGTAGAGGTTGCTCTTTGTCTTGAAGGAGAAACCACAAGGAACACAAGGGTATGGTCGTTCCCCAGTATGAGACCTAATATGCTTTTTAAGTACACTGGGTTTGGCACAAGCCCTGTTACAGTAGGGACAAATGTACTTGCCAGGCTTTTTGGGTTTGTGCTCCTTCTTGTGAGCATCTTCTGATTGTTCTAAAGATTTCTGTGAATATTGGCTGTAAGTGGGGTTTAAGCTTGAAATCTTCTTCCTGGAGAAACCTCCACTATGGCTATGCATATGAAAAGGAAATAAGTCCTCTGAGGCAACTGATTGCAAGTGGCTAGGAAACTGCCATGGAGGGCCTTCCAAGCTCTGATGTGGCTTTATGTTGTGCAAGAAACCTTGTGGCAATGAATGCTGTGGGAAAGAAAGTGAATGTTGACATGAGTAAGGAGTTGGACGATGCTGTGGATATTGCTTCTCCGTGACTTGCTGTGCAGCTTCGTTTGATGATACCAGTTTCCCAGAACTAAAAAGTTGTGCTGATGCTGTGTTTCCAATTTGCTCGTGATCTATTTGTGGTTGCCTCTGTATTTCTTGATTGCCAAAAGTGCTCATCTTAATAACAGCTGAATGTTCTTGCCTCCATCTACTTGGTACTTTAGCAGTTTCTCCAGACCCTGAGGTAGCGTTTTGCCCTATAGCTGTATCCCCAGAGTCCATTTTGTTACACAAGGTCTTAAGTGCTAGTTCACTTGAAAGCTGTGCAGACTCATGGAGTGTGTCCAAAGCTGTGCTTTTTAAAGTTTTGTTGCTCCCATTTTTCCAGAGCTGTTGCAAGTTCACAGACTTTTCTTTCTCTTTGGAACTTTCTACGCAGTAGTCTATAGGCATTAGATTTGTGTCTGTATACTAATGTGATTATTATACAGTCCTGTTCATGGCATAAACTTTCTTAAGCAGTTTATTACACATTTGCAAAGGCTTATTATAGCATTTGGACATTTTCCATTATTATTAAACACTGAGATGCAGAATGACACACAGATATTTGTGATCTATTAGAGCAAAATTCTCTTCATCTCTTCCATGGCGACACAGCTATCTGTAAGGAAAAGTAAAAACAAAGAACCCCCCCCCACAAATTAGTATAGTCAGGCAAAATAACATCAGTGCAATTGATTGCATTTTAATTGAGCCTTTCATTAAAAATATTAAGGTACTTAAGTAAATGTAACTACATTTCACAAAAGCCCATTTTGTGAGGAGACGCAGTAAAGACTGGCTCCAAAGATTTCACACAAGTGTAATCACTAGTCAATAAAACCCATAAGAAGAGAAAACAGAAATCTACCCTTCTCAAACTGAACAGTTTTGTAAGGCTTTCTGAGGTCTTAAAAGAGATACGGCTTTCAGGAAGTCTGCCATCCAGTTTCAAAGCCCTTTCAGCAGACCACCGCTGAAAACAGAGTCCTAACCCCATAGGTAGGAATTACCTTATCCAGTATTACTCACCTACAGTTCAGATATGCACTTAAAGTCGCCTGGCTTTCCTCCAAAGTCAGAGGAAGGCAAACAGTACTTCCAGAGGTATAATCTTTCTATATCATGAGGGGTGCTTCACACATATGGGATGTGTATGTGTGTACATAAATATATATATGGCCATCCACTCTAGATATGCTATTTGTAACTCTTGCCTAGGCAGAAATTCTACCTGACTACCTTGGAAAATACACCAATTTTTAAGACAGCTAAAGAGAGATACTACTTCTCAGCTTAGATCATGTAGCTCATTTTACAAGGAAGAGTTGATCCTTTTTTTAACTGCTTTTAATCAGTCAAAAGCTACACCAACTAAGTATTCTGAACACAGTAGTATTGATACCTTTCCACATCTTCATTTTCTGACCATTATATTAAATTTTAGTGAAAATGTCTTGCTAGAGGTAAAACACACATTGGAGAAACAAGCTGTGACTGTTTTTAAGTGACTTCAGTCTTTTAAGTTTCCACACTGAAACATTTCCATCTAGCTATGTATGCAGGCTTTATGCTTACATGCAATGTGATTCCAAAGTTCTATTACAAAGCAGAAAACTCAGCAGTATAAATTTCACAGACAAGTACAGCATTTGAATTTTTGAAGAACAACATAAGCTTCCATATTATCCGAAGAGGATATTTTCTGGATGAAACAGTGGAAATTATAAAGACAGTCAAGATTTTGAAGAAGTGAGAAAAAAGGTTAAAAAAAACCCAACAACACAGTATTAGAGATACTGGAATATTTTTAATTCCTCCAGTGGAAAAACTGAATTGAGCTTGAAGAAATATTAGAGAAGTGCAGGAAAACTCAGAGGGAACGAAAATATATGCCTTTTTCTGGTAAAAACAATTACCTGCATCTTGTAGGCAGCTAATAGGCATGACTATCTTCAGATTTCCTGTAGAAAAAAAAATACAATCGTAAGAAATTACTGATATTAAGTATAAACGCTGAAGAAAGTTTTCTATTATTTACAGTAAAGGCCTGAAAACTTCATTCATCCATCTCCTGGAAAAAATATTGCATCTCAGAGGTCTGAGCCAGTACCTTTTGCAGAATATGAGCATGAACCTTTTTAAGAGCCTTTTAAGGACAGCTTCTAAACTGGAGCACTCTAACCTTCTTGAATCTGTAGAAATAGGGATGCCCAATGTCACTCCTCATTCCTACACCCTTGCTAAGCCTGGATTATCCCTGAATCCTATTGACAAATCCCCTTTCAATAGCTCTTTCCAGCTAATACTTTCAGGCCTTCCAGGCTACTCATTAAATGTTTCAGGGACCAGGATGAAATCCCAGCCAAGTTGTCACCATGAAGGTACAAGAAAAGTAGTGAAATGCAGTATCTCAATTCAGTTAATATCAGTGAGAGACGGCTCAAGAACGTATGGCTGCCTCCTCAAAAGAGAAACCTACAAACCAAGCGCGTATTGAAAAGACTTCTGTACCTGCTGTAATTTGCCACCTGTCTGACCATCATCTGACTGCAGGATGATGCATTACAGAAAAGACCACACCCAAAAAAGGAGAACTGACTGGTGTCTGGCTTGGCTGAAGGACCAGTTCCCCCTTGCAGTACAAGGAGGATTCTCCCATGCAGTTTTCAACAAATCCAATTTCAAATTCAAAAACAGAATTTTTTTGTTAAAAAAGGATGTTTGTTCAATTTGGATAACAAAAGCAATATTTATTGGTTTTCTTCAGAGGTTTTATTTAGGTCAAAATCTAGAGTACTTTCATTTATTTTAAGAAGAGATCTTTAGAAACACCTGAGGTATTATTAGTGGCAGAGGAAGGGATGTGGGTTAGTATAATAACCTCTGGTAAGACTGTGAGAAAAACAGCTAAAACACTTATTCCTTCTCCGCTGAATAAAACCAACAGATGATAAAATAGTAAGATAAATAAAATAAGAAACTCATCAAAAGTAAAAAGATATTTTAGTTCTCTGTAATCACAATAAGTGATTAATACTTTTACATAATAATATTTTCAAAGAACAAATGGATATTAGTTAAAGCCCCATCCATGAGGGGAGAAGAGAATCACTACTGTGCCACCCACTAGCAATCAAAAAGGACAAGGGGGAATGTTCCTATGCAAAAGAGCATAAAATTACTAGCTATCTTCAAATAAAAGTACTTTTTTCCTTATTAGGCAATTTTGCAAATGGTGAAGAAAAAATTTCTAGAAGATGGAAACATCCTTTCACTTCCATGCTCCCACTGCCAAGAACATATTCAGAGAATAAATCTGCCAATCACAGAAACAAGACAGCAAGAGTTTTATTTGAACAAAAGATTATGCTAGTTCACTTCCATCAATTCCAGTTCAGTTTCAGAGTTCAAGTTATTTGGTGATCCTTACTATTTTCAGAACATTCTGTATGATTTTTCAACCTACACTATGAAACAGGTACACACTAATTACAGGGATTATTGATGGCTTAAGTTTGGCCAACGTCTTTCTCCTGGGGAAAATAAATCCTTTACCAGAATCAACAAAGTCATTTCTGGTTTGGTTTGAACTGTTATCCACCCTGTGTCAAAGATGGTTTTAATATTATTTCTCTTTTTTTCCTAGGACTAAGTTTTACTGGAGAAATCCAACACACTGCAAAGCTAGTTTGCATTCTGTCTGTTTTTTTCCAGTCAAACTTTTATCTCATCTTCCTGCATCCACAGACTAACTTAAGCCAACAAGAGTCTTCCAAATTTCAACTGATTAATGTGTCTCCTTTGGAAAACACTGTAAATACGCTTTTCAGTATTGCTCGTCATCACGAATATATTCTTCAACAGACAGAAGCTCTCTGTATTTCAGAAATTTCATATTTGAGAGTAGTGAACTAAGGACAAAAATAGTGAACTAAGGATGATAAAAATGCACATTTTCTTTAATGCTTTTTGGTGCCGTTTGGCTTCACTGCAGTGGCCGAGAGGAGCCCACCTATGGGGATCAGACAGCGTGCACGAGCTACACCGAGCACATCGTTTGCCACCAGCTGCAAAGGCCTCCCTGGAACTGGCCCAAGCCAGGTTCCCATTGGAATGTGGCCCGGTGGCCAGATCTCCCACCACACTGACTGCACTATCTGCCTGCCTCAAACCAGGGCATTTCACTTCTCTGCAACTTTGAACACAAGGACATTACTGGGAAACTGGGAACTGTATTTACGTCAGATGGACCAACCAAATAAAGACGTTTAAAACTTTCTAGGAAGGAGAATTACTCTGTCATTTCTGTTCCTAATGTGCCTCTGAGCTAAGTACAACAGACACAGATCTGGTTGGCTACAGAGCTCCAGCTCCAGGATTCTTCCTTTTCCTTTTTTCCTTTTTTCCCTTTTTTTTTTTTTTTTTTCCCAGATCATTAAAATGGTTACACTAAACAGCTTTAAAATAAAATTTGGCAAAATACAACTTTTACTACTTCTCAATTTGTAGCTCATATTACAGCTCTTGCAAGTGAACAAATTGGAAGATTATGTCTTCCCAGCTAAATCCTGAGTGCACCATACAGAATAAATATTGACTCTAGAGTAAGGAGTAAGGGTCAGATCCAGCCTTGCTTTAAATCTTTCCTGTCCATCTCTGCCAGCACAAAGCTGTCCTAAAACCACTGTAACTAGCCCCTGAGGAATTCATATTCTATAGGACACCAGTTAGTAGAGACAAGCTTCTGCAGCGGCTCCTATAAAATCCCTATGCTCACATAAAGACCTCTGCCAAGACCCTTATTAGCCAAGCTTAGTTTATGTCTGGGATGAGACCAGCAGCCAGTCAGCCTTACAAAGGAAGCAGACCACCTCTGAGCTATTCCACACCTGCAAGTGAGAATGAAACTGACTTGGCCTTTTGGGAAGAAGAAGAGCATACCTTTGGCTTGCCATCCTACCCCATGTTTCCTTCTGCTCCACTAATGATATACCCACAGAGCTGTCTGGTAAGGACA
The DNA here is from genome assembly GCF_951394365.1 of Tetrao urogallus. Lineage (NCBI taxonomy): Eukaryota > Metazoa > Chordata > Aves > Galliformes > Phasianidae > Tetrao > Tetrao urogallus. The sequence goes on along the minus strand of NC_136814.1, from coordinate 51,942,401 downwards.
GTGCAGTGAAGAAAAAAGAAAAGAAAAAAAAAAAAAGATTAAAAAGTAAAGGCTTGGGAACCCTACCAGAATACAGATTTGTAGTTTCTTCTACCTAGGTGAAGTTACAATGAGCTCAATCTGCAAAAGAGCTTTCCACCAGTAGTAGGTGTGCATCTCTGAGCAAAGGATTTGACCAAAAAAAACCAGACAAATACACATTTATCTTTCTGTACAAGGTTACAAATTCATTTGTGGGCTGAGTTTTCTTGTGCGGTGTAGCAAGGTAACAAAAGGACTGCAGTCTTGGTTATACTTTGACATTTTGCACAAATGAAGTAAAGATAATTGAATACTAGTTTTTTTTATACTGTTTGACACCACACTTGACAATCTCATCAAGATGTAAAATCATTTTCTTCAGTCTTCGACCTGCACTTATTAAAAAGATAAGGAAAAAGAAACACTTCTTCTATTACCCAGCTTTGTAAAAAGGCTATCCAGAGAGATTCTCTTCATATTTTCAGATCCTTAGCCAGAGGTCCCTTCTGACTGTGGTTTTGTAGCTTGCCTTCTACCTGTCAATTTAAACACCTCTAGGAATGACTGTAAATTCCTCTGTCAACCACTGGCACTTGGCAAAATCTTGCTTTACCGAGGAATGTAAAGATGTCTGTACTTTAGCTGCAGCAATATGAGACTTACATTTACATACATAGTTCCATGGCAGCCCTTTTAGAACAGGTTAGGTGCATTTATTTTCATCTACTACTACTTTCTACATTGAAACCACTACTACCTCTTCACACTTAAAGACACTACTCTGACTTGTTCATTTAATTCCATCTCAGATATTCTGCCTGCCCTCTGGATTTCAGCATTTTATTGAATATATTGCCATTTTCCAAAATTAGACAGAAAATCAGAGTTCTTAAAATACCCTGAAACATTTAGAATAACACACATTTTTAAATTTGGGCAGGTGAATGACTATTTACAATATTTGTTAAACATCATTTAAAAGTACTATTAAAAATAAAAAAAAAATACTGCTCAGCAAGTACACTGTGAATTTATTATTAAATATTCAAAGAAACTGTACTAAAATTGCTTGAAAAGAAACTATAGTGCACAACCTGTTACTTATTTCTATGTTAGATTTCTATATTTCATTTCTAAATACTCGTGCTCATGAATTCCCTGAGAATTCAGGAGCTGAAGAGACTGGCTCTGAAGGTGCAGGTACAAAAGCATAAAGTGCAGGATATATGGCTCTATGAAACTGCACATTAATTTCAGGCTTATATTCTCGAGTTTCTATGAACACACAATCTGTGTCACTGGTACTTGCTGTCTCCAGGGGACGGGATCTGTGCATGTAAATCTAGAAGCAGTATAAAATCTCAAATCCTGATTTGTGTTTGCACTAAATCTTGCTCCCATTTTAAGGAACATCCTATAATACTCGAAGTTGGGAAATAGTATACAATAGCACTTTTTAGTTAATTGTAGTAGCATTGATTATTTCATTCATATGAAGGCTTTACCTTGCTCATCTTCACATTGCTATATAACCCTTCTGTGGCTACCTTACTGAAAACTCAGGCATCAAGCAAGAGACTTTCATTTGATTTCTGGGTGCTTTGGCCATGTATAAGATATGACTTGGAGTGACTAACAGGAGACAAATTATTTCAACAGCAAGTCAAAGTAAGAGCCAAATGCTGTTCTACATTATCCTGGTATTAATATGAATCAGTGAGCATAAAATTCAAGGACATAATGCCAGACTTATTCCTCATAAAAACAGAATCAGATATTGCTTAGGTTTAAACTTTATCATCCTACACACTAAATATTTGAGGTTATTTATTACAAACTGAAAATAAACTAATCTAACACCTCTAAGATGTCCACAGAGAAGCTCATAATACACACTGCAATACATTTTCAATTACATATTAGTAAGAAAACAGATTTTCTGTAAGAGATGCTGGCTTTTGTCCTAAATGCTCAGAGCACAGCTGAACTCACTTTTTGCTATGTTAAGTATCTCAAATGTAATTTCAAATTGCCACTTTCTATTGAAAAATGGCACTCCAAAAAAACTTAAATTCAAGTTGAGTGTATATTTTAAGAAGCCACAGAAGAACCCTACAGCAGAAATGCCTTAACACTGACCTTTTCACTGTAATGACACAGATTGCTCACTTAAGAACATCGCTATTTCCTGTTTCAGCATCATACATAATGTACACATTACTACCGGATGGAAAAAATGTATAAAAAAAGCTTTCACACTGCCAAAGTCCTGAACTGAACACAGACTTATTTCCACAGGATGACTATAAAAAAAAAAGGGGAGTAGGGGAGGGCAGGGAGAGAAGAAGAAAAAAAAAAAAAAAAAAAAGCTATGCAGGAGCCAAATTCATCTTAAACACTTCTTTTATATTTGCAAGTTCCCAAACTAATCACAGTTCATCTCCTTGAACAAATAACTGCTATCAAAGAGTTGTCAAAACAGCTTACAGGACAAACAATCTTGTCAGTTGGTTAGGAGCTAATTGATCTTTCTGAGACCACTGCTTTTAATAGAATAGGTAAATATTCTGCTTCTGGTTGCCTAACCTTGATGAGCGCATGGCATTTTGTCAGAGGTGCTTCAACTTCAATGTGTCATACAAAACTGACCTTGTCTGGCTGTGTACATATTGAATCTATCTCAACACAGAAGCAAATAATTGTTATTAATCAGATTTGAAACTAAACAAAAGAAGTATGTAAACTGCTCGTCTGTTCACACTGCTACTTAATTCCTCGGAGATAAAGTTAAGAAACAAAAACAGATGGGTAAAATACCTACGGTTTCCCAAGTAGAACTTCAAATGTGATGGCAGAGAAATGGCAGATCTGACAGCCCAAACTTCCAGCATTATTTAAAATTCAGAAGGCAACACAAAATAGCACTCTCATTTTGCTTTTTTTTTGCCCATTTGTTTTTGAATCAGAACATACAGTGACACACCACAACAGCTCCCATGCAGAGAACTGTCAGAAAGAGATGCTGACATCTCTTTGAACATCTGCTGATATTCAAAGTCCTCATGAATAACATTTTGATGACTGAAGTTAGTTTGATACAATGCATAATCTCATTGGGCTTAATCTGCACAAGAATGAATTTCACTCAGGGGTGAGATAAGTAGTAAATAAACAATATTTACTAACTAACTACACAAAAATGATGTATACCTATCTGAAGAGGTTCTAAGATACAAAAGAGCTCGTAATTCTTGAGCTGCTCTCTTAAGAAGCAGAAAATCAGCTCTCTCCCACTTTCTTCCAACCGACAGCAATTGAACAATGAGGGTACCATACCAAACTGAAAAAGTGTGAAATAGTTTCTGATTACTATTTGTAGGATTACAACCTTTTCATCATGCCTGCAGTGCAGAACAGAAAAATGCTTTTGCCCTGCTGTTGCCCTCAAACTGTTACATAAACAAGTGGGCATTACAAAGTCCCAGATAGCTGAACACCTTAATGCTACGAGAAGCAAAGACTCAGACACAAACCAATGATGCTATGTGAGGCTACCCAGATTGCAATAAAGCACGTGCACTTGCAAGAGCTGGTGACATTAATGAGAATGAAGACCTTATTCTTAATTCAGCGCAAGAAAATGTGTTAATCAGAATGGAGAATTAATACAGGACAGATTAACCAAATTATGAATTTAACAGCACTTGTGAAGATAAAGTACATATAAAAGGCAACATTCCAGTACGCACATGCTGTGCAGTCATTTCTAGATTTCTAGATTTAAAAATACCATATACAGTAAGAAGTGACACTGGAGAGTTCAGATAAAGTTGTCAGATACAAAAATTTTCCTAACTGAAATCACATGCAAATTTTGACACGTGTTCACTTTCACACAAGAACTGCAGACTCGAGCAGCAGCTGAGGAGAGGAGCCTAGTGCTGGTAAAAGCCTGCTAATGTGTCTCAAAGGTTTTCCCCAAGTTTCCCCAAGAAAAAGAAAAAATTCTCAATTTGTGTAAATATTGCATCACTTTTATGGACAAAGCAATTAATACTGTGCTACCAAATAGAAATATAAACAAAAAATATCAGGCCTAGCATTTTCATTGTAGAGGGAAAATATCGCTGAATTTTCTGGGAAGTGAGGTTTTTTTTTCAGTTAGAAGTTATGCAATACTAATTATGCAACTGCTGTAGAATTTGCAGACAGCTAAGCCTTCTTTCATACTGTGTCAGGAGAAGCCACTTGCATTTAACATGAAAATATCAAGGTCTTTCAAACATTTTCTTTGGATGGGCAAAGGCACCGACTCTGAGGGACGCACTCACCCCTGGAAGAATTGCATATGAAGGCATTTATAGTACCTGATCTGGTGTTTGTTTTTTACTCACACTAAGCTTATTATACAGACTTATTTTAAAACCTGTTATTATTTACTGAGCCCTGTGGTCAACCACATGTCAAAACAAAAACAGATGCATACAAAGCATTGGTAGTGTGCTCCTACTGATTTTTTTTCAATTATATGAACCCAAAGTAGAATGGGGGCCCTTCGTGGCGGTTTTATTTCTATCGTGAAGCCTTTCAAAATTCAGCTAAGATCAGATATTAAGCCCCAAGCTCTATACATCCCACAGGTGTCACAGCAGTTGCTATCCTGCAGCCCTAATGTTCAGTTTTGACTAGTGACTCAGTACAGGCATTTTATAGTAGTGAATCTAAGCATTTAACACTGCCTAAAGACTATGATCACTGCAACAGTCATACAACTTACATTAACTAGCCTGCACATTTAAGGATGCTGCTTTGCTTAAAACCCTCAGGGTGCTAAACAGGAGAAAAAAAATTAAAAATGCTCTTTTAAGTTACTCTGGACATTTTTTACAGTACTTTCTTCTTTTTATTGTATGAAGCACAGGAAGTCAGCACGCACAATATCCAATTGCATCAGAATACCTCTTAAAAAATTCAACAAAATATACATACATTTTATGCTGTGTTTTGTTGGAACGTATGAAATTTTATTGTGTGCAGTTAGCTTTATTTCTACAGAACATGTATCAATTCTGGCTATTAATATGACATCCACTCTCTTGAGTAAACACTGCTGAGAAAGTTTTCAACCGAAACTGCCTGAATCTACTTTTAACGCGTCTGTTATGGCACAGGTTGATACTTGAGGCACAGTCCAAGCTGACAGCTCTGTTAAGGACTCAACACAATAAAAACCACAGCTTTTCTGGGAAAGACCGTTCAGGTTCATGACTTGATACCACTCCAGGTTAGACAAGAGAGCAGTACTATGGGGCTTGTAGTTTAATCCGCTCCTCCAAGTTTCATATGTACTAACTTTTGAAACAACTCCAAGGAAGCCTGCAAGATAAAGTCATGACGCTGTACTCAGAAGTGTCACAACGGGGCACCAAATCTCTCCTGCCCAGAAGTCTAAGGACAGCAAAAACCTTAAAAAATGCAATCAGCTGAAAGAGAGCTCAGCAGGGTTTTTAGGAGGCCACATTCACTGCTACTGGTGTATAGAAACGGAAAGCAACTGCTGGTCAGCTTCAGAAACCTCCAAACAACCATTACAGAGTTCTCCCCCTGCATCATGCTTGATCCATTCCATCAAATTTAGCTCTTTTCCAGTGTCAGAAATGGAAATGAGATCAGCTAAAGATTTGACCCTGAAGTCTGTTGGGTTCTTATGTATCAAATGGAACTTGTACACTACTGACAAAAGGAAATATAATCAACATGAAGATAGAGTATATATACAAGTACATAGGGCTTTATTTTTGCTAAGTTACACTAAGGTGGATTAAATAGTACATGCTCCTTTACATAGCTCTTAATCTGAAAGCTTCTGCTGCAACCTAAAAGTACATAAATTATTTTCACTAAACTAAACTGCAATATTTTGGCACTCATGTCACCTCAGGCATTTAACCAACTTGCTTACCCACCTGAACTCTTTCCCCCTACTTCTTTCTTCCTACCCCTCCTGCAAGACTTGAGGACACCCTGTTCACTTGGAGACGGTGAATCATTACAAGCCAGCAGGCCCACACAGTTCCTCAAAAGACACAAAAGGTGTAAAAATAGCTGGTACTAATGAAGCAAGTACAGCGTCAGCGCCAGATGAGCGTGGGTGATCAGATAAGGGTCTGCTGTTGCAAAGGGCAAATTATTAAAAGAATGCTTCTCTCTTTTTATTAAGCTTTGTTCTTCCTTCACTGAAATCAGCCCTCTGCGATGTATGATAAATGACACCTGACAAGATTGACTCCTTCTGTAATTGCAAGTTTCATACAGGCTCAGGAAGCGGTGCCTCACTAGAAACTGAAGGTAGAGTGGAGGTGTCACTAAAAAAAATAAATAAAGAGAGGCAAAAATAAAGCCTAAAAATAGCCAGGACTACCCACTGGGTATGACTGTGTGGGTATATTTAGCCAGTCTAACACCAACTTTACTTGTTAAAAACACAATCTTACCTTTATGCAAAACAGCTTCCTGTTTCTAAACATAACTTGAGAAACTTGAGAAGATGGGGAGGGGGGAGGGGAATTCAGGTTTGGAAACTGTCCCCTTTTCACTGACATTAACAAAAGATCAAATGTGAAAAGATTGGGTAGAACTTCTACTGCATCCTGACATCCTGTAGCAAAGGGACAAGAGCTTGTTCTTAAGGCATCCATACTCAGCAAACAGGACTATGAAACAGAAGGAGCAAACATATTTTCAACTACTTGCAAATCTTCAAAACAGCACTGATGCAATACTACGTTAGGCAGCTCCACCTTGCCCCAAGTTCCACTGTCCCTTCCACAATGGCTGAGACACCTGTGGCCATGCCAGCACATCTGTGAGCCCCCACTGAAGACAGAATACTAGATGGATCTAGAAATAAAAGTATTTTACAACTGAAGGTGGGAGGTTATTTTTTATTTTTGCTTCTAATCTGAAGTGTTTCAATGATCAGGTTTACAGCACAGCTCCTTCAGCCCAGCACACAGAAAACTTCTCCAAGGACCAGAATGAGGCTCTGGGAACTGAAGAAAGGTGGAAATGTCATGCCAGACCCACTGCCTAATTGCAGTGCCCTTGAGAGATGGCTGTGCTCCACTAGAGGCAGACATGTAGGCCCTTCATGCTAATGGGAAGCAGTTGGCAGAGTTTTACAGCTCTATTCTGCAAGTTTCTCCTACTCTGAGGCCAGTTTACATCCCTTTATCAGCACAGAGGAGCTATTAGAAAGGGTGTAAATATAACTTACTGCCATTTAAGGCACTCCTACAGTGCTTAATAAAGTGACATGCGTATAAATGATCATCTGGCCAAGTGATACAGTTTATTATCTTACAAAAATTATCAAGAAGCACTTCCAAACATACAGCTGAATTTCTCATTCCCTAAGACATGCACTTAATGACTGCACCTCTGCAGTGTTCATATGGCACCTGTTTGCCATCAGGGCAACAGCTGGCATGTGCGGAGGAGTGGAGATGGGAGCTCAAAGGCACTCTATGCATCCAGAAGCAGCCCTAGCATACCTTGGGCATTCGCAGCCCTTGCTCACAGTGCCGTATCTGACTGTATGAGGATCCCTGTAGCCTACACAGTTTTACGGCTGTAGGACATTCCACAGCAAGGCAGTAACAGTACTCAACAACCTCCATTCTAGGGTGACTTCATGCTTCAGCACGACATGAGCTTAACTCAAAGGAAAGATAAGCCAGGCCTCAAAGGCTGTCTTAAGAGTTTCTGCAACTGTTGAACACGTATTAGAGCGACATTACTTCTGAAAGCAGTGTATGTGCCAACCTTCTAGTGCTCTCTCTGAGCTGTGTAAGGAAATGGTCTTTTCTACAATTATGGTTTTTCTATTTAATGTTGTGACTCCTTTGGCTTGAGCTGACATGAGGGTTTTGTTTCATTATTATTCACTCTTCCTGTATGGCTCCAAAGACCTCTCATCAATCACTATGGAGCTGGGATTAAACAAAAATGCACAGGTTTATACCAGACCCTTCTCAATTACAACAGGAAAAACTGTAACACACTGCCAACTTCACATGCAAGAGTCAATTAAAATGATATTCTGGCATTACAATTTTTATTTTGTTCTTATTTTAAAATTTAAAAAAAATGGTAATTGAAGTTAACAAGATAATAATTTTAACATTAAGTTGATGAGAGCATAATATTTTCTTGACATGCTGTGGTTAATACTCATTGATACTATGCTTTGTTCAGCATCACAGTTTTGCTTTTTAATCCTATGCCTCAGCAGTAAATTTAATAGTCACTGATTTTTTACTAGAATAGATAAACAGTGAGATGCAAGATAAATCAGTTGATGCCATTATTCTTCAGACAATTTAATTTTCATCTGAAATTAAGAGTAATATTTTTTCTATTATAGGAAATATTAATGTAAAAATAATTATTAGTGGGTTTAAATACTGAAGACAATACTCTGACAGTACATTTATATTAAGTTAATAAGAGACAAGACCACATACTCAAGACCATGATGGAACTCCTAAATAATGGTTAAAGCAAAGTGATTGGAACCTAATCCTATTGCCCCCACCTAGATTTGGAGGGAAAAAAAAAAAGTTTAAATAAGAGTAACACATCACCTTTTCAATACTTTACCAATTTGAAGATGAAAAGGAGAAAAATGTACAAAGGATAAAATGAACTGCCTAATTCAATCCAAAACCAAGAAACAAGCTAACTCAGAAATGACCTGGGGGAAATAAGGACCACGTTGTTCTCAGTTGGATCAGTCCCGGCACCTGGGGAATCCAGCCCTAGATCAAGGAGGAGCAGGGCATGGAGTTGCAGCTTCAGATGGCAGTGAAAGCTCATGCAGATCTGGTGGGATGGTGGGGCCATGTCCTGTAATATGCCACCTGTCTCCCAGGCCTCCTGGGCTACCAGATCGCCTTCTTCCCTACTCCGCTGACTGAGTCAGGCTGAGGCTCTGCTGGATTATTACAGAGCCCACACACTGGATGTTCAAACGTAGGAAAACGTTCTGCTTTCAGCATAACATGCAACAGTTATGACACAGGTAAAGTAAAACAAGATATGGTGATATTTTTCTTTTTGATAAGTTCCTGCCATGGATTTTCTCCATCAGCCAATGTTTGAACTGTAGGTGTTTTCCTGAGTGTAAATAACTCCCTCGCTTTGGCCTATGCAAGCGGATGGCACAGCAGCTCCCTACACTGTGCAGGGCTGGGGTCTCCATAGAGCAATAAGAGCTCAGTTGCTCTTGCACCGATGGCGGGCATAGGCCATGACAGTAAATGGAGGTGGTTGCTGCAACATGCTCCAGCAAAGAAGAGCAGAGGAGAAGGTGACAGGAGCTATGGGGAGGTGGCACGAGAAGCTGCTAGGTGAGGAGGGGCCCCGCTATCTCGCATCTCCCTGCATGCTGCCGCAGGTGTTCTTCCTGCCGCAGCCGCCTCCGGCTGCCCCTGTGCAGCGTCACTTTCACCAGCTCCGCTTCCTTCCACTTACCCACCCAGAATGCACACCCAGCTCTGTGCCACCTCCCTGATCAGGCCCAGCATCTCCCAGCTGCAAGTGATAGAGGCAGCCTACCAACAGTACATCTGCTGATGACTCACACCTTCTCTTGGCCCATGTGCCCCATTGAGATCTGTGGACACTGTTCTGTCGGGGCTGCAAGTTTGGGCCCTTGTTCAGACCCGAGACTGGGGCAGGAAGGCCAAGGAGTTAGATCAGATAGGATCCACAAGTGAAAAGATGAGAAATAGGAGGTATCTGCCCTGCCTGCAGTAATAATTACACTGTATCATTAACAAAACTCAGGTTTCATCATTAACTTGACTTGGGTTTCAAGAGCTGATCTTACCCCGATCATTCTTCAAATTGCACTCAGCTCTCTTCTGTTTCTTCCCTCAAAGCTGCATAAGAACCAACAGGAAGGGCTGCTGGAAACTAATACACCAAACAGAAAGTACAGGTAAAAATGAGCCATCAACACCACAATCAAACAAGTGTAAAAAATTGCACATTTTAAATTGCCAGAACCCAGGGCAACTTTACCACTCAGGCCTGATCCTGCCAGGAAAATGTAACCTGTTAATTCAAAGCAGTTGAGAGGAAAAGGGTCAACTGTTGTCAGGTGCTGCATGCAGCACAGCTGACACAAGCCTGCACAGTCTGCAACAAAAGGTGTCAGGAAAGTCACAGCTCCGATCTTAGAACACGAGAAGAGCCACCTACATGTTTGCTGTAATGAAGAAGCCAGCTGTCTCTCCCATGGCCCAACTGCTGCAACAAAAGGTCCTTCTTTGATTTTGTTCATCCACCAAGCTCATTAGAAGAGCTACTGAAATCTTCCAAAGCCTTTTCTCAACCTCAAAGTGTGAGATGAAGATGCTATTTTAATTGTGGATTAGCAAGATGCGCTTGAGTAAAACAACCCCAAACCCTGGGATACAATTGCATAATAAACACTACTGTTACAGCAGAGTCTAATTGGCTCTGCTTGCACCAGCTAAGAGCTGCTGGTTCGTTACACCAAGCTACAGGAGTTGCTGTTCGTACCCTCATAAGTTGGAGTATTTGACTGCAGGACTGCTACAGATGGTAGATCCAGTACTCAGCCACTGATTCCTGATCAGCAAAACTTAAAAGCAAAAATGCTGTCAGTGTGTTACTTTTCTTTATAGCTTTCTTTAGGATAGCAATTTATTTTTCTCACTGATTTGTTCAAGGATGGCATACCTAATTTTAAGACAGGATTTGGATTTGAATATTCTATGTAAACCTGCTTAGCAAAAGCAGTAAGGACAGGACCTGTATGAACCAAGTAACTTTGTCTGACACAAGATCCAGCAGATGCCAGTAGTTATTTTGCTATCCTGCAGCCTGATTGCAGGTGCAAAGGGCAGGGAAAGACCTGAAAAAGGCCAGAAGAGGAAGGCCGCGCAAAGACCAAAAGCAGCTGCTCAGACTAGGTTTGGACAGGAGGCTCCCAGGCAGATCACATGGGAAGCACCGTTATGTCTCATCCCGTGGGGAAACAGTTTGCTGAATTACACTTAAAGGTCTGTGGCAGCTAATAGAGCTTCTTTTGCCAGTTGCAGGGTCCACAAGTGCAGCTCTGTGCCCCTCCTGCTGTGCCTCCATGCTGCTGTGCTTGGGTCAGTTTTTCCACTCCCTTCTCTGCTCATCATACATACAGATAAACTATTGTTTTACACTTAAGGAACATGTATTTCTGTTTCTTTTGCTTCCCAATCATCTTTAGACTGAATGCATTCTGAATGGAAAACATAAATGTCATTTCAAGCAGATACCTGCCTCAGTAAGCCTGCAAAAGAAGCTTATTCACTCAAACTCACATTCCATACATGAATACACTCACATATAGGCTCAGCTGTACCTGCATAGAGAGGTCTCTTTGCCTGAGAACTTGCCTCTTTGCCTGCCTCTTTGCTAAAGAACGTTTGGCAAGCAGGGACACCACCTTGTTGGTTTATACTTTTTCAGATATGAGGTTATTTACATTTCTAGATAAAAGGCATTTCTGGGGCTGCTCATAAAATGCAACACACACAAAAACAAAGGAAAATTTAAAGGTGCAAAGAAGAGTAATTTAAAAAAAAAAACAGAGCTTGAATCAGCTTGTGGGAAAGTTAACAGAAATATTCCATTAGTGAAATGGAAAAGTGGATCAAAGCAGTATAATGCAAACCCTCAAGATAGTGGAAAACTCCACATGGGGCACTCTCAGGAAAACTGCTCAAATTCAGCTTTACCAACTGTGCAGAGGGTTCAGGGAGTTCAGCTCTTTGCACAGCCAGGACCATGTTCTGCCTTTCACCCAAGGTGCTCATCAGGACTGGAAACCAAAACCTATTTTTCTGACAGGTCATGAATTAAATAACTGCAGCTGGATCTCTTTCCTTCTGCTAGCAATCTCACATGGAATCAATAAAAATACAGGCACTATAAATTAGTTCTAGATGTGCTTTTTTTCAGTGTTGCAAGATATTTTTTCTTCGGTGGAAGTAAGTTCTGTAAGCAGGGAGCACTCACCAGCATTAAAAGGAGATCACATGTAGAACCAGAGGGCCCAGTTGTTACAACAACGCTTTTTACAGGTTCTTTACCTATGCTAACACTCTGCTAGAGCAGTCCAGCTAATAGAGCAATAACGAACAACAACGAAAAACTTATAGGATAATTAATATAAACGGGACAACATTGTTCACTGACATTTTTAAGCCCCATTATGGTTGACTCACCCATGAGCAGGTCTGGATTTATAGCAAAGGAAATAGTAAGCGTGTGATTGAACAATAGGAAGTTTCAACTTCAAAAAGTACCTGCACTACACTACCTGAGAATCAAGCTCATGTTTCTGAAATTCCCACCAATACTTTGTCTAATCCTTCCTGTTCTTCTTTTCTTTTTTCTCTACAGTCAGCTGAGCTGCTCTAAGATTATTTTCCTGTAACTTTCAGCACAACATGTAGGTACAGAAAGCATGGTGGGTAAACACTGAGGACATCTAACTCAGAGAAGATTTAGCCTTTGTTCCCCATGAGAAATGGATACAACACCAGCATGTGTGGACTCTGAATTCTAGCTTTAATTAGAGAGAAGGTGAAATCAGACAAACCTACCTCTGCTTATACATTAGCTTTTCCTCAGTGTACCTCTGTTTTCCAGAATAGTATTCTTCTTCCTGTTGGTGACCATCTATGTAGGTACAAGATCCAAACGCTTTTCCACTGAGACCTCAACATCTGCATGTTGTCTACCTCTCTATTGACAGCTTCCAATAAAAGCTTCCTTTAATAGAGTTGTCCTGACTCACAGGTGTGGGGGGAAGAGAAGCTGACCTTGCTGCAGCATCAAGAGTCTCTGACGCATTTTGAGAGGCTGTGGTTTCAGGTCTGAAAGAATTCAGCTTTGTTTTCAACCAAGTTTTAAAAGCTCAACTTCCAAAATATCACCCCATAGCTTCGTGGCAATTTGCAACTCGATTTTGTTTACTGGTTTGATACAGCAATATTCAGGGCTTTGGCCATACACTTAGCAGATCAGCACTGCTCACCAGCAGAAGAGTTTCTCAGACACACAGCCACCCAGGCTCCTGGCTGGCTCCACCTCTCATCCACCCACTCCCAGTTTCAGACGTTTCACATTCCAAAACTGGAAGTGTCTATGCAGCATAAGGTCACAGGATTACACAACGCACCCTGCTCCTTCTAAGAGCCACTGCATCCTCAAAAGTACACCAACCACAACAGCAAGAGTGCTGTTTACAGTGAATTTCTATCTGAGTGGGAGTGTTTTCTCCGAGAATCTTATAACAAAGACATGAAGTGTATGAATCTTCCCTGTGTTCGGTAAATTTTTTACTGAGATGGCACTTATTTAATACTTCTTTCCTCTTTAAGCTGCCCTTTTAAAAACTGGGATTTAATTTTTACACTTCCCCTAAGTATTTGTATGTTGGATAATTTTAGCACATGCTAAACAGAACAATTTCTGTCTATCTTAAATTTAGAACTGAGGACATTTGTAGCTTTTGCAATGCAACCACAAAGTACAACTGATTGTTGCCAATGTGGGTTTTACTAAATGCTTTTTTTTTAAATTATTACTTAAATAATTGAATGGTCTGAATAACTTCTATGATCATTCTTTCACAGTCTTTAAATTCTAACAGGTGAATGAAAATTCCAGTTTCAGTTACCACTGCAGAACATTTTACCTAATACAGTGGGCGAAAAGTAAGAAAAGTTTTGTTTTGTTTTTTTTTTTTCCCAATGAGAGGGTAGATAGAAATGGTGTTATCACATATTATCTATCTTTGAAACCACGTTCAGCTTTTCAGCTACAGTTAAGTCTTAGCTGTTAGTATGGAAAGTGCATTTGACTTTGTCTTGAATGCTAAAGAATTATACAGTTATCTGCCAAAGGCATTTTTTAATATATTTAAATAAGCAGCCAGACTGTATGGAGCAACTAATTTCAGGCCTGTCTCCTTTGTCTCCAGCTGCCTGGGGCTGCTGAGCAGGGGGAAGCAGAAGGGCTCAGGGGCACAGATGCTACCGAGCAACCTCAGGTGAGAACAGGGCTGTTGGTGGCTGACACTCAGAAATCTGATTCAGGCCACCTAGTTAAAATTACAATGGCAAAACCACAGAGTGAGAGGGTAAGAGAAACAAAGAGAATCCTATGAGAGGAGCAGAATAAGGAGCTAGGGAGGTCTCCTGCACTTCTCATTTCATTAGCTGCACTGGCACCATGCTTTGCTTGGGGAAGGGGTAGCATGGGACTTTTGTTCTGAGTCATTCATTTGGAAGATATAACATGGTTAAGAGTCAACTGCCCTTCATCCCACAGAAGAGATACTTAAAACTGAGCTAATGGTTTAAAGTTACTTAGCTCCTCTTTGGTCCCTGTGCAAGCAAAAGGTTAGACTGTAATGTTTAACCATAGTTCCCATGTATTTCTGAGAAGCACAGGGGAGATTGCCTGAAGGAACGTCAGACATCTGCCATGCTGCTTCCGGTGTACATGAGGTGGAGAAAGCTCTGCCAGCCTCCATTCTCATGTAGACAGAGAGCTTCCTCCCATGCAGTAGCTGTCACACAGCATGCTCTCCTTCTGTCTTTGAGGACAGCAGGGACTAATGTTCTGTGAATGCCACCTGCCACGATCAGTAAATCTGTAGGATTGTCACTGTGCAATATAGTCAAAAGGTTTGGTGCTTTCAGTAGGATTGGCAGCACGTCTATATAAAAAGTAGGATGAAGAACCAATGAGAGACAGCGAGAAAAAGTTTAGTAAGTCTGGAGACACGGTACCATAAAGAGAATACAGCATCTATTACAAACCTGGATGAACTATTCAAAGGGTTATTTTAAAAAGTACAAGTAATATTTGTGATATATGCATTCATTATTTTAACTTTCATCCATAAGAGGTCACTGTGTGATTCAATGAACACCTTGGTGTCAGCAGCATTCCCCTCCCTTCCCACATGCTCAGCACCAGGTGTCCAGTCATCTCTAGTAACGTCCTAGCTATTATCCAGCTGCCTTCTGTAGGGACAGATAGAGCAATAAAGCAAGAATCGTGTAGGTGTCCTTCAAGCACTTTGATCGTGTGACCTTAGCCAATTTTACAGTTACTTGAATGTACTTACTTTTCACTCCCCATTAATCTCAAATGGATCCAAGAGTTTTACAACCACTGTAGACAATTTAAATAACTGGTTAAAAATATAGAAAAAATTGTGAGACTGACTGTTGAGCAGCAAAAATACAAGCTGACAGGCAGGCAGTGCAAGTCCCAGGGACTGCAGACTCAATTTTTTAACCTGTTTCACCAAGACATTGCTTTGTTAGTAGTGAGTAGATGTTTTCACCAGGGTGATTCAAATATACAGTGGGACATGTAGGCCTGTCAAGGTCACCTGCCAATAGGAACTTTTAAAGCATTAAGCTTCTGTATTGTCATTTGCCATGAGATGAGTAATATACAGATGCAACTTAATGACAGCTGAAGCCATGTTAGCACAATTCAGCTCACCTAGCATCTTCTTCATGGATTAAGGTGACTCAAGGGGAAGTAGTTCATTCACAGATTTCCATGAGAGAACAAAAGCAAAAAATGCAGAAAAAAAAGAAAAAAAAAAAGGCAGAAATTTTGCAGTGGACAACTTGTTCCTATGGAAATTCCTCTTTCAATTGACAACCTGCTTTTATGGGAAGTTCCTCCACAGCTGTAGGCACAGCTCTCATGCTGAGAAGTTTAAAAGCAGCTCTTCTCTGCTGCACCCCCATTAGATAAACTGATGGACTGGAACCCTCATCTTTCCCTTCCTCCCATGCGAACACCAAAGTGTACAAGCAGTCTCACTGCAAGTACAATTATATACGTATTGACTTGCAGCCACAGTACTCACCTAATTACAGACAAGCATGTGGAAGGATGCTTGAAGGCCTGATCTTTTAATGTCCCAAATCAAGATTAAATGCAGGCTCTTATGCATAAGCTGTCCTTAATGCTGTGATGCTGGTAAAGCTGCCGCTGATTTCAGCAAAATTTTCACTAACACAAGGGATTGCAGGAGTGGGAAAGCCTTAAACAAAGCTCCTTAGAGTTTGAATGCACCAAATACAGGGAACCTGCACCTAACTTTTACATTATTATATGAATACACCTAAATCATGGATGCAACTCCATCACTTTTGTTTTACAGCAGCCTAAACCAGTCGGTCAGGACTACACACTTCACAGATAGCATTACAAGGAGAAAGACAAACATTTTTAGTGAACTTGCTAAGGGTCTTCTAAATTTGCATTAAGAGCACTGAGTAAGAATCTTCTTTACAGAGGGATATTAGAAAAGGATAAACCATTCACTATAACGTATTTTCTATCAATCACTTTAGCATGAATCATCATATTGTATAAACAGGCTGGAGATCATATTTACGGCTAGGCTGGAAGTATCTCAGCAAGTCAGAGGAAGACAAAATCTGTTAGAGCAGGCAGTCCAGACAGAGGTACTGAGTCCCTAAGTCATTCACTTAAACTTCTAAAGTGATTTACAGTAATTCTACACAAGCCCTGTATTTCCACACCAATGCATTTTTAACTCCAGATAAAACATAAATCCCTTTGGGAGAAGAAAAAAAAGTGAATTCAAGTGGAAATCTTGGACTCATCTTCCTTACTTACAACAGTATATCTTGCTTCATTCCTGACTACCTTCTGGCCTACGCAGGCTATCCAACAGAAGGGTGATCCAGCAACCCCAACACTGAACTATGTGCAGGAGCTGGGACATCATGAGCTTGGAGCAGAAGCAGCTGCCTGCCTGCCATTGTAGGCTGTGAGGTGAGGGAATGGACACAGGCCACTGCTCAGCTGCTACAGTGACCTTCAGCTATGCTGATCTGTGCTGTGAATGTGCCCTCAGGCCACACTCGTGTTTCAAAACTGCATGCTTTCTTGGCTATATGCAACACTACACACTGAGTTCACATGCTTGGACAGCCCCTTGTCTATACTGCACGAATCCCACGGGTTCCTCACTGCTCCAAATTGCAAAATGGCCAGCCTGTTACATCAGGTTTACTGCTGCTCTGCACAGAAGGAGCACAGCAACAACACGTGCTCACTAAGACATGCTGCATGGCTGCAAAAATGATATACTCTGAAGTGAAATTACTGAGATTGGTTAAAAAAATCCCGCCTCTACACCAAAATGAGTTGCACCTTCAGGACCCCGTAGTAATAAAATACAGTCACAATGAAAATTTTACTGATACATCCTTTTTTACTGAAGTGGCATGAAGGACGTTTATTTTCAGCCAGCTGTCTGAAGGAATACCCCACATGCTAGATAGATAGTGTCATGCTATGCAAGTTGTCTTTTCCAGTATCTAGCAGAGAGAGCTCTACTGCACTAAAGCACGTGTGGTAAGAGAAATGGGCCCAGGCTCTTCTTCATATTCTCAGCATACCTGTTGCTATCACACAGCTGCTCTCAAGTCTACAATTTCCTGTGTAGCACAAACTGCATACCACTTCCCCTACAGAAAAAAAAAAAAAAAATTAAAAAAAAAAAAGCATTGCTTGCTTTTAATTGATGATGGAAATACTGTCATATTTTCCACTAGCCAAGCTTGAAACCATTACTGAATGAACCTTCATTATTTTTTCCACAACATTTTGCAGAAATGTCAGGAAACAGCTGCACCAGAATGATTAACTGTCCTTATCACTCGTGTTCATTGCCAACTTGAAATTATATAGTTTTTCTTCTTCCAATACTCAACACTCAATGACTTTTTTTTTGTTATTCTTCAGTTGAATATCACAACACACCACTTTTTCTTCAGAAGTATAGGCACAGTTTTAGTGGTACACAAACATTTTACGATCAGTGGAAGAATTTATACAGTTTGGAGTTGCATACTTCTAGGAAAATATTTCTTCCTACAGATCACTCAGCTGTGTCTTTCTTGGATCAAATTCAATTAAATTCACAAGTCAGATTGTATTTGCCAGTCAGACCAAATTCATTACACAGACAAACTTTTCTTGCTGTGTCTTCCTTCCTCTCCTGTTCTACTCTTTCCCTTTTTCCTCTTCTCCCCCCACACTTTATTTCTCACCTCTTCTTTCAGTTATATCACATGTCACAGCTTATCACACAATGCTCTGTATGTTTTCTGGCAAACACAACTGGAATACTGTGCTTCATAATTCCGAACATGCAGCCACTGAGATGCTGAAGGCTTGGTACAAAACGGAGAGCAGCCATCTGGAGATAACTGCTACCATAGATCTGAGATTCCCAGCTGACTAAAACTTTGCAGCCTTGGAACTTAGCAAAGTATCTATGAGCAAAAGAATCCTCCAACACAGATTTGCACACTGAAGTGGAAAACATGTATCTTTTCAAAAACTTAAGTTCTTCAAATTTCTGATAAGAGCACAGCAACAGGATAACTTTTAAAGACCTACATAACACAAAAGTTGCTTGTTTACATTTTGAAAAGTTTAATTTAGCATTATGACACTCCATCCCATGTTAAATTAATTCTGCATATTTGTCATCAGCAAATTTAAAGCTGCAGTTGTTCACCCCGTGTCTGTGTTGAAGCTATAGGCCTTGCTAGTGTAATTTCAAGATGCATTTAGACAGAGGGAAATGTGCATGTGAAAAGGCATGTACATATACTAGAAGTTATGTAAAAACAATCCCAGCAGGTGTGGTTCAGTGCTAATAACATTGTGATATCCTATCTGCAACAAAAAGTAGGTTATTTAAAGAAAATGGATAGGCACATAAATGGAGGTTTATTTAGGTATTACAGAGGAGGAATCCTTCAATGCCTGCTATTCCATATGATTTGTATCTCTTGCTTTTCAAAATGGTCTTTCCACAGTAGTGTGCATGGCACGATATGGCAGAATATGATTCACAAGCAGCTCTACTCAGAAAGAGCCAGATGCTGATGTCCTTAACCATGCTAGGTAAACTCATGAATGTCTTTACTGTCTTCAGCAGGTTTACAGCTGTCAGAATCTGGCTCAGAGTCTCTAATATGGGTCAGTATTATTATTGGTGCAGTGCTCGCTATGAAACTGATCTGTTTTTAAATTGCTCCAGCAAGATATTTGCTTAGATAACAGAAATGGCAGAACACTATATTCTATTCAAAATTTCTATGAATATATATGGATTCTATTTACAATAAATGAAACACTGCCAAAAGTACCAAGCTTTTTTAAGGATTCAGTTTTACAATATGTGATGCTGAATTTCTCCTTCACAGTATCCTTATCTGTCTCTGTTCTAGTTTAAAAGCTCTAGCTTGCAGTGTCAGAGGATTTCAAGGACTTTGTCTTTCTAATGCACGGCATGTTAATACACTACCCATTATTGAGTGCAGGGAGACTTCAAGTCACAGTGTCCATTTCTGCCTCTGCCAGATGTTTCCAAGTATCTTTCTTCTACCTCAAACTGTCTGAAAACTAGCAAATAAATGTCTTGCCCCACTACTCTTCTCAGGGAAGAAGAAACGTGTTTTTCTCTCTGACTAATAGTGGGAAAAGAAATGAGTGTTCTTCTTTCTTGCTGCATTTGCACATCTTGAGCTCAAACCACCCCACTGAAACACAGCCTCCTGTTCACACACTCAGCCACAAGCAGCAGGATCTAGGGGTAATGCTATAACAAAAAGAGAGACCTTGAACTTGCTTCACCTTTTGCATAGTCATTTATATTTGGGCAAAGTGGATAACAGCTCCTTTAGCACTAGCGTAGTGGCATTTAATGCTCGCCAGGCATTCACTTTACCCAGGTATAAATAGCAAAAGGTTTCAGACAGTAGGGAATCAGGACCAATATCCTCAAAGGATTCTCAGCCAAAATAGAGCGACTAGTCCTGCACATCACAGCTTGTGCAATCACCCTCTGCTGCGAGAATCATACCCTGCAGGGCACCCAGGACTGCTGGTTTGGCAACATTGCATGCTCCTGTCTTGAGGGGAAACGTGCCTTCCTATCGCCCTGCATCTACCAGTGGGATCAAACTGCAAATTCACACTCATAAAGCAGGCAATATAGGCTTCAGTTTCTTCATGTGAGCCTTTCATTAGCTCACGCAGCATATTTACTACTCTTTCAGTATTAAGTGCTGGCTTTAATGTCCTTAGCATACACGGTAGTGATACACATTATCATAGTTACAATCACATTTCTCTGACTTATGTTAATTGAGAGCATCTATTCCGAAGTTCAGCTGTCCCAAATGAAAAACTAAAGACTATTATTAGGCTGACACATTATAAGGGGAATTTTCAGCATACAAGAGAGCCACAGCAACAAGGGCCCAATGTGTAGAAATACCATTAAGTTACACACTGAAGAAACCTGAAGAATTTATGCTCAAAGCACATTTTAGAGGATGGGCACCAAAGTTCTCCGTTTTCCACTTAAATCTTGCCTGGTGAGTTGGGACATGGCTAGTTTTTTATACTGCAGTATTCTGAAACTCCTGCTTATAAATTTCACACACTATTAATGCTTCCCAAGCTTGGAGCAGAGCACAGGAGTGCATCAGGACAGTTTGTTTCCCAGCGGAACTTTCACTGTAAATTCTACAGGCAAAGACAATGAATTGCTTTTGCCAGCATGTTCCCTGGTAACACTCTTCTCATCCAGCTCTGATCCTAGGCTACATAGGAAGATGTCTCAACTCTCAGAGACTGCAGAAGGGAAATAGAGCGATGCAGATTGACACAACTTTGATGTAGATCCAAAAGAAGAAATACCCCATATAGCACCACTGTGGACTGCAGAATATTTGGGATCAGTTCCAGGTTTGAGAAGAGGTTTAAGCCCATTTCAATTTAACCCCCTCCATTCCCTCCTTCAGTTCATACAGAATGAAATATAGCTTCAGTCTCACTTACAGCTCTGAAAAAATTGCGAGTTTTATATCAAAGTACACTACGCAATTTCTTTAAACATTTCTCCTGAGATCATCATATAGCCTGAGAACCTCTGATGTCTTCTGTACACATCCAGATCTCAGGGTTACAGATAAATAGTAAAAAATGTAGAACAGAGAGGACCAATGAGAAGGATGAAATATTTTCCTATCTTTTCACTATTTTCAGTCTGTCATGTTAAATTCAGAAGGCTAACATAACTCTGAACACCAAGGATGTGCAAAGAGGAGATTCTCAGTACTGCAACAAAGTAACTGCCTTTTACTGTACAGTCCCTGAGACAAAGCTTCTGTGAAACATGTCCAACTTGTGACTACCAACTCAAACATGGAGCTGCAATGACCAGCAGAACACAGACCTTTTCCTGACATCATACACTGGCCTTTGTAGTCTGTAATGTCATAGATAACTGCCACCGAGAATCCACTAACTGTAAGCTAACTTGGGTATCGTGATACTACACTGTCATCATTTTCACAACTGTAGTTTGCATGAACCATGTGTTCAAGATCCAGAGGAAAAAAGAAACCTTAACCATAAACAGTATAATCAGTGGTGTACCTGAAATGGTGAGACGATCAAAACAAATCACCAGATTATAATTCAAGACCATTTAAAAATTAAATAATAATTTAAAAAAAGAAACCAGAAACTATTTTAGACTAGTACATTTTTCTGCCTATTTCTTTCAAAAAGTGTGCTTCTTGGATTCTTGAAGCAAGAAATGCAAGAAATGCAAGAAAGAAGGGAAAGTGGCAAACCAAATATATGGTCAAAGCAAAGACAGCACTTCTGAATTAATAAAAACATAACCTCTCTGGAAAGAGAGATGCCTCTGCTTTCAGCAAAAGGGGAGAAAAGGACATATAATCAGTACCTATTTAAGTGTGAGTGACTTCTGGTTGAAGCCCTCTGAGAACAAAAAAAATATTCACTGAGGCCTGCTCCCCAAGTTCTTTTGAAACCATCCTTCCCTTGTTCTCCTACCTGTCTGCTGCAGTCAAAGGTGCAAGTGAGTAATGGTTCCAGTCAAGGCAATTTGGTTCACCACTCCAGCAAATATGGCTGTCCACACTCTCTTCCACCTATTTAGAAAACAGACATGAAAGATTTTTAAGGACTTTAGTCAAGTCATCTCGCTGTCATTGGCTACATTAATACAAATAGAAATTCAGACACAGTCCTTCTCGCTCCCTAGGTATTTCTCCCTCAGAGCAATGTGACACCAGAAATCAGTATCAGCTGGGGGATTCCACCTTGCATTTATCTACAATGCATGTTGAGTAAACAATACTCTGAAGTGAAAACAAGACTTACAAGACCCAGACCAAAAGGTATATAGAATGATATATTTTTAGACATACAAATGCACCAAGTGGAATAAGCATAGAAAGTATGGTAATGCCTTGGTAGTCTATTTACCTTTGAGAGTTACAGTAACATATGTGTTTTTAATAAGATATATTTTTAATTAAACACAAATATTTTCCTGTCTTTAAATCAGAGCAGTGCAAGTATCTCCCATGCCACTTCTTTCTGCCTAGCACTGTGCTCTAAATGTGGGATCATCTCACGAATACCGAGACAATACACCATCAGTGATCTTCTAGGGACCACATACCAAACAGCTGTGAAGCACAGATAACCACAGCCCACATTTTGCTTGGGGTCCTTTCTTCCAGGCCTCCCTATGTCCTTGAAGACCTGTACATGAAATGCTACTGCAAGCTACGTGCCAGGAATGAGCAATGAGGTGGGCACTCCAGGTTGGATGTGCTCCTGCAAAGAGAAGCACCCTCAGAGAGATCCTGGAGAGTGACATGATGGCACATGGTCCCAGGGAGAGATCTTGTGTGTCTTTGCTCCTGCCCTTTGCGCTGCTATGCCCCACGGTGCATGGCCATGACACTGCTGACTACCCTCAGGGGGCAGCCAGGTCACCACAGCAGGAGAGCTGCCCATTCCTCGAGGGCTTATAAACATTGTGGACAGAGGCCTCTGGCAGGAAAATGCCCAACTCAGCAAACTAGATGCGTAGATTGATGGCCGTGGCCTAATCGTATCCCTACAGAAGCAAGCAGCAAATCTCTCTAGGCTTCCATGAGCACAAGGCCTGCTCACACTGCCCTGTAAACTGGCAAAAGACTGACCAACGTGCCATGGGTGAAGCCTCATAACTCCGTGCTTCCATCATCAGCAGAGTGCAGATGTGAGCTGAGGGAAACAGTGCCAAAATATGAGTGTTTTGGAAGGTCTGGAATGAGTTAGTAAAAAAAAGGCATATGCTTATATTTTCTGCTGTAATGTTTGCTATCAGCAACAAAAACAAATATCAAATGATAATGTGTTACTAACTGGCAATGTCAACAGTGGTCTATATAGGCATCTGACTACATAAAATAACATATGCTCTGGCTCCAGACCCTAACACTTTATCACATCAATATACAGCTTTCTAGGAAATTAATCTGGATGCAGAGCCAGGAAACACTTTTCAATCTCTAGGCAGACAGGGCCCAATATGCTTTTAATCTATGGGTGAATGCAGGTTAAGGCTGGACTCAAGGGCAAAACTTTTTATAGCAGAGCCAGTATTTCACTCTATTTTTATAACTAGACTGAGAAAAGTTCCTGTCAAAAAAACAAAGCAAAGCAATAAAGAAGCCATGAGTTGTTATTAGCCCATTTTTCAGTAAAACCTAGGGGTGCTCCAAATTGCAGCTTGCTTCTCCTGGCAGTAAACAGATATCCTCCAGCCCCTATGCATGCAGCCCCACACCTTACACTTTCAGAGAGAGGCCTAACTGGCTTCAGTGACAAAGGTTACACTTGCACAAACTTGTTTTTAATGAATATACATTAACAATCTGTTTATGCAGTCCCCAACCCAAAGACGAGGGCGTCATTTATGGTAAATCAAAGCAGGAGCAGAGGGGCATTCCACTAAAAGGCCATAAAATCACAAGGGAAATATGTCATTTACAAAATTAGCTTTTAATCAATGGGAGCCAGCATATTTCCCCACATGGTATACTTTGCTGTCTTCAGCAGTGTTCCTCAAAAGATAAATCAGGATCTGATCCAAATGTGAAAGACTCCCACTGACTTCAGTGAAGGCTGGATCAGTTTCTGAGTATTTAAAAAGCTTACTTTTTACTTACAATTAGGTTAAATATTATTCAAAGCAAGATCTGTTTAAGGACATGTAAGAGATTATTCTTTTACATCATTGTCTCAAAGCTTGCTATCATTTTGTCTAATCAGTGCTATTGCAATCCTTACTAACTTAACAACCCTACAGCAAAGCTTGAGCTTTCAAGCAATATATAGTCTGAAGGAACAGCTAATCTGCAATGCCTTTAACAACCTCAGATAATGCAAGTGTCATCAAACAGAATGTTACTTACTACCCAATTAAAGCTTCCAGAGGCTTTGTTGTGATACTAAACCCAGAACTTTTAATTTGTTTTTATCATCAAGTTAGTAAATACTTATGCAATACTGGGTTATTTGGAAGCGAATGACTACCCACCAAAGAAAGGCAACAATGCAACAACCATTGCACATCACTTGCTAGCATTTGGACATATCTGGTCAAGACTGTTTTAATCTACCGCTGTTGTTTGCCAGCCATGGAGACTAAGTTAAACAAGTGCATCAGAAGGGGAATGAGAGTTTGAGAAACGTGGCATGACAAGGAAGACTTTTTCCAATTTGAGCTTTGTAGCTTATACTCTCAGGGATGAGTCTTTTACATAGGACCTGAAAATGTGGAAGTGGAGGTACCCTGATGGTGACTCTTAACATTTCCTTTTGAAAAGAGTACTAGACTCTCCCTTGGCAGTTCCAGTAGCTATCTTATAATTGTATAGCTACATGTTTAGCAGTGAAATTCAAATGTAGCAGTAAGCATTGTAATCATCTGGCCATAAAGGTAAATTCATTTCACTGATCAACAAGAACTCTGTTTTATATTCTTACGTATCTGTTGCACTGTCTCTATTAGATTAGTTGAGGGGGTACCAGAGGAAGATTCCTGTGTACTTTGCAAGATTAAAAAAAAAAAAAAGTACCAGAAATCTCATGTGTATTTTAATGAGAAACTAAAGTTTAAGGAAAACAACTGGCAAACTGGCAAATATTTATTTTGCTGCTAATTAATCTAAGGCTTTGAAATAGCACAAAAAATGGGTAACATTTTCTCAAGAGTACAAAGGGCAAATAAAGCCTTGCCTGTGTTACTCCTTAACTTGCTCACAGCATATATCATTCCAGCAGACTGTATCTTATCATGGGAAGGGAATTCACCTAACAACTCAGTTTGACCAGGTCTATAAGAAAGCCAGACACCATTTAAATTGCAGCCAGGTTCCTAGATGGTATAAGATCATTCGAATCAATCAAGATCTGCACAAGTTGGGTAGCAGAATGTGTAAACTTTCGTAGCTTGCCACCCCAGAGCTCTATCTCATGTTTTGTAACTCACACCACTAAGAAACTACAGAAATCTCACAGTTTTTTACATGGGTTCACTTCCCCTTTAGATATGTGAAACAGTCTATGTAGACTTTCTAATGTTCTCTTTGCCCTCTTTCTCCTTTTCAAACATGAAGTCCAGAGATTACAGTCCTTAATGAGAGGAGTAAGAAGTCTAAAATTTGCTTGACTGTCACTGTGAGACATTAAGCTTCAGACAGACATCAATCTCCATCTCAGTACTTACTCTGTGAACAGGCAATATTTTACAGTTACCATTCCCTAAATAAAGCACAATTTATTAAACAGACAATTTGAAAGCTACAACAGCTAAGACTGGAAATAAAAAAGTCTCCATACTTGAGGAAGGTAAAAGCCATGTGATGCTTTAAATTAGCTTCATAGGATCAATGGCAGAACACAACCACCTAAGAATCCTGACCAAATGCAACCATACTATACGCAATCAAATTTGGAAGAAGTGAAAGAAAATTGTTCCCATTACTATCCTGGTGTTCTCACTTCACTTGTTAACACAAATCATCCGTGATCATACCTTTTCCCACTTAATTCCAGGTCATTCTGGCAGCTCTGGCAACTACAAGCAGTTTGCTGAAATTTATGGATCAAATCTTGAACTACTTCCAAATTTAAAGTGATAATTTTTTTTTAAATAATTTTTTTCTGGGTATAGTCGAATAAAATCAACAGAGTTCTTGTTGATCAGTGAAATGAATTTACCTTTATGGTCAGATGATAACAATGCTTCCTGCTACATTTGAATTTCACTGCTAAACATGTTTTCATCTTCATTATTGAACAGAAAATTTGTTTTCACTTTTTTTTCTTTTTCTTTTTTTTTCAATAGGGTTATGACAATCTATTAAAATTTTGTTTCTTCATGGCTTTTCTTCATGGTTTTTTGGTTTCTGCATGTTAGCACCACACTGCAGATCCAGACACAAAGAGCACCAAGAAATCTCTGCAATATTTTTCATTTGCTGAAATTTATATACCTGTGAATTTATACATGCATGTGCATGCATATGTATACAGATTATGTAAACAAAAATAGTCATGCATGCTAACTCATGTATATGCTGTTTCTATTGTCTCTCAGCCTCTTCTGAAAATTAGCAATCAGAACAAAATTTATCTAAAAGTTACATTATTCCAAATAACTTTTGGAACATCACCTATGAACTTTGTTTATTTACACATATGCAATTCACTCAAATAAAATCAAGCACTTGATTTCTTTGGCAGTGTTAAAAGTAGTGTTTGGAACTTCTCTAAATTACTTCCTTCATTCCCAGAAACCATGATGTGCAGGATCATATTTTGCTGCTAGCACTGGAACTATGATTTGGGGTTACTTTTTTTTTTCCCCAAGTCAGCCAGGAGCTAAATTAGCAAGAGCACATCCCCCTAAGTATAGGTCCATAACCTCACTACACATAGCAGTTTAGATGCTGCCAGCTGAGATCAGTGCCCTCAACTAACCAGGCTTGATGCATTTATACAATTGTCAGGCTGACAACTGACACTGTGTCCACATACACATGTTGCTCAACTCATTTGTCTGCTCTTCTGTTGCCAAAAGGATAGGGCGGCTTGGCCAGGCAGCTGGTACAAAGATGTGAGTATTCCTAGGGGTCCTCTGAGAGTGGGCAGAGAAGGCAAAAACATCAGGTCTCCGTTGAGCCCAAGATGGGATTTCTGATAAAGCCTGTGCTCTAAGCAATCCAAATAGGCTTCAGCAATATCACCACAGGTAATTTCATCCAAAAGTACCTTGGTGAAAAAGTGCCAGGGAAGAAAGCTCACTTGCACCTCAGAAGCTGGCAACTAAGCAAGAAACGCAGGACACCAGGGAAGTGTGATGCCTGGGAACAAGATAAATTTGTCAGCAGAGAAAAAACATGGACCCTAAAGACTTGGGGTCTGCTCTCAGAGTTTTGGTTGCTGTTATTCACAAAACCTGAGCATTACTCTCTACAAAAATAAATTTAAGACCTCAGCAAGACTGGTGGTAAGTCAGAGCACAGACTTTATACCAGGCATACTGGTACATACAGATCAGTCTCTGGTACCGCACTCCTAGATGCAAAGACAGCTCATACAACAAAGGATGCACTACTCTCTTTTCTGGTCTGCCTCCATGGTGAAGGCACCATCACTGGCAGCTATACATTTATCCTAGGAATCAGAAGTGGGCATCTATACACCTCTGAGCAGAACCTTTGCTAGCAATACTTCTAGATGCCATATGACTTCTTTACAAGGAGGTGGGTTCTCTCTATCCCTTGTTCCTTCCACATCTAGAAAAGGAGTGTTTAAAATGCCCTCATTCCCAGTGCCTCCACACTGTTCCTCAGGTCTAAAGGAGGAAGAAGGCTCCTCAGTCCTCGGTCCTCTGCTGTGAGGCAAGATCCCTCTGCACTGATGTCACTGCACTCTCAGTGTGTGCCCGGTAAGACAGTAATTTGTCATGAGCGTGGGCCCTATCCATACATGGCAGGCTGGAGGAGGAATGACCTCAAACTCCGTTTCTGATCCAGAGGGCGTTGTCAGAGCACAGTGTTTGAGTTTGATGCATGAAGCGCAGAGATATTTTCAGCTCCTGAATCACACTTCTGGCTCCACAGCTAACTTGAACTTTTCCTTAATTTTGTTTGCAATTTTTCACCTTCTGCTATCACCATGGGCCTCTCAGAAAAAGAAAACAAGCTGGTTACAGGAAAAAAAAAAAAAAAAAAAAAAGAATAAAAAAGCCTTATTATGAACAATAATGAATTTATTATGAATAAAAATAAAATCACTTTTATTTTAATCACTTCTATTTTATTCTCCTGTATGTGTGGAGCAGTGGAATTAAACAAATGACTAATAGATTAGTGGTGCATCACAAACGTCTGTTGTTTCTTGTTTTTCTTGGGTTTTTTTTTTTTTTTTTTTTTTTTTATATGCTATTAAATGCTGACAGTGAATGTTTTCTAATGATTTTGGTGTCCAGTACAAGAACAAAATGGGCTGAAAAATGAGGCAGTGCAACAGCAGTTAGCCTGGTTGCAGCTATAGGAAAGCTTTGAGGGATCAAATTTGTGTATTCCTGCAGCTAAAGCAAAAATATTTTGCTGTACTTTTGCCATGAAACAATATTGACTTGACCAGAATTCAAGAGCATAATTTGAAACTGGCTGTAATGAAAAAACAGAGCCTCACTTTACAATACCAAAAGAATAAGTTTTAATTGGCATATCCTGCCAATTACAACAGCATCACCTCTCCGTTGCCATGGCCTGATTCCTGAATTCAATAGGAAAGCTCCAGGAAAATGAACAGACAAATTATGCAACCTCAGTCACAGCTGAGCAAGTCATTTAGGCATACGCTTAATTCCATCTCTAAGCGGTAAAGCCAGCTCAGCAAAGCAAGGCATGTGCTCAAGTCAAAGTGAATAGGTGGCATGCATCCTTCCAAATGTTTTGTTTTGTTTTCCCCACGGAGTCAGGATGTAGCATTAAACTTCCCCTGATTTCCTTGGAGCTCATTATGCTGAAAGAAGGTTGAGTTCACTCACACACATACAGTCTTTTTAACACATCACACACAGTCTTTTTAACTCATCCATAGACTGATTAAGCAAAACAAATAAATAAACAAAAAGACCAACCATGTGGGACATATCCTTGAGCAGAGATAAACGTGCATGCTACTCACTGATTACAGGGAAGCACAGAGGCAGGAGGAGGTGATGCAGAAAAGATGAGGTAACAAGCAACCATAAGGAAATCCCATGCATCCACAACTGCTGATAAGCCCTGTAGTGTTTTCACATAGAAGTGGCAGTTTACTTATCAGCCAGAACAGGGAAAAGTTGCAGGCACTTAATTCCTTTACTTCTGTTTGTCTCACATCGCAATGAGGAAGAAGTAAGAAAAATGACCACACGATATGATAAGGGATGTGGTCTCTCCTAGATGCAATAAAGTAATTGGGCAGTCTCTGAAGTCTTTTC
Organism: Tetrao urogallus; assembly: GCF_951394365.1. NCBI lineage: Eukaryota > Metazoa > Chordata > Aves > Galliformes > Phasianidae > Tetrao > Tetrao urogallus. The sequence goes on along the minus strand of NC_136814.1, from coordinate 51,912,838 downwards.
CTTTAAATTTTCTTTAATCTCAGCAAGAAACATTAATCTAACAGAGACAACTTCCAGGCAAGCATGGATCCCCAGGAGCATTCCTCGACTGCAGATAACTGGGGGGAAAAAAAGCCTGTTGCAGGCAGGGGGGCTGCATCAGTTTATGGGGAAGATGTATTTCATCACAGGCTGTACTGCTCACCTGCTGCTGCCCTCCTGCCCAGATGGAAGGGCCTCAGGTACCTTCCTGTTTCATCCACTCTCAGAGGTCAGTGCCAAAGGGTTGCCTGAAATCATTCTTAGCTGCCCAAGGCTGTTTTCTACGGTATACCTGGGCAGAAGTCTGGAGGAACCCAGACCCTAGACTCTACTGGAAGGGTCTGAAGTGGGTTGGAGACCTGATCCATTCTCTGTCTGAGGTTACAAACTATCCCTGCCCCAAGGCTACTGTGAGCCACATATGGAACAATATTTTGCAGGAATTAAACCACCACAGCAAAAGACACATTATGCAAACATCTTTCTTCTGAGATGACACAACATAGAGCATAAAGCATAAACAAAACCCAAACAAACAAAGCAGAAAAGCATTGTTGAATAGTAATAAAAAAAATCATTTCATGAAGAGCTTCTCTGCTCCTCTTACAACCATTAGGTCAGCGATAACGCTGAAATGGACAGCCAGCCCTGAAAACTGGATAAACTGAGACATAGAGAAAACAACTGAAAGCAAGAAGAGAGACTGAAAAAATAAGTGAGACAACAGATGTGAAGCAGAAATGCAATGTCTAAACTGCAGATGTAATTCTGCCAGTAGCAACCATGTTTAAGATCAGTTCATCCTGCTTTCCTATTCTGAGGAGGGCAGGAGTTTTCTTGTTAACAAAACTGCTATGGATTCTCCGCAGATAGTTGGTGGAACAGAAAAATTATTTCCTTCCACACCTATGAACAAAACTATGCATCTAAGAAAGGGAAAGCCTCTGACACCTCCTGGTTCCTCATTACACAGTTGTTCTAGTACAGCTGGGGAGCACAGAGGGTCACCTCATTAAAATCTGTGTCCACAACTACCAGAGCTGTGTTTTAGTTGCTGCTGGCCAGGGGTCAATGCAAGGTATTGTTCGGAGCTCTCCCTTGGCAGTGCAACTCTGCCAGTTCATTCTCCTTTACTAGCTTGACTGTTAGAATTACACAGGAAAAAAGTCATTATTATTCTACCAATGTTTTATAGACTAATTTGGCAGTTTTTCTAGCATGGTTTTAGTAGTTTTGATAGCATGCTAGTATGGGAAAGAAGGATTTCCACGTTGGCTCAAGAAACAACTCTGGCAAGACCTATTTTTAACATGGTTTATTCCTATTTCAGACACAGCACTTTCTCTCCCATCTGTTGACACAATTGTTTTGTTTCTTAAAAGACACAGTTGTCTGTTTCTTGGAAAGAAAAAAACAATGATCTCCAATAGCTGCAGAGAGAAACAGGAGACTAAAACCCCATCAAACAGTGTGCTGGTCATAAGGCAATGCTGGCTGTTTCATGAGTGAAAAATAGAGCCTCTTAAAGATTCAGATGCTTCTTAAAAATTACATCAGGTTTTGGCTTCTCTGGTATTGTGACTGTGGACTTCTGAAATTCACATCTGATATGCTCACCAGCTAACTAAGATGGTTTATTGATCTGGGGAGCCTAGCTGCAAGCCTGCCATCAGTGACACACCAGTCTGCTCAGCAGGAGCACAGCCACATGATCACAGAGCCAGGGGCAAACCTTTTCATTCCTTTCTTTACTAACAAAAGGAAAATGTAATGACAGCACTGGGGGAGAGAAGGGAACACCTAAAATTATTAATATGATAGAAATTCAACTCATATAGCAGGACAAAGCATTAAGCAATCCTTTTGACACTGAGGTTGTCAGGCTGCTTTCTCAGATTTTTGATGTTTTTTTCCTCAGTGGATTGCTAAAGCTCCTGGTTATGATCGCCCAGGCAATCTGAAAACCTCATCTTCTTTCAAAGGCATTTCAGGCAGCCTGAGAGTTTGTAGCAAATAAAGCTGAAGCATGGCTGAGGTGGGACCTCTACAGATCACTACAGCAACCTCAGCTCTTGTAGGACAGCCTATTTGCTGGCATAGCTGCAATATGAAAACCTGATATATTAAAGGTCAAGACTCCAATACAGAGCAGACTCATATGTATTGTGTTTTAATTTCTTTTTACGCAGAGAGGTGTCTAGGGACCTGGAGAGGTGACAGAAAGATAAATCATGCACGACAAACTGGAACAGAAGACAACGCTGTATCCAGAATAGGATCTCTCTGCTGTTGCAGCTGTCCTAGCAAACTGTACTGACAGTGTGTCCCCAGCACAGGCTTCATTTGTACTAGCAAAATTGTATTATTTACTAGCATAGCTTTTTCCCACAGTTCCTCTTCCCTTACCCAGCAGGTCAAAAGTATATCCATAAAGTAGAAGCTTGTCATAAATGTATCCACAGTGAGAGCTTCTGTGTCAGTCAGGGATCACGTCAGGGATCAAGCCTCTTTACACCTTTATTCAAGACAGTTATGTCAGCACAAGTCTGTGCAACAGGCACGTTCCTCATCTGCCTGGAGTGAAAAGTCCTACACTTGCTGCAGTGTTCTGGGCAGGAAGGAAGAGCCAGGCTGAGCATGCTTTTCCCACCCTGACAGGAAAAATTGCACCAAAGCAAGTGCCTGGGATCATACTTAAAGAAAGAACCACATTCACCATGATAATGAAAAATACAGCTGACCTAAGATGTGTTTTCAAGGAACTATCAGTGGATCTGCTTTCAGGAGCTGTCTGAAAAGATATTTTCCAGGAGTGCTATGTGCTATGTTCTACTGTTCACAATCACCCAAGTGATTTAAGATTTTGATGCTGTCATCTATAATCTTTATAATCTTTGTAAGAGAATGGGCAGTGACTTTAACGTGCCCTTGAAGAAACTAAGATTCATGAGGGATCTGACAGGGCATTCATATATCACTTGCAGCCTGGTAAAAGGGCCCACTTGTCTTTAGTCTGACAATGTCTAGAGCTGTGTTCCTTGCCCATCCCAAATTACCTAATTTCTTTACAAGGAATGCAGTACATATTACTGGAAGGCTGGACCTACTCCAGGCTGCTATGGTTTCCATGGACAGGAAGCTTTAAGTTTTAGGATTAAAACAGCAGGAGGCCAAAAACTGAAGACCTAGAAATAACTATGCTTTTGCTTATGGATTTCAACCAATTCTGCAGAGCATCATGTAGGAAAACACAAAATATAGAAACTTGTAGCTATCCGATCTACTGCAGTGTCTCATTTAAAGGAAAACTACTGGATCTATGTTTTTTTCTTTTCTTTTCTTTTCTTTTCTTTTCTTTTCTTTTCTTTTCTTTTCTTTTCTTTTCTTTTCTTTTCTTTTCTTTTCTTTTCTTTTCTTTTCTTTTCTTTTCTTTTCTTTTCTTTTCTTTTCTTTTCTTTTCTTTTCTTTTCTTTTCTTTTCTTTTCTTTTCTTTTCAAGGAAAACTGGGACCTAGACAGTAGAGCTCTTCTTCCTCTAGCTGTAGAAGCTGAAGGTGGTCCTGTCCCCATTTGCTCCTGGCTGACTGAAGGCTCATGCTTACTATTTCATTCAATGTGAGCACTCCGTCTCCACTGACCTTCAACAGCCACTGAAGCCAACCTAGATGGCTATGCCTGCCGTAAGAAACAGATCACTTCTAAAACTCTTTCAACAAGTAGAATGGCTAGCTAGTTAGCAATGATCATCCGTGGGCAGTGTCATCTTCAACCTTTACAGCACCATGTGAAGGCAACACCTGTCCATTATCTGCAGCATAGATGAAGAGGTAAAGAAAAGGCATGATGGAAAACTTGAAATTCTGTATCATTCAGTGCAAACTGAAGAAGTAAACTTGGCAGGAACCCTCCCAAACTAAGAGCTCTGAATAATAATTATGTGGTACTTGACAGTAGACTCATTACTTTAAAGAAGATATACAGAGCCTATCCTGAATTTTCAAGACTCAGTAATGTTGTTGTGGTCAAGGTACCATTCTTTTATAATCTTTTCTTTTCTATTCTTTTTGTAACATCATTAAAAACAATATATTTTAAATTAGAAAATTATTCACCTTTGAAATACAAATGGCAATGCACATGAACAGAGCCTCCTCTGAGTTTATTCTTGTCTGTATTCAAGAGTCAAGTGGCCAAATCACATTGAAAATCTGGCTTTAAGCTGTCTTGGCTCTCTCTGCTGTGTTCAGCAGAAGTTTAGTGCAGCTGCAGTCAAAAGACTAAAGACTGCAAGGTGGCAATTTCACCAGGACTTGTCCCCTTAAAACCTCCAACTTTCATTCTACACTAGGGCTTCTGCCCAAAAATTAATAGAAAACAGGAAAATGGTAAGAGGCCACACTGAGTGTGGAAAGTCCAACTGAAGAACTTCCCTAGGAGAGGATCCAAGAAAGAGCATGGGACCAAAAATACTTTCAGACAGCACTGTCAACATGTTAAACAGCAGAAGTGTTCCTGCCAGGAAAACATAATGCCACCACTAAGAAACATAAGAAATCAAGTTAAAGGCCTCTCATAAGGGGGAAAAAAAAAAAAAAAAGAACAAACAATAGCAATCGTTCAGAAACTCAGACACAATTAAAGACTAAGAAAGAAGATGAGTTAAAGAAAAAAAGGACAGAGAAGACCCCTAATGAATTCTACATCTCCAAAGAGTTATTCAAATTCCCATTTCATTGTTTCCAGAGATGAATACCACAGATTCTGATTCAGGAAATGTGAACAGATATGTTAAAATTCAGTCAATCCTTCCCAAACTGTTATGTGCCATTCTAGAACCTTTGTGACCACCAAAAACTGCTTAAATGATTAAAAATATATATATATATATATATTTTTTTTTTTTTAAAAAACAAGCTATTATTCTATCAAGACCGCTTAACAGGAGATGAGCAGAACTGACATACCTCAGGGAAAGGCCAGTAGCCAGCCAGCACAGCACACTTCACCTGCCCAGCTGCATGCTCTCAGGATAGGGTGAAGCACTCCTACCTGCTTCTTTAAGTATCATTTACTAACACTCCAGTTCCCCATTACTTCCAAATTGGCTTTAAAAGTGATAAGTAAACAGAATCATTCTCATTGGAGCTTCTTCTTTTTTCATTCCGACAAATCAAAGAACTGCATCAGTTGAACTACAGAGCTGTGTTTCTGCACCTACATGCCAATGTTTTTTCTATCACTTCATTACGACTAGTCCTGGCATGGACCAGTGAAGTCCCCAGTGGGTTTGCAGATCATTACAGCAACATGATTAGAAAGCTTGATCCAAATATCATAAAAGTCAATGAAACTTGGATTGAGCCCAACAAGAAATATTTTTTCCTGCTGTGGGTGGTTAGATACACATTATACTTTTTCTGGTGAAAAAAGTGAGTGTTCCTCTATGTGCCAATTTTAATAACAGTACAGCCTGCTTTTGAACAATAAACTGTCATGAAAAAAAAAAAAAAAGAAAGAAAAAGAAAAACCATGTTTTCTGTGCTCGGGATCAATCAAAAATCCCACTGACCAGAGTAACAGTTGATTAAGACTACCACACTGTTCCATAAAGGAATGCATTTACACAAATACAACATATACATACACTGACTTACTGATCTGTATGTCACATAAACTCTCTCCTGGAAATTATGATTATGATGAATATTTTTAGGAGAAGAGATGTACCTCTATGATCATGGGCACACAGAGGTGTGTCCCACTTTCTGTATAATCTTACTCTCTAAAATGTTATACATTTCCCATCTTTGAAATATAAAGAAATTTCTGTGGAAAAAAAAAAAAAAGTTTTATGCTAAGTAATAAAATGTTTTCAAAATAGTCTAAACATTCATAAAGTATTTTAATACAGATACAAGAGATGATGATTGGACTGGGTGACCCTGTGGGTCTTTTCCACCTTGCTGATTCTATGATTCTATGCAATTATTCATAAGCATTACCACACTACTGAATTTATGTAATAATTATTTGGCATGTTGCATCTGTTACAATGTGTAAAGCAATATCGATAATATTTCTAGTCTATATGCTGTTCTTAGCACGGAGGGCTTTTTTGTCAGTAATATTTAATATAGTAACTGGAAAAAAAATCTAATCTGACCAAAATCCAAGAAATGTACCTGAAGAGAACAAAAATAATATAAAAGATTTGGGCTGGAAGCAAACTTTAAATGGGTTATCCTCTATCATCTTTAATAGATGTGTATTTAGTCTAGCCAAACAGATTCCACACCCTCCCAAGGCAGTTTGCTCCACTGACCTAAATGTTACTTCATAGTAACCCCTTTCCAATATTGAATAGTCACACAAAATGCTCTCTGCTGCTGTTTAATCACAGTATTGTTCTCCCTTTTACCTTCAGTAACACGTGAGGACATGTTGCTTCATTCCTCCCAATTCTTTTGGATGCACATGAGCAGTTATTGCTCTGAATTACAGTTTTTCCAGTCTCAACATACCTAGATTTTATGTCTTAAATACTCTTTTATCTTGTGTTTGAGCTTTTCCATTTCACTGAAGAGCCACATGAATTCAGGTTATTTTTGATTCTTGATTATATGAGCTGAAGAGGATTTGATTTGAAATGTTTGCACCAAGTCTACTTAGTTTATGAGGCTTGAAGTAACCTTACACGTCTCCCTACTATACTGTGGCATTTGTTCTTCCAAATTTAATATTATCCTCCCAAAAAACATCTTGAGAAAATCACCCATACAAAACCAATAGTAAACAAACCAAAATACCAATAACGAACCACAGTAATGAGATACCTGGAGCTTAACACTGCTGTTCTTCAGGATGTGCTACAAAATTCCAGGGAACTCTCTCCCAGACTTGAACAGTTTTACCTCCTTACATAAACATACATCTCCCATTAGAGATGCTAGGAGTGAAGGCATACTGGCACCAAGATGATCTGAGCATTTTTCACAGAATATATGAAGGCTGCCGAGTATACACCAAACAGTTCCAAGCTGCTTCTGACATGGCTAGGTAGGGTGCAATCATGGCAAAGGCACAACTTTAATGGAATATGGATTAATTACTATAAGATCTCCATGCTCCCAATGTGGATCAGGGATTGGATCAGGGACAGGAACACAGAAAAAGCTGGTGACCTGCTCAACACTTACAGAATCTTTGGCTGAGATGCCTGGAGTCACACAGTTTATGTGCAAGACTTTTGCCAAAATCACGGACATGTGATAAATCTGCCAGTGCCTAACACTGACCATGGTCAGGCTACTGGGCTTGGAGCAATTTCTGAGCAATCCAAACATAAAGGTTTAGGTATTCAGATTCTGCATCCATAGCAGAAGACCTGACTCACTTTGAATATCTGAGGACTAACAAATATTTTCAAGGGTACAGATTAAAAATACTGAATTCATTTAATGCATCACAATACATATGCATTTATGCAGAACTTGGGACTTCAAATCAATTACTTGCCCGTAACATAAAAAAAAAAATATTTACCAACGAAAGTATAAATCTAAGGAAAGTTGTAAAAAAGAGATTCTAGTACTCGAAGACTTTTTTCCCTGTTTTGACAACAAAATTGCAGAGGGCACCCCAAACGCTCACCCCACAATTGCTTCAAATAGCTACAATGCAGTACGCATCCAACCCGTTTTTAGAATCAGTAAGAGAAAGGTTTGGATTTTCTTGTTTTTTTGCCATTTCAACAAACAGAGGACATTGCTGCCAGCGCACAAAGCTGAACACATGCTTAACAAGAGCAAAACGTGAGTAACTTAGGTATTGAAGAAATAGCTGTAAGGTCTGATACAAACAGACAAGCATTAAGTCTCCGATATGCAGCTCAGAAGACTGGCTTATTGACCATAAAATGAATTATATAAACCTATTTCTGTTATGTCACCTGAGACCTTGGTTAGGCCACAATTACTGTTATGCACACACACGCATACATACATACATACATATATATACGTATATACCTTTTTTCCAGACAACTGACAAGTTACATTTCTTACATAATGCTGCTGCGTTGCTAACCCAAAGCATAATGACTGCTCATTATAAGGTAATTAGGAGTGCTGAGATCAAGAGTTGTCAATAATTTGATTTGCTCCATATAAGGTAAAAAGTTATCTTTGCTATAAAGGCAATCCCAATTGCATCCTCTGAAAAAGCAACAAAACCTATTGCTGTTATTGGATTAAGTCATATCCTCAGATCTGCCTCCAGCCGGGCACTAGAGCCCACGTCCCTGCAGGTCTTTGGGATGAGGGCACAACACTGCAAAACTGTTCTGCTGCCTGCACTCCTGCTTGGCGTACAGGAGTGTGTATGGCTCCTTCACAGCCTTCAGTGAAACAGTTTGGTACAGAAAACTGCAGTGCTCATGGCCACATAGATTTAATGTTTTCTGTATAGAAGAACTTATACACAGCAAATTTACTTGATCTGCCGGTCTTGATTTTTATTTTTATTTTATTTTTTTGCTATTTTTGCTGTCAATTTAGTGTAGCTTATTAGAGACAGTGAAAAGAAATGGCCTTTAGCAGGGATTTACATTCCAGTCAAACAATCTCAAATTCTTCCAGAAAGAAGAGCTACTGAACTGGGTTTCTAGCTTCCAGATAACTCCAGCACAAATTCTAGATGTTGACAAAACATTGTACTTATGCATTGCCAATGAATTGCTATTTAATACATTCCAATTTAAAATGATACCTGTGCAATTAGGCTCCAAGTATGTGACACCACATTGACAGTGACAGTTCAAGCAGGTATGTCTCTAACACCTTCCTGTCCACTTATATGGAAGATAGCCCTGTTTGCCAGGTCCACTAATGGAAAGCACAACTGTTCCCCATGCCTTGATATACAGGCTGGTGCTGGCCACCAGCTTGTGCCCTGGTTCACAGCTAGAGGTGGGAGAAAGGCTGCAATGAAAAAGCAAAGTCTCCATAATCACAGTGCCCTCCCTCCACACTCCCGGCTGAGCACCTCTGTTGCGATCAGCCCCCACTCTCACCAACCCACAGCTCATTTCTGGGGGCTGCCTGAGCAGATGGAGCATGATCTGCTCTCATCCCGATGTGCTGCAAGATAATGAGCAGGGGACTCCATTCCTGCACAATCTGCCCCAAATCAAGCTCTAGATGTATCTTCCAGTTCTGTTAACGTATTCATAGAATCCCATGCAGGAATAAAATTATTCTTCTAAAAATATTACAATAAAATGCTGCAAGTGATTGTTGTAAAAAAAAAAAATAATCCATCATAACGTCATTAAAAATTAACAAAAAGAAAGCATTAGCGTTGTCTTACTAACTGGAGGGTAGGTCTCACTGTTAAATTGGGAAGGGCAGCAATGGAAGGCATTTTTAGACTGGTATATCCATTCTTTTGCATGGTTCAAAAGTCCTGCATAATTAATATTGCAGTACTTAATAAATGCTTATGAACCTACTACCTCCCTGCTTTTTCTGTTTAATTAGGTGATTGACTTCAGGCATACTATAAATTATAATGACAATTTAATTACTTTTTTAATGTGCACACTTACAAGATTTATAAACAGGAACAGAGCAGTACAGTGTGCTAAATACAAGAAATACCATGAGCTGGAGTGCAGCACAAAGTGCTCCAGCCTGAAGCCTTTCTAGAGCCCAAGCATCTGCAAGGCTGGGAGCTTTGCTATCTGCAGTGTCTGGAACAGTTTTCCCTTTCTCTCCTGAACACCCTGGTACGCTCCTCTCAGCTTTTTCTTTTGGAACCTAGGGCAGTCTCTTGGTTCCATAGCAGGAACCTAAACCAATTCCAAAGAGAAGTCAGCCAAGAACTTGGGTGTACCTTAAGTAAGTTGTCTGCAAAAATGAAAGACCCGTTTCCCTTGTTTTAAATAAATCATAAAACTCCATTCTCATTTTATCACAATGCAGTCACTATTAAAGCTCACAGAGGGCTGAAACCTTCCACAATATTTCAGCTAGCATAGACAAATTGACAAAGACCACAAATTTCACAATGCCACAAGCAGACCCTTCCTGGTGAGGATACAGCAATGTGTGTATGAAAATATTTTGTACTGCCAGGTGGGGTTTAGGCTCTTCTCCCATGTAACAGTGATAGGACTAGAGGGAACAGCTGCAAGTTGGGCCAGGAGAGGTTCATGTTGGATATTAGGAAAAGTTTCTTCTCAAAAAGTGCAGTGAGTCATTGGCAAAGGCTGCCCAGGGAGCTGGTGGAGTCACCATCTCCGAAAGTTTTCAAAAAACATGGAGATGTGGCACTGAAGGAAATGATTAGTGGGCATGGTGGTGATGGTTGGTTGTTGGACTTCACGATCTTAGAGGTCTTTTCCAACCTTAATGATCCTATGATTCTATGATTCTCAGCATGCTTACTGACAATGCTGGCATCTCTGTAACCAGAACTGCTTGAAGGGAGAGAAAAACAAGGAGACGGGGCCATTCACAGTGTGCAAATTCAGTGTTTTAAGCCTCACCTAAAAAAGTGCTGAACAGTCAAGAGGGAAGTCTAAGCGAAAGTACGTAACCAAGGTGCAGTGTTACAATATTGACTCTGGTTTTTCTTTTTTTTGTGGAAAAAACTATCCCTGAGGTCTATCCCAGGCAGCTAGCCTGTACCCCTATGGCTGACTCCCCCAGCCATCTGAAGTGCACATGGAGCAGCACCTCAGAGCTGCAGAAGGGGATTGCAAGGGGCTGCTTTGTCTCTTTGCACTTTCCGCTTTCAGAGCAAACAATGGATCACCTCTGGAGCCAGCACTGCATCCAGCCTGCACACAGCTGGTGATTGATGGAGGGTCAGGAGGGCAGCAGACTTTGGGTGCACAGCCCTGGATTGCTTTATCAAAGATGGCAGGAGGCCATGTGCTACAATAACACAGCAAATACTTCCTTTTACTGCAGCACAAATTCTTTCCTCTCTGCAAGCTTTTGATTCTCTTCTAGGAGCATGTGCAAGTCCTACACTGTCAAAACTGTGTACGTGAAGAGTTGCATTTTTACTCCTGAGACCATTTGGTTCCAAACATTCTCCCTTAAATGGAGTCAACCATGTCTGGGCTGAAATCACTTGCAGTTGTAAATGTGTAACCCCAGAGGTTCACAGACCCAATAGGCGGTGAAAGAAGATAGCTCTTCCTCCTTCTCAAAAATTGAAACTATACAGTAAGAAAACCTGTAATACTGCATAACTTACCACAGCATTTCTCAATGAAAGTTTCCAGAAAGAAAAGCATAGTGCTTTCGTAGAACTTAAAAGTTCTACCACAATATAAACGTTGTTCCTGGTTTAAATGAAGCATTATGAAAGTAATAGTCTTCTGAAATACTAAGATACTAACATTTAACAGCAGTTGTACTGCCAGATTAATTACATTTTAATGAGTTACAAGAGCTGGAATATTGGTACAGCAGCACAATATCTTTCTGCAAAGTAAAACTGAGGCAAGATTTAGAGTGTTCTGAAACAAGCTGTCTTACTATGTAAGGCCTTCCAGCGTTTTGTACCAGCTTACAGCACAGGTGAAATATTTCAGAATGTGCTGCAGTTTTAAATTTTCTTCCAGCCAGCTTCTGCTTTCTGTTTCACTTTAGCTGGTTCTCACTCTGTTTATCCACCCAGATGTTTTAAAACCTCATTTAACTGCTCCGAGGGTGACAGTGTACCTTAATGCCCCAACAAGGACGGAAAGATGTAACGCCAGACATTGTTTCTAGAGGGTTAGGATTAGGCACTCGAGTCCAAAGCAATCTTCAAACCAGAGGTCACAGTTTCAGTTCTCTTCCCCACTGACCAGAGCTGCAACATTAGGAAAATAGCTAGCTGCCCCCCCACAGGCTGCAGAAGCCAAACCAATGACAACCAATAACAAAATAATTGATTAATGACTACAACATCTAGCATTGGATCATGACTTGCCAGTTTTGGAGACTGTGGGGAGCCAGCTCAAGCCTAGGGAGTGAAACCAGCAACTTGTGTTTTTAAGCAGCGCAAGGCAGGCAGCGACACCATGACACTGCCTACACCTCAGTGGTACAGGCAATATCATCCTTCCACACGTCACTGCTGGGGCTCCACAGTGGAAGGAGCAGGTAGTTTCCCTCCTGTAGGTCTCAAGGTATGTTACAGTACAGCAGTGGATTTGCATAATATCAGTCAAATGATGTATTACAAATTTCACCATTGATTTTGAACTTGAATGCTTTGGAACTGAGCAAAACAAACGGTGCTTATGTTTGCAAAATGGGAGGTCTGAGGGTATAAGCATCTCAATTTTCTTACAGCCATACTAAGCAGATAACAAGTAGGGCAAACATCTCCATTTCAATAAAGTGCACAGATTTAAAGATTTAAAATATAATATTATATAATATTAATTAAAAATCATAATGTGCACAGAAGTTTCTGAAGTAGGGAAAGCAAGCTTTTGCATAGCTCACATTACTCAGAAGCCAAATCTGCACACAGGCAACTTATTTTCATTCCTTTTTCAGAGAAGACTGGGAAGCTAATATTAGCATCAAACTGTGTCATATTTTAAATACTTTTTCCATATGAACTGAGAGATACCTGAGGAGCCACCTGATGTCACAGAAAAACACGTCGAACATAGCTTTTCTGTTACTCCCACCCTCAGGCTGTGCTCTAACACTCTGCTCCCCTTTGCTCAGAGATGGGAGTCATATGGTCCTAGAGCTAGCTAACTGTATGTACTTGTGAATAGACACCAAGCAGATAAATGCTAGCATGCATAAATTTGTTTTTTATCAATATATATTCTGGTACTTACTGTCAGAGTGATTTATTCAAAAAAGGTTTTCAAAGGCAAAGAGGAAAAAAAACAACAAAATCTTTAAGGAGATAAATTCCAGTCCTGACTTAACTCCTTGCCACCGTGGACCCAGGATCCCAATTGAGTGCAGCAGAAGGCTAGGTTTCTCTCATAAAGCCCAAAAGGAAAACTGCTGTGAATAACTGAGGAGCCCAAGAGAGTTTCTCCAGTCTGCTGCCTGAACAAAACCCCTTGCTAGCAGAACCACTTGAGATGGGCTGGACAACATGTAGAAACACGGAGGCTCTGCATCTGAGACGCTATGGCATGGGGCAAGTGAAGCTGGTGGTTTTGCATGCAGCACAACATAAAGACAAAGGCAACCAAAAGTACAGAAACAGATCAGTTTTGCTGCTTGTGGATGCACCTACAAACACTCAGTTTCACTTCTCACAGTTATTCAAATCGTCCACTCCTCGTGCATCTGCAAATCTAAGTTGCAGGTCACACAGAAGAGATTTATTAAGAGCCTGCTGGTGCATCTGACCATGCCAAAAGGATAAAATAACTAAAAACAAAACAAAACACAACAAACAAACAAACAAAAAGAACAAAATACACTAAGCATTTCTGGACCCCAGATTGACTTGGATCCAGTGGACACATTTGATTTCCACTGACTGCTGCCACCCAAAAATGTGACCTAAATGTGCTCTGCACCGGGGGGGGGAGGCAGGGTTGCACAAGTATCAGTGACAGTCACTTATGCCATTAGTCAGAAATCGAAAATTGAAAGAACCACTTTGACTGATAACAGAATGCAAGAAAGAGCTCATCAGTTCCTCCAACAGGAGGGCACATGGAGACCTTATTCCTCTGTATGGATCAGTCAGAACATGTTTTGAGACAGAAAATTCCTGGACTCTGTTCACAGCTCTTAAATAGCTCAGTGTCTGGACCTAGGCAAGAGGTTTCAATTTTCTGTGCTTTCGCAAAGTAGTAATAAGAATGCATACCCACCTCACAGAATAGAGGCTTCATCAATGTTTCTAGCTCACTCTCAGCTTCTTAAGTAAATAGTCCTGCAAAAGTACAGAGTATCATTATTTAGAATCATAGAATCACTCAGGTTGGAAAAGACCTTAAAGATCATCGAGTCCAACCACAACCTAACCATACGACCCTAACAACCCTCTGCTAAATCATGTTAGATTTTATTTCCTTCAAAAATTTACATTCTATTTCTCTTTTTTTTTTCTTTTTTTTAAACAAATAGAAACAATTGTGGATGCAAAATCAGCCTGGAGACCAGTCCCAGGCTCCTGCCTCATGCATGCATGTACATATATATCGCAGCATATTCCACAGTACATACCGCTGGTCTATGAATAGGTCGCTAGGACACAAGCCAAGCAGTGCACATCTAAATCTGAATGCTGAACAAACAAAAACGTGGGTATTTTTAAGATCAAAACTCCTTCCTAAGAACCTCACGTGCTCCCAGCCCCACGGTCCTGGTGTGACACATCAGAGGCAGTTTTCTGAGGCGCGGTGGTGTCTTCTGAATCACTGCCATTACCCGAGAAAACCCCAGGAAGTGGTTTGAATGAGAAGCTGGACCCGACTTGCGTAGGTATCAGCTGATGTCAGAGTACACACAGCACAAAGCCATAACAATGAGGACATTGTGAAACTAGGAATAACCTTCTCTTATCTCCTGGAGTTTGGGAAATCATTTCTAACCCGGTGACTACAGGGCTTAGGAACAAGTCAAATGGTTAATTATTCACCATACACTTTGTAATCAATCTGCATTTCAGGACAGATCCTTGTATGCCCATAATAACATGAAGATCTCCATGGAGGGAAACAACAGCATGAGCTTTTGGACCTCCTTCTGCAAAGCAATTCGTTTTTCCATAAACAGTTACTATTAAGCAAGGACAAAGCAACAAACCAGACAGCCATCTGTGTAAACCAATTTAAAAGCAGGGTGATCTCATAAAATTTTTTGACCTAACACTCTTCATTTAACTTCTGTCACCCCGTTCTACCCTAGCAAATTCTGTTTTTTAGCCAGCCCTTGGGCTTAGGCTGCGTTTCCACTTTAGGGAAAGCCACTCCTTGAAGGCAGGGTGACTTCAAACCTGTGAAAAGAGCATGTCAGTGAAAATACCTTGGCATATATGGAAGTAGGACAACCTAACAGCCCACACTCCAGACGGTGTTACCACCATGGTCTGCACAACACTTGCCAGCTGAGCTTCATAGAAGTATGAGGTCAGGTGAGAGCAAAGATTCTGGCCACTGCCTATAATGCAATTCCTGCTGAAGTGTGCTTCTTCTTATGAGCCAGAGAGAAGTCAGCAAGAACCATTTTAGAAGAGATGATGATCCTGGTAGCCTTAGAGCAATGTTGACAACCCCACACATACCACAGCCATCCCATACTCGCTGAGCTGGCCACAGCGTCTATGGAGTGCTCTAGCTCTTTAGGTTTGACTCTAACGAAACATTGGGCAAAACCTACCAAATGAAACAAGTAAAATAGCTAGAGGATGGCTGCAAGCAATTAACATTCACGACCACGAGTGGAAATACGCAAACTCATTTACAAAGGCATATAGAATACAAACATTTCAGTATAAAAAAAGGTAACTGGAAAAAAATAGGGATATTCTCTTACCAGTTCCAAGTACCCAAACAACACAACGGTCTATTAACTTGATTTAAGTGACAGAAGGAAGCATTCACTTCTCTGGAATACAAGGATGACTTTTCTAATCCATGCAGTGCAGACATGGTTAAGAACTACTTCCCACAGCACCAGGGCTTGTTATATTCACTCTTTCTCCTCAGTGTGCAGTTTCAAACACTTATTACTTCACTGTTCCCCTTCCACAATCGGTGATACTTGTGAGCCTGATAGCTGTGTTTGCTTTAAAGTAATAGCTGTGAGGAGAGGTAAGCTGCCCTTCTGACCCACTGTGTAATTGTACAAGTGTTTGTGCAGCAATAACCCGTCATAGCCATAAAGCAGCATTTCTCTAATTGGCGCCTGCTGAATGCACCAGCACCCTCTGCAAACGCTGTGGCTTTTTATTGGCAGCCTCTCCAACTGCCTCACTCTCCTTAACGTGGAATCTCCCTTCCATCATTAGAGAAGAACAGTCATGACAATACTATTTATTTCATATTGTGTGTCAGCAAATGCTAGTAAAGATTCGCTTTAAAAGATTGAGTAGTATCAACCGCTGCCTTGGGAATTCGTTAGAGAAAAGGAAACAGTTCTGACCTTTGAGTCCGTGTTTCAGTGCCTTTCTGACATGCTTCAGAGCAAAAGTTCAAGCTGTGCTTCACTTTGCTTCATCACACCTTGCTACATGTAAAGCAGAGGACAGGAATTTGGAAGAAGCCAGGCTGAGGCTGATCTCCATACCTTCAGAGCTGATATTGGCACGCGTGATGATTTCTCAGCTTCCTTCCTTCATTCTTGTCTTTTCTCAGTTATTGCTCTAAGCACCTACTGAGCCATTTCCAGCAGTTCTCCTGTTTGTTGCCACATTACATAAAATCTTAAAATTGGCTTGGAAAACTCTAAAATATCTGTACTGTCTTGGCAAGCAGCTAAACATGGGAGCAAATGCTACTTAAACAACTGAGTTTCCAACTGAGAAAACTGTGTTTTCTTACCAGCCCTGGAGATTCTGTGCCTTGTCCAGCAAGGCTGGAAGAAACATGCAATACTCTGTCACATATCTTGGACTTTCAATTTCTACCACACAGGCATCTTGTTATCAATTTTTATAGGAAGGGAAAATGGGAAAGGAAATTCCTGGAAAAGATTACAATTGTCTAACAAGCTTTTGATATCTTTTAAACAGCTGAAGCATTAATTTTTTGGCGGCACTGTCAAAAGTCTATGAGGGCTTCCTGGCTGCAGTGGAAGAAACAGTACATCTAGTTCAACTACAAGCTGTACTTTAAAAAAAAAATCCATATGAAAACAGACTCATTATTCACTTTTCTGTTACATGGTTTTGACCTGCACTTTCGGTACTATTTTTGTGAGACCATGCATTCTCAAGAATCGCAGCTTAAAACTAATGCTTTAATAAACTGTTGTTTATATTATAGTCAGAGTAGAACAAAATAAAGCTACAAATGACATTTTTATATGAAGTCAAGAAAAAGATTCATGAGTCTGAATACTTTAGTTACAGTATGGAAGGCATGATTATTATTTCCTGTAAAGCCAAAGTGTAGCTTTAAAGAACTGGAAAAAGGCAAGTCTGGGAGTAGAGCATGGATATCTCTGAGGCCTCTGAAGAGTAGATATTGAGCGTACATAGCAATACAATTTTAATGCAAGTCTCCCATAGAATATTATGGGAATGTTACCACAGAACAATGGCGAGAAATGGCCATGAAAAATCTATTTGGACTCATCAAAATATCACCATGTTGTATTACTGCAAATGTCTCCCTTCTTGGTGAAAGGAGAAAAAAAAAAACCCAAAAACTGAGACACTGGTTTGCAATGAGACAAGCAAGAGAATGACATTTTTTTAAAGTGACCGTGGAATCACAGAAATTAGATCATAAAGGAAATGGCCAAAGTTTATTAGATTATCTCATACCCAAATAAGAAAAATCTATGTGGTGTATTCTACAATGTTTCACTCGTGTCACTTTCAAACTCATCAGCTCTGCTGGTTTCCATCAGGAGAATGGCCTTTATCATAATGGCTTTTTCCTGGTATTTGAGCTAATACTTCTTTTGCTCATTTGCACCTTTTTATTCCTTTAAACCTCTTTGAAATTGCTATACCTTTTTTGATGGTCATGCCTTCGAAAATTTTAACAGCACATCTAATCTAATAACGATCAAGTTCAACAAGTTATCAAATGATAAGCTAACAGGAGCAACCAATCTTCTGATCTGTAGCCCTGCTCCCTCTATAACAAGCAGCAAATTTCTAGTGGAAAGAGAATAGAGCTCTTGGCCAAGAATCAAGAGTGTGGAAAAAAAACTATCGTCATAATTGAGAGAAAAGCTACATTTCATCATACACGACCTGAGCCTTATGGGGAATTGAGATCTGCCAGGATCTTTACTCAACATGACGCTCTACAATTTGGTTACACTAAACAAAACCGGTTACTTCTACTTCTCCCTGAACACTAGTTAAAGGGGGCTTTATGAGCTTTGTGTCTCCCAGTTGCCATAACCCCATTTCTTTCTTATTCCCAAATAACAGATTTCTACCTTTCAGATTTCTGACTGGCTTTTGTATATGAAAATCAAAGTCCCTGGAGGAAGCAAGGGGTTTCATGCCGTGGGTTGACATTTGACTTCCCAATGCAGGGACAGCAGATGGCAGGACTTCACAGACTGATTTGTGTCACCTCTGTCCCTGAACAAACACAGTCACAAAGGAGCATACAAGAGAAAATCTCTTCAGAAATGTACATTCACTTAACTGACTAAAAGTATAAGTATGTACAGAAAAAGAAAGGCTTCACATGGAGTCCATCCACTATGGAACAAGTCTGTAAAAACAAAACGACCATCTGAAAAGGAATTTCGTTTTTTTATTTAGTCAAAACTTGCAATTGGTATTTGCAATTGGGTAGCAACTGGCTTGAGAAGAAGAAAGGCCAGACAAGTTTCTGGAAAACTTCTGAATGCTAAAAGCCACTCACTAAAAAGCAAAAGTCAAGATACAAAACTACAGACATTGGACAAACTCCTCAGCAATGCTGAATTAGTGCCTTGAACTACACTCCTGTTATTAGTGATTTGCAGTACCATGTAAATCCCTCATAACAATATTTTTTGAAGGACCCCTGCAGTACCCTGACTTTATCAAATCTCCAGAGGATGTCAGTGTGGGGTATTTCTTTCTCACCTCTTTTACCTCTTGTTTCCAAGTCAGCCGCAATTCCCTGTGAAGGGCCAGGTCAGGGTCTGCCTGGGGAAGATTTCAACCTAGACTGGAAGGGAACAGAATCCCTTTACCTGGAGTAACTCTGTCCCTAATGTGCCACCACCTCAGGATTCATGTGCAGCTTTGCATCTGTGGAGCAGCGTCTGGCTCCAGCTGGGTTGAGTCACCAGCAGTAATGCGAGGTCCTGCATGAAAAATGCTCACTTCGTGAAACTTGAGAGAAATACTTCCACAAGCAAAATTCCTGCAGGAATTACAGTGCTGTGTATATACAGGAAACAAAACAGAAGACAAAGAAAAGACATTGCCATGGTTTATAGGACTTGCTGTTGGGCTACCAACGTAAAGAAGGTGCCCTTCCCCTCTGTCAGTACAGACTTGCAGCATCTTCATTCTTTCTCCAAATAAATGTGCGCGTTCTTTCCAAACTAATTACATTCCAGGGTAACATTTAAAAGTCTGTCAAGTTCCTGACAGCCTGGTCTTGGATCTCAGGCAGTTTTAGGAAAGTCACTGACTGCATGTAGGAAGAAGGACAGGTGGGCAGAGGTTTCAGTACCGGGGCTCTCACACACAGAGCATGCAGAAAACACTGCAGCATTATCTGAACCCACTAATTTAAATTTTGTATGTTTTATATTAACTTACATATATGTGATATATATATAGTGATAAATCTGTACTATACATATATTAATATATTTTAATATACATATATACTGTATTATATATACATATAATATATATTTAAAATATATGTTTATACATTTTAATTTTATTATATATATATTTTTTATATGGAATGCTATTCATTGACCTGCATCGCTTTTCTTTCTCTTGGCTCTTCATTACTCCACTCACTACAAGCATTAACAATGTTTAGGAGTGACTCCTTTCTTTCCCCTGCAATCAAATTAACATCTAAATGAGGCAATGGCTAATCTATGTTTCCTCCACAACATCTGAAAAAATCACAAAACAAAACCCAAAATAAACTGAAGAAAGTATCTAAGCTCCTCGCCACACAAGTTGACTAAAATTGGAGTTGCTTTGCATCTACGCATTGGTTCAGTTGTTTTAATGGGGCTTTATGGAAATAGAACGACCATCTTGCGAGATCAAGTATTTACAACTACAATAAGATGATTTTCAGCTAACGCAATCCAAAGACGCTATGTTCCCTGAAGCAGTGAAATCACTGCTTTGCCTCATATTTCAGAATACTTTTACTGTGTTCACTCAGCTTGCTGTAGCAACTCTTCTCCAAGGGCAATGTATTTGGTAAGACCCAAGCAGCGCTGCCTGCTCCCTCCATGCAGTCATTCTTCATGCAAAATCCTCCTGTCAGAAGGGAGGGTCATGAGCAAGGCCACCTTTGCATTAGTTTTGTGGCTCTTTCCACCCAGGCTACCTCTTTACTGCCAGGAGAATTTAGGTACTAAGAGTCCAAACAAGACGAAATGACAAAAATACTTATTGGTTGTTGGTATGACCCTCAGCACGTATCAGACATCTTAGCAGTTGGAAAGAGCATGCAGTCACAGCTGTACTAAGCAGGAGAGAAGTGAGCTTTACTTCATCTTTTACTTTGACTGATGCATTCAGAAACATTCACGATAAAGCCTCTGATATCACTGCACCTGGTCCAGTTTCCATTTTAGCCCTAAAAACATGGCAATACTTTGAAAGGTGGCCACCAAATGAGCAAAGGCTCTCCTAGTTACTGCTGTGCAAGTGGAGCTGCGTGCCTGCACTGTGTCACCTAAGTCAACAGGGCGTGGGCGCACAGCCTAGGCATGAGCTCACCTGAGGGCCATTACCTCAGACACCGTGTGTACCCAATGATGTCCCCAGCACAGCATGCGGAGAGGAACTGTTGAGCACTGCCAAACATCAATGTACACTTCAGTGTACATGCAGTCAGTATTAGCCAAAAGATGCTAATGTGTGGCTGTCTATGATTCCTAGAAAGCCATGGCAAAAAATATCTGTAACATCAGCTGGTTACCAAGCTCTACATTTTCTAAGCACTTTACTTTAGGAAGGATCAATGAATTGCAATGCAAATGAGACAAGATTCGTCATGCTTGTTGTGCTTAACCTTTTACAGATTTTGAATTATATAACCAGTTTGCCGTGAATCACAAAGTCTTACTGAAGTGACAGCAAAAAAATTGGAGGCAAATGAAATGATGGTTCAATGAAAACCTTTACATTCCTTCTCTCCCTCAATTTTCCAAGTCTCTTCTTACACCCATTTCTATTCCTACAACTTCTGTTGAGTGCAATTCTTAGCAAATGCTCACCAGCCAGAGAGAAGATAAGGAAATTAAATTCAGATCCAGTGCTTATGCTGTAGGAGAGGCATCTGCCTGCAAGGAATGGTCAGGTATGCATAAGATGCATCCCACAGAGCGAGGACATCCACAGTATGGAAGAACATACACTGATTTTAAAGGCAGCTTTATAGAAGCGCAATGTCAACAAATGCACAGCCTTTGACTAGTTGGCTCCTACAGGAACCTGGTTTCATTCATTAACTGCAGTGGCTGGGGCAGTGCATGGGGAGGAGACGGCGCACAGACAAGTTAAAACGCAGTTCCCCTTTTCCCTCTGAAAGTTTTTAAGTCTCAACACCTTGCACAACAGACATGCACCTGGGTGAGAAACAATAGCAGTCAGTGAGACACATGAGAGCAGCATGAGGCTCTGAAAGCACAGGCTATGCAGAGGGCCACCTGCCAACAGGAAGAAGCAGTGAGGAGGAATTTTGATCCAGTCAGTATCCTCCCTCAGCCAAGCAACGCCACGTGATAAACAACACTGGGGGCTTTTGAATCGTCCGTCACACTGAGAACATCCCTATCTGTCAGTTTTATTCTCTGATTGCCAGGATAAAGACTGGAGTGACTTCTGAGCTAAAGTTCACAAAGAGCTGATCTTGTATTTCCCATCACATCTGTAATGAAGGCAGTAAGAAACTGATGGAGAAAAAGAGGAAATTGCAAAGTGCCTCACTCTGGGACTGGCTCAAGCTGCTGAATTCATCACAGGTAGCACTCAGATCTCACGCCTGTCTCACAGCCTCATTTCCCATGTCACGTTTCAAAAGAAAAGCAGAGGGAAAGGAGAAACGGAGCTAACTTCTGTCTGCATTCCTCCACTTCACAATGCGAAGTATTTATCAGCAGGAAACAAACCACGACCACGTGCTCAGCAGGTCACTGGGGCAGGTGCAAACTTAACCTTAAACCCACACCGCCTGCCACACCTTGAGATTTAAGACAAGACAGCCCCGTGATGAAGCCCCCGACCTGCTCGCGTTCAGCACGCTGCCGCGTTGCAGCCCGGCTCCCGGCACTGCAGCCCGCTTCCCAGCCCTGCAGCCCGGCTTCCAGACCTGCAGCCCGGCTTCCCCGCGCTTCCCTCTGCGGGGCTGCAAGCTGCAGAAGCATCACCCTCAGCCCGGATTGGCGTCACCCCCCGGAGCAGCTCTGCCCCCAGCCTGGAGCAGCATCACCACGAAGCCCCGGAGTACCGCGGCAGCCCTGCTTCTCCCTCCCCGCCTCGGCCCCAAGCGGTGCCGGGGCAGTACCTGCATCACCCAGCACGGGCAGCCCATACCTCCCGTCATCGAAGGGATTTAACAGCGCGGAGATTCCTGTTGTCCATTATTTGAGGTCACAGATAAATGCCCAAGTGCGGCCGTGACTCCCATCAATCATAAGTCACTTGCTGATAGAGTGTATGGTAGGAGACCTACTGATGTAAGCTAGTCACCAGAGAAAATACCCACTGATGACGCATATCCAGGCACAAAAATAGTTACAGGGCCCCCAAAGGGATTATTCAACAGCCTACATTTAGATATTCTTACAAGAGACCCGCAGTCAATTTGCTGCTATTAGATGGCTGGGGAATGCTGAAGTTTAAGTTTCCTCAGCAGACATAACCACAAATAGCTGGTTTAAATAAGCTCCTGCAATTACAAGCTGTTTTGTAAATTTTAACACGGAATTACAGGGATTAAGCCTAAACAGAACCACTGGCTATAAACCATTGTATAGCCTTCATTTTTACTACCTACCAATTTCTTCAGCATATTTACTGATTCCTTCAGTATATTAACCCACAATGACAACAACAATTTAAAATTAATTTACAAATGCTCCAATTAAGTCCCTTGTGCTACCCCAGAGTGATGTGTGCTTTCTGTACGAGCGCTCATACGTTTTAAGTGGGGAGGGATTTTTAGTGGCACTTCAACATTATCTCCATCACCTTTGTAAAATACTTCTGGCTCGGTTTTTACCCTCTTTGGCGCATACACTAAAAAGTTCTGATTAATTAATATTTCTTGCATAAATCACAATCACGTGCAGGTGAGATAATGACAACATGCAAAACCACGCACCTGCTGTGAGCAGGGGCTGGAAAGAAGATGCCCAAAGATTCCTTCTCACATAAACCATTCTACAGTTCTGCATAACTGGATTTTTTAGTATTAATCTCTAGTTAAAAGCACGGTCCTCCAAATTAACCAACCAAGTTATAATCCCACAGCAATCCTGCCCCTTCAATAGTTTTAGGATACAGCATGTGCCCTCATAGCAACCAAATAGCTAGGATGTAACTGAGCTTACCCCAGCCACTGATGGCACAGTGTACCCTTACTGTACAACTCTGGCAATAGTTAAATCCGTATCCTTAGTTGGCTCACTTGAATATCTATGTTCCTTTGCAGAAATGCTTACGGTTCTTAGGAGTTTAAAAGTTAATGACTTTCTACTGCATATTTAAAAGCTAAATATAGGAAAGTATTCTATGACTTCAATGACTACTTCATTGACATACTTCATTTGACATGCTTTCTGGAAAGCATTACTTAGCCAAACAAACACTCCAGGATCTTTAGCGTTTACCCTGAAAAGCAGGGGAAAGAAGAAATGTCCCAGGCTACAAACTCCTCCTTCACTTTCTTCATCTGTGATAGCATTATTACGTAAAAACAATGCTCGACATTATTTTTAGCACAAGTGTTTTGTACAGCCCTCACTTTTCCCTCACACATCTATACATGCACGTGGCCTGATTTAACAGCCCTGAGCAGACACATCTAGTGGTGTCCCGGGGTGCCCCAGCCCAGCACCGCCCGCCTGTTCCAGCACACACCACAGGCACATTGCAACCTGCAGAGCCTCAGCACTTGCAGACCAGCGGCCTTCAAATGGCTGGGAAGCCCCAGTACCCCATGCTGGGAAGCTCAGACTGCTGCTGACAAGCAGAAGGGGTTAATTCCAGCAGGCACCCGTCTGGGGGATCCTGGTGCAGTGTCTCCCAGACCCGGTCAATACTCATTAAGGGGAAGCAATCTATACCTCCAAGGGGCTGTCTGAACAAGGAACAGTCAAAAGCCTTTGTTTCTGCATAACAGGCATATTGCTCCATTTGGAAGAGAATTTTTTTTTTTTGCATGGTTTACCTTTTTGGGGATTTTTTGTTTTGTTTTTTAAAAGAGCTGTCAGTTCTGTCGGTTCTGATACAGTAGAGCTAATACAAGTTGTGCAAGCGCTTCTGAAGCCAACAGGCTTTGCAAAAGCCTGTTTTCCTGAAACAAAAAGGAACCCAGCAAACCTTGTACAGAATAGGCATGAATGGGAGACGTGATAGATGGCAATGATGGTGCACTCTCTGGGGTGAAAGGGCATATGGAAAAATAAGGGTCTGGCAGGAACACTGCTGGATGTTCCTAGTAGTAACACTGTAGTGCTTTTCAATACAAGAAAATAAAAATGAAGAAAGGTACAGAATAGAAGTGGAATCATGGTGGTAACTATCATTACCCAGCTAAATAAGTATAAATGAATGAAGAGGTGCCCCGGTGTAGCAATGCTTCCTGATGGTTTTTTGAATTGAAGCATCTGAAGTCATAAGCAGATAAATTCTTTTTTGCTGACCAAAAGAATTCCATTAGGAATACATATTAATGGAGTGTAAGGATATTGTTTGCTAAAAATACAGAGACAATTGGCTTTCCAAGCAGACAATGAAAGAGCACCCCATTGGCAAAACAGGTAATACTGATTGTAATCGAAAAGTTAAATTAAAACATTATAGAAATAGAATCTGCTGAGGCTACATAATTATTTATTTTTTCCATATAAAGTATGAATCGGATATTTCCCCATGCTTGCAAACACCTCTGACAAAATCTAAGGTAAATAATAATTGGTGGAGGGAAGTGAGTTTATTTTAGATATTTCACATAAAAATCTACATTTTTATTTTTTGGAAGTAAGTGTACTTACAGTTAAATGTCAAATTATTATTACCTATGTAACAGCTTACCCTGGTTCCAGTCAGTAGCACTACTAGTGGTAAAGAACAATTCTTATGCCACAGTTTTAAAGCAAATCAAGCCATCAGACTAAGGATGTTGCTTCTTAAACACCTGGAACCTGGATTCTGAAACAAGCACCTGATGGCAAAAGTCTCATCTGCGTCTGCAACTAAGTGATGGGAGGATATTTAATTTTTCTCTATTCACTCTGGGTCCATTCCATATCTTGCTTGTTCACAACTGCGTGACTGTATGTTGAGGATGTATTTTCCTATTCCATGATACTAACTAAAAATATGTTAAAGATCCATTCTTCACCAAAATTCTTAAAACGAATGTTTAGAATATGGTAATGAAAAATAATACAGCTGCAGGAGTCTCATGAGTCTGCTCACATCATATGTATGCCACTAGGCTTTAAGGGGGACCAAATAAAGTCAGACATGAAACATGATGGGTTTATTCTAGTGCACAGTAACTAGAGCAGTACCTAGGAGTTACTGTAAAGCCTTATAATTCTTGGCAAAAAATAACAATGATTACAAACAAGCTGTTCTGAAGTCACATCCATTTCAGATTGAAGTTTCATTTTGAATTTGCACAAACAAGCTTTGATTGTTCGCAGGTGCTGATAATAAAAACCTGATTCTGAGCATATACCTACTGTAATTCTGTCTGGCAAGGGAAAGCACAGACTGACTGGGGATTACAGAAAGCAGGGAGCAGGAAAAGGCAGCAGAGGGAAAATGCTCTCCTTCACCACCTTCAACCCAGCATCCATCTACAACAGTGTAACACAGGATTCCAGCTCAAACAGCCACAGGCATACAAAGGCCTGCTGAGAACATTTCCTATATTCAGTAGAGTCAAACGTTACAATTAAAAGACAGGCACAAACCAGCTTAAAACTTCTCAAAATCCGACACCTGTTGCTACAGCCTGTTGCATTGCCTCCTACACCAGCCTTGCCAATGCCACTGTCTGCCCCGAAGCAGAGAGAAGAGCTGCTCACTCGAGGCCAAGGCTGCTCCAGATGCTGCTGCTGACAGTCTCTGCTCGGCTGGAAAAGTGAAATTAAAATATCGCAGGAAGGGCAGGGGGAGGCAGGGAACATCCCGACACTGCATGCACAGGATGCCGCTTCACTGGGCTGTAGGGGAATGGGCCCTGCAGTGAATGCAGTGCAGCACTGACTGAGCCCAGCCGCTGAGCTGTGCCTGGTACATCAAAACTGCCCGTTTCTCATGTTTTTCAAAACATTTCTTCATTTTGTCCTTTGCTACAGACCATGCAATTTAAAAGCATGAAAGGTTTCCTCTGCAAGACTTTTTTTTCTTATGACTCAGTAATTGGGAAAGAAGACAAGGATCAGACTCAGAATGCATTCTTCCAAAAAAATCAAACGTATTGATAAAAGCACAACCACAAGATCTCATTGCTTTGCTTTCTCTTCTTTTTCTAAACCAACACACAATCTAAAATCTTGTAGAGAATCTCCAAATATCTTGTGTCAAATGATAGTTTATTTCTTAAGTGACTCTCAAATTCCTTTCTTCCTGAGACTCCCTTGAATCACCAGCTCTACTGTTACCTTTGAAACATGTGAAACTAAGGAGCAGCACTGCCAAGCCTATTTAGCCTAAAAAGAGAAAGATTTCTCTCTTTGGAGTGAAATTGTCTGTGTTGCTCATGTTTACACACACATAAATTTGACTCTTCTCACACTGACCTATCCTTTTGTTAGGAAAAGTTCAAAAGTTCAGTCAGCAACAACCTGATTCCTTAACTTGCTGCACAAGCCTCTCAACTTCTCAAGAAATTAGAGAACTACAAAGCATGGCAGTACATAAAGCACATTCAATACTATTAGCAACTATTAATAAGCTTAAACAAAAAAGCCAACATAGACTTATTGATTATTTTATTTATTTATAGCATGCACAAGAAGCCTATCTGTGAGCAGTGGGATTACCTCAACGACACCTCCTGCTGTGGGGCTGCCCTTCTCACAGTGCCACTGTGGCCACTCCTCATCAAATAAATAATTAGCCCCAGAAGACCTCACTGAGTGCCAAACATGAGCACTGGGTTGGGTGACAATAAATCCCTGCTGACAGGGAGTCCATGCTCTACAATGAAATGCCAGGAGGATGGTTAGTGGTAGGACAAGGTGGGATGGAAGAAGGTGGATAGTGATAGGACAAGGGGGAATGGTTTTAAACTGAGACAGGGGAATTTTAGGTTAGATATTAGGAGGAAGTTGTTCACACAGAAGTTGGTGACGCACTGGAACAGGTTGCCCTAGGAGGTCATGGATGCCCCATCCCTGAAGGCATTCAAGGCCAGGCTGGATGTGGCTCTGGGCAGCCTGGTCTGGTGGTTGCTGACCCTGCACATAGCAGGGGGGTTGAAACTCAATGATCATTGTGGTCTTTTTCAGCCCAGGTCATTCTATGGTTCCCCTACAGTGACCGCTTTGCACAACCATTCACAGAATCACAGAATTAACTGATCTCTGCTACAGCACAGTAGTTTAAAGCAAAACAAAACAAAAAATCACTCAATTTCAGTGTATTTTCAAAATGTATTTCATGTTCTGTTGATTACCCTCTCCCTGTATATGGCTCACTTTTTGCATCAGTTGTGCAGCTTTTTGTACAGAATCATCTACCTTCCTTTAATTTCGGGATGAGTCCTATTCATTCTCTCTTCTTGTTGACTTGAATCAATTCTCCAAAGACAGAATTAGGACTGTGATCATACCCCACTTTGATTTCCACCATAGATGCACCAGCTTCACCAGCCAAACTCAGGTTACTTCCTTCTCTAGCGATTTATCAGTACACACAAAGCCAGTTTTTAATGTTTAACATTTACTGCACCATAATGCAGGCATCTTCACAACCACAGAAAAAAAGGAAATGAGGAGAGTTCCCACATTGTGCTGAGATATTGACCCATTGTAAGATCCCACAACCAATGTTAGGGAGTGACTTAGCACCTGACACCATCATAGACGTCAGCAAATTTCCATGGGCAATCACAAGTATCTCAATTACCTTAGCACTGTCTGAGCTAGCAAAAGGACTGCCTGACCTACCTCACAGTCAGTGACTTCCCAAGTGCCAACCAACTTAAAAAAACCTATGCAGAGGAAAGGCCAACAACCTTTGTTGATCTGCCTCACTGAAAAATACTAAAGGAAACACATTCCTCTCTGCATACAATTTACCTTAAGGTGCAAGTGCTCCCCAGTATTCCACTGCTCTCAAAACTCTGTCTGACCACCTTTTGCCCAGCTGACCCAGGAAAGCAGAAGAGAAATGATGGTGGTTGCAGGAAGGAAGGGGGGTTCAGCACATGTGCCGGCCACGTTTTGTGCACAAGGCCATGGTGTGTCCTGGAACCTGCCCTGCCATGGAGAGAAGAAAGAGGAGGGAAGAGCACATGGACAGAAAGAGTTTTAGCCTCCTAGTACAGTCAGCTCCCAGAACTTAATCCCTCCTCTTGTTCCCCAGTTTCCAAAAATAATCTAAACAAAGGCAAGAACTGCAAAGGCAGGGAGCCTTAAAAGAGCTGCAGTTCAAAAATAAAAAAGAGATGGCAGGGGAATTGAATAAAAAGACACGTTCTTTTTGGGAAAGAACAGTGACATCTTTCAGTTTGGTGGCACATCAGCATGGATGTAGGTCGGTACCAGTTTGTTGGACCCAGGGCTGGTGCATCGGTGGGGTCAGAGCTCTGCAGCCCCCTTGAGGTCTCTGCTGGCATGATGCTGCCTTGGTCCCACCCAATGGCTTCTGTCAATTTGTACGCTGCTATCAGGAGATGCTTGACATTTTCCCGTAAAAGTAAAAGTGCCTTAATGTGAAAAACATCTAATGACTAAGAAGAGAGTCAGCAGTGAACACTTGCACCCAAAGAACTCAGTTCCTCCCACATTACAGCAACCTCCCAGAAAACTGATTGCAAACAAATCAACAAACAACTAATGTGCCTATAAAAAATAATTGTTTTGATGCTGGAAAAGACTCACAAAGCCTGCAAAAAACACCGATAGCTAAATCTGATTTCTAACTGTTGGACTGATGGCCAAGGTGAGGGAAAAGGAAAGAGTTCCTCCTGTCACACAGCTCTAGTTGCCTGATCACTGGGCATCCCTGCAAAGGGTGACTTTTGTCTAACAGCTGAGAAGTAAACTTAGCTGCTGACTGGTTGAGAGATTCTGTTTTTCAAGAACATCAACAATCGTACTTAAACCTTGAACTGGCTATGATTTCAGCTGACTCATCATTGTGTGACAGCACCCAAAGTCCACATTCTATTTTCTGATCCTGTTTTTCAGCACCGAACAAAATAAGCAAATATTAGCAAGTAAGTTATAATAGAAAATACCACTAAGGTACCCAGGTAAACTCAGATCTCCATTTGTTTCCCATAAATACATCCATCTTTACTATAAGTACTACTGCACACTGCAGAATATTTCAAGCACCACTGTCCAGTGACTGCCATTTCCTCTTATGGCAGAAGCAGCCTATGATTAGGAAACAGAAAGCAGAAATGGCAGAAATTATTTGGAGTTTTGGGTAGCATTTAAATCTCATAATATTTCATCTTTTTCTTCTCTTTCATGCTTAAGTAATGATTTTGAAATGGCATAGCTAGTGGTGATGACTTGTTCCACAGCAATCTTCTTCAGCCTTCTACCACGATGGAAGCCACCACAAGCTGAGAAAACTTCCCCTGGCATATGATGGCAGTGAGCAGGCCAGCCCAAGCCTCCTTAAGAGAAGCTTCAAAGCAGCTGATGGAGAGGAATTTTTGAGTAGAGTGGGAAGGAGGCAGCTTCACACAGCCTTAGCTGCTTTTCCCAGAGGAGCAAAGATTGAGAAGGAAAAACACCACAAGCCTCTCATCTTCTTCAGCTTGCCACAAAAGAGAAATGTGTTTTTCAGTAGGATCTGGTGAGTCTGACACTGAACTTAGCTCAAGTGACATGAAAAGTTAATGGTTAGGAACAAAGTAGGTGGAGAGGAGGAGGAGGAGGAAAGAAGACATTTGTTATTTGAAGTAGACTTCATTCAAAAGCCACTTTTCACAGCCAGAACTAAAATTTCCATTCAGCTGTTTATTTCTGGTAGCCTAGATAGCTTGCACAAGTGAAAGAAGAGGGATATAGACAGCAACCTTATACATGCCTGCCTAACAGCAGCTCAAGTAAATGAGAAGACAACGAGACACATCTTTCTGGCCACCAGCCTTTGAAGGCAGGATAGGCAATTTTTCTGTTTGTCGGCAGGTGCTCCACTACCTTGCTCTCCAAGGAGGTTGGTAGTAGCAGTCCAGGCCCTGCAGAAAGAGACAGAAAGAAGCAAACATTGCAGATGGAGTGATATGCCTTCAGCTCCAGCCATGGGACCTGCAGCAGTCTCCCCACGTGGCCCTGCTGCTCCCTACCAGCCCAAAGCTTCCTCGTGAAGAATGGCACAGCCCCTTTCTGCTACAGACTTAGCAATCACTACTTAAAATTGGCTGGGTCAATACATCAAATCAATCCATACATTTTGTATATAATTTCTGTTTGCATCAGTTTGAATCCTCCTCCTTCACAACTCTGATATCCTCTCCCACTTCACATACTGTAAATTTCTTACTCCTTTTAGTCTGTGTTTCATCTGAAAATGACTCTTTTCTCAAGCACACCAAAGCATTCTCTTCTTCCTACCCTGTGTTCTTCCCAGCCCCCTGTTGTTTTCCCCTGGCCCTTTCACCTTTGCTGTTTCCTCACTCCTCTCTCTTCCTGCCCTTGATTTCTCTCCTCCCTTTTTTCTTACTTTGAAGTTTCTCAGTGCTTTCTCTTCATCCTTCCTGCCATACTGACTGAGGTGCTCCCCAAAGCATCTGGCCTGCCAGAGGCTGTGCCGAGTTGGACACTGACACACAGATGCCCATACCACTGTCTGCTAGAATGAACGCTGTTCTTCATTTGTGGTCCCATGTCATTTGAGAAGTATGCATTAATTTTACCCAGCCATGCATTCAGTGAGCTACACCTGTTTGTTGTGTTTTTTTTTCTTAAAGCAAGATCAGGACAAGCAACACCAACACGTGGCTGGGGCTTCCAGCACTGAGCTCTCCTAGAAGCTGCTGTGTACATGCAACACTCCCTTGTTCTGTGGTTCTGCTGCCCAAGGGTGGAAATCAGTGCTCTGTAGAGTGCCAGCGCAGTGCCACTTAATCATTTCATTCCTCCTTTCTCAGAAAAGATTTACTTGGGTTGTGCTGCACTCCTGAAGGCAAGCCTCCTCATTCAGTGAAAGAAAGTCTTGTTTTTTAATAAAAAATGTTCCTGTTGTGAGCAAATTAAAAAAAAAAAAAAAAAAAAAAAAAAGAGAGATACAGATAGAGATAATAGAGAGATGAATTTATTCCTCCTGGCACAGCAACAGGAAACAGCCAACCAGCCTCCACTGCAGCGCTGTGTTCTCTGTGTTCTCACTGCAGTCACACAGAGAAATCTCGATGAAATCTACAGGCCAGACCCACCGATAATTCTGACTGCTTTGCCTGTTTCAGCAATGCAAAACAGCTGTAAAACCAGTTCAACTTGCCCATTTCTGTCAGCCTTCCCATGCCAGTTTAGCCCTGCTGCTCACCTGGGTTCTTCCCTGGCCCCTCACCCACTTCCTCTAAAGGGGGACTCAGACTCTGTCCAGATGTATTACTAGGGACAGGCTGCAAATCCAAGCAACTGGCAGAAACAAAATACTCTGTTTCCTTGTACTTGTATATTTCTTTAGATGCCAGGAATCAGAGCTCAATCATGTTTCCTGCTCCTCAGACTGGAGAAACTGGATATGGATGTAAGAAAAGGCAGAAAGAGGGCTGATCAAAAAGAACAAGGAAAATAATGATAAAAAACCCCAAATACTGCTTCATTCTGGTCTACAGCTTGGAGAAAAAATAATTCCCCCTGCAACCAAGCCCTCCTCTCCAGGGATACACAACAGTACCAAAATTTAACAGCATTTTCTTGCAACTTTCAAGTGCTGCTGCACTTAACAGTCTCATGAAAAAAAATATCACCAATTAACAATCGCTTCATTTGCTTTTTGTCTGAGAAAAAAAAACACACATAGAAAGGACTGGAGACAACACGGGGAGTTGGATAATTTTCTATTAAAAAAGCCTTCAATAAGAAAACGGGAGATATTCAGCATGATTTATTCTTACCATCTCAGTAACAGCCCCTAACTCTGAATGCATTAATACATACACCTTAAGCACCATTGGGCTCCTCGTGTTGCCATGGAACTGAAATCTTTGCAGTTTAGATGGTGATGTACGCCAGGAAGCATACTGTTCTTACACTTCCTATAACAGAAGCAAAAATCACTGCATAGCATTAACTCACTTAGCATTTAAGGCATTCAGTGTCTTTCTCATCTGCTCGTCTTCACACAGAGTTTGCTTTTTCTATCTTGCCACATGCAAATGAAACACATTTGAGATAGCTATTCTTGTCCTTATGAAGTCAATAGCTCACATGCTGAGCACACTGTAGAAGGTCCACAAGGCGATGGACTTTCCCCTTTTAATAAGAGGCTGTTTGCAGGCAAGCAGCTGCTGAGAGGAGAGCTAGAGAAAGTGAAATATGTGTGGATAGAACACTGTGCTCTATATCAAGGTAGCATTTTAGTAGACTTTGGTAACCTAGTTAACATATGTATTGCTACCGCTCTTGACACTCATTCTGAATGTTCTCTTGCCCCCTGTGACTGCTTGTCCAGACAACCAAATTATAGCACAAAGATCCTGCAGCAGGTGCCAGCTCTTCCTACACCTTTGTTTCCTAATTTAGGTTGGTGGGCTCCCAGGGGTAAGCAAAGTGTTGGGTGCTTCTTCACAGGAAAAATAAGTCAGTACAACTCTGTGCTATCTAAGGATTCAGCCTACAACGATTACCTTCAGCAGATCCGAGGGTTTTGCCAAAGCTTCTGAAAATGGCTGCATGCACATTACAAATACGCCAATCTTCAAGTACGAAGCAAAAACAGGACAGGCAAATATCCAAGTTTGTTTTAAAAGGTTACCACAATAAATAAATAAATAGCTATTTGTGTATATAAACATTGGATCAGTACCTGTAGAAACAGCTGGAAACCAGTCCATGAGCTGAAACCAGCCCGAGGCTTTTACCTCCAAAGTTAAATATTTGCATAGCATTAAGCTTAAAATTAAAGCATTTGCAGAAGAAACTTGCTGACTCGCACATAGGGAAGAAAAAGAGGGAATTTAGCTTCCCTACACATAGGGACAGATTCTTTGAATGCCTTCCCCATCACATTAATTCCTGGACAGCACAAGGAAGGACAGACTACCATCCCGGGAATTCCCCCTTCGCTTTCCGGAGGATTTGTGCACGCCTTGGACAGGAAGGCAGAAACCCAGGTAGCTGCTTTATGAAGAAGGCCTTTGTTTCTCATTCCTCATCCCTCGACCACCTGGTAAGGCTCCTTCCTAGTGAAGAAGGGCCCCATTCACCACACCTCCGCCCAGCAGTCCCCACATCCCTGTGCCATAAGCCACCTCTTTCTTGTCCACAGCTCCTGGGGCAGAGCTGGCCAGTCTGCAGCGAGTGCTTCCTCCTGCTTGCTACCCCCAGGGACGCGGGGCTGTGCCTAATCATAAGGAGGCTTTCTGAGGCAGGTTTAGCCCCTATGCCAGCACAAGGCACAAAAGCACTGTTGTGTTGTCTGTAGTGCTCTCACCAAATACAGGGAGAGGTTTCTCCAGCATCCTCAGGTCCCCTCCACTCCTCTCTACAGATGTAAGGAACGTGCTGAGTATTGCCAAAGCAGACCTCCCTCCTTCCCTTTGCTGCAATGAGCTTCTGCCCATCCTACTGCTGCCACCTTCACCTCTGGTACAAGTCGGGCTCTCACCACTGGTTTCCTTGTTACAGGAAAACATATATTGTGCAATCATGAAAGGCTGGTGCAATGTCAAGAGCATTAAAAACACTCTGGGGACTGATTAGGGTCAAAAGGGAAAGAATTTATGATGGTTAATAAAGTTAAATCTCTCAGAGTTCTGCTTATCCTTTCCAATTCAGGTAACCGGATCTTATAAGAAAAGTTATTAAAATGTTGGAAGTTATTACTGTTCCTTTGAAAGAATTCCCTGACAGGGAAACCTGTGCTCTGCCCACAGGCACCTGGCCAGGAATGAGCCCAGCTCACCCACACAGCTGAGCTGACACTGAGGAGGAGAGAAACTTTTTTCACCATCAGTACCATACCAGCACACGGAGAGCCACTAGCTAAGAGTGTGGCTCTTGCCCAGCACTCCCAGCTTGGCTCCTCCTTCCACTGGATGCTTCAATGGGGTGCATTCCACATTACAACTGAGACTTGTTTTAGAACACTTTGTAACCTAATATGCCCCATATCAACATGATTTTACAAGATGCTAATGATTTTCCTCACTAAGATAATGACACAAAGAGAGCAAACAGAAGAGGAAGGGGAGATTATTTAAAATATTAGGAAGCATGTATCAATATCTAAATTACATACACTTCACTGCATCATATGTTTTCATTTTCTTACCACTCAATCATCATAAATGTGCAACATATGTCCTTTCCATTTTCTCACTCTTTTACTACATCACATCCAATTTAATTTCCTGTGAAGGCCTGTAATTTTTTACAATGTACCTGTCTAGGAAGGTCTCTGCAATAAGCAGAGTCCAGTCCCTTGGAAGGCCTATCTTTTATGGGCTGAGCTCCTGAAGATTAGTTTCCTGTTGCAAAGCTGTATGAGAACTAGCCAAAGATGAAAACGAAAACACAGAAAGGAAAAACAAAGAAAAAAAAACATTCTGATTCCTACATTCAACGAAGGAAATTTCATTTTGATTTGGGTAGAGGTAATTATCTCATACAATAAGTTCTCTCGAGGTGCTAGACATAGCACCCCTTGTTCTCAGCTCATCAAAAGCAGAACAGCGAGGTGTCTGCTTCCTCTCTGTCCTCAGCAAACTCACAGATCTGCAAGCAGACACTACTTCAGCAACCACACCTCCTCATCAGCCCTCCCCTCAGAGAGTGCTTCTCCCAGTTATATGCCACCTTTCACCTAAAAAAGCATGAAAATGTCAACCAAAACACATCCATTCTACTTTGGAAAAGGTACCTGTGGCAACAGGAAGCTAGCCTAGTTGACCTACCTGCTCGTCTCCAGACCTCTGCACATGCAGAATGCAAAACTCTGTTTCTTCAAACTAGTTCTACTTCACAAACACACCCACAAACACCAAAACGACTTATTTACAAAAAATACATATATCCACTGGCAAATAAAAAATGAATCAACTCAGAAGAAACAAGAGCAATAGAAATCATTATTCCTGTGTTCATCTTGAAAAGGTTCTTAGATATGGCTAATACAGGAGATATCAGACAAACATGAAGAAAAAATCAGTAGACTATGGTGTTAATTGTATTCAGCATGCATGGGTGGCCATACACACACCAGCAGCCCTTTCAGTGTAAGCAGGATCAATGCTCTCTCTCTTAACCTTCAGGGTCTTCCCTTCGAGCAGAACCAGAGTGAGCCAGATCTGGTCACTTCTTCATTAATTAGAACATTCAGAAACTCAGAAATTATCTGAGCTGTGAATGGCTCTCCCAAAACACATCACACTGTTTAATGAAGCATGAATTTTCTCTCCCCACTCCCTGAAAGACTTCTGTATTACTTTCCATCTCTTACATCACTGACGTTAACATTAAATCAGCCACACATCCAACAAACATCTTCAAAATTATGTGTAAAAACGCAACACACTGAATCCAGATAAATGCTTTTAGAGCAAATAGTCACCTCTCCTCATCCATTTAAAACCTTAAATCTGCACATGGACTTCCATTGAGCCTTCTCCTACGTTATTTCAACAATCTTTCCCTTGTAATTTTGTTCTCTGCTTATGTATTTAACACTTTACCTCAAAAAAGTGGCTATAAGCAAAAAAAAAAAAAAGAAAAAATTCTCACAGGGAACATTACTTAAAAAGTCTCAGATGACACATGGAATTCAACTCCCATCAGCATGAAGAAACATTTTCCTACCAGCTTCAGTGGGAGACTGGAACCATAAATCAGAAGATGTTCCATGCTAATAGTTACGTGGCATGCTACGAACTACTCCAAAATATAAAGCAATCATGTAGCAATTCTCATAAAACCAGTTTGCTTGTGGTTTTACAGTATCTGAATCAGAAGAGGAAAAAAGACAGACATGCCAGGTAGCAGTGACTTTAAATGTTTTGCCTTGTAGGCTAGAAATTAAGCAATCTCCTTTCAAAAGATGAGGGTCTTAGTCTTTACTTCCTTTTACAGGGTAAGGAAAAACAAAATCACCATATGGATTTAATTCCTATAGAAATCTTATTTAAAGATTGTATAATGTAAAGCTAAACAGCAAGGGAATAACTGCCATCATCTGGCTGAATTTGGTAAAATTGAGTTAATTTGCACTTCTTTAGGAAGTCAATGTGTGTGAAATTAATCTAATTTAGATTGATCAGAAACTGAAAATGGAATGAAAGAGAAAAGCAATTAAAGACCTTTTCTAAACACAAAAATAGTGGTGCTTTAAATGCAGCAACGCAGTTAAGGTACAGAACCCTTCATGCCAATACCACCACCGCTTCCTGCTCAAGGAAGAGAACAGCAGGCTGCATATCTGCACATCATCGTTATACCACTATAACTCCATCCAAAAAGAACATCGGTAGAAGGTTTCTAACAACATCTGTAAATGAATGCATTCTCAAGATCGTATTTGCAGTCAAAACAATTCAGCATTCTGCATAGGACCAGACCTAGCAGATAAACATCTGCTGGAATGGCTCACTGTAATTTATTATACAGGTGGCTTAACATTTACTTCAATGGCTTTTAGCACCTTCGTGTTATTGTTACTATGCTGCTCTAATGCTGCAGTGGTTAATGTAAGATGCAGAAGTTCACATACCATATATTTATGAATAACTGGTTTCCAGAGATGTGGCAGTGATAACATTGTCATCGTACGATTCAGGGTAGCTTGCTGTGGGTCACATATCAGGAGAGGGTCCCACCTGAAAACATAACAAATCCAGATATTGTTCATTGTACTCAGAGGTTTACTTCAAGCTTTACTAATATGTGTGCGCTCTGACATAGTTAACAGCATCCATGCTCCTCCAAGGCTCACAGAAGTCATTCTTCTACTCACAGTGGCAAGGAAAATATTCCTGTTGTTTCCAAACCGTTCTGGCCACTGCTCCAGGTCAGATTTCAGGCACACTATCAAGGCAGTCAAGGCACTGACAACAAATTTCATTGTCAGTGCATAAGCTCTAACTGTTTGGTGGACAGATTTTCCATTTGTCAGGTCATCAACAAGCAGGTAATACCTTTCACCAGTGCATTAGCAGCTTGGCTCAACCTTTTTTGTCCTTTCCTAATTGAAAATCTCCAGCTTAAAATGTGCAGCATTGGAGCTCCTGCATGAACTATTTTCTTGACATCAAAGGATCTGAAAAAGCATTGCTTTTCTATTGGTAACTACAGTCATATTATTTATATCAATTTAATTATGTAAAAATCACTTGATAGGTGGGCCTGTTCAATATTTTGATAAATGCAGATATGGAAAATGAGATTGTACTGGCAGCATTGTTTCCTATGAAAAGACATATGGCAGAAAACAAACCAACTTTCCAGTTTAAGAGATAGAAAAACTTTTTCCTACTAAAACTAATGGCAAAACCATAATTAATGGAAACAAATAGGCTCAAGAAACCTTAAAGTCTACAGCACTAAATAAATGAAAAATTGCTTGGACCATGTATCTCCTTAAGTGAGATTAAGCTAGAATTAAGAAACTCAATTTTAAATTTTATTGACTAGCCCTAAAGTGCACAAGGATATATGTGAAGTTATAAAACCAAGTTTGATATATAAGGCAGATTAACTGGGTTCCCTTCATTTTGAAAGTGTGAATAAAATGACTTACAGGATACCCAAAAATACACCCAGGAACACTCATATAGACATAACACAGTGGTCTGAAGTCTCATCAGAGATAAAATTGGAGTTCTATCTTTTTAAATCAAGTGTCCCCAGCCAGAAACCAATGTTCCTCCTGCTCTGCAAGCTGCATCTCATTCTAGGGTAGGAGGTTTTCAGGAGGGAAGTCTGGTAAATAACAAAGAACTTTAAAGAAATGATGTTGTTAGATTTTACCCACAGTTTACATTTTTTAAATTACTCTAATGCTTCTCTGACTCTTCATACCTCCCAAAGTGGCTTGGCTCTTGCATTTATTACGCTTCATTGGCCAGCCACAACATCACACAGCACTCCAGCACCAAATACTTCTGCATTTTCTGCCAACTAAGCAAGTCAGTGTCTCCTACACTCTGCATTTGGTATTTAATAACAAACTTAAGGTCAGAAGAGCAAACTCCATGGTCAAAAACAACAACAAAAAATATATACTTGCAAAGGGTATACTTCCAATGGCACAATGGTAATACGTCATATGGCACGTTTGCCTGCTCAGAAGCAGTGTAAATACATGTTGGCAAACAGAAGCAGCCATGAGTAGAGAAAGTATATTTAGGTTTACTCATAGGTGTTCCACAAGGCCCCACTCCAGGCTTTCTGTAGCTATGAGCCTATGTGAATTTAGCTGGGGGCTGCTGAAGACAAGTGCAATCGCTGGCTGAAGGACAGCAGGTGAAGAATATACATCCTGGCAAGGACAGATGGGAACATGGTTTGAACAGCACTGACTGCCTGTGAGCTCTTCCAACACAGACAAACACACCCAGCACAACTTACAGCACTTCTGCCCTAACCAATATGGGCTACACAACAAGTCTGCCTGGGAATTCTGCTAGAAAGCATCACCAGTCTGTTATTAGTATGAACTACCATGAATATTAGCGCTCAAATTCTGGTATATATCTGCATTCCCAGAAAGACATAAGTATAAAAGAATTAGAAAGCATTATCTGAATTTGGTGGGCAGTTTTAAAAGTACACTTGAAAAGGAGTGGATAAGCACTAACTCTTCACATTCAGATCATTATAAAGGAAATTCATTAAACAGGCAATTTTCACATTAGAATCCTTCTATTGACCCACTTAAATTTTGCTTCCCCATTCTATTTCACATTCATTGCAGCTTGAAAAAGAAAGAAAAAAAAAACAAAACAAAACAACTTCCCTCCCAAAGAAATTATCTGTAGCACCTTTACTATAAAAGGATGCTGCTAAAAATGGCTAGCTGTCTTCAGCAGGAAAATACAGCATCACACAACTTATTCTTTTGGAGGTTCATTTGGAGTAATTTAATCAGTTAATCAGTCTTTCCCTAATCATTGTACCTAATCACTTAACTTACATCACCTCATTTACCTTTTAAAAAACTACCAGAATTTTCCAGGTGAATAATTTATTTAAACATTTTGTTGTTGTTGTTGTCTGTTAACTGCACTCTTGGAAAATGAATGTTTTGAAACAAAAGCCCTCAATCACCACATGAATAGAAAAGAATGATCACAGTGTAGCTACACCTTGAACACAAATAAATCATAATGCAAGTAACCAAATGAAATGCATGTCTAATGAATTAGTTCTAAACTAAGGTTTTCCTGCTACAGATTGGTAGCATTCAAAAGCTGTATTCTCCCTACTGTCTGATATCCAGCATGGAATAAGTTTGCGGTCCTCTGTTTAATTGTCTCTGGACCCTTTTGCTGAGAATCCTTCACAGATTCATAATCCTCTTATTCAGCAAGCTCAAGGCCATGGTCCAGATTTTGAAGTCCACAAGGCACATACCACATTCAACACATATCACCTTTTTCTCGCAGTTCAGATGGAGGGATCCTGGGGACCACACAGGAGAATACCAGAATTCTTCAAAATAAAAACTTCTTCTAAAGCAGGAAGCACTAGGGAGCAGCTGTTAAGATGAGACTGAACTACTTGTGAATGTGACAACTTTCAAGATCTTTCACAAACATTTTTTTGAGTAGAGACTTCCCAGTGTCTTTCCCTTGATAAGACTAGAATACCAAAGTTCTGAAAATACACTTCGACAGAAACTGCAAGTCTTAGAAGAACCGCTTTAAAGCAAAGGCAAAGCCTTTCCAGGTGAATTAGAAGCCTAGAAGCCTTTGTGAAATCTGAAAATGTAAACTATATAAGATATATTTAAGTACATGACTCTGACGATGGAAATAACTGGTGAAGACAGCAATACACTGAAGAGCCAGCCCTTAAAATCTTGGTAGGGGATGGATTGGGAACTAAAGAAACAAATCAATACAGTTTCTACATGAAGAGAGAATTGTAAGAAAATACACATAGTTCTTGTCCAAACTGTATATTTACTAGGCTAGACAGTAATCCCCAGTGCCATCAATTAAGACCTTCATTTTCATGCACAGTATGTTCGTACTTTTAACGAAACGCCAACATTAGGCACAGTTAGAAAAAATTAATAGAAGCTGAAATGTATTTTTTGCTGTCAGCTCACTCTCACATTAGCATGCTATTGCTTCTAAAAACTGAGTCTATTGGTCAGAAAACAATCCTAAAATTATACTTACACATAATGAACAACAGATTAGATACTCTTTCATCCCGAAGTATTATTTTCTTATAATAAAGTATGACATTGATGAAGAAAATATGTAATCTTTTGCACCATAAATGTTCACATTAATACGCACCACATATTCACACCAATAAAGTTGAATATAACTTACAGACATAGGTGTTTAGAATACGCCTATAAAGCATTGCAAGGCTTCAGCAATTCTTTCCTCACTTCCAATAAATACTGTTTGCTGACTTGAAAAACAAACGAGAACTCATAAAATGGACAAAATACCTAAACCAACATTTAGATTAGCTAGGTTAGATTGGCTCGGTACAGGCATCAAATTGTTTACTACCATCAGGTCTAAGTAGTAAGCTTCACAAATTCTCCAGATATATGTATTTTATTATTATATATTCTTGAAAAAAAACCCTATATCTTCTAATTACAAAAGAAGTACATACCTATGAATAGCCTTTCAGAAAAAATATATTTTAAAATGAAAATTTAGAAGTAACTAATGATCTGTTAACACATTATCTTGCTTGAAGAAATAAACCTTTCTTCTCCTTTCCTCACAAGAAATGGAATGAATTGAGAAAGGAATTACAGTCCCAAGTCTTACTTTCTTGGCATCTGCCTGCATCAGAAGTTAAGCATTATGTCAGTAAAGGTGAGAAAGCACCGATCCTAGTTCTCACGTGGCATCCAAAGCTACATTGTAGACACCACAGCATGTGTGTACTTCACTGGGCAACAGAAAACGTGGATGACTCAGTTGCCTGTAAAATACACTAGACTGACACCCACACTCACTGAAGGTCTCTTCTCTGTGCAGAACAAGTGCAGCGAAGCAGCAATGCAAGCTGCTTC
Organism: Tetrao urogallus; assembly: GCF_951394365.1. NCBI lineage: Eukaryota > Metazoa > Chordata > Aves > Galliformes > Phasianidae > Tetrao > Tetrao urogallus. The sequence continues at coordinate 51,871,142 of NC_136814.1, read as the reverse complement.
TTAAGCAGTGTTTCCAAACACTCCTTGGTTACATCCTGGAATGAAGAGGAGCAGCAGTTTCTCAGTAACCAAGAGTTACACAGCTGAGAACAGCAATTCAGCTCTGCACTTGTGATGTCCTAACACTAATAAGCAATCAGTAAGGAGGGGGAACGAGGAGAACAGGAAAATGCAGCTACAAACACAAGATACACTGCACCAGAAATCTCCGTTGAAGTGTATATGTACCCTCCACCAGACAGCATCAAGGGGCACAAAATGAGATCTGACATGCTGTCCTGTGCAAAGCTGAGCAAAGGGAGAAGCAAGAAAAATACTGCATGAAAACCCTCAGACAAGCAGTACTTTTTCCTTGGACCTTCTTTAATAACTCACGCAGAAGGCGTTCAAAATCAAAAAATATCCACCAGATTGTCTCTGGCATGATATACTCTATCAGCACTGCCCAATTAAGTGCTTTGTTCTCTTTCTCATTATGACTTGCTTTGACCTTTCACTTTTTTTCACTAATTCCTTTTTTAAATTCTGTGCCTCACTTTCATGAACGTTAGCGATCACAAGGTACATGGAGAATGACAGGCAGTGACCATTCCTGGAGGCTGTCGCACTCGGGCTGCGATGCAGCGATCATCTGGAGGCTGGGACACCAGCACAGAACAAGAAGGTCACCCACATCCCTGTTCTTGCAGAGATCAGCACTTCCAGAAAACAACCTCATAAATCAAGATCTAACATCCAGAGCATTTCACAAGTATTTCTATATCTCTTCCAGCAACAGACATGAAACATTCATGTCTGAGAACAAATGTCATTAAAAGGACGTTAGAGATGACAACACATGTTGGGGCTGTGAAAGTAGGAGGAAACACCCAGCCCCCTTACAAACACGAGGACCAGTGAAAGACACAAAGACAGACAGAGACAGTCTGAAGTGGCACAAAGAGATCTGATCACTAATCAGAGACAGAACTCCTCCGAGAGTCACAACTGTCTCTGCAGGCTCTGAGAGACAGAATTAAATTGGCTTAGTACTATGTTCAAAAGTGAATTTAATTAGCTGACATTAAGCAGGATAAGTTTGTGGTACCATGTTGCTCTGACAGAAGGGTCTCCAGAAGGGTAAGTGGAAGGTAAAGTCGTATTTTTCAAGATGAGCTCACAGACATGCACCTACAGTGTAACAGAGCATCTGCTGAGGGCGGCTCAGTGCTCACGACAGACACATCACTCTGCACAGCAAAGAATGGTCTGTAATAAGAGGAGCACCAATTCTGTGCATTTATTCTTACAGATGTGCATTACACCTCTTTCTGATGTTGCCCCATCCATGAAGACAGCCTCAACACAACCCCTGCCAGCTCCTCCCAGCTAGACCTGTCCCTGATGTGCTGCACAGCAGATGTCATTTCTTTCTGCCTGCACTCTTGGCTGAGCAGCCAGGGCTGCTTTCTGCTGGCACCCTGCTGTGCTCCATCCAGCATCAGCAGGGAGACAGGGAGAAGATGGTGCAGGCGGAAGCTGTGGCTGCAATCTAGAGATAGAATGTGACAATTGGAGAGTCAGGATAAACCCAAATCAGGTGTTTTCCTGAGGAAGACTTGGAGGAAATGGAACAACGCATTCCAAAGCAAAAGCTTCATGCATGTGAAACTTAGTAAGACTCCCCTTTGCATGCCTCCTTCTATTTGATGATGAACTTATTTCTGGTGAAAAGCGTCTTGCTGTCAGTGCTAGAAATCCTGATGGAAATCCAGCTGATGTGCAAAGCAGGCACCTGCTCACCCCAGGCTGTGACTTGGATGCTACTACTTACATCACTCAGGTTCATGCCCCAGCCCTGGAATTAGCACCAAGCCAGACTTACCAGGCAAGACAAAGAGGCTTTGCCCATCCCATTAGCAGCAATCCCTAGACTGTTGCTGCTCCATTACATGCCACAACTGCATAGTAATGTAAGCTCTCAATTTAAGCCAGGGGTGCCCTTCCTCACCACATCCATATTTAGGTTGCGTGACTCTGCATAGCCACAAGCAGGTTTCGAGAGTAAGCTCTGCATTCTGCACACCCTTTCTTGGCACCCCATGCATAAGCCTGCTTTACTGGCTTCTTATACTGACATACCCTCCTGCATAGCCAGCCAACTGCCCTGCCACATATGGACCAATAAATCTGTTGTGCCCAACTCCATCCCTGTCCCAGCGTGATCTACCAGCAGAGGCAAAGCAGAGAGCAGCAGTTGGCAGGTAGGGATGAAATTAGGCAGGGGATAGAGACCCAAGTTATACAAATCATTGAATTTCTCTTTGTTTTCTCATATAGAAAACAATCATGCTGCTTTTCAGATATACTGTGCCCCACAAATAAAAATATTACTTGTTACTTATATACATCACTTATTACTATATACATGAAAATTGCTTTCAACCAAACCCAAACAAATGGAGGACATATGATTGCATAGTATTAGTTCTTAATTATTTCACTCTCTGCAGGAAACTCAAGTCCACAGCTGAGTGCAAATAAAGACACAAGATCGTTATGATATGAAAAGCAAAACAATGGCCTGACATGACCTAACTAAAGCACAGGATACTACCTCCCCAGGGCAGAAATCTCCATACTCCAAAACTTCCTTCCAAGTACTCTGAATACATTATTAGACAAAGAAACATGAAATTCACTTTTGCAAGGCAACAACACTTTTAAAAATAGCAGCGTCTAACATTATTCTATAAATCTTAAAGTTAAAAAAAAAAAATAAAAAAAATCCATGTCAGAAGGGGCCTTTAAACTTCAGAATTAAACAAATTTAAGCCTGAATCACAGCACGAAGATATATGTAATAAACTCTGAATATGTCGAAAGCTTCACTGGAGCAAGGTTCGCTGAAGGTCTAGCATAGGGTTTATGGCTCACACAGCGTCACAAGGCTGACCTCTATGCAACATCTGGTGCTGGGAGTGCTATCTTATGGATGGAGGAATGGACTCAGCAATCAGCTGCTGGAGTTTTAGACCTGACACTGGAAGGCATCTCACCACCTGTCTTTGATTCCCACGATAATATTTCTTACTGCTCCTAATCTTGTCAGATACTGACATTGTAAATAGGACGTGCCTTAAGATGCAAGTCAAGGAAGCCTACAGCTTCACAGAAGCCTTCAGATATTATCACGGAGAAAATAATAAATCATTTGTATCTCACAGTTCCAACATTTTACCATTTTTACAGAGCTTCCTATTCAGCAAGTATTCTCCAAGGAACACATTCTTTCTTCCTCCCAAGATATCTTTTTTAGCCTCCTTTCCTCAGTAAGAAAGATCTGCAACCACCCTGTGTGTAATGGCATGCCTGTACCTGCCTCTTCCCTACTAATTTCTCTAAAGAGATTTAACAGATGTAGCAAGCTTAAAGCTACCAAGTTGCCAGCAGTTCCTTCCAATCTCAATTTGTGCTTGAACAGACAAGAGAGGGCCCATTAGCGTCCTCAGGGGAAAAACAGCCGCGTTAACTGGTGAAACACCACAGAATCCCTAGAGAAAATAGGCATGTGGAGATGCAACACAGCTAAAAGCTGAAATCCACACCTAACCACCTCTAAAGAAAAAGTGAGAAGGAAGCAGGTCTGGGCACTGCAACACACAGCTCGACAGCTCACCTATGGATGTGGATCACAGAGTTCTAGCTGGCTCTTCACCAGGCACATCTGCTGCCACCTCTACAGCAGCTGCTTCATAACCACCCAGCCCCCACACCTCCCACTGGGTCCCCCAATGTGGTGCATTGACAAATAAGATCCCCTGAATCTGTTACTCCAGCACAGCCACAACAAACTGCTGCTGCAGGCATCAGTTTATTTCCTACAAACATCCTATACCCGGCGCTTATCATACAACTCACACATTACATATTTGAGTGTAAAATTATATCAAGGCATTCATAGACATTGTTGAGATTTCACAATATTATCAGTGTAATGAAAAAAAAGGAGAGAAAACTTTTGAAGTAATTTATTACTATTTCCCACACTTGATAAAGAAAATTTATTGCATCAATTTACCTATTTTATACTATCAAAAACAAGTTTGAAAAGCAGTCACTGCTAAGTTTCTAGCATCCTGTTCCCAGTTTTGCACTTTTAGCAACTAAGAGTTTCATCTGTTGTTGGAAGATTTTGAGTGGCTAGAAGTGCAACTACAAGAAATGGCTTGTAGTTGAAAGACAGATGACAGCAGTATGGAGTGAGTAACTGAAATATTTTAGAAAGATTTTAGACTTCTTTCTATTGATATAATATGGACAACAGATGGGTTTTTAAATGCAACTCTTGGTACAACTTCGCATGTGAGAAGGAAAATAATTTGGAATTCGTGAGAACAGGAGCAGATTGTTCTGTGGATCCAGTTGGTGTCATTCCTCAGCCCTTAAACTCTCCTGCAAAACACTGTAAGCAGAACAGCAGGAGTCCCAAAATTCCCCACCCTGGCTCCAGCTCATTAAGCTGTTTCTATTCACAATGTACGCCTATATTAAAGAGCATGTGCAGGACCCAGGGATTTCACTATAACTTAGGAATCTACCTGGAATTAAAGTTGCACTTGAAGGTTTTGTGAAGCAAACACGAGGCACACATGGCAGATATTTGGCCCAAGGTGGGCTGCCCTTTTCACTGGGTCTGTATGACATGTTTTCCACCCATCACAGGATTCTCTGCATTTTCTAGTTAGCTCTCAAGGCGGTGTCAGGGAAGGATGAGTGCAGTAGCACACAGGAGGCATCCCAGCAATAAGAACTGCTGGGCAGGAGATGAGATGAGCAGAAAGGACTGCCAGTGGGCAGCACATCCTCCTGAGTATGCCAGAAAGGTCACTGGCAAAACAGGAAGAAGTGGGCAGTATCAAGAGCACAAGTTTAATTATTTAAATTACCTAAATTAGCGCAGCCCTACATGCTGCCTTCCCAGCCCCAATTCTGTGGCATCACCTGCTTACAGCAGCTGGGGACAGAGCTGCAAAAGGCTGCAAAGGCTGGGTATGAAGCAGGGATGAGTAACGTTTCCCAGACAGGTCCGTCAGTGAGGTGCATGTGTTGCTGATGAAGGAACTTAGCAGAGGCTAACTTTGAAGCACCCCTCAGCACAGCCAGCTCTGATCCCCAAACTGGTTTTATAGAGCTCTGCTACAACATCCCAGCCAGGTCAAAAGCCAAAGTAACTGTGCTGTCCTTGGGCACAGGTCACAACGATGAGACTGGAGGGGACCTTTCCCCGCATCTTGATGGCTGCTCAGGACATCACCTGCTGTGAATTGACATGGCTCTGAGGCTGCCTGTGATGTCTTGCTGACTCAATGTGCCTCAGGTGCTACACAGACTTCCAGGCAAGGCCTATGAGAGTTCTTAGGGCCTTCCTCCTGCAGGAAGCATTACTGTGCCCTACAGATCCACAAACATTTTCTAGGGTTCCTACTTGCTATCTTATACCAGACTTTGCTCAATTCAGTTACTCTCTGAATTGCCTAGATACTTCAAAATACATATTTCACAAAGTTGAAAAAAGCCAGGGTAAAACCAGGGTATTCTTCAGTGCCCATATTAATTCTTACCACAGCAGAAATATCTTTTCCCTGCACTTTTCAGTGCTGCTGTTTAACACTCAACGCTATTTTAAATTACAAACTTCCACACTGAATTTTACCAGTTTATTTGGGAGGAAAAAACATATCCCTTTGTCTTCTAAACAGGGCATTTAACACTTGGACCCAGATCTACACAAGTTGCCCTTCTCAGCTCTGTACTCTCTGACTCTCCTTTAGCCTGGCTCTTTTCACTCCCAAGCAAAGGAGACAAAACTGGGCCCTGAAGCTGCATGTAGCCTGACTGCTGTATGGTCTTTAACAGCAGTGTACTCGTAGTAAGTAGTGCAATTATTGATCGCTCAGAGAATGGCCACGTAAAGGCACACCAAAAAAACACAAAAGGTTCAAGTCTTGCAATTGGTGTTAGCACAGAGCACCTACTGGCTCTGTATGGATCAAAAGCAGAACACAGCATCTGCCTACATGACATCTCAGTCAGGTGAGGAAGTGTTACTGACATAAAGAGAATGTTATGCAATGAAGGTATTTTTGTGCTTAACTCATATTTATGAATTTAACTCACACAAAAACCAATGTAAAGTGGTGTTAATCTTGCCCCAAACCCATGAGCAGTGTAGCAGAACCAGGAACTGAATCTGTGGGCATCAAGCCCCTCCCATGCAGCTAGTCACTAGACCGTGTTTCCTTACATAGAGCATTACATACAGTAACTACAACAGCAGCTGTATACTACTGAGTTCTCTGATCAACAACTGCTGGTAAAACAGGCCAAAATAAAATAAAACATACATTCTATGCACAGGGTTGTCATTTCTAGTGTCAATGTAAAGCATTCAAGTTCCAAGTGCAAACACAAGAATTAAAAGTAGCTTTACATGTGAAATAAAACACTCATTGAAGCATGGGGTGTCAATCTAGTTTTCATATTATCTTAGAAAAAAAAAAAAAAAGTTTCATTTCAGATCTACACCTCAGCGGAAATGAAAAAATTCCCTTTCTCACTGCAGCAGCCAGGCATCTTACTGTAGCATGCTAGCAAAACTGACTAGCTGCAGAATGAATTGAATCGGCACCACCATGGTACAAAAGATTTTAATCTACAAGTGCCGCACTGTGGAAAGCAACTGCTCAAGCATGGAGCATTTCTGGTTGGTGAGACAAGCTCTCTGGAACACAAACGTGTGTTGTGCTCATGCTTCCAAAGAAATGCATACCACAGCAATAGCAGTGCAGCACTGAACTCACCTCAGCAGAAGTGATGGTGCATTCAGCCCAACTCTATGGCCACTCTCATCTGGAACTGCACAAAAGCTTTTATTTCTCATTCCCCAAAGAGCAGAAGCATTATGAACTGTGATCTGACTGTGCCACAGCTGTTACGCGTTCACACAGGACAAGCAGCAGGGTTGAGAACAATTATAGGAATAACACTAATGCTCTCCAGTGAAATCCATGCTAAAACCCATTGCTGCAATGACAAGCTTGGTCCCTGTATCTCTGATGTTACATTATACAACCTTCAGTGTTACATAGAGGATGATTCCCCCTTTCCACCTACACACACAGACATACACAGAAGTTTTGGGGATGCAAAGTGTTTGTGTTTCAGCAACAAAATTTGGAGAAAGCATGTCCATTGCTTGGCCTCTCATACTAGGGACCACAGAGTACAATTAAGAGAAAGTAAGCCTGCAATAATGACATTTTAGTACAACTCTCCCATCTTAATCTGTTCAGACCAAATCTTTGTTTTAAATTTATCAGCCTAACTGTTCTCTCTTTTTTTTTTTTTTTTTTTTTACTTGAAGAACTGCTTCAGTTTGCTAGGAGAATTCTTCTTGCAGATGGCTTGGTAATGACATACAAGCAGAGCATGAGATAGGAAAAATGCAACACACAATGTATTTTTCTCCTTTATATATTTAATCCTATTTTGCACTTAGCCACTTTCATGCTGAGCACCTCAAGTTCTGAGTAATTAGTGTAAATTAAATTTCACTTTTTTTTTTTTTTTTTTTTTTTTTTTAACTGACAGAAATAGTGAAGCTGAATTGGTAATTATTTCAAGTTTTGCTGCAATATGAGAACAACTTGATAACCTGGGGATACTTTACGGGGTTGAATGGACAAGATAACACTGGCTTTTAAGAGGCAAGGAAAATGAGAGAATTGCACACAATTCCCAGGGCAAGTAATCTCCCTGCAGAGCATTCTGATCTAGACTATTAACCTGTGACGATCATTTCAAGGACCCCAGGATGTGAGAGCTGCTCCTCAACAAGCCAATCTCTGTGCACAGACACCACACTCGTACACAGCAGCATTACTCATGGTATTTTCTTTCACACAGCAGCCACCTGTTTGCCCTACTTTGCTCATTCAGGTTGCCCTGATCTCAATAGAAATTCCAGCAGAAACCAAGAGCAGCCTCTCCTGGGCTGCCCATACCTCACACCATGGCCATAAAGCAGCCCTCACTTTCAACCAAAGAGCAAGGGAAGGTCCCACAAAGGACACTTCAATCCTCCTAATTAATCCCCTCATCAAACGGTGACCTTGCTATTGAAAAAAAAAAAAAAAAAAAAGCCTCTACGTAACATTCACCTGCATTAAGGAAATCACAACTTTAGATTAAGGAAATCACAGAAAGGACATTACTACTAACCAAAAAAATATTATGGAGTAAAAAGTAAAGAGTACTGGAGTCAGAACAACTAGAAACCATTTGATGAACTCTATATTTTGTTAACAATCATGCAAATTCAGGAAAGGGTCCTTCTGCACCTACCAGACGTTGGTGTCCTTCTGTGGCACTACTTCTACACTTTGCTCTATTGTTCTCCTAGTAATGCACAACTATACAAAACTATGTCAATTCAATAAGATAAATTAAAATTACTCTAAGACTGAAACTTCCCTTCAGCTTTCCTAAGAAGCAAGTTTCATCTGAGGGGTGCTGCACTGCATTTGTTTAGAAAACAGACACAATGAGAGCAGCACAATCCCAATCTCCTTCCCTGTAATGCTTTTTCAACATCTTCGTCCATGACCTGAGTGGCCTTCTGTGTGAAAAAAATCTATGTTGAGAAAATCCATGTTGAGAAAATCCAGGTTTGTTCATCCCTTGTTCTCCAAGTTCAGAGCGCTAACAATGGCACTAGTTACAGGAGCAACTTGCAGACGTAACTGCTTCTTCTTGTAACATCTCTGCTGCTGTCTGTACTGACACACACTCAACCACGGCATCCGTAAGCACGTAAGGTAGCAGAGAAATGAAAAACACAAATATCAGCGCTTATCTTTGCTTATTTGTTACTAATATTAGTAAAATCTCAAAATGTAGTGGTCAGCAGTCCTTCTCTACACCTTACAGTAATTTTATCCATGTATGAAAAAATACAGAAACATTTGCTCAAAGTGAGAAGGACGATTTGAAAAGAAATTAATGAACATTAAATCATTCCTTTTCCAAACCACCACCTTTCCCATTCCCTTCCTAAAGGGCTATTGCTGTCAGTGCTTCATTTCTCGATATTGTTATTTGATTTTTGTATCCACGCCACCAAAGGAGAAGGTTATCCCACGCTCAACATCTCAGTACAGCTTTTAAGATCAAAACTGAGTAACAGCAGAGAAAATTGTCAAGGAAAAATGATGAAAGAGATATTTGACTTAAAATCAATCGCTTTGATTCTAATGCATTCATAGAACCACTTGCTTCGCCTTTTCCATAAACTGGTTGTAAAATCTCTTGAGACAGAGGACTACTGTAGTGTATACATGCCTAATGACCCTAAAGGGGGATATTTAAAAAAAGAAAGGAGATTTATATAACAATTTATAGGGGCTATCACAGCTCATCAAGTTATTTTCTTTTACATATGAAATCAGTCTAATTTATGAGACTTTTCACATTTATTATTTTACACTGCTTTCCAGGGGAAAAACAACAGGAAAGGGGGCAGAATTTGGCAGGCACATCCTCCAAGGACTGCACATGGCTGAACAAATTCACCCTTCTGTCTGCTAAACATTCCCATCTCAAGACTTTGTTTCAAGATGCATTCTCATAATGAATAGCTGAATGTAAGGCTGAGAGTAACAACACACAGTGTTTCATTTCCAAACCCAGTCATATCCTATCCTGCAGAAGGCTGAATGCTGTTATTTCTTAGCACATCTTACTTCTCCCTGCTTGCAAGCATCTTGCCATGCATGATTCATGTTACATAACTCCAGCTTGTTAAAAACAACCGTTATTTTGCTAGGTAGCGCAATAGATTAATGAGGTAAATTCAGAAGTTGCTTATTACAGAGTGCAGACTAAAGCTGCTCTCTAATAATATGCCTCTGCAACATTAACCAAATAAATAAGCAACCGCACCAGAACTGGTTACATTCAAAATTAATTCAATCTTGCAAATGCAGGACACTGTATTTTAGACTAATCAGCATCTCGTCTCACACCACAATATGCAAACTCACTGGTGCATATGTACTTCGTTTTTACAAGTGACCCCCCTGGCACCCCATTCCTTAGAGGATAACAGCTGAATATTGAACCAATTAATTGTCTTGTACGAACTCTGCAGTGCTTTAATTTTTTGGGCTGCCTTTGATGAGACAAAATGCCCTGCCATTAGCCAGCTGCAAAAGGCTCATGTTTCTCAACAACCCTTCTTACTCATATCCCTGTTTTGGTTATGAGCATAAAGCCACAGCTAAAGAGGGCTAAGCAGGCTTCCTGCCGATGCTCTGCAAGAAGTGAGCCTCCCTGCTCCACCGGGGCACAGCTGTCTCTTCAGCCGTTCACGCTCAGCATTACTCAGCAATATCGGGGCCACATTCCAGGATCCCCGCACACCCATCTGGGAACGTGTCCTCCATATTACACAAGGGATGCGCCTCCCCACGGCAACTCATCGCCTGACCATCCTCCTCCTTCCAGCCGATGCGCATCCAGTGACAAGCTCTGCGCAGCGAGCCATTGCAACATGACTGGATTCTCTTCTCCGGGAGAAAATCACTACACAAGCTGCCCCACACCTGGCACCAGCACGAAGGTGACAGCGAGCAGCTGGCAGCCCCAGCACAGAGCGGGCACGGCACACAGCTGTGTGACCTGGAAGTGGGTCTGAGCCCGCTGCACCACAGGGGAAGGGAGGGAGAAAAGGCAGCGCTGCTCAGTGCAGGAAGACGGGGAGGCCATGAGTGTTTCCTGTTGTGCAGCTGAAACAAGCAAAGACGTCATTACACTCACACTCCCTCAGGGTGTCAGCAGATTGAGGGCCAAAGTTCAGACGTTTCCAACGTGCGGCAAGGAGGGAGATTTTGGAGAAACCAGCAGCAGCTTCTCTGAGCTTGCACAGCAAAACAGATCAGCAGCGTGTTACCAGGCTCAGCTGCAAAGCATCCTATGTGATTAGAAACAATATTTGCTCAGGAGCCATGCTGCTCTGGTTTTTCTTGTTCAGCTTGTGTAAGGAATATTACTGCAGTGTGGCGATGCACTCGGCTCTCGCTGCAGCCCATACTTCTGCTAGCATCAGGAAATGAAGCCTTACACATTTCTGGATCCCACAGAGCGAAATATGTTTTCTGTATGCATTTAGGGAAAAACTGGAGTGCAAAACTACAGGATCCTCTTGTTGGAGATGGCTGACAACCCAGCAAAGTGAGTGCAGATGCTTCTATTTAATTTTCCTCCTGCCTTTCTGAAGCAAATAAGAGCAAAATGTATGGAAGTCTGTGAAGGCACAGGAGCTGTGCCATAGCATTTGGTAATCCCTCCTCTGGCCCTAACTAAATCATTAGCACCCTTATCAGAGGGAGAGGCCAGCTTTCAGCCCTACCTACTGCTACCACCCTCTTAAACAAAACATTGCAAAGCTATTTTGATGGAAAGCACCATTAGGGATTCATATGAGAGCACTGGGAGGTCTCCATGCCCACTGTTGGACAGCCATTCAGAGCAGCCATAGCAAGCAGTGTGGGTGCAGCTGGTCCTCATTTCAGGCAGGGCGATGGATGCACCCACAGCACACTCTTACCAGTGGCAAAAGCTCTAGATCCATTTTCCTTAGTGTACCAACAACACATCAAAATATAGTGATAAAACCATTCACTCACAGTGAAAATGTCCCAACAGCATGGGCACTGGGTCATCAGACCTTCCTTCTGCATTCTGAGACAGACTGGGCAGCAGTGCTTCAGTTGATACAACATGATTTTCAAATAGCGGCACATAATTCAATGTACCTCAATGGAAAACGTCATAAGGAGTTTGGAAAACACCCATCCCGATCCTCATCTCATACTACCATCCCTAGTTGAAGAGGTTTTCTGCTGTTTGTGCAGTAACCACCCTGTGGCCATACCACCAACTGAAGCCAGCCTTTCAGCCTCAGTAAAACTCAGTTGAAACTAGGGAACCACCAGCCTGTATCTCAAAGTTATAGTAAGTCATATCTGTTGATGGATACATACAACATCACTGGATTACTAGCTGCTCATTTTACTAAAATAAGGTCAAAGATAACATTTTTACAACCAAATTTTTTAACTAAACATTTTGGAAATGCTTTTAAAAATAGGTCCTTCTACAAGGATATGAGCTGGTTTATTTTCTGTCTTCTGCTTCAGAGTCAAGTTGTTCAGAGACAGCTTATCTTGAAGATTCATTGCCCAGATAGCATGAAAAAACTTCTACTGCTGCTTGTTCTGACGTTAACTGGAGACTTAAACTTGAAGCTTGTCAATGTGGCATTATTATACATAGGTGAACATCTATATATGCCATACATTGTCTGTTAAACAACAGAATATAGAAACCAACAGCAACATTTTTATATACTCATCCACATGCCAAAAGCTAGTCTTCAGGTAATCACATCTTCCTGCTCCATTAATTGAGGTAAGGTATATGCCATCTTTACCATGGTTTGACATGAGAAAGTTCCATCTCATCTAGACAATACTTCGTACAAAATTATGACCAAAATATTTTTAGAAGAGCTGTATCTATTGTGGTTTTTAATTTAAGCTTCAAAACTTAAAGCAAATGGACACATGCAAACTGAACTGGTGTCACTGTTGGTGCCCTTTTACGTTGATGAAAATGTGTGCTTTTTCACTTCACAACAGAAATCAGTTGTGGTAAATACAGATATGTATGGAAAACAACTCTTAAAGTTGGCTACCTACAAAATATTTAACATATTTACAGATCCACACAAATTCAATTATACTCTTACCCTTTACAACCCATCTGTGTAATACTTAGTACAAAACCACTATAGTGTATCACTAGGGAATTTAAACTACTTTCAAAGGTTTTAATAATTCTTTTGCTTCCACTTGAAACAATGTCTGAGAGGTGCAAATGGAAAAGCCATTATCTTGAGATTTTTTTGTTGAACTGTCTCATTACTGAGGGAATTCCCTCAAGCAGTCTTATAAACAGATCATTCAAACAACTTGTGCTGCCTTTATGAGGAAAACAAGGCAAATGAAGACAACAAGATCCAAACTGCCCAACATCAGCAAGGAATCATTTACCTTAAAACACATGTGATAGAGAACACAAAAGCGTGGGGCTTTTTATCATCATGTTTGGAAACCAGTCTAGATGCAGCATCACGAGTGACTGCCCCTGTGAAAGGATATGATCCAACCACGACTAAAGCCAAGGCCATCAGAAAGTACTCAAATGTCTCCCGGTCTCCTCCCATGTACCTCAGAACATTTCCACATAGAAGACCACATGTTCACAAGCTACAGGAAAAAAAAAAAAAACCAAAACCATGCATTGCAAAGAAAAAAACAATGCTGTGAAGTAAGGCTTGGGTTTAGCATGAAAATATGAACTTTGTCTTTCAAATGGGATGATCCCATTCACTTAAGGTATGCATTACTGTTCACAGGCAGATGGTGTACATGTGTGTTTTGCGTGTACACACACACATACGTATACATACACACATACACACAAATGGATAAATGAAAGTGATTTGGCTGAATGGAACCAAACTCCTGTGAGTGTAGCTGTCTTTACATATAAGGATCAAATTAAGGAGACTCACTAGACAGAACAAACTACATTTTGGAAGCTAAGCAGGGAAAAGACAAGTGATCGCTTTGAGGCTTCCTCAAGTATTATATTTTATTTCGAATGTCTAATCATTACAAAACAGATCTGAAACCCATGCTTGAGAACCTGCAGTTTTCAACAATAGGTAGCCTAATTTCAAGAAACCAAAAGCAATTGCAAAAATATTTATTGAAATTGCTTTCATGGAAACAATGAGAAAACACTATAAAAATGTTAAAAATATTAAATCAACTTGACTGCTGCTGTATCTCATGAATTCAACAAGATCCTAGGCAACAATAATATTTAGAATAAATATTTTCCTTATGGGAATAGCATTTTCCCTCAAATTGACCAGATGATATCAATTAAAAAACACAACACAAAGATTAGATACAGAAAACCCATCTACTGACTGAAAAACAAAACCGTACTCCAGTGAGTACAGTGCTTGTTTAAGATGACATTTACTTTTCTTTCCAAAGATCTTCTTTCACAGGTTATTTTCCCTTAAAATTTTTGAACTAATTTCACGTTTGACAAAAATGTGTCCTTCAACACTTGAGAACACAACCACTGCGCTGCAAAATACTGCACACACACAACATTAATATATCGAAGATAAATCCAACACTGATTTCAAAATTAAGCCTACCTCAAAAAAAAAAAAAAAAAAAAAAAAAAAAAGGGAGACAAGGCAATAAATAAATAAGTCATACAAAAATACAGTAACTTTCTACGTAAGACACCATCTGTTCCAAAAACAAGCAAACAAACGAAAAAAGCATGCTGCAGCAAGCCACAGGAGCTACAGCTATGAAAAGCCCTTGTAGAGGAGCCAAAAGCTGTACTGAGCAGTTTTAGGGGCTGTGGAAAGAAAGCCATACTAGCCATTGCAAGATGGAGGCAACCTACAAGGTGCTGCGTGGGACCTTACCAGCCCTCCCACCATATTCTGGGAGGGCAGCTCACACTGTGGGAGCCTAGGGCTGCAGTGTGATGATGCACCAGCAAGGCAGACACTGAAAACAACTGTCAGTTACCTGAGGTTATGGGGTTTTGCTACATCTGTTTTACAGGGAGCTATGATTCCTCTCCAGAGCTACAGATATTGAATGCTGAATTTACCTAACTCCACCACAGATTGTCCCTCTGCTGATGCTTCCTCCTGCTCTTTTACTATGAAGTCTACTATCCTGACCCAGATGTAGTTTACAGAACACGGGACCGGACATCCTCATATGCCTACTACTCCAAAGGCTCATTAAAAACAGGAGCTGCTACTACACACCAGGTGCTTGTTCACAGTTGTGTGCCTTACAGCAAATCACATATAAGTTTTCCAGCCACTCAGGCAAAGAGGAAATCAGGAGAGACCCAGATCAAAGAAAGAGTAAGGGGTGCGCTGTTATGGTTAGGGAGGCCAATTAAAGTATGCATCCCTTTCTTTCCAGCTGGCAAAGTCTTAGGTACTTGGGATTAGACAGTAAGTTTACTTCTACATATTCTATTATTCATCAGGCACCTTAAAAAGATACCCTACCTTTCTAGCCATTGGTTGCAACAGCACACCAACTACAGGCTTCAGGGCACGGTTTGAGTTCCTCAGACCATGCTTTCACTCTCCATCACCTCCACATAACAAACAATGGAATTACAGAACCCTGGGCAATTAGGAGACCATACCTGGATTAGAGGGAATTCATGAGCCAACATATTATCATAGCTCTAATTAATAAAATAGTAAACTGTGCAATTACAGTGGGTTGTACACATACCTCAGGGTATGCAGTAAGGCACAAATTTAGAAATGGAATGCTTCCAACAACCAACAACAACTTAAACAGGCAAGGATCCTTATCAAACAATTAGGTTACTCAAGAACTACTCCAATAACTGGCCCCTTTTGCCCAAGGTTATACGTTTTAAAATCATGTCATAAGCTTTGGTTGATACAGGCTTTTTCCTATTTTTTTTTTTTATTTTCATTTTAGCACATTAAAAAAGTTCACCTCCCCTTTCTTTAATCAACCCAACAGGTACAAGGCTCTTTTAAAGTTGCATTTAAAAGTGTGAAACTGCGAAGAAAAACCCAAAGATCACTGTTAAGCAAATGCAGCTCAGCATTACTTCACTGCTGAGTTTCACACGGAAAACAAAACACATAGGACAGATCAGTTATACCACAATCTTATTATAAACAGTTTTCTTATGTCTTTTTTTTTTAATGCTGAACAATACAAGCAGAAAAAAAAAAAAAAAAGCAACAAGACAAACAAAAAAGCCTCAGCAATAACATCATTTCAAACAAGGAGGTATGAAACCACATTTAAAAAAAAATAAATGGCAGTATGCACAAACTGAGATGAAATACAGATTTCTCAAATCCTCTTCAGAAGCAGTTCCAGAACCAAGTGATAAGGTTTCACTGATCAAGCAAGCGTACAAGTAGGTAAGGTACAGTACAGAACTGCATTTCTTTGGCCAAGAAAAACACGGGTACAACCCCACCACTCATGTTATGTAATTCAACTGGCATAGCTGTTTTCTAGTACATCAGACTGTAAATAGCCACAAAATCTATTTATTATACTCTTGGTTTGCCAGACAGCCCACTTGACAGAGAAAGTGTCTGTCCAAAATTGGTTTAATTTATTCCCTTGCTTGCTAGTTAAGTGGGCTGAACTATTGAGCAGGATCAAATGATACTTCAACTGAAATAAATCAAAACAGTGCATAAGCATATGTAAAGAAAATTACCTGCAAGCATCAAGCAAGATAAGAAGGTGTTCCTCATTGTATTCTGAGGGTAATTCTTTTGAGGAGGAATCAGTGCAAATCAGAGGATGCTATTACCAAAGCCATGATGGTGATTTTTAATCAACCTTAGTCACTCATCAAAACAGACACGTATGGTTTACAATCTGACAGGGACTTTAAAGCTGAAATACTAATATTTTTTAGATTGAGGACTTAAAGTTAGAGGGAGACTTGATCTGACTAAAATAACTTGTTGGAGACAATTATAATCCACTGCAAGTCATACTCAAACCTTCCCTTAACATATTATTAAACTTCCCCTCTAGACTTTCATTCACTGTACATCCAGAAATGTCTATTTAGTACCCTTCTCACTTTCTTCTTGAATTACTAAGGCAGTGCATGAGAGAGAAAGTAAATTATAAGGTTTCACTCCTTTACAGAAAATATGCTGCACTGAAGTTTAGAAGAGGTGTGTGTAAAGGAACTCCACTGTCCATGAGTCTTTCTCTTGCCTGCCAGGTAGAGGGCGATCTGGAGAGCAAGGGAAGGAAAATCAGGGCATGCCTACAGAAAGCTACTTCACAATTTCAGTGAAAGAACAAACAAAAACCAAGATGCACTACTGTAAAGCATCACATAGAGGACACAGACCAAAACTAAAGCAGAAGTTCCTATCCTTACACACTTACCTTCTACAAGTGAATGCATCCAGACTAGCTTTCCATCATGGAAGACTAGGGAAACTGAAATATGTACAAACCAGAAGCAAAACAAGCATTAACATGATGCTGTAATGTTGACTTTGCTCCAAAAGACAGATTTTGGAGGACCCAATATATGCTCATTTCCTTCCCTATTACTCTCTCACCTCTCTGCTGAGCTTGTTCATAAGAGCACTACAGAGAGTGATGAATATTTGCCTACAAAGAGACCACTAACCAACTTAATGGAATCAGGGTGCAACCCTACCTATGGCAGGGAGGTTGGAACTAGATAATCTGTAAAGTCCCTTCCAACCTAAGCCATTCTATCTGACAACAGTTTTCAACTATTAATGAGTTAAGCTAAAAGCAAAGAAGAGAACATTAATGTTCTTTGTCATCCCTTTGTCTCCTGACATTTTTGCAGACAAAGTCCTGGCAATAACAAATTAAACCATAGAAAGGTACTATGGAAATTTTCATACTACTTTGTACCAGTACTAATCTTACTTCTTTTAAAAAAATGTAGCTGTCTCAAACATGTACTGTTAGTTACACCATCATATGCAGTAGTTTTATTAATACACAATTATTTTCTACCAATAATTAACACTGCTCACTATGATAAATTATGTCAAAGATGAGTAAAGATTTGTATATATTTTTAATTAGTAATTAAGTAGATCAGAGATTAAAAATAATGATGTGAACAATACATATGTAATATGCATCAAATTTGGCAGAAACTTAATAGTGCACGCTCCATCCTAACTTCATTGCCATCATACCGAACTACTGGGGAGGTATAGACAACCTATTTGGAATTGCTCTAGCTCTCCAAGAAACACCATCCTGTGAAGTTTTTTTTCACATCATATCAAACATCACAAAGCACCATTTCAGTAACATCATTTCCAACTCAAGTGTATTATAAATGACTCCTACCCTTACACTTAACCACAACTGCACGTCACAATTAAACACACGTAGCTTACGCATTAGTTGAGCTTTAAGGAAACAAAAATTCTAGCCAAACAGAGCAGTCAAAATATTCTCTAACTTCTGAAAAAAACCATGCTGCTACTCTAAGATCATGCACAAAATAATAGAATGGACTACAAGTCCCATTTGACACAATTTTACTAAGAATTTTGAAAACAATTGTATTGACATAACTTTGCAGAGATGTCAAAACAAAACTGCTTTACTCTGAGCCTAGTATCATGACCTTCCCTGGTAATCAAAACAGACTATCATATCACACAGCACCAAGAAGTCTGATGTTATGGTCTGAAAGTTCATAGTTGAATCGTATCTTTACTGGTGTCGAAACTTTTATTGACTAAAAGAGCATTGGGATTTAATTCTAGGAGTCTACAAACATCTGGTCAAATATGAGTAACTCTCTCACTAGAGAACTATTTCCAGCTACAAAAACCATCTTCCTAAGCATAGCTGATGTAAAATGGGAAAAAGTCAAAGTTTGTTTCTCTCTGTTGTCACAGAAGACTGAACTGGACTCTCTCTTCTATAACGTTAACAGTAGAGTTTTAGAAACTCAAATCTCATGATGAATCTCTGTTCACAGTTGTCACAGAGGATGCAGTTAGGCACCGTCAGCATGCACGGATGTCAGCTACAGACAGGCTTACACTAATCTCTAGAGTGCTTCTTTACCATTGCTGATTCGTGTATGGAATGCTATGAAATCACTCTCAAACACCACCTAAACTGGCAATAGAGCACACAGTGACACATTTTCCAGGTAAGTTAATTATTTCAGTTGCTTCTGGAAGGTAAGGGACATGAAACTCCACATACTTTGAGGACCCTTCTGAACAGACCGCACTCAAATGCCATGCACACAATGACGAACACTGTTAATAGATGCCAGCAGCTCAGTCGCTGTTGAATACTGACTTTGGTCTAAACTAAATAGTTTTTGCTATAAACTAAATACTTCTTGCTCTAAACTAAATAGTGTCATGTCTTGTTGTCAAGGATGGGTAGCTCCAGTAATTATTCCATACTATTATTTCTTGACATACTACACGTGTTTTGTTTTAGTGCAAACCACAAATTGAAAATATATCAATACAGAGAAGGGGCCATCTCTCAAATTTAACAAAAAAGAACAATACACACTGTCAAGCAAGACTAATTCTAATAACCCTGATCTGTCCTGTTAGCTTTTTTTTTTTTTTTTTTTTTTTTTTTTTAAACATAAAGCTGCTTTCTGCCTAAGCACAGACACCGCTTTATGGAAAAACTGTTCATTAAATAATCTTATTTCAACAAAATTAAACATTCTGCTCTATTACATTCTCCGAGATGATATCATGTTCTACTACGTGTAATTGGATATTTCTTTCAGCCTTTTAAATTGCTTATTAGAAAACATCCCGTATCACTGCTTCCTCACAAGCCACTCAAGAAGGAATGCACACCCAGGCTCCAGCAGCCCACCACCAAACCCAGCACGGGGAATTTCCAGGCACGCCACCAGAGTCCAGGGAGGATGAGGTTAGCCCGGTCAGCACAGGAGCAACACCAGCCCTCCGCAGCCAAAAACAGGTCCAACATTCACTATAAATTGCAGAAAATAATCTGTTATTGTTCTTGTTTATTTTTTCTGCTTTGGTATTTTGTGAGGGTTTTCTTACAAAGAGGATCAAAATATTTTAATGCATTACCTTTAAATGCCATCTGACTTTCTAATTTCAATTCCCCTTGACTCCTCTAGTTTTTACCTTTCTACTGAACTGAGCTACACATGCAAATAATCTATCTGCTCTCCTTCATACAGAATTTACTATAAACCACTGTTTAAAAATTAAGCTTTCTGTAGCAATCAAACATGGAGTTTCTCTTTTGCAACACAAGAGCCACAAAAACATAACTTCTAATAATTACCATACATCCTTTTTTTTTTTTTTTTTTACCTCTTCACAGCTTCCATAAATGAGAGATTTCAGTCAGAGCTGCAGGACTTTATTACAGCTTAGTGAAGCTGCAACATTCTTAATATGTGTGGTGTTTTTTTCCTGCAGGCAGAAATTTCTTACATATTGGAGTGGCAATTTTCAGACTTGATAAGTGTATTAGAAGAGAACCGTCGAACACAAGTAAAAATGAAATAAAAACTAAAGCCCACCATAAAATTATTTTCTGTTACACAAATTGAGGTGCAACAAATCAAACCCAAGTGTGCATCAAGTGGCCATAAACACCTTGCCAAATACTTTTGTACAATATTTACAGTTTTTACACCAGTTTCAGAAGTTTTACAGTTTTCCTATTGAGATCTGAACTACTTTGATAGGGGCAGAATGTGAATAAACACTCAGAAAAAAATGATAAAAATCACCACACAAGCTCATCATACCAGCACAATCAAACGCTGGGGGAACTTCTATCAGACAATTACAACCACATTGTTGCAATGTAGAACTTCAAGACTACCATCAAATTTTCTGGAGCACAAGCCCTGAGATTCCTATCCAAACAAAGAGGGGAAAAAAAAAACAAACAGCATGTATAGGTTTTGGCTTACTCAGACAAACACATTTGCTGGCAATCACAGCAATCAGTGACAAAGGCAAAGGCAGCATTCAATTTCAAGAAAGCAGTAAAAGAGGCATGCCTAGGGCAGGAGGAGCAAATACGGAAACACGGGCAATGCTGTGAGCATAAACAGTTGTGGTCCACATTCAACTGTTATTACTCTGGTTTACTGTTTTACAGGTGTACAAATGCGCCCAAAAGGCAAACAAAAATAAGCACCCAGAATGCACAAAACTTCCTCACATGAGGTAACTCCTATTCAGACTGTATTAATCATAGTGAGAAATTAATCACGAGAAAATAAGAAACAAGCAAAGAGACTTTTAATTTGACAGGCAGCGTTACACATGACACTTTTACGTCCTCTGATTATTTCACATCAGGGATTTGGAAACAGCACATCAGACTGCTCCTGCAGCCCAAGCCCTCTCATCTCTCTGCCACGTCCATAGCTTAACGAGAAAGATTCTGAGGAAGAATCTTACTAGGGACATCCCACTGCTAATGAGTGGTTAGTTAATGTCAATTGTTTCACTTATAAGCAAAGCTCATTATTCTAAAACCAGAAGTATGTGGTGCCTCTTGTTTGCCACTTGAGCAAAGAACCCAAGGAGTGGATGTTCCCAGAGGCTCACACAGCCTTTACGCTGACTGACGACTTCTCAAAGTCCAAGGAGAGGCTCTCCAGTCGGATACAATGGAAACACTTCCAACCCTTACACCTACAAAGGATTTCTGCCTTCAGGATGTCAGACAAGTGCTAATTTCACTTAAGAAAAAATGCAGCCCCAATGAATTGCTTTTTAATATTTCCTGCTGAAATAGAACTGCTGTTGCAAAGTCTTCCTACAGAGAGAAACAAAACCGTACAAAGCTGCTATTTCCTAATAAAACAGCACAGACAGCTTGAAACTGACATTCTTATGTGATAATTCTGTGCTACTTTAATTAAAAGCAGCATCCAAAGTACTGATTGAAGCATACCAGTGCAAAACACTGTTCTCCATTTTCTATCTAGCTTGCATCTCCCCTCACAATTTCTTTGCTTCTTCAGGAACTGCCAGACAGTTCCTCCTACTGACAAAAGGGGAGTTACATTACAGTAGAAAACCAACTAATTTCAAAAATAGCTGTTCTAATCCATAACACACTGCTTCAGAGACACAGCTTATGAAATCTGTTGAGAAAAAAACAAGCTGTCTCTTTAAACAAAATAATTTTTAAAGCAGTATAAGCATAACTTATTGGACTTTTCAAAAAGCAAAGGTACGCAACCTGCACATACAGCACATTTGTTGGGCTCCCAAGAGGATCAGCAATTAACACTCCCTGAAGACTGGGACCCATCACACCTCCTGCTGGGATGACTGATGGTTTATAAGCAGGTGCTCTCAGGTTCAAACATCTCTTCTCCATTGACCAAGGCAAGACAAGTAAAGCACTATCCCCTCATCACAACACGAGGAACCAGCCCTTGCGGGACCCAGCTTAAAGTACGAGCAAAGGCAGCTGGAGAAAGCCAGAGCTCCACTCTGATGGTAGAACTGGAATTGCGACACACAGAACCAAGTGAGAATGATCTGGAGGAGCTAAACCCACCTGCAGAGCTGGATGCAGCATGATCAGTGCAGCCAACCACAGCACGCTACAAAACCACACCGTGCTGAAATGCAAAGATAGCTTGCTAGTATTTTACAACACCTGACAAGCCACATAACCGACCTTCCCACCTACAGCAACACGCAAACAGCAAGCATTGCCCTCCTGGATGGGACGTGTTGCAGTATTAGCTAAGTTAATCCCCTGCACACAACACGCGGCTCCCTATTCCCCTTACCGGCCAGTAACAGTAATTCCCCTGCTGATGGCTTGAAAGCCATGAGAAGAAGGCCATGCAAAATGGTACTCATTACTTTCATTTCTGTGTAAACTTAGTTCAGAAAAACAGCAACCTGAATAAACACTGACATCTCAGGCTTAAAAAGCTTCCAGCTCTATTACAAAGTTCGTCCCCATAACCGATGGCCAGCTGTATCACAGTTAAAAGCCCAAAGAATGGCCTTGTGGGGGTGCCACCACACAAACCAAACACGATGCGCTGCCAAGGGCTCAGGCAGACACATGTACCATTATTCAGCAAGGACCACATGAATTCATATGGCTCTCTGTTTTGTCTTCATAGTAACAAGAAGGTTTGTAAACAGATCTCACATATGAGGCAATCAGTCACTCGAGAATCTAAAAATCTGCCTGCAAATGGCCGATCTGTACTGCCACAGCCTTTGGGTGCACAATTAAAGGTCTCCTGCACGGGTGCCTTGCGGCAGGAGCTGCTCCTTCTGCTCCCAGCACAGCAGCGACGCTGCCACTACTGCAGCGGGATGCAGACCTGGAGCAGTGCTGTATGCTGCAAACCTTCAACACTGGATTGCTCTATCAACAAAAGTGATGGCAGCACGTTGGTTTGTCCCACGCTGCCCTGTTGCTGTCCTTTGCATGGCTGACAATCACAGCAGCCTTAAATGCACTTAGCGGAGACGGCAGTGACTTTGAAAGGCTCACGTGGGAAAATGCCTCCCAGCCTCATCTAGACAGCAAACGCTTTTTGGAAGATGAGGCAAAGCAAAAAAGGAAATCTCACATAATCCATACCTAAAGATTCAGAAGCATCTGCTAACTGGAAGTGTAAGGCAAGATTCCACTGTTAATGAACACAACCTCCCGGTTACCGAGCGCCCACGCCAGCACGTCCACAGGCTGCAAACTCGGCGCTCCTATCGGTAGGGACAGACGCGCTGCTCGAGCCTGGCCGCTATCACCTTCACGGCCAAAGCACGGCGGGCTCCGTGCCGGCACCCCCAACCTGGGGCGGCCTGGGGCCAGCAGCTCCCTCGGCTCCCGCAGCCCGACAGCCGGCGCTCCGCCACAGCGGTCCGCAGCGCGGGTGCGGGAGAAGCAAACAAATTAAGGAGCAGATAGAGCGGTACCCTCAGCTGAGAGGGCACACGGGGTGCTCCATGCCCGGCAACGTTCGAGCAAGGTCAGGGTTACTGCAAAGTTTGCTCCATTTCAGTAAGAGAGAAGGAAAATTACCCGGCTACACATTTCCACTGACTCCACTGCTATCAGTTTGATTTTGAAAACTGCCTAAGAATTACTACAATAACGACAATTTAAAAAGCCCTTTAATATTTGAACAGAAGTTTAATTTCTACCGTTTCCATATTAAGGAAAAAAAAAAAAACAAACCCAAAACCCACGTATCAAAACAACGTTTGCTCATCACCTCCGACTAACGCGAAAAACAGAGTTCCCTTTCTGGGAAACGGAACGCGGAGCGCCGTTATCGCGGGGCGACAAGGCGGACTCCCCCCGCACGGCCCGGCCCGGCCCGGGGTTCCCCGGCCTCCGCCGCCCCGCCCCGCCGGGGCCCGCCACCGCCTCCCGGGAGCGCGGCGCGAGGTGGCCGCGCCGGGCGCGGACGTGCCGCTTACATAACCGCCGCCGGCCGCTCCGGTTACATAAGGGCTCGCGCCCCCGGCAGCCCCCGCGCCGCCGGCCACCTCCCGCCGCCGCTCCCCGGAGGGAGCCCCGCGGGCGGGCGGGCGGGCGGGCGGGCGGGCCCCGGCCGAGCCCCTCGTTAACCCCCTTCCTGTAGCGTTCACACGTCATGGAACATTCCCGGAACGGGCCAACGTCCCACCCACTTCGGGGAACGGCCGCCGAGGCGCAGCGCGCGCACACGCGGCCCGGCGTCCCCGCACCCCCGCCCGGACCCCCCTGCGGCCGCCGCCGCCGTCGCCGCGCCGGGTGGCCCCGGGAGCCACCGCGAGGAGAGCGCGGCCCCCCCGCCGCCCGCCGGTGACCATGCCCCTTCCCCGCCGCGGGAGGGCATTACGCAAGGCGCTGCCCTCATCTGCATACGGTCGCCGGGTATTCCCCGCGCCGCTCGCGGCGTGACGCCCGCGCCCCCCAGCCGCCCCGCCGCACCGAGGCGGCACCCCGCCGGCCCCGGCCCCGCCGCCGAGCCCCGGCCCCGCGCCGTCCCCCGCTGTCATCCGGACGGGGGGCGGCTGCGGCAGCGCTGCCGCTCACCTGGCGAGTGGCCGCGGAGAGCCCTCCCGGTGCCCTTTTGCTGCCGCCGCTCCCGCCGGGCGCTCTCGTCGCTCCGCGCCGGAGTGAGGTGGCCGGCGGCGTTGCTTTATATAAAGACAGACAGCGGTATTCCAGCAGCCAAAGGGGCGTCTGTTTCACGTATTTATCTTAAGGTAGATCATCGCTCTCCCTCCGCTCGGCAGAGACCGGCATCGGCGAGGCGGCGGGCGGGCGGAAGGGAGAGAGAGAGGGAGGGAGGGAGAGAGAGAGGGAGGGAGCCGCGCTCCGCAGCCGCTCGGCCGGGCTATTCCTGGCAGCGCTTCCCAGCGCACAAGTTGCA
Organism: Tetrao urogallus; assembly: GCF_951394365.1. Classification (NCBI taxonomy): domain Eukaryota; kingdom Metazoa; phylum Chordata; class Aves; order Galliformes; family Phasianidae; genus Tetrao; species Tetrao urogallus. The sequence goes on along the minus strand of NC_136814.1, from coordinate 51,845,993 downwards.
GGGCGGCGAGCGCGGGGAGCGCGCCGCGCGTGACGTCACCGGGTCCCCCCGCGCGCCGGCGGGGAGCGAGCGGGGCGCGAGCGGCAGCGCCCGGCCGCGGGGTGATGGGCGCCGCCCGCGCGCGTGTGCGTGTGTGTGTGCGCGAGGCGGCGGGAGGCGGCGCGGGGAGAGGGAGAGGTGCGCCGGGAGGGCGTGGGGGGGGCAGGGGGCCGGGCCTGGGCCGCTCCCCGCCGGAGGAGAGCGCCGCTCCCCCTCCCCCTCCCCGCGGAGGGAACTCCCAGGAGAGCCGGTCCCGGCTTGCCATGCACGGGGACTGCGCGTCCTCCGGCCCGAGAATTTCCTCGGAGGACGTGGGAGTCTCCTTCCCCCGCTCTCCTCCCTCCCTGCGCGCCGCCCCCCGGGCTCTCGCCTGTTCGGGATCACGTTATCTGTCGGGAAGCGGAACGCAGCGCCGGGGCTGACGCTGCCCCGGCGGCCGACCCTCACTCGCCCCCGACGCGCGGGGGCACGGCGCTGCCGCGGCCCCAGAGCCGCGGGCCCTTCCTAACGGCCGCCGCCCTGTCAGCTGCCCTCGTGGTACGGGGGGGGCCGCTGCCTCAGCCCGCTGACGGCCGCCGGGGCTCGCGCCCCCACCGCCGCCCCCCCAACATGCCGCCGCTTCTCACGGGGCCGCCCGCAGCCAATGAACGCCCGCAACGTCGGGCGGCCGCCGCGGGGCGGGGCGAGCCGGGGCCGCGCTCCCGCCGCAGTCCCCCCCTCCGCCGGCGCCGGGAGCGGAGCGGCCGCAGGGGAATCCCCACCGGCGGGGCGGGGCCGCAGTGCCGTGCCGAGGGCGGCGGGGCTCTTCGCGGCACGGGCGCGAGCAAATGTCTCTACACGGCTCCCAGCCCCTGGGGGCTGCGGACCCTCCAGCGGGGAGTCCCGGGGCACCGCCGCGCTCCGTGCCGGGGCCGGGCACCGCCGGGCCGCGCTGCCACAGGGCGAGGTCCTCCTTTACAACGGCTGGCGGCTGTTAGGTGCAGGGCTCGCACCCGCGGGCACCTCGGTGGTCAGGGGACGAACCCGAAGCCTGTCAGCACGCCCGCCTGTGTTCCCTTGGTTTCTCGTGCGACGCTGCTATTGCTGACACCGAGCGCTGCCCGACAGAGCTACTCTGTCTGACCTTGGGCTCGCAGCCTATTTGATGCGGTGTCGGGTGAAATCAGGGGCAGGCAACGGTGCCGGGGGCTGCTCTGAATGGAGGCTCTCCCGCCCTACTGGGCGGCCGCGAGCTCTTGAACCTCTTACTTCACCCCGTTCAATACGCCAGCGCCGTTTGGTTCTCCCGTGCCGCTCTCGCAAGACGTGACCAGCTCACGCACAGCAACACTCAGCGTCCAGAGTCACATTAAAGAAAGCGTTTATCAGACACTGTCCTGAAAGCAAAGCAGAAAATGCTCTCTCAGTGACAGCTTTTCAAAATCAGGGCCTTTTTCCCATTACGTTAGTTAACCTCAGCACGATTCCCTACGTGCCCCCTACTACGTTCTCTTCCTCAGCACGGCAGCATCCAAGCCGGAGCCTCCTCCGTCCCCACCGCTCCACCACGACCGCAGCGGGCGCTCCTCCCGGGGGAGAGGCCATAGCTGCAGAGAAAGCGCCGGCCGCGACCCGCAGCAGGTGGGACAGCCTTCCTCAGCTCCTGCCAGCAGCTCCGTGGAGAGGCAGCAGCTGTCCGAATCACTTTCTCGCGCCTGGATGTGGCAACAACGTAACTTAATAAGGATGCCTTTGCACCATCCCGTCTGTTTCCTCCTAGTTTGTTGGTTGCTTGCTTTTTTTTTTTTTTTTTTTTCCCCTTTACGTTTACATCCAACAAACCTATTGCTCTACAGTGAGAACTAAGGGAGTTTTCAGGTGTGAGATTTGTGAGATTTACAGCTGTTATTTAAGGACATATTTTGTGGATTTATCAGAAAAAAGTCATCGTTGCTGCTGGGAAAGCGCCTTGGCCGCCACAGCCACTGCTGGTAGCAAATGCAATAAAGAACCACAGTATTCAGCAGCGATGTTCGCAGTTTATTAAACACTATAAATTATTCTGAAAACTTGGTCTGATCTCAGAACATACAGAATCCATCAGTTCTGTAAATGGTGCTGCTCCCTAAGCAGATAATAGAAAACATTACATAACTTTTCTACAAGTTTCAGCTTTCCTAGTTGAGTTGAAATGTCAAATCACCATTCCCAAAATAGCCAACAATTTGAAAGGAATTCATCCTGTTTTCCTTTGGGAAAAAAAATCACTTGGTCCCTAAGCTGGGACCTGCAAAGCTCTTACCCATCTCTTCACAGAGTTATTACCGATGTAGCCCCTCCAGAGGACTCTTTCCACACCTAAGGGGGGTTGGTGCCATCCATCACGAAACCGTCAGGAGGGGCTGACTGGAGGAGTGCTCCCTGTCCCCTCCACAGGGGCTGCAGCACTGCGCCCTGGGGCTGGGGGAGGTGGGAGACAGAGCCCATAGGGCTGCACAGCCTCCTGGTTTGCTCTGGATAGTGAATGCATCAGAAAGTCAGCCTGCACAGCAGCATTTCTCCCACTAACTGCGTGGACTTTTATTTTCAGAGGTATTTACCTTCTGCTGACCCCTCTGGAACAGATAACCAGCAGCCATGAGTTTCACATATCAGTCATTTAATACCATAAAGCACATTTCCAGCCACAGTGCTCCACCTTCCCACTTGAGCACATTGCTTTCATGTTGCTCAATTGCCCTCCCACCCTCTGAGAAAAGGCGCTGCTGGGTCACCCTCCCAGCACCTCCATGGGTGTTGTATGACGCAGGGCTGTCACATCTTGTTTATCTGCCCTCCTGTGCAAACAGGAGCAATCTTTCCTCACAGGGAGTGTGCCTGGGACTCCTCCACAGAGAACAAAGGAGTTCCCATGAAGCATTTATCTGCAACAGCTTTGAGCTTCCACAGCACCAAATGGTGGGAGGGAGCCCAGGCCAGTGTGGTTGGCTCAAGTCAGTCACTGTGCAGATACCTCTGGCCAAGGGCCAGAAGGAAGGAGAGTATTATTTGCCTGGTAGTGAACAAATGGATCTATTTCCTGAAGGAAAAAAATATATTTTTTTCTGCTATATTGAACATTCCCCCTCAAAACAGTGGTTTTCTGCACCAAAAGCATTTCCAGATGCAGAATGAGCATACTGTGTGTGATCATCAGCAGCTTGATAATAACATGTCATCACCTGACCCTGCAACAGGGAAAGAACGAAAAAGACCGAACTGTCTGAAATTACGTCCCTTTGTGGGAATATTTTTTAAAGCTTATGAATTCTGGGAAAGGAGTCTTAAATAAAACATGATGATTTTTAACCACTTCCATTTTTCACAGCTACTTAGCAAGCCGAGTAAGAAAACATACAGTGTTGACCAGAAACTCAGCCAAGTGACTGCATGCACTTCTAACGTGAGATAAACAAACCCTGAAAGCACTACAGCCAGACTTCCCTTGATCATTCTCGTTAATGTCACAACCCAATTAGGGTTCTGAGAGACCCTCACTTTTAGACACTTGTGGAAAATATTTTGCCTTTCTAACAAGCAGTGATCTCAGCACTTGATACTGCTGGTTATTTCTCCTTGGAGGAAAAGTAATAGCTCCCACCTACTTTGTATACTGCACTCAGTGGTGTGTTCACCCCACCCTTCCTGCTGCCCCACTTTTTCTAGGAACAGCTGAAGTAAGAGCCTGCCAAAGGCACAGCATGATTTAGCAACTTTTGAGTTATATATAGCTGAATAATTAAGTGCCTTTATTTTCTAAAAACTTACCTCTTTGTATTCCCATTAGGCCCGATAGACTTTCACTTAGCATGCTCCTCAAATAGGTGACTTTCAGTGTTGCATCATCTCCCAACCCAAAGAAAGCACGGGTGCTCCCATGTATGGAGAATTTCCATATGGGCTGGGGAGGGACAGAAAGGCACTCTGCTCTGTGTCCCAGGACACTCCCACAGGCCCCAGCACCCCACAGTACCTTTGCTCACAGCTGATCCAGAGCAAAGCGTGCCACCTGCTGAAGGACTTGGCCACCTCCTGTTGGATAGGGCTTCCTGCGGTTTCTTTCCCTTTCCTCAACTTAGCAGGCCTTCACACAAGGATTTTAATAAGGAATTACACAGAATCACAGAACTGTAGGAGTTGGAAGGGATCTCTAGAGATCATCAAGTCCAATCTCTCTTGCTAAAGCAGGTTTCCTACAGTAGGTTGCGTGGCAAAGCATCCAGGTGGGTTGTGAATATCTCCAGAAAGGGAAACTCCACAACTAATCATGAGGAATTAGTTTAATCAGCAGTTGGAAGGCTATGAAGATGCACATGAGGAAACATCATCCAGGCTAGTTCCATCTAACTGATGTGTAAGCAAGGCAATTTGAGATCGGAATAAATCCTCAGTCTGAAAACACATATAAGCCTTACTCCAACAATGCCACTTTTGTGGGATAAATATCAAGAATCGAACCTATACCTTTAAGATAGCTTAGACTTTGGGGCTAATCTGTACAACAAGTAGACATGTCGTTGTACTGACACCATGGCTCTTACTGTGTAGGTATTAGTGGGACTTTAAATGAGCAAACAGCTTCCTCCAGTCAGATAGCAGCTCCTTTTGGTAGCACTCCCTCCAGTCAGTCATTTGGTTGAACAAGCTCAAAAACAATTTTACAGTCATTGCCACAACTTGTTCGACACACCTAGATGGTGTCCTCTAGTTCACTGGCTCTTGTCATTAAGTTCTCCATGTAGTGTAATGCATCGCTTTCAGAGCATAACTGAAATGTCAAAAAAGTTGAAACATTGATCAGTGTTGTTTCATCTGTATTGTGGTGGCAGATCATAAATTAATATTTTAACAAGACAATGATTTTTATTAAAACCTGTGGGAGTGGAAACTGAACAACTAGTTATGAGAGCCTTTCATTTTCCAGTCTGATTTAAATTCTTCTCATGTATGCACAGTACATGATCACAACATCTAAAACTCTGATCCACTGAAATTAACAGTTAATGCATGTCTTTGAAGCTTATCATGCATCTGTATCGGGCTTGTTCATTCCTAAGAAATCTCATTCTCAAAAATTCTCATGAAAAAAAATAATTAAAACTTCAGTTGAAAAGTAAAAAATGAAATAAAATGTTTTCAAACTAAAATCTTAATGTATGCACAATTTGAGACATGTAACAGCTTGAAGTGTTTCTATCAGTTCTACCATATGTAGTCTTAACTACCCCTTCATATGGCATATTAAAATCTCTGTGATACCCAAAAGCATGCTTCTCAAGGTTTCACACAGGTGCAAGAAACAAAGGAAGTAAAGCTCATTGTCGGCAACCACAGATCAAGGAAAAATCAGGGAATTGAAGGGATCCCTCTAGAGGTCAATAATCCAGCTCCCCTGTGATGAACAGAGACACCTACAGGTAGATTAGGTTGCTTAGAGCCCCTTCGGCCTGACCTTGAACGTCTCCAGGAAGAGGCATCCACCACCTCTCTGGGCAACCTGTGCCAGTGCCTCAGTAAATCTAACTCTAAATATGCCATCAGAGTCAGAATATCCACACTAGCTATCAGTGACCAAAAATGGTCTAGGAGTCACTGTGGGCAGTACTGCAAGAATGTCAGTGCAGTGTTCAGATGTGGCCAAGAGGACAGATCAGTTATTAGGAGACAGATAGGGGAAGGACATAAAAGCTGCAGCATTGCATGAAGCCATGATGGCACATTTTTTTACAAGGAAAGGCTGTGGTGGAATTAGAGCAGAGTGAGAAGGAAAACCTAGAGTGGCTTCCCAACAGGACTGAACAAACCAAACCATCCCCAGACTGGAAGGAAGGTGCAGATGGGGAGCAAGAAAAGCACTGTGCCTGTGCCTACCTAGAGCTCCCAAGGCATGCCTCTAATGGAGCTTTTCAGGACCACAAAACAGTGGCCATCCTTTGGTGGCATCTAATCAATTATTATTAGTCACAAGGAGAGCATGAGCCGGAACTGAGCATGCACTGACACTCAGCCTGACAACCAGCAGGGTGCCCTGCCCTGCTCCAAAAGAAGGACCAGACAGATGATTTGGAAGAGGCAAACAATAAATTACATTTTCTACTTTAAAAACCCAAGTATATCAAAAGACTTCTAGCAAGATACTGATTTGTCATGATGTAGCCAACCCTAATAGCAAGAAGATCAATATAAGCTCTATTTTCGGAATGCTTATAAATGTGAAATATCAAGGTGAGAAACTTTGTATGAAGTTTGTATTTTCTGAACTTGTAATATTTTTTCAGACATTGTCACTCCAATTAGCTGGTCAACATATGTTTTGCATTTTAGAATCCACATAGCACTCATCTATAATAAAGAGATATGAAAAGGAGTCATTAGTCATATTCAGGAAACATGTTTCTGAAAAATTAATACATGACCAGTTGCCAGTAAGTAGCAATCTGCTACTTATACAAATAAAGTATGTTATAGAGCTACGTATTTTAATGATAGTCTTTAAATGTTAAAATTGCTGTAAACTGTAATGGAAACAACATTTCTCTAATGGAATACTTAATCTTACTTAAGACCCACTAAAGACAGCATAACGATTCCTACATCAATGGGAGCTGGATAAAATTGCATAGCTGGTATTGCACAATAAAGCATGAAGCAAAGCTGTGATGTAAAGGTATTCTTATTGCTAAGTGCAGGAACAAAGCGAGTGATTTTGGTGATGCTCTCTTGGGCTTGAGGTTAAACAAATGCTTAAGTGTTATGGACTTTACAATCCTCTGCCCTCCATCCTTTCTCATAGACAGTGACATTTCATACACACCTCTGGGAGAAGTGCAAGCGAGCCCAAAGCAGTACACTTAATAAAAGGTTTCCTTTCTCCAGCTACTAATATGAGTATACACGGTTTTCTTAGTTTTTGAGAATCACGTTAGTAGGCACTTCTAAATTAAAACGTCTGCATTCATTTACTGTTGCTGAGTAACAATTTTAATTGCGGTCTCAGGATAATTATGAAAAAAGACCGGAGATGGAAAAAAAAAAAAAAGAAAAAAAAAAAGAGTCATATTGTCTTTTTGGTCATTAAGGACATTGACTGACTGCTTAAAAAACATTTTTACCCTGAAGCTAAAAATTGTCACTGGCAATGTAATAAGAATATTCTGTTACGGAACAGCTGGGGATAGGCAATTGGTAGATACCAACACACAGAAATGGAAATTGACTCCTGGGCCTACAGCATCACCATCAGTGTTCCTGGCTCTCATTCTGTTTTAGTAACCAAGAGATTACTGAATGAGCAAATTAAAAGTTCCATGACATCTTCATTTGAACTGTAATTATATTTCAATACTCCATAAACGTTTGAAGCGGTAGAGGAGTTAACAGCAGCTGTAAGCAATGGGCAGGGAAAACTCATTCACACCCATACAGTAACTTACAAACCACTTTTTTGTCTTATGTTCTCTGCCCTAGGCATCTATAAAGGTCTGTTAAACAGCGTAGGTGAGATGCTTTTCTTTCAAAGTATCAAAATTACATCTTTGCAAAAAAAAGGATGTAAAAAAAATCCAAATATGTCTAAAGGCATTTCATGTTCCTGAATTGTAAATTAACACAGATGTTGGACAAAAAAAATATAAAAAAAAAAAGAATAAAAAAAATTAAAAAAAATCTAGCTGGCAGATCTAGTGAAATAGTGGGAGGCACCATGAGGAAAAAAAATCACTGTATCTGAAGATACAGCTTCAGACAAATGAAAGAAAGTAAGAGCAGAATACTTTTAACAGGGGAGACAATGGGCTATTTTGACAGTACATCAGCCTGATAGATTTGCCAGCCTTTGTCAGTGCTTGTCCTCCATCATCATCCCAGTAGGACTTCAAAGATTATCCAGGCATTACCCCTTTCATTGAATATAACAAGTTATTATCTGCATACACTGCACCATTCAGCTGAAGAGGAACATTTGTGGACAGCACAATACCTAAGTCCTAAGAAGACAGAAGGCTTCAAGTGCGGCTTCAGGGAACTGTTGTCAGAACAATCAAGAACAAGACCCTCTGATTCCTGAAATAGTTCAGTAAACAAACTGGGGAGATGTGACCAAAACTCAGAAGGCCTCACTCACACGATGCAAGACTTCATAGAATCAGAGAATTGTTAAGGTTGGAAAAGACCTCAAAGATCACCGAGCCCAACCGTCTATCCATCTCCGCCATGCCCACTAACCATGTCTCTCAATGCCACATCCACACAGTTCTTGAATACCTCCAGGGACACTGACTCTACCACCTCCCTGGGCAGCCTGTGCCACTGCCTCACAACCCTCCCTATGTGAACAAGTTTTTCCTAATATCCAATTTGAACTTCCCCTAGCATAACTTAAGGCCTCTCATCCTATTACTGCTATGTAGGAGAAGAGGCCAACACCAACCTTGTTTCAACCTCATTTCAAATAGACTTGGAAACCCTTTGTTTCCTTTCTGTCTCCTCAGGGCCACAGGAGCAGAGCAGCAGCCAGAAGCAGTGCACAAGCAGATGTTTCTTCATCACATAGGTCTCAATCCCAAACAAGGTGATATGGACATCTGATTCCAGGCCTGCAAATAATTGACTACCAAGCAGCCACTTGCCATGGGCAGAGCTGCTGCTGTGCTCCAGCCCCGTTCTGTACAATCAGGTGGAGACTGCCTCAGAGGACAGGATGGGCAGAGTTAGAGGATGGCTGAAATATTCTGAGGGAAATGAAGTATGTAGTGACAGGGGTTGAAGAAACAGGATTATGCTGGATGGAAAGAGAAGAAACACTGAGAAGGAAATCATTTCAATTCAGGTAGCACTTAATAACATGCTTTAAGTTAAAGCACGTGATTCAGTAAGTTCATACTGATATTCTGTGCACCTCCAGTCAGGCATATATTTGGGCAACTTGCTGAGCCAATGCTCTGCAGCAAAGTTCCCAAGCTGCTCAGAGTGATGTCAGTTCACGGCGCTTCTGAGTGTTGACACTCGTCCTTTGTCTGCCCCTCCATGCTGTCCCAACAGCTTCTCTGTGGGTGCTGGTACTGGGCAGGCCATGCTGACAGTGAGGACAGCTGCTCTTAGCACTGGCAGTGGGGCCTGCTCAGTGCAAGCAGGAGAGACTGGGGCAAAACCTTTTTTCCAGCATTATTAACGTGGCAGCAACACATCCAGCAATGGATGCAGCAACAGACCTGGACAGGACCTTTAGGCACTTGTCAGCCTCTACTCTGCGTGTCCTCATCTACCCTTTTCCTTTAGCAACTTGAAACAGAGATTTCAAGCTTATCTTGAATGAGGACTGCTAAATTTCTCAGCCTCCACAACCTTTTTCAGAAGCAGTTAAGTAAGCGTCATATCTCTACACAGACATGGTGTAAGAAACAGATCCAGCTACGTGACTGGAAATAAATAAAAAATAATAATTTGCATTTTCAGAACAAACATTTCTGATTTTTTTTCCCAAAGAAGTGTGTGACAGATGGTTTGAGTGAGGCATTCAAACACTACCAATTTCCTAGTGTTCTGTCAGCTATTTACAGTTTCTGTTGCACACATTAAACACTGAGAGCATTTTTCCCCCTAAACTTCAACCTGGTTCTTTAATGCATAATAAAAATACCTCTCAGATGTCCCATATACACACCATTGTAATGACAGTGTTTGAATTATTAGTCTCCATCATTTGATGTACAGTGCACATATAGACACAGTTCATTACTCTGGGAGAGACAATAAAATAACACTAAGCATTTAAAACCTATTAATCTGGATAGCACCGTTAGCATCAGCAATACTTCATTATTACTAAATTAAACTCATTACAAGTATCCTGAGTATCCAGTTAGGTTAGTAATAGACTGATTATCTAGCTATGTACATGAATGGCTTGACGGAATACATTGGGTATTGCTATACATTAATCTGACTGTTACTGTGCCGTTATCTATAACTCTGATAAATTATCTTTCATAACATGCAAAACAGCTAAACAATTTATGAAAGAATATTTAGAATGTTTTTATAGGTTACATGATTGATGTTTTCTTCCTCTTCCCTTGAGGGGCTAAAAGATCTTTTCCATCAACTCAGTCAGATAATCCTTGGTCACTATGAAATTAACTATGTATTTTTTGCCTTCAGATTTTATCAGACTTAGATTAAAGAAAACAGCAAGGAAGGCCAAACATAAAATATTTGAAGCAGCAGAAGCTGAGCTCCAAGGGCATCTCATCCCATCAGGTCAGAGCACTGCTAGGGCTGGCTGGACCTTGAGCTGTGACTCAAAAGACATCAGGTATTTAGAAGGGACGGAGTGAAGTTGGAGATATACGAGGGAAAATTTTAAGAATAAAGGTAGCTGTTATTAACTAAGTAACTGAAACATCTTTTTTTTTTATCTTTCTAAGGACACAGATATGAATGTTGTACCAGTTAACTGATTCAACTATTCGAAAAGCCTGTTATTTCTCATCAGTCCTACATGTGCAAAGTAGTGCGTATATGTGCATGCAATGCATACTAAAGTGTAGCATTCGGCTAAAAGTCAACTCCAGGAAGACAAGCCCTGAAGATCTTGCCAGTGGAAGCTGTCTCTTTATTGTGGCTGTAGTGTGACTGCTTCAAAAAAGATTAATTTTTTATTCTCCCAGGCCTTATGTAAGAGCAGAGAAACAGTCTTTTTCTACAGATGGGAAACTGAAGTTAAAAGATTATGACTTCACTTTGTGCTGGCAGGCAAGAAAATGAGGAGGAGCAGACCTCCCTGCTTCTTTCTGTGACCTTTCATGGGAAGCGGCTGCAATTTCTTCCCTTTTGGTTCATTTCCACCACACAGGTTTTGATGGGTTTTGTATACAGAACAGCAAGTGGGGTCAAGGACTTGATTCAATTCATCAAGAGTCAGACGTCAAAAGCAAGCAGTCTCTCATTGTCAGCAACTGTCTCCCATAAATGGAGGCAGCATATATGTACAGATATACAAACAACTCTTTCCCAGTGCTCTTCCTGAAGCAGTACAGCTGGGCTTTCACAGTGGCAAAGATGGCACATGCTACTTGTTTACCAGAGAGGGGAAATTTCTATGGCTGCCCTGGGCTTTACTCAAGGCATCAGAGAAGAATGTGGCAGAATCAGTGCCAAATGGACCTGGTCCTCAGTGTTGGCCTGATATCTTACCCACAGACAAGAGCACAGGCAAGGAGCCAGATCATACACCCAGAGCCCCAGGAGATCCAGAGCCCACCAGGTAAACTAAGTAGAAGCAGCAGGCTGGCATGGGAAGGGACGGACTGTGCCTTTGTCATTTGCCAAGTGCTCTTAATTTTCTGGTATCAGCCACTTGGTATTCAGTGCAGGTTTCTTAAGGCTGTCGTGATTTATCTTTGAATTAAGAGTGTATGTGATTGGGTCTTTTCTGATGAACTGACAGGGCAAGAACTTTCACACAAGAATCAGATTAGTTGACAGTAAAGACACACAGGATGTGTTGTGTGAAGGACATGAGTGGTTCTTGCTGTTGTTCCACTGAAATAACTTTGCTTTCCTGAGTGCAATAGGAGAACGTACTGAGAAAAGCAGTCTGAACGTAGCTCAGTGATATGAGACTGGCATGCTGGCATTAAGACATGCCCAGTACTTTACGTTGGCTTCTCACTGCTTTTTCCAAGGTTCAGCATTAATAATAATTCTTCTGAAAGTCTAATTGCTTTATGCAATTTTCCTGTGCGGAATGACTCAGTTGCTCAGTTCAAGAAAGAACAGATCTAATGAAGCCAGAAGCAAAATATACTGAACTTAAATCTTAGGGCATCTCTCAGCTTCACTTTTCTTTCTTTATGCATGGCTAAATGTATCTATTTTGAGGATAAAAGATGTAGCTTTTACCCACAAAAAGAACAGATTAAATAAAAGCAGCCCCTTTTTCTGACAGTCCTTCGATGAAAGGACTTGTTTTGTATTTTTGGTTAAAATGAACATACCAGCATTCCAACCTTTCCTGTGGAGGTTTTACTACAGCCAAACCCACTTGTGCCTTCATAGAGTCTGTCTGTCTGTCAGCCATGCACATGGCACATGGAGCCCTATGCATTGCTTGGCCTAGATCTGGTCATAGCAACTGCCAGGAGCCTGTTCCATGGAGACCTCCATCAGTCACGGCAATGATGGGGCAGGGACCTTCTAGCCTCTCCAAACAGGTGGAGATTTTGCAGCCAGTACTAGAAAAAGCCCCAGTCATGTACATGGTCCAGTTAGTCCGGTCTGTGTTTTCATGTGAAGGGAAGTTCTTTCTCTGGACAAGGAGGCTGATGTTATCAAAGGAGAAGACAGTGTTGAGAATCAGTTCTGCAGCTATCTCTGATGACTCTTCTCAACCAAGGAAAAACATTATCGTTAATGGGAAATCACATCCTTACTTGCAGGTGGCCAATGTTACTAAACTGACTTGTGTCTTCAACAAAAGCAGTCTTTGGTTTTGCAATAGAAGGGAAAAAGAGAAGGGAAGGGAAGGGAAGGGAAGGGAAGGGAAGGGAAGGGAAGGGAAGGGAAGGGAAGGGAAGGGAAGGGAAGGGAAGGGAAGGGAAGGGAAGGGAAGGGAAGGGAAGGGAAGGGAAGGGAAGGGAAGGGAAGGGAAGGGAAGGGAAGGGAAGGGAAGGGAAGGGAAGGGAAGGGAAGGGAAGGGAAGGGAAGGGAAGGGAAGGGAAGGGAAGGGAAGAGGATTTCTTACTGAGCTTTTTGTTTAAACCCTGCCTGCCAGTCTTTAGCCATAAACACTTGGAATTTTCTGATACTGCTGAGGAATAACATTCATCTGGCAAGTAATAATGATTTAATTAGTAAAAAAAAAAAAAAATCACCCAATTTTTTTGGTTTAGTTCCAGTGGTATCACTTTGAAATCTTCCTCATTAACTTCAGTTTTAATTTCTAATATTCTTATATTAAAAGTCCTGCAAAATGCAAGTGCTGGCAAAAAGAAAAAAGAGACAGTTCTCTAACTAAAAGCCTTACAAAAAATGTAATTTTCCATTGTAGCCATAGCAAAGATGAATGGTTGTAGGAAGAAGATGTAACTCTTCTTCTGGAGTGAATACCTTATAGTGGCAATTTTCTCTGTGAGAAATTGAATCTGGAAGAACTGCTTCCGAGTAAGTGGAACTTAAAAGATATATCACACTGGATCTCTATTTTTCTGTTATATATTTACAGTAACCTGATTGGTTCACAGCCTTAGCTCCTGGTAAAACTGAACTACGCCTGTAAGCGCTGGAGACGTCTTGAAATCTCTGTCCATTCTGCAATGCTCTTGGCTCTGGTGTACTAGAACACAAACATCTACTGTGTTCTCTCTAGAGCTATTTTTCAAAGATTATTTTCTCTGCTAACCACCTTTCACATGCTCAGGAATCTTGCATGTGCCCATTCAGGGAGAAATCAGTTATGTATGCCACGAATAAAGAATTCAGGAAAATGCATAATAGTCTTGAATTCATTTGTCAGTATTTGCTCAAATGCTTGAATACTTTTGACTGAGAGTTGCTTTTGGGAAGCAGTGAGGATTGCAGAAATAATAATGTTTTTCCCTGCTCTTTTCTTCCCCTTTTTAAACTAGTAACTTAAGGATTAAAACTTTTACCCAAGATATGAGCAACACCAGTTCTTTACCTGAGAGAGTAACCCAAACACAAGGCTACAAAGTCATGGTCATATACAAATGAGGCAGAGTCCATTCAGACTAGCTCTCCCCTGTCTGCACGTCAGCCTTAATAGCTAAACTATGGGACAGCAGAATTTTCTACCATTGTTATTTTTTTCCTTTGCATAAAACAAACAGCCAAGTCAACAGCCAAGGTCACAAGAAACCTTCAGTTTTGTTTCAGAAATGAAACCTGAATGCTAACCATCATAGTAAGAGTGTTTTATTACTTATACAAAATATACCGCCACCAAAAATAATTTAAAGCAGACTTCCCCTCTAGCATATCCTCTAGCATCTTGGACAGAATCTTTTCTGCTACTGGGAATAACTGAACTTTTTCATATTCCTGGTGATTGCTTTAATCATCGGATTGTTTGGGGAAAAGTTCATCTTCCAGTTGGTTATGTCCTTCCTTACTTGTGCTTTATTTTACCCATTTTTCCTACATTTTAATGAAAGTTCTTGTCCTAATTTGTCACTGTGCCCCATTTAATACATTGTCACAAGTCAAAGGCATCCAATTCACATAGAGTAACTACAGTCACATACTATTCCATTGGCAATGTTGATGCACATTGCTGTATCATACAGAAAACCATTGTTCACGCAGACTTTAGCAAGGCTGAAACTGTGTATTCTCCTGTTTCCTACATACATCCTCCTTCTTTCAGCCTTCTATTTTCTTACTTGCGGGATGCAGCCTTGAATTCTGCAGCATCTCAAGTTTGCTGATCAATCTTTGTGTCTGTGAAACCGCAAACTTTTTTCCTTATTTTCATGGTTTTGACTCAAAATAGTTACAAAGACGTGTCAATGAGGTGTACTAGATGTTCTACAGGATGGCCTCAAATGCTCCACAAGAACATACTAATATTCTTATTTCAGACCAATGGACTACTTAGCCCAATATTATCTCTACAAATATGTCAGAAGGAGATACAATTTTGGGTGAGACAACAGATTGCAAAAGCCTAATATCTGCTCTGTGAAGTATTATTCCTAAAATACATTTTAAACTAAGGTTCTGCTAGCTTTATTGAATGTCTCTATTTTAGTGTTGTATTGTCTTTACGATTTAGATCATACATCCTTCAACCTTCTTCTTTCCTAAGTGAAAATTCCTAGGTTTTTCGGTCTCTTGTGAATCAGCCTAACTGAATTCCAATAACCGGTCCTACCTTTAGTACTGAACATCACACCTATTCATCTGCATAACCCTTTAACCAGCTTTCAGTCCATAAAAGCATATCTCCATGGGAGATTACATTTTTGTAATAACCCTGGTGTGGAATCAAAGAGCTTTTAAAAATTCGTAATCTTTTATTTCTCAAATATTCTTGTTTATTCTTGTATATTCTTACTGGCTCCCCTCATAGAACTTCAGTAGGTTCTTCAAATGGCCTTTGCTTTTACAGAAGCTTTGTTGACTTCTTCTCAACAGATGATGTTTATCTGTGTGATCAGGTACCTTACTCCGTAAGATGCACTCTACTATCTCATCAGAAATAGAGTCAGCCACTGGTCTGCAGTTTTCCAGACCTCTTTAAAAGGGCTTTTGGCAGGAAGAAGTTACACTGGCAATCAGGCACAGAGGCCCTTTTTATAATTTGTGAGGCACCTTGGCCAGTAATTCTTACATTTCACATTCGAGTTCCTTCAAAATCTTGGTTGAATGCCCAATCTGTCCTGGTGACTTACTGATAGCTCATCTTTCTGTTTGTTTTAATTCATTTTGAAACCTTGTTCCTATATCTGAAGGAGCGGGAACAGAGATTTCAATTAAATTGCCTTTGTCCTAGCCACTTGGCCAAAGCAGTAGAGATATGTTGAGATAGAAATACGTGAAAAGAAAAAAGGTTGACCGATTCTATCCAGCCATCCACAATAATCTGTATCGTGTTAAACCACGGGATGAGCAGTAATAGCAATCATGAAGGTAATAGTGAGACACCCTATGATTTGCACATCTGTCATATCAGTGCCAACCTATTTATGAGGTAATAAAAACAAGCTAAATTAAGAATGATCAGGGAACCCCATTCGCATTATTGAAGCATCATGCAGTAAGTGCAAGAGACAGGTGGCATAAGTGCTAAAACGAGGATAGAGAGTATGTGCTGCAGGGAATCAATCTACTGCATTAATGGCTAATGGCACACTCAGTGTTTATTCATTATTTATCACGTAAATGAGTATGTACTGTCTAGACTGCAGAGGTGCTTTCATAACAGAGTGACACTGATTACTGAAAATTAAAAAATGAGAGCTGATCTTAATGAATTAATTGAAAATCAGCAAATAGTAACAAGCTGTACGTGGTATATCTATACAGCCTAAGAACAGCGTGCTGTTATGGTTTTTTATTGTTGTGTTGATATTTAATGAAGATTGTTTTATCCAGATTTCAGAGTTTAGAGAATACTGCAAAACCCGGAAAAAAGGTAGAGGACTTATGATGCAACTACTTCCTGCCACCATCACATAATTTCATTTGCATGCACGCTTTTATTCGCAGCTACTTTTTGTTCTGCTTTTATATTCTGCTCATTTATTTCTTTCCCTTCTGACTTGCTGGAACATCAGCGAATACTAAGAATATCTGCTCACACTGAGAGAAGAATGATGCTACTCAAAACATACTGTGTACCTGTTGTGGCATAGAGACTACACACTATGCGTTGGCTTTAATATTTTAATGACACAAGAACACTGGCCTTGAATAGATAAGTTACAAAGCAACGAGTTAATCATGTATCATTACCACTGGAAGCTAAGTCATTAAAGTAAGAAGAAGAATAGAATTTTCACCTCTGAAGGTGTATATTGGATGTTACATTTTTGTTATTGGATTGTTATATTTGGATGGTTAGTTGAATCAGAAAAATGTTTATAGGCTAATCATAATAAAAGTACAGGGTTATTTATGTATGCTAATTTATTCATGAAGGAGAGAAGAACTATAAGGAATAAGTGGAAAAAAACACAGTACATAAGCATTCCTCTTACAGTAAGTATCCTAAAATGATGACTTCTACATAAAGATAATACAGTTCACAGAGATTTAGGTAGGCATGTAAAACTTACGCTAATTCTAAATGTCAGTTGTTTGCATTCCCCTGAAATACACCCTATCATTGTCACAAGCAAGTAACTCCCAGGAGAAGACACATCCTTATACTACAGTAAATAATGTTTTAACTAGCTGTGTTGGCCCAGGAAGAAGGAAGGGTGTGTACTTCATTCCTCTGAATCCAACACACCTTATTCAGTTCTACAACAGGCAGCGTGCTGTTGTCACATAATGAATCCCTTAACAGGACAATAGACACATTTGGATGTTTTCAGTGACTAAGTGAAAAATATGAAAGTCTCCAGCTTCCATCTGGAATGCCTGAAATTTTCAAAATCCCTCTCTCAAATTGTTGCTGTAAACGTTCACCATCATTTACTCTGATACAAGGATATTTCTTTAATTAAGATAAATTAAGATTAAATAAGAAGTAAAAAATCAATCCAAAGTAAAAACACTCTCAAACTTCAGACCACGTAGGTCCAAAAAAATGTAAAGAGAAAGGACAGCTTTGTGACTAATCTAAAGCACACAAAATTTAACTGAGTCTTTCAAGGATTTAGACTTGGTTCTGAATCTCAATGTACCAGTTGGAGTGCTCATATATGATAAAGACGTTAGGTCATTGGCTACACAAATGCATGCAAGGCTTGAAGATGCTGGAAAACAAGCTTTTTTTTTTCCACAATGTCCACAACCAGAACCAGAATTTCTGGACATTCACACAAGCATTTGGGGGGGGAAGAATGGGGAAAGGGGGCAGAGAAGAAGAAATCTTTGTATTTTTAATTACTGACTAGTCAGACGTATTACATAATATACTCCAAAAAGGCATCTAAAGGCTTCCAAAGGTATTCTATTTATCTCTGAGATTACTTCCAGAAGTGACATCCCAGTTCATCCTCTTCTTGTTTTATTTGATGACACTTTATCTGCTAGTAATCATCACGCTAAGCCTTGTCATAATGCTCCTTTACATCTACTTAAACTGCTTGCTCTTCAAAGTGTATCTGTGAAGTATATACAAGTGTGTTCCTTCTGTAAACAGAAAGGAGCTTGCAGCTCATCCACATAGTTAGAATTTAAGATTTCGGTCAGGAGCAGTGGCAGCCAAATTTTTCTCAAGGATATGAAGTATCAGTTTTTCCTTGCGAACACACATTATACACCTCTCATTCCATTGTGTTCTCTGCAGCGTTTTAAGAGCACTGTACAAGAGCCATCCAGAAACGCAAGGACTACAGTTACTTCATTCACTTGTAGAGAAATTCTCATGATGCAGCTGCCGCAAAATATTTTCATTTTTGATCCAGGAAAAGGGTAGCAAGAATCATAATGCAGAAAAAGGTGGTTGTGAGAGAGTTCAAAGTCATTCCTATGTATTCATTTATTCAGCGGTGTTTGTGGTGATTTATCTAAGAGATCAACTATGCAATACCATACAGCTGGTTTCTTTTTCTTCTGAAGGCTGGTCTAGATCTCTTGCTTCTCCCTTAATTTCTGCTTTCAGCATACTACCATTTTATCTTCTGCAGTTAATCTCAATTAAATGGCCACCAGAACAGAATAATACACAAAGGCAAACAAAGAGTGGAGAAAGTAATTTCCCAAAGCCCAATTTGTAACTCAGTTTTGGTACCATACCAATGTGTGTGTTTGTCTTCTTTCTCATTTATTGTGGTGGGATTTTTGTTTACTTGTTTTGTTACAAGTGTATTTTAAAAGAGGCTTTTACTTACAGAAATATAGACATATGACAAATTAGTAAATGTAGACAGAAGAGTATTCTGTAATTTCTTCCATATCCAGTGGCTTTGTGTGTCTAAGAACAAGATTTGAAAGGCGGCAGATAGAGTGTAGATGAGTGAAGGAAGTGACTTAATCCATCAGCACAGCCACGGACTGAACTAAAGAAGGGAGAAAGTAGGGGAAAAAAAGGCACCCCAGAGATGTGAAGACACCTTGCCTAAGATTTCTACTTATTCAGGATATGAATCAGATTCAAACAAACATTGATGGTATGTAGAAGAGAAAGAAACAAAACATCATTATCCAGAAAAACCATCCCATGGATCCACATATAACAGTAAGTCATTGCAGTATGGGAGAGTTCTGGTAAAGTTAATCTGCTCACACAATCTCTGCTTTACTCACACATTCTGAGCTCCTGATCTGTCCATTAAAACATCCTCTTCATAAAAGTCGTCACTTCAAAAAATTAACTAACTTAACAGAGAAGATGATTGCAGCAAATTCTATTTGCTCATTTCTCCTTTATAGCAAGAAAGTTCATGGTCTTACAGGATAAAATGAAGTATCTGAGAGGATGAATGAGTTTCCAGCTCCCCTCAAACTCTGTTCCAAGTCACCTGGCTATCTTTGCTCCTTTTCTATTTCCCACTGTTATGTACAGATAATCATACACTGTAGAACACTCAGTATAAAATACGTTCAATTAGTAACTTCACTGCCAATCCTCAACCTAAATTTAAGACTAAATTAGCAATAATATTTCAGTCATCACAAAAACAGGTAGCTCCAGAAGTATTATTAATACACTGTTCTTTGGACCTCACACAGATGTAGTATTCTCAATTTTACTCCTTTTTTTAATCCATCATTCAATTTTTATCATTTATATCTGTGCAAAGTAAATTTCCCTATTTTAAGGAAATGAATAGGGAATGAAGAAATAAAAACTTGCCTATATTTTATTACTGGTATTAACAATGGGCTCAGTTACAGCAGATAAGTGTGTTTTCCAAGGATTTCAAGTTGAATCCTTCTCTAATAAGTGGGGTCATCACCTTAGTGATAGTTGAGCCAAGTGAGGAACTATAGAATAAATACACACAGAAAATTTAAGAACATTTTAAAAACATTCCTCTGTCTTAGAAAAAAGTAAACATTTTATTTTCCAAAAACTGACTGTTGATTTTTAACTTGCAATGCTGCCAATAATTTCACTTATATCCACTGCAGTAACGCTTAATTTTTGCATTTTTGCTTCTGTGGGTGTCACACTCCCACACACTCAAGTAAGCTTACCTTGGCACAGTTTGTACACTGCCTCAAATATTAGAAACTGCAGTATCAGGTGCATCGCCAAGAACACACTGTGATGAGGCAGCACTTACCAATTTCCTGTTAGTTCAAGCAAGCAGTACTACGTGTTATTCTTTGGAGGCAACTGCTTGTGGCATAATTTCTTGTAAACAACTTATTTCCATCTAAAGCAATTGCTTATGAAAAGGCAAAGGAGACTCAAAAGTCTAAAAACATCTCTCAGAGATCATTCACTCCTTTTTTTCTTTGATATTCACAAAATGCAATGCTGTTCAGAAATTCAAATATTGTTCCTTTAAAAAAGAAAGTAAAAAAATAGAAGAATAAAAGAAAAAGAAAAGAAAACAAACAAAAGCCCACAGCATAAGCATTCTCACCTGCTAGCCTGTACAGAAAAGATTAGAACCTGGACTCCCACATGTTGCACTTTATTCTGTCAGTGACAAATAGCAAAAACATCATGTTATGCATTTCATGCTAGAAACTGGATAGAAAACCCATCCTTTCAGTTGTTTTTCCACTCAGTTCTGTGGCATATTTTGCAGGCATCTTGCTTTCTGCCCCCCATAGCATGTAACGTTTCCTAACATCTCCCATCCCAGATACACCAGTGCTTCTGACTCTTTTCTTTCTCAACCTGTTTCCCACCTCTGTTGAGGGACAAGTACGATCCATCTCAAACTCTCACTTTCAAACTAACTTATCTTGTGTGACTTTCACAAATTCAGTTGAGGCATTTTTGCTATTTATATACAAACAAATATTTAAACATCAGGACCTGATAAAGACGACTGGCACCAAATGTCACATTTTACATGCTTATAGTCTACTTCACTATGATTTAGGTATTTAATAAAAATCCTGAAATATTAAGTATTTGCAAAATACTATGAAGTTGCATTCATACAACAATGTAAGGAGTACATTAGTAAATTACTCATTTTTACTTTGATGAAAAAAATGAAGTGCAGATCTCACAGGAGAATAAAATTCACTGCAAACCCACTTCAGCCATAGTCACAAAAGATTTTGCCACCTGTGTCTCAACAGACAAGGATTATAAACTCTGCAGTAGCACATAAAGACTAATGGCAGCCTGCAATCTAATTAGCTGTTATTATAATACTGTCCAGAGATTCATCAGATACTCTTTTGAAAAGGACACAGGCACAAAGAACTCACCCACAGAGGAGTTAAGCTTCCTTTCAAAGTGCTCAAGAAAGAAGAGACTGACCAGGAAGAAGCTTGGCTGAGCCTGGCATGTTCGTTAGCCTACCCCAACATCTTTGTGACTGAAGTAAAAAGAACAGGGAACAAAAGTGTTTATACATTCCATTTCATTTAAACTTTCACCTTGGATTACAAGGTTGAGTGAAGGTTTTTCTTGTGTGAGGTTAGGATTTTCTGCAAGTTTTGCTGAGGTTTCTCAGGAAGATTGGAGAGTAAAATTGAAAAGCATTCAAAACAGGGCTCCAAAAAGCCTGAGTAATTTTTCTCCTTTATAAAGACAGGATGATTAAAAGCATGGCAGATCAGGAATGGTGGTTATCACGTTGTGTGCAGTGAGCGTTCACATCTGTGGAGTACTATTACTGACATGAAGGTGACCCAAGGAGTAAGGTCCTGTACATAGTAGGGTGAGGTGCAATTAGATACGTAGAGCAAAGACTGCCTAAGGCTTCAACCGGCCTCAAACTCTTTATGTCAGAGGCAGATCTCACAGGTGCGTGTATGACTGTGATCTGCCATGCTCTTGAGCTCTGCAGCCACCTGTCTCTGGCAGCTTATAAAACTCAAGCTCAGAGAGGCTTGCACGCTGAGTGCACCTCTACTGTAGCACTGCAGTTTAGCTCAAGAGTATTTTGGCAGTAAAACTCATGAACATCTAGACTTACACTGTGCTACTGGTCTATAACATGACATCTGTCAGAAAGCAAGCTGGATTCCCTCTGAAAAAAAAGCAAACCAGAAGATGTGCTTCAGAGGTTCCCTTAAGGTACTCCATGTATCAGTGAAAATCTAGTCCACGGGTCCAGGCAAAAGCCTGCCTACAGCGAAGCCTCCTGCAATACATGCAGCACAAGCACCAGATCCTCAGAAGCAGCAGTGGTGCAGCTCCACTTGTACTGCAGCACACTATCACCATTAGCAGTGGTCTCCTATTGTATTGACAATTCCTCCCAATACCACTTACACGGAACCTTAACATTTCTTAGAATCTTAGAAAATCCCCAGTTGGAATCCACATAAGGATTAGTCTGTAAGTCTCAAACACATGCCAAACACCATAGAGAGTCTGGTTGCCTTATGTGCTTTCTAGTGGCTTGAAACCAAGTAACCTAAGCAACCTAGTGGGAAATTCATGGATTCTTTGACCATGTCCAAAAATACAATTCCTCTGCAGAACCAGGGACCTTAAACCATCCTAATTCCATCTAGGGTAGCTGCTAGGATATGTTCTCCTACGCAACCCTTCATTTTGCAGAACTCGAGCATAGAGATACCAAAAGAGGCACGGAAGATTTTTACTCATTATGCAGTGAATATAAGTAGGGGACACACTGCACAGTCATTGATTCTTTCTGTCTTCCAGCAGCATAACTATGACAAAGCACCTTATTTTTCTAATACCTATTGCAGAGATGGCATTTATGGAAGTCGTTTGTCCAAGCTCAAGCATCACTGCAGGTGTTCTTTCTCTGTACAACAAATCTTCCGCACAATGGAACAATTCAGTGCCTCCCCTGCAACCAAACACTAAAACCCTCTCCTTTTTGGGGTGTATCAGCTCAAGCACAAGACCCCCGAGGTTGCTGCTATCACCACGGATGCCTTGGAGATCAAACCTCAGCTGACAGAATCACAGAACCATTATGGCTGGAAGGACCTCTAAGACCATCCAGCCTGACCATCAGCCCATTCCACCACACCCACTGACCACATCCCTCAGTGCCACATCTACACAGCTGAGCACCTCCAGGGACGGGACTGCACCGCCTCGCTGGGCAGCCTGTGCCAATGCCTCACCTCTCTTTCTGAGAAGAAATTTTTCCTAATATCCCATCTGAAGCCGCCATTCAATTGTTCACACAAAGACTGGCATGTTGATCCCTCATACCACACTTCTGCTCACCTCCCCAGGCGTCACCTTTCACTTGATCTAACTCCCACAAAGTTATTTTTCCGGAGCCCTATTCTACTGTTTTATTTTCTCCTGGATTATGGCTAGGCATTTGGTCTCGGGGCCTCCTCAGACCCAGCACAAATCTCTGAGCCTTTTTAGCATCCCCTACCTACTCAACGGGTAGGAAGCCAGGGCCAGAGCCGAGGCCGCAAACCCGGGCATCACGAAGAGCTCACCTCCAGCACTACCGTTCCCACGCTACGACCTCCCCATAGCAGTACCCGCGTCAGGCCGGCAGCACTCCCCGCCCGGCGCGGCGCCACCTGCGCAGCCCACCTGAGGCAGCCCCGCGCCTCCACCGCTCCTCGGGAGCGGCGCGGCCCCGTCCCGCACGGCCGGGCACTGAGCTCGGGAGCGCGCCTACCCCGCCGCCCGCGCCGCCGCCGCCGCCCGGCCCGGCCCCAACGGGCACCCGCAGCCGCCGCGTCGCGCTCCGCCCCGGCCCGGCTCTGGGAGGCCGTCCCGCCCGGCCCGGCCCGCGGACAGCCGGGCACGCCGGCACTCGCGGAAGTGCAGCGTGCTGGCTGTTAGCCCGCCGCCGCCGAGGCCGCCCCTGCAGCGCGCAACATGGCGCTGGTGCCCTGCCAGGTGCTGCGCGCCGCCATCCTCCTGTCCTATTGCTCCATCCTGTGCAATTACAAGGCCATTGACATGCCCGCGCATCAGACCTATGGAGGCAGCTGGAAATTTCTGACCTTCATAGACCTGGTAAGTGCCCCCGCGGCCCTGCCCCCCTCCTCGGGCTGCCCGCGCGGAGCGGCCCGGCCCGGTGCTTCGCGGCCCCCGGAGGCGGCCCGGCCCGACGGCGGCGCCAGGTGGTGACCTTACGGCGGGGACGTGCTGGGGCTGCGGGGCCGCCTGCGACAGACACTGCTAAAGCCGAGGGGCTGCCCCGCGGGGAAGGTGCTGCTGGGGGTTTGGCCTTCGGTGGTGGCCGGCAGCACAGCTGCTGGTCCGCGTGTTCGGCTCCGAGGTGCTGTCAGAAGAAAACACGTCACGTTCCCTTTGGCCCTTCCCCGGCAGGTGTGCATGCGAGAATGATACAGGGCCCCTCGGCTCGCCACTCCGCTCAGCCCGGGTCCCAGACACACGGTGCGCCTATGGAACAAGAGGCGTTTAGTTCCGCTTGCTCATAAGGATCCGCGCCGCACGCGTGTGGCAGACGGCAGCGGGAGCTGCGCCTCCTTCTTGGGGGTTATTTTTGCCCCCATGTCCGCGCCTGTGTGGCCTCGTAGCAGTCTTGCTATTGTGGAAATGGGAGGAGCGGGGGCGGGGGAAGGACGGAGATGGGAGGAGATGCTCCGTGCTTGGTTTAGAAGCTGGATGGCTGCTTGTCCCTTGGAGCTTAATCAAACCGTGTTCTTTTCTGTGAGTCTACAGAGTAATCAAACGAGAAACATTACAGTTCCATAGCTGCAGAAGAGTCTCACAATATCTCCTGTAGAACAAAAACCTCTCTTAGAACTTCATTCTGTAGTCAGACATTCTGTGTTACTACTAGTGCATTAACACCTGTGCACTTCACATCTGGTCAGTAGGCTGAGTGGTGAGTTTGGCAACCCAAATCAGACACTGTTAACCTAGGTGGAATGTGGAAGTCTTGCATCAGAATTAAACTCAGATTCCTTGAGGCATGAGAGAGAAGCAACTACTGTGCTTTGTATTTAGTATTAGGATAATTTCTGTGTTGGGTGTGAAACGTTGGCTGTGTTCTTGGGGTCCACGTCTCAGCAGTGCTTTTGCTGCTGTTTTAAAAGCGTGTATTAAGACTTGATTCTTGGAAGGCAAACTAATGTCTAAATTTGGCTTTTTTATCCTTCTGGACTGCTGAACAGTGCTGTCAGTGGTATCAGTTGATAGAAATTAATGGCAAACCCCAGTAAGTTAGGGTGGACTTTTGTCCTCATTGACTGTCAAGTTGAACACGTACCACCTGAAGTTCAAAGCCCACAATTTTGGTATGAATCTTCTTCCTCTTACTCTCTGTTCTTCTAGATCTGACAGTTGCTTGAAGATTAAGTGTATTAGGGCTGTCATATTGTGAAAATAATGTTTGATGGAATGTGATATTAGTTATTTCTGCAAAGGCCTGCTCTCTGTGTTCATGTTGACTTTTCTGTCAAAGCATATGCATGGTTCAGGTTCAGGCTACTTCTGATGTGACTCAAAAAGTCAAGGTGAATGTAAGGTGCCTTCTGAAATGTCTAGAACAGTTATCAACTACAGCTAGTCATCTCTAGTTATTTTTGTCCCTTAGCTAATAGTTGTGATGTGTTTCTCATAATTAGCAAGTCTTATAGGAGAAAAGCTTATGAGTTCCTCACTGTTTTTGCTTCTTCTGAATAAGAGGGTAGTGGGAAGATATGAAGAAACAAAATATTGTTTGATACTTGAGGAGGATAGGAGGAGGGGTGGTTGGAGGATGTTAGGCACATTTTCAAAATCCTTTGTATTGGCTTTGTGTTGAAAAACTCTTCCATAAGTTTCAGTTTCCTTGACCATGTATAGTGTTCCTGTGTCAGTCCTATTTGAAGGCTGTCTAGACAAAATATCAGCCATGCCAGTGTCTTGGCAGTCTTCCTGCTACAGATTGTACCTCTGCAAGCAGAGATTTCATATTTGACATCATAAAAACACATAGAAATTCTTTCTATTTCCAGAAACGGTTTACATGTTTTGAGAAAACTGAGGTTTTTAATTGCATCTAAAAAATTATTTGGATTTTTTTCACCTGTCCATTTGTAATGGGACATTCCACTTCAGTCTCAGCACCAGTAGAATCTCAGATATTTATGTAGCTGCTTTTGCAGAGGTTTTGTGTGAAATTATTTACAGTTATCTGCATGTAATGTGCTTTTGAATCTAATTATGAAAAACTAGTAGCTTGGAGTCTAAAACACAGGATAGAGTAAAATACTCTAAATGTATGCATTAATCTGAACAGCACTGATACTGTTTATAGAAGTCAAGCATTAAGATGAAATCGTCTAATACAAAGTTAAAGCCTGTCTCTGTCTGTCCATAATATTTTGGATGTTCATACCTAAATAATATTTTCTTGGATGCTGATATTCCTGCTTAATCTTTCCTGTTCCTGGATTACAAAAGAAAGTCAGTGCTACTGATGGCTTCTTTTAACTGCTGTAGTTCTGGTTACTGATTCAGTTTCTTTGCAGTTGCAACATTCCCTTAAATATATCCCTGTCTATTTCCATATTCTTCTGATTAATGAAGCAATGTACTGGAGTGAAGAATGTATTGAAAGTATGTTTTGTGGTGATGCTGCTCTCTCTTGCTCATAGTGATCATTCCTCCACTTCAGGCTTCCCTGGTGCGTGAAGGTGGTAGATGCTTACCCTGCTTATTCAAAAATGGCCAGGATGTTTGCTTGGTATCAGCAGAATCCAAAACTTCTGAAAAAGGACCAGAATTGTTTCTGTCATTTATAAAACAGAATGCAGGTATGAAGAGGCAAAGAACTGTTGCCGGGTGATTTGTTATTGGGCCCAGCAGATTAAATTATTGAAGTGAGCATTCAGGCTGCTTCAAAATTACACGTTGCTTTCATTTTGCCCCACTGTACAAACCAGGCTGCAAAGTTAGTTCCTGTGAACTAACCCAGGGAAGAATTGGATTCAGGTGCAATATTCCAAGACAGCTGTCTAAAATCTCTTATAAAGCTGCCTTTGTTAGACTCAGGCTCAATATTTTGTGCCTCAGCAGTAGATAGCTTCCCTGTTCCCTGCACTGTTACCCATGGCTTTGGTGCTGAGCCTCATAGTGGAAGTTGAGGTGAAAAAAATGCCAGTCCGAAGTGACTTTTTGTAACAGATTTGTCAGCTCATTAACTCTTGCAGGAGTTTTCCCTACTTATCATAGAATTATGAATGGCTTGGGTTGAAAAGGACCACCAATGATCATCGAGTTTCAACCCCCCTGCTCTGTGCAGGTCTCCAGCCACCAGACCAGGCTGCCCAGAGCCACATCCAGCCTGGCCTTGAATGCCTCCAGGGATGGGGCATCCAAAGCCTCCTTGGACAATCTGTATTCCTTCAGCTCTGTAAGTGCTTGAAGCTAAATTAAAGATAAATGGATCATTATGCTTACACTGCAACCATGCACCTGCATTTATAAATACACACTGGTTAGGGGGCTCCTTTGTGTCAACTTTTGTAAAATGTCAGGATCCTTACTGTTGTGACGATTTTTTTTTACTCTTAGTTCTTTTGTTTTTGTTGTGAGAGGAAGCAAGAAATAAACAGATTCTATATTCCGGAACAAAGTGGAACTTTTGGGTACCAGAAGATGGCCACTTACTTTTATTTTATGTGTTTGAATTGTGTGATAATTAGCAGAAAGCTAGCTTATAGTTAGCATAAATATGTATCTCTTTATTAATAAGGGGTTCCTGGTCTAAATAAATTCTAATTTTTATTGTGCAGTTTCTGTGGAAACTTTATTCCTCAAACAAGTGGGTGTAAACCAAGACATTACTGCACATCCATAGGCTTGTATTAACAAAATCCTGTGTGGGGTCTTTAATCATGAGGGCCCTCTGACAGATTGAACCATGATATAGAGAGACAAAAGGCAAGAGGATATTTTTGGAAGCAGACTCAAGTGTTACGTGTTATGATTAATGTCCCTGTTTTGAATAACAGGGTGAATGTTAGGGTGGGCATTCATACCTCTCGATTCAGGGCAGCCAAATCTGGACAGGAATTAATTTTGCTTGTGTCTGGTCATATACTGTTATTCTTCCTTCGAAAGAAATAGCAAGATGTCTACATACCTACTTTTATACATTGCCTAGCAGATTGAGTCTCTGCAAAACAACTGGTATAAGCTTTGCAGTTGGATCATCTTTTGGTGGTACGCATTGCATTTTTCTGTAGTAACTAACTGTAGTTTCATTAAGTTCATTAAGTCATCAGAAGTTAGTCTGTTTCTTGCCTTTGGAAAATTTTAGAAGGTCATGGTATCACCAATAGCACTAGAAACTAGAATTTCCAGATTTGCCGTTTACCTTTTACTTCTTAGTGCATTTGTTATTAAATTATGTGAGGTGAAGTTGTTAGATAAAATAGATAACTGCTTAACAAAACATGGCTAAAATTGCAGATGATTTGTGCCCTCCCTGAATATAGTCATGTTAATAGGAAATTAGACGATCAGTAAATGTCAGTGGCCAGAAGATTCAGAAGTCAGTCTTTTCCCTACGTAAAAATCAGAAGTCAGCTTGATTGCAGTCAGGCTGGATACCCATTGCCCAATGTAAAATTAGGCAAATTTGCATCAGCAATAGGTGTGTCGCTTATCTTATGAAATCACAGTGCCTTCATTCATGCCACACTATTACAGTACATGGACCCTTACTACTAATATTAATAAAATACAATGCCATGTGCTTCTCTGATGCTAAACTTGGAAGGCACAATTGTAGATGGCCTGAAATCATTTCTGAAGTGGAATCTCACAACTTAGGAAGGGTAAGGTTGATTAGCCAGCACACGGGTAATGGTGCTTGAGGTAAAGGAGAGTTGAGAAAGTAACATTGTTTTTTTTTTCTTTGTCATTCATTACCCATATAATCAAATACTTTACACGTTGCCGTATATATTCTGTGTGGTATTATCCTGCATGTATTCACCACATCTGTTAAATATTGTGAATTCCTCTTTATTTAATGCTGTAAACTCTTGCACTTCTTCAGCTGCTACAATTTCTAGTTGATGTCTGGAGATCAAAAGGCATTTTGTGTTCCTGACTGCCTGGCTGGCTTCTGTTGAATGTTGAGCAAGTCTCTTCACTGACTGTATGGGTTAAACTTACTGCAAATAGAGGACAGAAGCAAAAACATGTTCCACAGTCTATGGAATATAATTATATGACTCTTCCAGGATTTCCTTTGTTGAAATGAATTTCACCTTCTGCTCTTCTCTTTCATCATCTGTGAAGTTACCCTGCTAGTCACCCACCTTTGTCAAGTGTTTTATGGCTTCTGCATGAAAAGATTACAGAAATGTAAAATGCTATTATGTATTACTCCCAGAGGTAATTCATCACCATGCCTAAATATCTCGGTGTTTTTACTGTGGCACAGAATACAATCACCAGTATTTATCAGTTTACAGGATTGCTTTTTGAGAAATAACCAGGTGAGACTTCTTAATGGTCCTAGATGTTTTTGAGAGAAAAGACGATGATATGCGTAAGGGAACCTTTTAATAAGTGTGTTTTTAAAGCCTTATTTTTCCCTCAGGCTGTAAACAAGTCAGAGAAACAGTGATGTGTAGTGAGTGCCATTAATGCAGTAATAAAAATGTAGTAAGATCACCTTTTCTTATTCATGTTTTCCATTTGCTCTTGGTAGCACTATTACAGATTGAGTGGAATTGGAGCACTGTATCAAAGAGTTCAGTTTTCACATTACATTAGCATGTCTTTATTTTACAATTGGACGGAAGTACGTTTGACATTCAGTTAGGGAATTCTTAGGAATGTTATGTGTGTCTTGAAATATTTATGTTGGCAGCAGGGTTGGCAGGGGAAGGGAGGAGAGTGGAAGAGAGGACAAATTGGGATCACTTACTATGGTGATAGATTTAACTAACGACAGTAATATTATTTTATGACTTGGAGTATGTAAGTGATAGGTAACAGTACTATGTTAACAGTACTATAAAGCAGTGAAAAGTGTATGGTTTTGCCAGAACAGTTCAAATGATGACAACTTCATGCAGTTGGTTTAGAAGGTTTTCTGTTTCCCTTTGAAAAAAATCCTATATACACTGCATGCAGCTGAAAGTTTTTCTTTATAATTTTATTATAGGAGTAATGATAACTCAGTTACTTTTGAATGGCTCCATATGATGGTGTTATTTAATACTTTAAACAATAATTTGAAACAATCTAGCGTTGTAATCTCATGGGATTCATATGCTGAACTCAAAGCTGGGGCTCTGAACTCTACTGATTTCTTGTGAACACGAATCTATAATCAAATATTTAAATAATATGTGCATTTTTTGACATTATATTCATGTTATACTTCTGAGGCTAATGAAACTTACGCAGTAAATAAATTTGAGAGACTGACCTTCTTCAGTCATACTGAAGACCTACATAACCTATTAAATAATGGTTTAACTAATATAGAAAATAGCAAACTTTTTGTTTTGAGTTAAAAATATAAATCAACTCAAATTCTTTCTGAATCTTTGCAGTTAGGTCTGCCTGAGGTTGTACAAAGAACTGCATGGTGGAAGTTGGTGCAGGTAGTTGTTATTTCCTTAGGCTGCAGAAAATATATGAAATTGATCACTGTATCTACAAGTAGGAAAATGCTCACACGGTAGAAATCTTTTATTGTTGGCATAATAGGAAATTCTAATGTGTCAATATGCCACCGTGCAACAAAATAATGTGAAATTGTTTGCAGTTTTGAACAAAGTGAAATGAAAATATAGTAAAAGCAAGTTGAGAAAATAGGCGGTTTCACAATGTATGAAAGATGGCATAATGTAGATTTATCACAAGAGATTGCCCAGTGTGCGAACAAAGCAATAAAATAGAAATATCTCAGATTCCTTTCATTATGTGCAACAATTTCAGTGTTTCATCTTTCCTTATTTAATAATTCAAGTTGTCAGTGCCTGCCTATCCTAATGAAATTAGAAAACATTTTTCTAATTGTGCTAATTTAATATAAAATCTGATGTTGGGAGGAGCTCAGCACATGCAGAGAATCCGTGTCATTTGGAGTTCTAATTGCTAGGGCCGTTTACAGTCAGTAAACATGAAAAAGAGCAGTGCCAGTGACAGGCTTGTGTTCTTTCTGCAGAGCTGAAGAATGAAAGAAATACTGCTGTGTAGTAAGTTCACATGATACCAGACGTGAATATAGAAAGGTTTCTTACTTCTTACG
The DNA here is from genome assembly GCF_951394365.1 of Tetrao urogallus. Lineage (NCBI taxonomy): Eukaryota > Metazoa > Chordata > Aves > Galliformes > Phasianidae > Tetrao > Tetrao urogallus. Next base: position 51,814,977 of record NC_136814.1, on the reverse strand, counting down.
AAAGCTTTTTCAACTTTTGCCATATTTATGTGTGTTTATTTGAATAATTACATCTTCTCTGTATCGCGTTTTCAAAAGCTTTGAATTTGTTATAAGTCTTCATAGTCTTACATCCTTTGTTGCATTCTTACGTAAAATGCACCATTTTTTCAACTCAGTGTAGTGAAATTTACTGCCTCTGAAAAAGGCATGTTCAGCTTTAGTGGATGGAAAAGTTAACAGCGGCGTGAAAGAGAAAAGGAAGAAATGAAAGGAAGAAGAAGTAAAACTTGCAGCCGTTTCAGAGAGGAATAAACTAAAGTAAAATAAAATAACTAAATGCATTCCGGTACAACTTAAAAACAAGTCCCTCTTTCACTATGAACTGGAGTTACGTGCTTTGAGAATTTCCATCAGCAATTTCCCAGTTATCTCAGGGTATTTTATACTCTCTCGGCATACACTTGGCATTGTTTGTTGTTTTGTGTTTGTTTGACTTTTCCAACATACGGCAAAATTTATGGATTCTGTTGGCTGGAATCAGATCAAACAAAAGTGAAGTGGTGGGAGAAAATCAAAACCTGATTGTCATTTGTGTGAAGGCTCCTTTCTGGCAGCTTAGGTAAGTCCATGCTATTTTCTCTCTCAGGTTTGAAAGAAACATTTGAATGTCTCATGCTGCATGCTCTGAACATCTTGTCTTGCTACTGTTCTTCTAAGAATCTTGTTTACACTAGGATTTGTCAAACAAATACTTGCCAAAAGTTGCAACTGCATCATAATTTCCGCTGAAATCTGCATGCAGTTGACATAGCTCAGGTATTTTTGCTACAGGTGTCTGTTAGGTTGACTGTTTCAAGGTGTTTTAGGACTGCTAAGAGGATATCTTAAAACAAAGCTAGTACTACTGTTTTTTTACCAGTGTCTTGATAAAGTAAAACAGAATGTGGAGGAGAGTAGAATGTCAAATCCCTTGCTAATGCCTTGCTAGCTTGTCTTATGAAGCAAACCACAATGGGTTAGTTAAGTGAAACAGTTTAAGAGGACTGAAGCTTACCTCCGTAAGAGCTTCTAGACGCTTCAGGCTGTTTAGGTTGGTTGGGTAAGGACTTAGCAAGGAATTTTAGTTTTACTCTGTTAATAAGCTCTTGGCTTATTCTTGGTTTTGAGCAGTGCTGTCTGTATCTATATGTATTTTTAAAACCTAGTCCTTTATGCTCTATTTGCATATACTTTTTTCAGGTGTCTTGAAGGCTTGTGGCTCTGGCAGCACATAAGTAACAAACTGTTATTTATTATTTTTGCTAGTATTATTAGAATTCAAGTAGTTGTGGGTGTTTCACATGCAGAGCGCAGGTGGCATATGCTTCTAAATGTACTTGTTTCAGATGCAAGAGGAAGAAGAAGCTGCTTTTAATGCTACTGTATAAATTTATAAAATGCATGTATGCAAAAGGAGTGTTTTCTCTGTGAAATGCTAAACAAGCATGTGTCTGAAGTGATGGAAGCATTCATACAGCTGATCTGCAGGCTAGCATGTCTGCGTGATCCTGAGACGCTGAAGTAGGACCCTTGTCTGTTGGGAAGATGCACGTTTTTAGGCCCAACTGACAGTGCAGGTTCAGCTCTGTGAAGGCTGCAAGTAGGAAAAGCAGGAGAGAAAAGGAAGATGACAACACTTTGTACTGGGGTGAACCGGCGAGAGTGTACCATCTGACAAGCCTAGTGTTGCAACAAACTGGTGTTCAGGTATTTGACTGCCTGTATGAGGATAAAATGAGGGAAGATGAGATGTGGAGAAGCAAAGTGGCTGGTATTTCTCAGCAAAACCAGCATGTGTTAGCTCCCTCAGACTTCCTCCCTTCCTTGTCCTCGCCTGGTTCTTTCCTCCCACACATCCATACACACCAGTGCACACAGTCCCCTCACTTGCAACACAGTACCACTTCTCCGTGCAGAACTTATTGGGCTTAGCACACTTCTGCACACCAGAGAGTGCCTGCAAAACTTTGCCCTTAGCCAGAAGCCGTATGCACTGAGAGATGCAGAGGTCCCCATTTGCTGTTCACTTAAACTTAACAAATTGACGCTCCATGCTATGACAGCTTTTGTGACCTTAGTTTACTTGTGCTAGCTTTGTTCCAAGAGCTGAGAATTTGCATGTGCACACAATTAGCTGCATTCCTGTACATCCTGGGAGGTGAGTCCTAAGAATGTGCGAGTCATCGAGGAAACCGCATGGACCTGAAGTACAGCACTGTAGTTGTGAACTGGACATTCAGGAGGCTGAAAGGAATTAGGGGTATTTGGTGACAGATATGCACTGGTGTGTATGTTTAACATAATTGTTATTTACTCATGTGGTACATGATATAAAAATATTAACTTGTGTTTGTAAAAGCTACATTGTGGTCTACTATATCCATGTGCTGTGAGCATCTGAGAGTAAACTGTTAGTACTGAACACAGTGTGGACGACCAGTTGATAAACCATCCATAGAATGGCTTGAATGGTTTGAGGCATCAGATTCTGTTAAGTTTTTGAGTGTCAAAAAATTCTAGCTAACAAGGCAGAGCACACGTCTTTCAGATTAGCTGTCTCCTGACCTACCAGGGCTATAAGGGGATATTTCTGTATTTATTAAGAAGCTAATGATCGTTTCTAATTCCAACATATGATCATAGAAGATTAGTATTCAAATCTCCTTGACTCAATGCCAGTATAATTTCAGAAGTTAAACACCTCTAAATTTCCAGAGATGATAATCAGTACAATTAACTCATATGGCATTTCAAGCTAGATTTTGTTTTCTTTTTCTCATGTTTGAGGTAGGAGCTACTGAAATGGTATTGCCAAATTAATTAATTAAAAGCTGTCTTGTTCCCTGTGAAGCATGAGGTTGTGTTAAAATTATAAGATGTATTTTATCCAGACGTATTTTAGAAACGGTTAGAGGGACCTCTTGTTACTTTGGGCATTTGAGCCATTGGGATCTGAGCTTCTTGACTCCAAAATTCAACCAACAACATACAAACAAAATGCGAATGTCTTTGAGGGTGTACAGGGGATGACTTTGTTCATCCACTGATGGCTTTGTGAACAAAAATGCTCCCACTTTTTCCTCTTCCATTTCTGCCCCTTGTCACCCAGTCAGGCTCCTCAGTTTCACTTTGCTGTTGAATATCTCTGTATTTTTTGCTCTTTTTTTTTTTTTTTTTTCCTTATAGGAAGGAACAGCCCTTTCCCCATTCTTTCTGTTCTCTTCTTACCTAACTACCACAGCATCCTTGATCTTTCAGTTCTGTATTCTAGTTCCAGCTGCACACCCAGTTGTCTTCCAGCAGCCTGTATTTCCATGTCTAGTGCTTCTGTTCTTATTCCCACAGTACTCATTACAATCTTTTCCCATCAATCACATACACTTTTTCCCCTGTGCATTCCCTGCCTTACTCTGTATTTTCACCTTGTCCATCCCAAATACCCAACCTACTCAGTGTCATTCTCATGTCCTTTTAAAGCACCCTGTATAGGTCCATAACAAGAATCAGTCATCTTTTGCCAAAAAACCTTGATTTCAATCTAGTAATAGCTTAAAGAAACCACATTTGGAATCATGTTGTTACATAAGAATTTCAGCTTTGCTTTTTGTTTTTGAACAAGCTTTTAAGCATCCTTGTTACAGGAAAAAAACACTCATAAGTGTTAAGCATAATGGATCAAGAGCCTAATGTTTATTTTGGTGTTAAAATTTTGTCACTTTTTGGTAGTCTGCCGTGCAAACTTTTATAATAAATTCCAATTCAGAAACATGTCCTTGATAAAAATTAATGTTTCGATAGAATAATCAAAATGATGTAGGGAATTGGCAATCATTATTTACTTAGGCATTTTACATCTTCTTTTTTTCCATTTATACGTTTTAAATGAACTGTTGAAGTTCTTTTAATTGTATTTCATATTTTCTTGTAAGTAAACTCATCTTATAGTGGTAATTATGAGATATGAAATCTGCTGCATTCAGTGAGATGAACAAAAATATTTTGAAACATTGCTTATCTTATCAGCCATTACTGTTGTTAATAGGGAAGACTTCTTTTTTCATGTGAACGTATATACATACTTATTCTTTATTTATTTGGGTGTATTGGAAGCGCATGCAGATGCATTTGTTGTGATTCAGAATATATATATGGGAAAAGAAGGAAATCTGCTTTTCACAGTGTTAACACACCATTCAAACCTGTGTGGAAGAGCACTGCTTGTTAGGGGCTGCTGAACCAGGCAGTCTGATAGAGATGAGCCTGCCGTAGCTCCACGCCCTTCACTCAGTCTAGTCAGTAGCAAGGCCAAATATGTGCCTATTGGACACACATAAAAGCTCACATACCTGCAACTGAAATTAACACAAACACACAGTGCTTGGCTGAAGCACCAACAGCATAATGCCGTTTCCATTAACTGTTGATCAGGATGAAGGTATTGGCGGAAAATGTATCCAGAGATACAGTGAGAATGCCTGCAGTGTCTGACTGTGTTCATTCAGCTCACCAAGTGGCTGGCCCTGCCTGCTCAGGTTCCCCAGCTGCTGTTACCTGTGCATGTAAACCTCCAAGGCTGGCAGCCTAACTTCAGTTGTTGGTGCACAGCCCAACTTGCACACTCACTGGTATGCACAGGTGCACACTGCAGGTTTCCCAGGGGCTGACATGAAGTGCTCTCATCTGCAGGTACCTCATGCTCAGACACACATGCACAAGTGGGTGTTTCTTTGACCCCCAGGTCCCACAGCCTCTCCAGTAGTGGGTTTGCAGTCACTTTGCAGAACATCTCCTCATACTGTTATCCAACTGAGACTAATAGTTACTGCAGTACTCGTCTTCCAAGCCTCTTCCCTACTCACCTGCCAGTCAGGCTTGGCATTCACAAAGAGCCATGTACTGACCCTCACATAAGACTTTCACTTGCTCCAGCTGCTGATATCATAGAGGCCTGGGCCTGTGTGTCCCAAGGTCTGACTGGTTCCTCACACTGGTTTCCCTCTGCACCTTTGTGTGTGTGAACATACACCTTTTATCACATAACCTAGTGATTCTCAGGAGCATGACATTTCCCTGGAAAATGAATGAACTGACTGAAACAATTCCTGCTATTCATAAATGACCTATGTGTTTGACTTCATCAACAAAGTGATTACTTATAGCAGATTTGGGCTTTTATGCCATGATCAGTAAAGTCCATAGGGACCTCAGTATAATATCTTGTAAGTGTAAAATCAGGACTCTAGAGTCTATGTTAACAAAAACAAAATTCTGACTGGAACAAGTGATTTAGATTGAAGAATGCTTTTCAAGATGCGTCATCCAAATAGTCAAGTGTTGACTGGAACAAGTAGCCCCAGAGGGTCTGTAGCCTGCCTGGCTGGCCTTCTTTCTGTGACCAGCGCAGGGATGGGCTGCAGGCTGACAGCATCGTTGTGATGGGAGCAGTTTTGTCTTGATGCCACTCACTGATGAGAGTCTTTTGACCCACCGCAGGGCATGCCATTGGAACCAATGCTCATGACAGCCTAGTGAAAAAATGTCATAAAACATCTGATCTTGAATAGGTATTTTGGCATGACTTGTGGCAGCTAATCGGAAGGTATTCTCTCTGTATTATCCACATTTCTTCTCCTTAGTTTGTCTGGGAAGTGATGCTCAGCTCTACACCCTGCTGCATTGTTAGAAATACAAGTTTTCTGCACCTTGCAAGATAAGACCTTGATGTATTGAACAGGCTTGGGTTTTTTGGGGTGGTTGTTTTTTTTGTTTGTTTGGTTGGTTGTTTGTTTTTTGAAGTCTCTTCTTCTTCGCATTATAAATTTATAAAACCTGAGTTTATGTGGGAAGAAGTCAATCTCACCATTCCTCATGGTAAAAGACCTTTAGAAAACATATTTTCTAAAATATGTTTCTGGTATCAGTGCAGTTGGCTTAATCAGGTGAAAACAAAACACTTGATTGTTTTCATTAAGATACTTGGTAAAAATTATATTACAATCAAATCAGCATTTGTGGTGAGAAATTGTTATTTGGTAATGTTTTGCCAGCTGTATTCACTGAAAACTGTTTAATCTCTTACTTTGTTTGTATATTAGATTACTTCTGATTACAGGGGGTAGTAAATATTTTAAACAAGTAACAAAAACAATAAGAATGTGGTGCAAACAAAGTCAACTTTTGGCCAGTCTTTTCTGGTATTTTGCCTGTTCGGCAACTCAGTGTTACTAAATAGGATTTGACAGACAAAGAAGAGCAGCAATGGGGATACAGCTGTTGAAGGAGATATTTGCATAGCGTACCCGTATCAAAGTATTTTTTCAGAGGAGGTCTTCTTGTCTGGGTTGTGGTCCAGACGTCTTTGAGCCCTACTTCTGAACCACCCCAGTGTCTGCACCCTTCAGACTGCTGGCCTTGTGTGTATGTTTTCTGCAGGAGTCTTGTGACAGAGAAGATACATCCTTGCTGTTCAGAATTCTTCAGAGTAAACTGACCTTTTAAAAGGACTCTTTTAAGCCAGGTAGATGGGGATTCAGCACTATGAATCAGACCTGGAACAGCCCCATCTTTTATTAATATAATGTCTCTTGATTTACTGCAGGAAGCCACTGAAATGATTAAGTGTACCAGAAGTCTGCATAAAATGCCTGGGTGACCTCCAAAGCACTATAAGAAGTATCAAAGAAAAATTTTAAAACCTGAATGATCAAGTTATAGAAATTAAAGCCGTATCTCAGCTTGTGGGAAATGCTGTTAAAATAGAGACGGAGAGTGGCTGCAGAGTGGCAGAAGAGCAAGGCCACAGCTCTTCCATGGCATCTCTAACAAGCAAGTGTGCTACACAGAAAGTATCTTTCTGTTGGAGTTTGTTTTGCAGTGCTTTAGTGATATTCCAAAAAGAAAGCATAGGTAAATAATATACAGATGAAGAGTGCCTATTCCAAATAATCATCCTTGTCCATTCACTTTATATATACTTATTTCCATACAAAGTCTTTATTTCTTCATGGCCATAGAAGCTATGCACATGCAGATAGAGGTATTGTGGTTTCTCTTTAGGACAAAATTAATAAACCCTGCTACAAAGTGTATTGCTAAGAGGAGAATTGCTTTGTGGTGCCATTTTATATCTCAAAACACTCAAGAAATGCTGGCTAAGCTTCACAGTGTCTCTCTGCAGAGAGATATCAAATTGGCTGGATGTATAGTCATTAAAATCCTTGTGGTATTATCTTAGGTGTATAATCTGAATTGAAAAATCTCTCTAATGTCACATGGTTCAGGAGGTGCTCTGTGGTGATCGCTCCTTTTGGTCTTTGGGGTTTTTGCAGGATGGGTTGGGGTTGCTGTTAAAACTAGCTGTTCAGGCAGCGCTGATAATCAGTGTCCAGATAATCACACCTCACCTCCAGTCGGCCTTGTCACACCCACTGACTCACTGCTGCTCCTGCTGATCACAGATGGGAAGGTTTATGGTTTTTTTTTTCATAGAATCATAAATTGGCATGGGTTGAAAAGGACCACAAATGCTCATCTAGTTTCAGTGCCCCCTGCTATGTGCAGGGCCATCAAGCACCAGACCAGGCTGCCCAGAGCCACATCCAGCCTGGCCTTGAATGCCTCCAGGGATGGGGCATCCAAAACCTCCTTGGGCAACCTGTTCCAGTGTGTCACCAACCTCTGGGTGAACAACTTCCTCCTAATATCTAATCTAAACCTCCCCTGTCTCAGTTTAAAACCATTCCCCCTTGTCCTATCACTTTCCACCCTTGTAAACAGCTGTTCCCCCTCCTGTTTACATGCTCCCTTCAAGTACAGGAAGACCACAATGAGATCTTTGCAGAGCCGTCTCTTCTCCAAGCTAAACAGTTCCAGTTCCCTCAGCCTTTTTTCATAGGAGAGGTACTCCAGCCCTGTGATCATCTCAGTGGCCCTCCTCTGGACCCTCTCCAGGAGCCCATGTCCTTCCTGTACTTGGGCTTCAGGCCTGGATGGTGATGGGATTCGTGGGGGACAAGGTGACTACTATTAGGTATGAGTGAAGGACTGCACTCCACTACCTGTTGGCAGAGCAGTAGCAACCTGACTCTACTCTGATTCTTGTTTTGGCCTCAGCTTCTCTGCTCTCTGAGATAAGACCCAAATCCTTCCTTGGCCTCCTCCCTCGTCAGTGTTGCAAAAGGTTGCAGTGTTGCAGTCCTCAACTTGCTGCAGAGCAAGAAATGGGAGAGACGGGGTGCTTGTTTGCATGGTGGAGCCAGGGTAGTATATTTGACAACATAGGAAGGAGTATGCTCTCGCCAGGCTGCTGAAGAGGAAGAGCTGAAGAGAGGCAAGTGCTGAAATGACAGAATGGAAGTACAGAGTGGGTGGTTACTGCAGAGAGCATCAGGGATAGGATAGCTGCAGCACAGAGCTGACCTTCAGGAGGAGGCCCCAGGCCTGAGGACTGGCCTCTGTATATGCCAAGTTCAGGGCATCCTCAAAGTTAGCAGCAGCCATAGGGGTCATTGCCATATTTCTGGGCAGAAAGGGGTATACGTGTACTGTGTGGCATGTGCAGCGTAAATCAAGAAATTCTGGGTGATGTTGAATCTGCTGAGTATATACTGTGAGGTTACTCCCTGTGTGAGCAGTAGGTGTTTATTCAGAAGCATCAGACATTCAGCAGCCTGGACAGCATCACGAATCCTCGCATTTTGCCTGGAGACAACTTTTAGCTGGAAAGGGGGAAAATGAATGCATAGTGGGTTCTAACCGAGGCAGTTAGCATGAAGGTTTACATGGGGGCTTCCGCCCACCTGACCTACTTTGTGGAGCACCAGCGGCAGCTTCTCTTCTGAAGTAAACAGCATGATACCGTCCATGCATGTTTGAGTAGGACGTGTATTTCTTTTGGCTGCAAGAGAGGAAGGTACAGTTGTCAAGCCCAGATGGAGGCTTTGAAATATGCATGATCGTGGCAGCTGTGTGTGGGAAGAATGACTTGAAGTGTGTTGAGGAGGAGGAGGCTTGTTTACTGTGTTACTGTCTTCATGGAGCTGCAGATCTGAATGGAGGGAGAAATATGAGGAACGCGTTTCATCACCCTGGTTTATTGCTTTACTTGTCCCGAACAATTTTTTCTTGAATATTACTATTCATTATTTGTTTAAAAATTTGTAAGAGGTCGGGGAGTTACAGTGGAAGAGACTGCAAAAAATGTGTTGTGAATATTTCTTCTGTCCCCAAGCCTCATGACTGATGGCCCTGTTTTCCTATACCAGGCCCTTGCACGTGAAGGTTTCTTCTTGAAAGCAGGGCTGAGACTGTTGTATGCATTCTGCAGAGAGGAACATACATTTCTGGTTGTCTTTTTGATTTTGTACATGCCCATATTTATCAGTGTATTTGTGGCCCGCAGCTATGTAACGCTTGAGCCTATGTGTGAGATGCATTTGTGTGCAGGGGCCCTGCTGCACTGCCACTGCAGTTCCGCAGCAGTGCTGCTGGCATGTAGGCTGAGGGGCCGGGCAGTGTAGCTCACCTGGGGGAATGGAGGGCGGTTGTGGGTGGACCAGGGAGTCCTCCCAGCCATGCAGTGCCTACACAGTCTGCCAATTGGTTCCCAGGTGTCCGTGCTCATGCAAGAGGAGAGCAGAGTTGGGTTAGGTACACTTCTGTCCCTGCTCATAAACACAGCCACTGCTGCAGCCTTTGAGAGATCCTAGGAACAGGGATCCTGCTTTCACAGCTGGTGAGGGGATTGCCTAGTTTGAGGAAAAAAAGCAATGCCAGCTGTGCCCAAAGGTTTTGAGAGATAAAGGCAGAATACTGCTAACTGTTTTTGCGATTATATAAGAAAGAATGGAGAACAAAGGTCCAATAAAAAGTAGTGGGCTGGCATGCTGAAGTGGAATGTGTGTTGAGTTAATTCACAAACTCTGGGGTTTTTTAGCTTTTTTTTTATTTATGTTTTCTGTTTACAATTTTTGATCATCTCATTAATTAACACCTTTCTTTGGGGACAGTAAGGATTTATGGCTTACTCTATTGCTTAAAAGGATTTTTTCCGAGCACATTTTATAATGAGTACATTTTTTGCATTCCCATCCCGGAGCATGAAATTAATCTTTTCTGAATAATTTCCAAGTATCTCCTTCAGCTGGGTGGCCTAAAAAGGTCTTTGACTTAATTAAAGAAAATCGATCTAAAAAAGAAAGATGCAAAATCATGTTCTGGAATATATTAGAATATCAAAAAGGATCAAGTGAACCCTAGTAACAAGTTTTAGAATAATGGGGCAAGGTTTGGTGTCATCTGCTTCACTCTGCTGTAGAGCATGGCTCATACTGCGTCCCCAGCATTGAAGACTGCCTTGCACTTGACACCAGGATAAGGTCGTGTATCTGTTTCCGCAGGAGTGCTGTTAAGCATAGTAGATAGCTTCCAGATACACTTAATTTTGGGAGTAGCTGCTATTTTAACATCTAATCATATGACAGCAGCTTTCAAATTTTTATCATTTGAAAATCTATATCCTAAATGATTTATCTGATTTGAGCTTTAAGCTTCATCAGACCCAGTTTCATGATAAACACCCTTCCTTCCCTCTTTTCTGGCAGATCTGCAGACCAAGCATGCTTCAGACCTTTTACACTCACCAAGTTAATTGGTGCATTTTCTGAAGAACCTCAATAGCAAAAGGAAGCAATATCAATATTTGTACTCATCAAGACTTGTCCTCATTTTTTTTTTATCTTGTCTCAACTGTGACACAGGTCAACAATGTCAAGAGCCAAAGTTGGCTGTCATCAAATGCTTCATATGACCATTTCTTCCTGTGCTCAAGAGTAGGAAAATGCATAAATATTTAAAAGCCAGTTTTTCTGAAGTCATAAAAGTCATAATATTCACTTTGAATTAATCAAAGTATAGAACCATCAAAAAGGGAAATTTACAAGTGTTTGTTTCTGTATTGGACAAACACAACATCTTTACAACACTTCAAACAGAAGATGTTGCTGCAAATGGAGTGTGAAAAAATTATCAGCCTAATTAGTAGTAAACAATCATGGCAGCAAAATAATTTTAGGTGTTTATGTTCTTGATTAATCCTAGTCCAGATTTTCTTGTGACAATTTTACTTTGAAAACTACACTAGATTTATTGTTCTTTTCTCACAAACGAGTGGAGAAGTTAGCTTTGTTAGTGCATTCTTCATCCCATTTTCAGGCCTCTGGATTGCATTCACGTTGTCATTCACATCTTAGTAAAATGAATGCACAGTGTTATCATTTGATGTTGCTAGTGTCTTATCTTCATTTAGTATGTAGATGTATGTTAGTTTGAACATTTAAAAGAAAAGAACATTAGACTGATGATTAGACTGGATGAAGGCTCTTTTTCACATGAAGCCAATTAGAAATACATGTTTAATCTTTTAAATAGACAAACTGAAACATGAAGCAGACTCTTAGATTTGTAAGAGTTGACATGGTCTGTAACTATGCTCTGTTACCACCTGAAAATTATTTTTTTTCCATGGTAGACTTACCATGTTGGCATACCTTTATGAGCAGGAGGAGAAAGCAAGTGGTGCTTATTTGGGACTGTGTATTTAAGTATGGCCTTTCAAAGATGTCTTTAAAGGAGGCAGGTATTCATATCTTGACAAATCTCTTCCAACTGCCTTCTGTCAAGGTCAAAAGGATTATTCAACTAGTCTAATGCAGTCAGGAGTTTTGATTGTCTTCTTGTTCCTGAATCTCCTGTGTTTTCACATCTCATCACAATTTGTAAACTGTGTGCTCAGTTTATCTGTAAAATGTGACAATAAAATTAGCTACTGTTGCTTCATTGGAAAATGTCATCAAGTATAACAAACTGTAATTTTCCAGTGCTTTGTACCTTGTATTATGATGTGTAGTGGGTTTCATTTTCAATTTCTTTTGAAGTCTAAACTGTAAATGTTAAAGGGATCTGTACTTTGCTATAACACTTAACCATCTGTAAATTTGTTTCACAGTTTCTTTCAATAAACCAAAAATACAATGCTGTGTAACTGTCTTAACTATATTTTTATCTTAATTTGTAGGATATGGAACCAGTATATATTTTATAAAAATACATAATGGTATAAAATATATACTGTATATATATTGTATACGCTGTATACATAGTATGTATGTATATATATAGATATATAATACATATTGTATATATACCAAGATATATTTTATCAAATGTTCTGAACGTTTATGAAAAAATAAGAACAACAAAATAAATTTCATATGACAGGGCATATAAGACTTGGTTATGGATCTTCAGAGTGACTTATTTGAAAATACCTCATATAGGCTTTGCATATTCATTTAATAATAACAAATATGATTAGAAAAAGTGGGATATTTCAAAAGTATTGCTGCAATTAAAGTTAGGCACCCACTGGCTTCAGTGAAGTAGATAGTTTGAGGAAGATTGCATGTTCATGAGATCCCACACAGAACGTGCTGCAGAGCTAAAGAGAGGAGGAAATGTAACAGAACTTATATTGAGAATGTGAATAAATGTTGTTTTGAAATAGCATGTGTGTTTGGATATGTAGGTCGTGACTTTTTATCAAGGAAGAGATAGTAGAACAGTTCTCCCCTACTGCAGTCTCCATGTTCTTGTTTTCTTTTCTTCTTGAATGTATCTTTGCAGACCATGACGTATGTGATTAGGGTGCTGTAACTGGCATTAATATTCAGGATCCTTTCTCTGTTATTTAATTTTAATGAACAATAATGACAGACTTCTTTTGAGACTGGTCGATTTTTGAAGTGTACAGATATCTCTAAGGTGACTAATACCCCAAGACCAAGTGAAGTTTTGATTTCAGCCATTACCAGCAACAAAACAAACCGCTTGACTACGCATTCTCATACACGTCCCTTTCTTGCATTTTCATTGACAAATGCCTCCACAAAGTGAAAAGAAAACATTTCTGTCCTCACTTGTTAGCATCTTGTCTAGACTGCACACAGATGCCAAAAACCTATGGAAATTCAAGTCCTTAGTACATTCTATAGGTTGATATTTGTGGTATGCCATTAACTCTTGGAAAGGCTGGCTGTAGAACTTCAGTAACGTTTTTTCAAGAAAATACATAAGTGCTGCATTTCATTGCAAATTTGCCTGCTGTAGAGGGCCCAGGTTGCAGGGATGCTGGACTCAATGATCTTTGGAGGTCCCTTCTAGCTCCTACGATTCTGTTATTCTGTGATTCTGAGTTGTCTGACAGATAATTAAGTGAAAAGTTTCTTGTAGGTAGGTGACTTTTCTTAACAAATGTTTGATCTTAGTAAAAGTTGAATTGATATCAGTTTGCTGCTGGCATCAGGGCTTAGAAAGATCCAGAATGACATACCAAGATGAAGACTTCAGCAAAGAATGTATAGCATCACCTTAATGTGAACCAGAAGTTGGACACAGGATATAGGAATTCCTTATAAGACTGGGAAATAATAAGAGTGTAAAATTACATGCAAAAGACAAAACTATTGGTTTAAATGTCTTCTGGTTTCATGGAGATAGAAGCATATTTTGGGCAGGCACAAGAGAAGTGAGAGGTCAACTTGTGATTATATTTGAAAAAATGGAACAGAAGCTTTTAAAGGGTGTGTTACTGTGTGAACAGTCAGAGAACATACTGACCTGTTTGACAGTAAATGGCAATGGAGCAGCCAGCTGCTTGTCTTTGCTCTGAGTGTGAGTCAGTGACTGAAACACGCTGAAACATGCAAAACAGCTTGTCTTAAATCTGATGGGTGAATTGAGCCTAGCTAGTCTTTGCTGCCATTGTAGTCACAGAATGATCTCAAGTTTTGTTATTATTGTTTCTGTATAAGTATACGATCAGATGCTACCTGGTACATGTTAGTAATAATCCATTATACAAATCCTCAGTTAATGCAAACCCCCTATTTTTTTTCCCCCAAATGGAGTAATGTTTTATGTTCTTTACCAGCAGAGTACAGACCAAGTACCCTTGCTGTAATGTCTGTCCTCATGAAAGTTTAAACTAATAATGACTGTAGGAAGTCAATAAATAGTACAGAAGCTTCAGAATTGTTAAAGATGCCATGATCAGATATGGTCACTCAAGACATAAATTTGAGTTTTTCTAGTAGAGAAGAAATTTCACAGTCTTTGACATGACTAAAGACTTTCCCTGATGAGTATCCTGATTTGATGCCATCATAGCATCGTTCTGGTTGGAGGGGAACCCAGGTCATCTAGTCAGGCCCCTTCTTCAGTCAGGTCATATTTGGCACTGACCCAGGTTTCCTAAGGTGTTGTCAAAGTGGATGCTGACTAAGAGGTTGAAAACCTTGTTCTTCAAAATGTTAATGCTCTTCTACAATTACACATCCGTCTCCTTCTGTTGTGTTTTAGAACTGCTCAATCATGTTATCAGTTTAAAATATCAGTGTTGATAATCCTGTTTCTTGGTCAGGTGATAATGTGGCATGCGTGCTCATGATCTGTCATCTACCCTGACAGTGTATTTTTTAATTCATTTATGTGCGTGGAGAACACATCCAAGGTTCTCAGTAGTTCTTGCAATATCTAGCTAGCATTTGTGCTACTGAGTGTTTTAAGAGGAGCCACATCACAGCCACACCACTATTATGCAGGCTCTGAAGTTAACAGATATACTATTCCAGCTTTGTTATAAAATGGCCACCAACAAGGAATTTCTAAGTCTTGCATCTCACACTTCTGTCTGCTCTGAATAAGTGTGTTGATCTGTAAGAAAAATCTTTAATAATAGAGCTGTGAGAAAGATTACTATTAAAAAGAATGAAGAAATGAAGAATATAGAAGCACATTTTATAGTTTCTGAGGACTTAACTCATTTTTATTTTTTTTTAAATATAGCCAGCACTTGGTCCCTGATTTATGATTTTCTGTTGTGTTTTTAAAACTCTGTAGCTTGATAGACGTTTTACAGTATACAATTGATTCATATTTCCAGGTCATATACACTGAAACCATTAACTAGGCTGGATTATGACAGTTCCACATAGTTTCCTCTTCTTGTGCAACATTTAGAATCATATATATAAGACAGAGATTAGAAAGTAGGTCATCTCTTTGATCCCTTAGCAGATTCCAGTTTCTCTAAAAGAAGAGGTGGTAAAGGTAGAATAATATCAAAGGGAAGATCCCCATCTGAAGCTGACCATCCTTACATCTACAAGGAAAATAAATACAAATTGGCTAAGTTGTTTGAATTGAGGACAAAGCTACAGTGAAGCACCTGAGATCCTTTCTGATTCTTGCTCTGATTTCTTCAGATGTGGTTTACGAAGTCAAAAGCCCTTTTTACGCTGTCTCCATCTAACGTCTGAAAACGTGGGAAATATGAACTCTTAAGAAACCCCACAAAGTACAGATGAGGAGAATGTCAGTAGAGAGATGTTTTTATGCTGTAGTAACACCATGATACATAAACCGATTGGTTTGTTTTTTTTAAAGACACAATATGGAAATTGTTACGTGATGGTTTACCTTTTAGCATACATGATTGAAAAAATATGGCTAATATATGTGGCTTTCCTTTCTGCTGTTGCTTTTTTTGTTCTTGCTTATCAAATTGACTATGTAGCAATGGGCTCATCTTATGTTTGCATGAGTACAAATGCTATTACTGTAGAGATGAAATACCTGGTTTATAATTTTATATTAATGACAATTGTACTGCTTTATTATACTATATCATATTTTGCTTTT
This sequence comes from Tetrao urogallus, assembly GCF_951394365.1. Lineage (NCBI taxonomy): Eukaryota > Metazoa > Chordata > Aves > Galliformes > Phasianidae > Tetrao > Tetrao urogallus. The sequence goes on along the minus strand of NC_136814.1, from coordinate 51,799,200 downwards.
AAATTAAATGTATGTTTTATCAAAATCCATATCTGGATCAAAGCTGCCTGGGTAGAATAAATTCTTTCCTACAGCAACAGAATGTGCTTTCATTTTATGCGTGCATGTGTGCAGGTTAACAGGTGGATGTCAAGCCTTTTATAAATCAAAGCAGTATTTAATTTATATTTCCCTCCAAAAGATTAACTAATATAATTTTATATGAAAACAAACTGTGGCATTTTAATGTGGAGCCAATGTATATTTTCTGGGTTATTGTTTTGTTTCAGTGTTCTGCTACCAAAAGGCAATGCTTTCCAACCTGTATTAGATTTGCTATATTTGCTGTAGATTTTATTGCAGTTTTTTTAATGGGCTCATTAACTCATATTAAACCACTTAAACACCGTCGGTTTTCTAACTTGGATGTTTTGGAAGCAGATATAAGCAATACTTTCACTGAGGTAAATAAAATTTCATGGGCCTCATAAAAACAGTTACAGTGCTGTAACTGTTACTGTACTTACTACTTTGCTCCTTGAAATGTAATACTAATTTTGATCCCCCTGTGAATGCACATGCTCCCTACGTACACGAAGAAAACAATTTCTCTTGCAACTTTTCCCTGTACATCTGGTAAAGTATTGCTTTTGCAAAGTTGGCATCATATCTAGTAACCTAAGTGCGGTTAACAAACAGAACAATTAACAAATCTGATTTATATAATCCATATAGTCATATCATAATTTTATCTGTTGTCAAAACTTTTGTGAAGTAGATAGAAGACACTGCTTGAGCTATGAGAGAGGACCTTTGAAGTCAAAAGGCTAAGCACCCAGCCAGTTTGTAATGCACTGAGGCATTATCTGTTTGGACAGTCTTCGTGGTTAAGTAGGCTGACTCTTGCAGTACCTAACTGTTTATAATTAGAAATGGAGAAGTCAAAGAGTCTGGTCTTGACAGCAGAATAATACAGTTTTGGACATGGCCAGAGCTCACCATGCCTCCACCCTTACGGGGAATGGGAAGAACAAGGTAAATTTATTGAGTCTTGAAGTTGAAGACATGTCAGGTATGTGTGTTGCTTATGGTTTCAGGAATATCTGAAGAAATATTATGTACGAATTCTGCAGTGAGACCAAGAGGTTTTCTGCTAGGCAGAGTATTTTAAAAGCAGAATGATTGAACATTCTCAGAGAGCTATACTTGAAGAGTGTCTCTGTCCCATTTGCATATTCTGTGGAGAAGGAGGATGAGACAGAAGGAAGCAGTCCTGATTTCTGGTTTCTATTTCTTGCTTCAGCCGAAGTTCAAGCTTTTTAGCAATTATATTTCCCATGTGGAATGTGAACTAAGGACTGGGACCCCAGCATAAGCCACAAAGACATCTGTGGACTCTTACATTGGCACACTTTAGCAGAAAGGATGGACTTTCTAGACTCTGGCATGGTCAGTAATGTATGTCTTTTTGAAACAGGAATTATAATTTAAGTTCATTTTGGGTTGAAATGGGTGTAGAAGAGGCATCTCTTAGTACATAATCTTCTTTTAGAGTTGCATAAAAGTTGGTATTAACAGCCCTGGAATCTGCCTGGAAGCTAGCATTGCCATGCAGTTGAGGGAAGGAATAGTCCCACTCTGCTCTGTACTGTTCAGCCTCACTTTTAGCACTGAGTGCAGGTTTGAGGCACAATATATGAAGGAATAGAACTATCAGAAAATGTAAAAGAGAGATATGAAGACAGTAAGGGGTCTGGAGTGCAAGGTGTACGAGGAGCAGCTGAGGTCCCTCAGTTTATTCAGCGCAGAACAGAGGAGGCTGAGAGGAAGCCTCATGGTGGCCTGGAGCGCTTCATGGGAGGACTGGACTGGCAGCACTGAGCTGTGCTGTCTGGTGACAGAGCTGTGTGGAGCTGTATCAGGAGAGGGTCTGGTTGGGTGTTAGGAAAAAGTTCTTCACCAGAGGGTGATGGGCATGGAACAGGCTGCTCAGGGCAGTGGGCACAGCCCGAAGCTGATGGACTTCAAGGAGTATTTAGGCAATGCTCTCAGACATAGGGTTTGGATTTTGGGTGGTCTTGTGTGGAGGTGAGGGTTGGATGTGATGATCCTTGTGCGTCTTTGCCAACTCAAGATATTCTGTGATTCTGTGATTTGTCTTTTCCATCCACTGTTACAGATCTGGTTTTTGAAAACTGAGTTTTGTGCACCTGCCTTCTAAGTTCCACAATCAGGATCCAGGTGTCAGAATACGCTGTGCAGCATCACATCTTTTGGATACAGGCCTAGTCCACTCTAAGTCTTCCTTAACACAGGAGAAGGAGGTCCACAGGGTAGTTCTTAGGCAGTATTCAGGGGGGACTCATCTTGGCTGAGTGTATAGCACTTGGCCCTGCTTTTATGGCAGGAGAGCTTAGGGGTTGGGATCCATGCTCAGACCATGTCATGTCAAGTTTGTAATCTGTCTCAGAGCCAGGATTCCAGGCTGATCAGCTGATCAACAGTTAGAGGATGAACATAACCCAGTCTTGCTCTTAGTCAGATATGAACATCTCAGGTCAGTTGCTTTGATTAGGGACTCTTGTGTGCAAGTTTTGTGTCTGCATGTTTACTGGTGATCTGAACACGGAAGGTGATGCTTAGAAGATGCCATTGGTGCCTGTGTGTGGTGCTGTAATGGATAGTGGCTGTATTATAAATAAATGGACATTGCCCGAAACCACCAATACATATGAATGTTATCTGTGTAACCAGCAATTTTGTGTTGTGAGGAGGGGGCAGGATCTTGGAATGTGTTTATTTAGTGGATATTTTGGGAAAGTAGCTTGTATTCTGTAAGTCAAAATTATGGGTACCTTACATAAAGTCTGATGGTGATGCCAGATGTATTTACTTGAACAAATGTCCTTACACTTTGGGGTAATGCTTTAAATCTGATTGCGACTTAATTTCTGACAGCTTGTGTGGTGGTGGGCTCTCATTTTCAGAGGTTCTTCTGGTCCAAGCTATGCTAACACTGGTGCATGTGTAAAGGAACTGATTTAAGCGGATATTTTGTATGAGATAACACTCCTGTGCAAATGCTGTCACTGCTGGGACAGTGTGGCCAGTTGTTGTCACTGGTGACAGGACACTCCACTGCATGTGTCCCTGCAACAGCTTTTTCATTGGGTTTGGTGAATGCTTATTACCCAGCTGGCTGTGCTCCCACGTCACCACTCCAGTGCATACATGATGAATTTCTATTGACTAGTTAAAATCATCTCTGCTGCGTGCAGGAATTGCCCCATCCAGTGTAGAACTTGTACAAACACACAAGTCCATCAGTTCCTGCATGAGCACAGAGCTGGGGCCGCCTGGGCTGTTCCAGTGCTGCTGCCTGGAACTCCCTGGCTCCCCAGCCCTGTCACATCATCCCTCATCTGTCAGACACGTTAGACTGGGGCTCCATCGATCCCCTGACCTCTGGTGGGGCCAGTGTGGGCTCTGCTCATTATTTCCTCTTGCACAATTTGTCTGGGGAGTTCCCGGGACTGCCCAGGGAGTTCTTTGGGTGACTCAGCATAGAGTGTGTACAGCACAGCCCTAATCCCCAGCTGCACTGCGATTGCAGCTGCGGAGGACACCACACCTATCTGCTCCGTGGAGTCATCGGTCATAGAGTGTTGAGAGTGTTAGTGGAAGATACGTGACACTTGTGCATTTCCTGATAGGATCTGCCCAGCTGACCAGTTGTCTGTGTCCCTCTACAGGCACAGATAGTTGCCTTTCTTTCTGTGCTGGGCTCCCACATGTGTAGGCTGGTGCTTTACAACGTACTGCTTTGTGCCTCTTCTGCCACAAAGAATCCAAAACGCAGTCACTGTATAAGCACAGGTTTCTTTTCTGTAGTAATCCGCTGCTTTCTCTACTACCATGAGATGTCATTTGGGCCTCTTGTTTCTCAGAGAAGGATAAGGGACAGCTTATTGTTAAAATTATGGCATTTACTGAGAAAGAAAAGTTTATCTTCTGATTATCAGTATGTGTACAATGACAGAGCAGACGGAATCTAAACTGGATAAATTTGGAACCTAGTGTGATGTCAAGTAGTTGGTATAAAACAGCTAACTAACATGTGCAGGGAGGTGTACTTTTAGACTTTTCTCCAGTTAATCCCTTATTTTCCTTCTGAAAGTGAAATAAAAAGTAACGAGCAAATAAAAACAGTAAACAGTAATGTCCAAAAGATTAGTTTGGAAACTGTCAAATGTTGATTAGAGTTAGAAAGGGGAAGAGGGGTGTTTGCCTTCACCAGTATATAAGGCAAGATAGGACTCCATGCCATCTGCTCTTCAGGATCTTCCTCCAAGGACAGTCTGAAGGAAGCAGATGAGGTGGCTCTGGATGGGACGACTGATAGGGCTGACAATAGCAGGACTAGGGCTGACAATAGCAGGACTAGGGGAAATGGATCCAAGTTGAAGGAGGGAAGATTTAGGTTGGATGTTAGGGGGAAGTTCTTTACAAGGAGAGTGGTTAGGCCCTGGAACGGGCTACCCAGGGAGGTTGTGGATGCCCCGTCCTTGGACGTGTTCAAGGCCAGGTTGGACGGGGTCCTGGGCAACCTGGTCTAAATGTGTATGTTTGGTGGCCCTGCTAGGCAGGGGGGTTGGAACTACATGATCCTTGAGGTCCCTTCCAACCCAGGTGATTCTGTGATTCTGTGACTGTGCTTCTTCTGTCCAGCACTCTGTCCTGCAGGGATACTGTATGCTATACTCAGTTTGCAGCCACACAAACTCATGTGGAGTAGAACAAGTGAAAGAAAAAATACAAAAGGTTTCTTCAGTCTAACGTTGCTCAAAATCACTGTTTGTGCAAGCTCTTCAAAACTGTTTTATTTCTGAACTTGGTGACTCTTGCTGGTTGGCACAAGGATTAGATTATTTATCCATTCGGAAGCTTTGAAAGATACAGCTAGGCAAAAAAAGGTCTTAGTTGTGATTAACACGATCTGTGTGAGGGGAAAAGTGAATTTATACAGCAATCGTATGGCTTTGTTTGGAGGGATAGAAATTGACCTTGCTACTTCTCTAAGCAAGCCAGGAGTGCTTTCCTCATATGCGGTGAAATAACTCTGACTGTAATATAAGTGGGAGTGCAGGCGCACAGAAAACAGTGTGATCCATTGTCAGAGCGCTGCCTGGAGATCAGGGCTCCAAGTTCACTTCCTGCTCCCTGCTGGCTTGTTGCATGACCCGGAGCAGCTCTGTGCCCCACTTTTACCAATGGGCCGTAGGGAAACAAATCCTTGATTTTCCTTGAGATTTATTCTTGTGATAGACAATGTGAGTAAGGAAGTACCATTATTCAGAGTTGTAATGCCACACACCTAGTGAACACTCAACCTCTCTCTAATACTTAATTTAAATGCAGTTAGTTTATGTCAGGGTTTTCCCATGTTTTCATTAGAGATGTAAGATAATGAACACTTCCTTTTTTTCCCATGAACTGCAGCTCTTTGTAACATATATTGCCTTGCTTGAAATGTTTTGTAAAGAATAGTCTCACTTATGAGGACAATATAGCACGTTAGATAACCTTTCATTTAACCATGTGCTTCGTAATTACTGTACAGGATTATGGCCTCTCTTTTTTTTTTTTTCCCCTAAGTGGAACTTAAATAACAGCACCCTTTGCTGCAGTCTAAGTTGTTTTTCACGATGACTGACTTAGTTTGTGTGCTGCTGATAGTTTAGATATATGAAGAGGTGGCATAATGTTTCCTTCCCATGTCTTCCCTAAGGAGAGGGAGAATGGTCTGACTGAGACGGTATGACTTAATAGCCCACCTTGCTGGACTGGCATGTGGAGTCATTCGTTATTGCTTTTGCAGTGCTCAGAAGGCAGAGGGATTACAATCTTTTATTTCCTGCAGACATGCTAGGAGAGAGCTGAGGCTGCTGTCTCAGAAGACTGTAATGCCTTTTCAATTTACATTCCCAACTCTGAAACCATGTTGCTGAGATATATCAGTTATTGCCTTTTCTAGGTTCAGCAATTACCTTACTCATTAAAAAAGAAAAAGTATAAAAAGCAGCCACTGTCATGCTTCAAGGATTCTATATGTTTTTTTTAAATTTTGTCTGTCAAATTTGCTTCCCTCTAGTGGCTTTCAAACAGTATTTCTAAACATGAAAAAGTTGTTGCAATGCTGAAGTTTATGAACTTTAAGCAAGACATTTCCTTGGGAAACTTCTGTACTTAATAAAATTTAATTTCTTTTGGGATTAGCTAACCCATAATGTTCTAGGGACTTTCCAGCCATCAGAAACCTTATCCTAAAGCTCAGTTTAGCACAGACAGCTGCAGAGCAAGTCTTAGCGTCTCAGCTAGCTATCCCAAGCATTGTCTAGAGAGCTGCCATTCCTGCTGGTTGAATGCAAGGCCACCCTGCAGAGACTGTACCCATCATGTTGAGATGTGTAAAACCAGCATTTAAGCCAAAATAATGACATAGACTTCTGAGCAGTATAATCCTAATAAGATTAGGCTTTAGCAAAGAGAAACATAAAAGATATAACCTAATAGAATCATAATCTATTCTGAATAAACTGTATTAGACATGTTTGCTGAATTGATTACATAAGTTTAATAAAATTATACTGTCTTATAAGCAGGATACAATAAGTAGTAATGGCAGCTTTTCTATACACAATGCAAAAGAGTAAGGAACAAAATGGGGATTATTAGAAAATGAGTTTAGTCAAAACAATTTAAAATCAAAAGGATAAAAATAGAATAATAATTTCTTCAGTGCTGCTTCAATGAACTTGCTTCTTTGAGTGTATTAGTTAAAATCATAATAAGATATCCAAGCATCTGTAACTCAAAAGCATCCAGAAAAATGCCTATGGTTTTTAGAGGAAGAAGGAAGACATGAATATAGAGAGGAATGACACAGCTAAAAGTAAAGCAGAAGATTTGAGAAAATTTAACTCTCTCTGAGCATTTAGTCAGATTTTTGTCATTATTACTTTATATGTTTGTCCATTTCATCTCTTCACCTGATAGTGGTAGCGGATGCCACGCTGTTAGAACTTCTGAGCAGATGGCACATGGCCTCTCATGCTGAGATGACAGTGGAAATGTCATCTATGCAGCATAACTGAGCTATAGTAGTACTTTAACATGGTTGTCTGAATTGTTGTCCTCTTGAGCAGCTTTTGTTGTTGTTGGGAGCACTGTAAAAAGTATATATATATATATGTTTATATATATGTAATATATGTACATATATTTGCCTCTAAAAATTAAAACCTTACCAAACAGTTCTGATACCATATTCCAGCTTAATCTGTTGTGGTAAGGAATTATAAATGTAATTATAGAAATAGGAACGGTATTAAGAAGACTACTTGTAATATTGCAAGGAAATCAAGAATCATATTAAGACAGAATGATCTGAGATATATCCCCTCCAAAGTGTTGTAAGGGTTTTTTCTCTGGGTAGGTAGAGAGAGAAAAGAAGTGGTGCATCCAGTATAACTGCATTATATTTCAATTCTGTTTTTATTTCATAATTGGCAGTTGTGAATTCTAACAGAGGCTGAAAGGCAGTGCTATAAAAATTACATTTTAGGGGCCCACATCTGTTTTGACTTTCTAATTTCTTATTTAAGTTGCTCTAGTTTACAGAAAAAGTTGGTTTTCTGTCTGTGCAGATAAAAACACACATCACATGTTCCAAGAGGTAGAATTCTACAGTGTGTCTTTCTTGTTAGAAACACGAGGTCTCTTTAACTTAGCTGTGTCCCCTATTCCACAGTAGTTATTTAAGTACTTGGGCTTAAATGATGTAGTACCTTTAAAAACTGGACCCAAGAGTTAAACAGGTTTATTTTCCATGCATAATGATTGCATTTCTTTTGTGTACCTATAAAGTCTCATTGGCTTAAAACCCTGTCCTTGAGCAATCCTGGTGGGCTTCAGAGGAAAACACTACAGGGGTTATGTGGAAAGTAAAGGATATTTAAAACAGTCTCTGAGCATATATCATATGGTAAGGGATTGGGCATGTTTTATAAGCTCTGGTTCACACCATATGATTAAATCATGAAAATTAAGTTACATTTCCGAGTAAGGACTAGACTTCTTATGTGACATCCTGGTGACAGGAGCCCACCCCCAACTGAAGGCTGTAAAGGGAGACATGAGTCATTGTTTTGGATGAGGGCAGTGCTAGATATTTATAACGTTGTCCATCAGTGTAAAATATGTGCACTTAGCAAATTTCTAATGGCTCTTCCTATAGGAGTAAGTACAGTGTTTTACTGGTTGAGTTAAAGTTCTAATTTATGTAAATAAAAGAGAAAGGAGAAAAGCGTATTTTCAGATTCCTAACCATGAAGCAACTCAGAATAAAGTAGATAGCATTTGCATTTAGTATTCCATTGACTGACTCTGTTTTTCTTCTCTTGTCCATTCCTTTTTGTCTGTGTGCTGTGCGTTTGGTTTCTTAGGCTGGCTTTTGACGGGCAGAGGCTACATTCCCTGTCTATGAGCCTTGACACTGTTGAAATTTGCTGTGACAGACAAAACCAACACAGCCGTGGTACTGGCATCAGTGTAGAAGGTTGCTCCCCAAATGATAGGAGGACTGACTGTCTGCCCCAGCCTTCATCAGTCAATGAACTTCGAGAGTAATGCTGTTCTGTCTCTGGCCTCTAAAATACAAGTCTTTTTCCCCATTCCTTGCAAAGAAATAATGATTCTGCATACACACCTAATGGTTTTCCAAGGTGTTTGCACATGAATTTAACTAGCTATAAATTTATTAATTAGACATCTTCCACTGACCTGTATTTTAATAATTCAAATGCTGTTGCTTCTTACTTTTACGTCTATATTTCACTTCATTCATTTCTTTCAACTGTTTGCAAACACAGTGATTTTCTTCTACTGATCTAAAGTCAGCAGCTTCTCCGACATGAAGATTTAGCACTTGACTGCGTAATGTCCATCACCTGCTTGCTATCAATACTAACAAAGGTATAGAGAGGGGAAGAGAACTGCCAAGACTAAAAGCAGCAGGACTTTGTGCAGCAGTGGGTTGGCAGCAGACAAGTATCTATAGCTTCATTCAGTCAACAGTAGTAACAGATGTAACAAATAGCTGCAGCCTGTGGCTTTGTCCCACAAACTGTGTTTTCTATCAAAGGTATCCTGTTGCTATCAATTTACCTGGACTTGCTCAGTGTATCACAACCTCAGATCATTGAGCTGCTTTCATAGGATGCAGGAATGTCTACATGTGCTAGTGTGCTGTCTGATGCTCTACAATCCTAACCAAGCATGGTCTCAAAACAGAGTCCAATCAGTTGTGCTTACAGTGGACATAGGGTTAAAATTTGACCTAAGTTACTTCCACTTCTTGAAACAGAGTCATCCCGATTGCTGAATCATAATATATTTGCAAGACAAGTAATAATGTCTAGAGGCTGGAGGAAGGAAAGCAAAAGTGGCACAAGGTGATGAGATGCTTTGAGGCTGTAAATCATAGTCATGTTGTTCAAAAAGGAAGTTAGACCATGTTTTATATATGCAGAATTGGAGAAAACTATAACATCCAGCAATTTGGTTCTGGGTACGGGTAGAGCTCAAGGTTGTCTTGTCAGGCTCTGTTCAATGCCACCATGGGCTGACCTTCCCACCTATCCTAGTCCTGTCTGTCTCCAGAGAGGTCCCGAATGCCTGGGGCTGGAGCTGCCCCCTGTTGGCTCTGCAGCAGCTGGCCCTGAGGTGTCAGCCTGTAGGGAGTCAGTTTTCCTATAAATGGGTTATATCTACAAACTCTTGGGGTTTTTCCTAATTACACTTTTATCTTACCAGTGGAAGCTTACCAGGGTAAGAGAGGTACTAATGTATGCCTGCACACACATGCCCAAGTGCACTTCATGCACAAGCATGGGCATTTTTCCCATACATTTTTGTTTTTTGCTGGTTTTTTTGGGTGTTACTCACAGGTTTTATTCTGGCTGCCCTGGCTGTTTCACAGCCTACTCAGATGCTTTTTTTTCACGGAGGGGAACACAAAACATCTTGTAAGTTCTCATGATCTTTAAAACGATATGTTGGAGGACAGTGAATTCTTCATTGTCAAAAGCAGATAGAGCAAAAAATACCTATGAATCGTCTGTAATTCCACAGCCTTTTCCAGTTCTCCTACCATGAGGTCTAAGGAACGATTCTGGTTGCGAGAGTTAGTGTGAAAGAGGATCTCAGTCCATGGGCAATTAAATCCTAGATTCAGTGTATTTAATAGTAGTTTTTCTGCCTTGATAAGAATGGTGACAGAATCTCCATTGACCTTGGTTGTGCAGATTGTATCTGCGCTGTGGAGTTCAACAGCGTGGGGAGAAAGGAGTCTGCATGGCCTGAAGAAAGGTCTGTGAGGAAATATGTTTTCTGCCACTGAGCCTCAGAGGCTGCCTCCAAGAAATCAGGGGAGTATGGGGAGGCTGTTGTCTGCTATCCTTCGGTGAACATCTTGTGGAAAAACTGTCCTACTGAAGCAAACCTTTGTTTTCTTCAAGAAGACAGACACGTATGATTAGTTTGCTTGATTCTAATCATTCATAAGGTGCAATAAAATCAATCTTTTCTGATACATGATCTGAACAGATCTCACTGTTTGAGAAGGTTTTTTGGTTGCTTGGTTTCATCTTCTATTCCTAGCCATTTTCTCCTGCAGTATCGTAGCAATTTTTTTCTCTCCTTAGGGTTTTGTACTAAAATAACAGTAGATGGTCATTTTCATTACTTGCCATTGTGTATCAAAGCTTAAAGGTACTGTAGTATCAAGTATATGAGCATTTGCCCCTTCAGACTTCAGTGGGAAAAAATGGGATAGAGAGAAAGTCAGTATTTTATACATTTTTCAATGATTTGCTTGTTTTACCATACTCTGTTTACAAGTTTCTGCCTCTATCACTGTTACATGGTGTAAGGAAGGTGTGGCTGCTTCCCGTCAAATCTGTATTTGTCATTTTCTAATGACTGTTTTCCTTCAACCTGTAGTTAGAGGTAAAAATTGGAATATATTTCCTCCAAAGCGCTGTTATTGCTTATATTTCCAAGAATAAAAACCTCACTTGTTTGCTTAACGTTTGGAACTGTTCCATGTATAGATTCACCACCTGCAGATTTTCAAAAGAAGGCCCTTGTTTTGAAAATATGATCCTAAATCTGAGGTAATGTCAGGGTAATTTGGAGAATATTGCTTGGAGAGAGTTTCTTCTCCCTTGCTGTGAACTTTTCACATCTGTTTTGTAGCATTCAGACTGAGGAGCGTGGACTTCAAAAATTTGTTTCATACCATAAAGCACCAATAGCTGCATGCTACGCTTTCCTTATGCCAGACCCACAAAGGATGTAAATTGTTAGTGAATCTGGCTGTTCCGTTTATGCTCCTGAGACTCATGGAGCTCTGGCCATCCTCAGTCTAATCCTGAAAGTTCATATTGTCAGACAAATTTTCTCGTACATTCTAGAAAGGGAGAAAAAAGTGTTGCAGTGCTTGTACATATGCAGTTTGTGCAAATAAATGAGAAATGTTCTTCCCTGAACGCTACAGGCTCTGAATATACGGTTCTCAGTAAATATATAATTTTCTCTTTCCTATATGGAGTTTTTGGTAGTCTTTTTGTAGAACAGTTTATTTTGTAACTACTTTCTGAAGTGTTTGGGTACTGTCTTTCCCTTTAGGAATTTTCAGTTATTCTCCATGATATCATTATATTTTCCCTTGAAACAGTGTGTTTGTATCAGGATAATGGAGAGAGAAGCTGTTCGGTTTATGATTGATTAGTGGATGTACGATTTCAATTCCCTCAGAAAGTGGGTGTGTGGTTGTTTGAGTCTGTTACTTTGTAGAGAGACCATTTCGGGGAATCGTAGTTAGAGCTGCAAACAATCTATTAGTCACTCGTCCAAGCCCAGCCAGCGTAATACTGTTCCCTGCAGTATATTATTGAATGTTTTGTCCAATATCAGTTTGAATGACTCAAGCAATGAGGCTTCCACCACTTCCTCTGAGAAACTATTTCATGGTCTGGTAGAACTCCCTGTTAGGAATTATTTCCTGGTACTCAGCCTAAACTGCTTTACACCCAGATTGATCTCATTATTGCTAGGTATAATTTTTTTTTTCCAGTCCTGTCCCAATTCTTTTCCCTTCTTTCATGCTCTTTAGCAAATAGTAGATGGTATAATCTCTCCTCTTATTCAAGCAAATACATAATCTGTGCTTCTATTCCTTCTCTCCAAAACAGGCCATCTGTCTGGTAGAAAACAGGGCTGAATATGGCAAGATTTTTTTCTATTAAGTGCTTCTTTCACGTAAATAATATGAAAAAGTGCGTAAGGGGTTTGTGCCATTATGTAGCTCCAGGGAGCCCCAACTTTTATTTACAGTGTTTTTCAGGAATTATGTAGAAGTTGGTAACTTTTTCAGACTGTCATTTGAAGTAGTACCTTTTTCTAGCCGAATATTCAGGTCCAACATTAGTAGTCTGTCACATTTCATGGCTTCAGGGAATGTTTTGTAATGTTGCTGGTGTATGCTCTGTGCTATTTATCAAGCAAATTATATGGAGCTGCAGCAGGGAGAAGGGAGGGCAATGGCAGCAGAATTACAAGCAGCTCCTTTATTATGCTGATGACAGGATATTTAGGGGCTATTTGAATGTCTGTCGTTCACAGCTTTACAGCCAGAATTTACAAGTATTTGGGTTATATGAGGATCGTTGAGGAAGGGAATGTACTTTAATCCATCCAACCATTACACTTCTGTGGATTTCTTTCTAGTAGCCAACATCTGTTTGGTATTTCCTTCCTTCCTCTCTCCTTTCCTCCCCTGTTCCAAATTAGTGTCCTCTGTCCTGAGGTGTTTTCTTACAGTACTTACTGTAGTCTAAATTCTGCAGATACCTGCACTTAATAAATTCTATTTTTCACAATCTGGACATGTGCTATTTGTATTTCTTACTGATGGCCTGCTTCTTAGTATGAGGCTCCCAGTTAGATGAACGCTGAAGTTTAAAATGAGACTTTCAAACTGGTACTCCAGGCTTGTTTTGAAAAACATCTAGTATGTATTTTAAGCATATGCGTATGTTATTTGATGAATCACATTGCAGTTTGGGATCCAAGCCCATGTTTTGTATTTTTTTTACCTGAGATTGCCCAGTGCATGGAGGTTTGTATTCTGGGCTCCAAGCTCATGGAGCAAACAATCTTTGTACGCTTTTTCTGAACTGTACTAAAAAAGATGAGCAAGTTAGTCTGTCCTCAGGCGGGAGCATTCCTAAGCTAACTTATTACCATTCTACAAGTTAATTGGGGAAGAAAAACAGTGATCAAGTTAAGACAAACAAAGGTTGTACCAAATTCATGAGTTCAGGTGCTTAAATTTAATGATGTAACACGAGAGACTATCTTACAATATTGCACACAAATGCGTAAACATACAAATGTTATGAAAAGAGAGCTTGAATAAGTCCTGCAACTTGCTTGTTCTGTCACTTGTTTGCTGAAGTGCAGCAGTGGATTTGCCAGCACCTGTGATGGGGGCTCAGTCTCTCCAGGAAGCCTTTTCCATCTGGGGCAGGGAGAAGTCCCAGATACGGCCCTGCTGTGGGAGAAAGAATCACTTTTTTTTTTTAATTTGTTTCCACAGGGAATGCTTCTCACATTTTCCGCCTCTGAGATGAGCACCATGACTTTGAGGCCTAGTTTTATGGAGTAATGTAGGGGTTGTAGTTGTAGCTCCATCGCCTGGCAGGTGACACATGACTGAACTGCAAGTGGGAATGCCACCACTGAAACAGTCCTTCCATTTGCGCAGGTTTTCCCAGAAGCAGAATCAAGGAATCCTAGGGGTAGGAAGGGACCTCTGGAGATCATTTAGTCCAGCTCTCCTGCTAAAGCAAGTTTATTATAGCAGGTTAGACAGGAAGGCATCCAGGCAGGTTTTGAATATCTGCAGAGAAGGAGACTTCACAGCCTCTCAGGGCAGCTTGTTCCAGTTCTCTGTCACCGTCAAAGTAAAGAAGTTTTTTCTCATGTTAAGATGAAATTTCCCGTGTTCCAGTTTGTGCCCATTGCCCTTTGTTCTGTCATTGGGCATTACTGAAAAGAGCCCATCCACTTGACACCTGCCTTTTAGATATTTATAAGCATGGATAAGATCCCCTGTCTTCACTTACACAAGCTGAATAGTCCCAGGTATCTCAGCCTTTCCTCATAATAGAGATGTTCCAGGCCTCTAGTCATGTTTGTAGCCCTCCACTAAACTCCCTCCAGTAGTTCCCTCCTTTTCTTGGACTGGGGAGCCCAGAACTGGACACATGAAAAGTAAAGTATACATAGAGCAATGACAGGGTCTTCTGTCCGAGGTAATGGACTTGAAACTCAACACCCACAAATCAAGTTTCTTTTTATCTTACTAACTCTCTAATTAGTGTGTTTTCCCGTCACTGTCATCCTCCTCATAGCATTTATTTCAGTGCTCTCAGGACATAAATCTTTTGGACAAACAGTTAGAAAACTAGCTTAAGTTAATACAGACCTACCCAGATACCTTCCAGTCTGGAATCTCAAGCTGGTTTCATGTTTTATGTGAACAGATTCTACTCATACTGGATCACTGCTCACCACCTTGGTTCTGAGGCAATATCCCTCACCCGCGCTTGCACTGCCACTTCTCTCTTCTGAAGTCTGGTGTTTCCACTGCTCAAGAATGGTTAATTTTTTTCTTGCAGGTTATCCAGGCTGTCTTCTTTGGGATCTGCGTATTGACTGACCTTTCCAGTCTTCTCACTAAAGGAAATGACAATCAAGAGCAAGAAAGGCAGCTGAAAAAACTCATTTCCCTCCGTGACTGGATGATGGCTGTTCTGGCTTTCCCCATTGGAGTGGTAAGTGTAGTGTTAATCTGCATGTGTTTACAGTCTGGATAGTTGCTGATTTTCTCCTAGCTGGAAGGCTTTTGCACCTCTTCCCATGAGACCATGGACAAGGAGAAACATGATAAACATGATTATAACAACTCTGAACGTCACTGCTATAAGGTATCACCAGTATTTCTGAAATTAATGTTGTTCATTTTAAAAATGTACTTTAAAGTAGAAGCTAGATGGTAGAAGCCATTTCAGGTATGAATTTTACCAGCAAGATCTTAAATGTGAGCCTGGGCTTTTTCTGCACCATGTGTGATAGTAGTAAGGCAGGTGCTGACATGTTTTATTCTGTAACTACCTGACTGGAGCTCAATCTGTATGCTGTTCTATCATGGAGAAGCTAAAATTCAGGTTGATCCTTGTTAAACCTGTGGGAGATTCAGAGTTGGCAGAAGAAATTGGGTAGGAAAAAAAGGAGTTAGTAATGTAAAACAATCACACAGAAGGTATAGAGTAATATGTTTTTTACTGTCTTTTTCAAAAGAAAAAATTACTCTTTGGATCTCTTTCTGCTCCACTGGGACATCGTACCTCACTTTGAGGAGCAAAAGATGCTCAGTGTCAGGAGCTGAAAATCCAGAATTTCATATGTTTTTACATCGAAGTGTGACTCTCACAGATTATTTCTAAGTTTAGGCTGCCTTAAAGTATTACTTTTGCTGTCATTTGGGATGAATCTTGGTTTCTGATTTTTAATTTCAGTGTTCAGTAGCTTGAAATACATTCACTATTTATTTTCTTTGTAGGACTACTAGAAAACTGTATGAAGACTCAAAAGTTGCACTGTTTCACGAAAGCTTGCCAGTCATTGTCATTTAAGAGCACTTAGCTTAGCATATTGATATATCATTTACAATTTGATTTATTCAAAGATGCTTTATTAAAATGTGATTTAGCTATTTATGTAGGATTAAAAAATGTATGAGGAAATACAGAATGCTTTTGCAAACCTAGGAAACACAAAGCATATCTGAAGCACTCCATAAAACTTACTTGGTAGCCTCCACTTATTGCATTTGCTGGCTCACCTCTTGGGAGCTGCCGCATTTTGTGCTGGGTAACAAACTCGGTTCTTCAACCACAGATTCTCAGAATGTCTTTCTTGAGTTGAAAGTCTTTACAAGTGTCTGGGATTTGCTGGAGCGCTGCAGGGATTTTGCTCGCCCAACCCTTGCCTAAAGCTTCAGAGACATGAGCAATAGTAGAGGAATATTAACTAATACTTTTTTTTTTAAAATAATCAAGCTTGCAAATATGTGTTTATGTGTGCAGATATCTAAATGTTACATTTGTGTTTTAAGGGAACATGGGAATTATGAAGTAGTTATGACTGTGATTGGCATCAGCTGCTTTTCCTACTGCATTGATACTAGAAGTGAAGAATGAAAGCAACGTTACATTATTTGTCTTTATTTAAATATTTTAACTGCCTTTTTCAATATGCAACCGTAAGCCCTTACATTAATCAAAATATACTCTTCAGGGATTCTTTCCTGCATCTTTTAACTCCAACGTGATATTGATGTATTGCTCTACCCTTGCACTGTTTCTGACCTTAAAACTTTTCAAAATCTCGGAGAATTTCAGCTTCGTTCTTTCTTGGCAATTCTGAAAGTAATTTTCAGCTGTGTGTTTGTCACTTTTCTGCACTGTTTCTCTTGCCACAGGTAAACAAGGAATCCCTGCTAGTCATCCTCTGCTCCAGACTTATAATTGCAACTTCTATACACGTCCCAAGAGACATTTTGAATACCTGGAGCTAGCTTATTTCTCTATGGTTCCAAACAGAAACAACTTCTTAGACCAAAAAAATCCGGAAAATAGCAAGGAATTGCCATGCTCTTTGAAGGGATGTTCTCTGATCCTAAAGGAAATCTTGTACCGGAGAGAGTGAACAGATATTAACCACATATTCTTTAATTTTTTTTTTTAATTAAGAAATCCTATAAAGGTTATTTTTATTGTAGCTTCTACTTCTGGCTACTGGGAGACAAGCAGCGGGGCTTCAGAAGGTAGCGTTGGTCTTAATGACCTGCCCCAGGCTCACATGTCTAATCCACGCCAAGGCAGCTCTTTCCCAAAACCTGAACCTCTTTGACAGCCCTCACCATGCCACAGCTACCACATGCCCGAGCATTAGCCTGTGGGACAGCAGCATCTGCCACAGGCTGGCATTGCTTTCCTTTGGTGTGGTTATGGGTAGGAAGAGTTCAGGGCTTTAAAGTAGCAAATGTCTGATGCTGGCTTTTGTTTTTTTAAAGAGCTATTTATGTGTAAGAAAATATCTGATGAAATTCTGATCTGCTTGTTAGGAGGAAGTTAATAAAAAACAGAGTGTCTGCAGGAAAATAGTTAAAGTTCCCTCATTTCCCATATTCTTTTAACAGCTTCCTCACTCCAAAAAAGAACAATGTAAGTTAAAATGAAGGTTGTTTTTTTTTTTAAGACTCAGCCTCTTAACTCTCTCCGGAGCTTCTCAGTGGTTTCCAGTAGTGACACAGGGGAGTCTTCACTAAGAAAAATTGAACAGATACAAATAAAATCCTTGTTGAGTTTCTGATACGGCAGTGGTCTTGCTAAACACTTATCAGTAACCTTAACATGCAAACTGTTTTTATCACTCAGTGTTTTAGTCAGGGCATGTTTAGGGAATAATGCAAATACTAGGGGAATATTTTAAAGCCCACTAACTGCAGTTTTTCAAGAGCTATTCAACTCATTTTTTTCTTTATTTCCTGTTTACTGAAACCCTTGAGACATCTTGTTCTGAAATTTAGATGAGAAAATGGGCTTCCACTCCCAAGTCAAACAATGATGTGTGAAAAAAACATGCAACAAACTAAAGCATTTCATTTTTTGTACTTCCTTAAAAAGTACTGCATGCAAACCACCTGGGAAGTCTGACCACCAACCTCTTCTCCCACCTTCCAAAGGAAGGGAAAGAACCAGCCCAAGGGCAAACAGTCTTCTTGGGTGGCTTTGCAACAAATCAAATCTTGCAGAATCTTGACAGTAAATCAAATCTTTCCAGTGTTGTGCTGTGCATTGTATATATCCAGGGGCTTCAATAAAATTGTGAGTTGCCAACCTGCTATTAGCTTTAGGAGAATGGAGTAATAAACATTAACCTCTTTGAAGGACCTAATGACTACCGTTTGTCTAATGTTCTTCATTTTAGTATGACACTTAATGAATGAAATCAGAAATCAGTATTTCTGATCATCTATTACTATATTATCTATATATTATCTATTATCTATACTGTTATATATTACTATTATCTATACTGGCCTATCAGTAGGCCAGTATTCTTTGCAGGAATGTGATATTCCATGAAAAGTCTCTGGGCAACACTTCCCAGCCATTTTTAAGGTCACTATAAGCCTAGGTTGCTATTCAAATACCTAATAGATCAAGTAGCCTTCACTGAAAAAAGCTTTTTAGAAATTCACTACCACGTAATGGTCTATACTGAGTGCACTTACCACTCCTTTATCAGTGTAAAGGAGGTTTGTGTTGGAAGTAGCTTACACTGCTAAAGAAATGTGAGGCAGATTTTAAAGGCAGAGCCCATGCCAGTGTTTTAAACTATCGCTACTCTTCTGTTTGTTTGACGTAAATCATGGACTTGCCAAGTTTCTGTGGCTAATTGGTGTTTTGTGTAAACTATATATGGTTTTGTCAATATGTTTATTGTAATTTGTACCATACAAGGGGAAGAAGAGATAGAACAAGCATTTCTTGGTTTTTAAGACTGTGAGTACTAGATATAGGACAAAGAAAGAAAATGGATATTGTTACATATTAGAAGAGATTGCTGTCTACAAAATCACAGACTGTACAGCTGATATATTTCGTAGCTTCAGTAGCCCAGTTTGAGCCTGAGTCTAAATTGGCAAGAATGATTTTGTATTCTTAAATTATACTTTTGTATTTTTAAAAGCCTGTGATGCTGAACAGAGGAAGCCAGATGTGTTTCCTTATCTTTTATTTCTCTGTGGTATTTTAAGAATGCACTAGCACAATTAAAAGGAAAGCTGATCACCATTCTTCTGTTGAAAATCAGTAATACTCATCAGAAATCTTTTATCTGGTAAAGATGTGCAGGCATCATTTTTGCTGCAATCCCCTACTTGCCTTGCTATTTGACAAACTATAGAGCACTTTTATTGACTTGACCATGCCAAAATCTGCCCTCATTTGTGGTGAAATAACAACTGGTGATGAGGCATGAGCAAGCAATACATCTGACTACTGAACTCTTTTCCCCAAGGAGAGTGTTCCCTGATTTTCAGCTCCTGCTCCTTGTGATTTCCTTCATTGGCCCTGTTCAACTTCACTTGATGTGACTCTTTGCTAGCACCGGATCCCACATAAAGCCAGTACCATGCTGATTTGCTCTTAATGCAGTCTGCTTTTAATAACAATTCACTTCTATATGTAATGCCTTTAACCCTCAACCACGCTCCCAAGCAACGTATTTATACTTGCACTTAACCACAGCTATCTTGGGGGACAGCCAGAAAACCTACCTTTAACTGCACAACAGTGTACTTAGAAAAATTTTTGTCAAGGTCAAAGGTTTTCTTTTTTTTTCTTTTTTTTTTTTTTTGTCATGAAGCCATCCAGGAAATGAGCGAACTTAACTGTACAGCCTAGCCAAAACCAAAAATACGTATTGCAGGAAAATAAAGTTCCACTGGGTTCATTCTTCTTTTGCATAACATTTCTAGGTTGGACTCATGTAAAACAGCAAGTTGTGCAATTCTTTTCATTGGCTTTCCTCTCTTAGTTTCTCTTTGCTTTCATTTTGATTCACAGCTTTTTGAATCACTAGCCATTCCTCAGCTTATCCTTTGAAATTTCTCCCATGGCCATGCCACATTTCTCACTCCATTCTCTGAAGCTTCAGATGCAAAAGATAAAAGCTCAAGGAGTATCTCCTTTAGTGGGAAAACAGAGTTTTATTTTCAGCCTCATTTTATTTCCTCTGCTGTGTATGTATTTAGTGATATTCTGGATGCCTGTCGCAAGTGAGCTTCCAAGGTCTGCTTGAAAGTTTGAGTTTCCCTTTGGTCTGTAATGGCCATAGAAAGGAGAAGTAGCAAATGAGGGACTCTTGTGCTTTTATATCGTTTAACCAAGGAATCAGCATCTTTGGAAAACTGGCAGTCTTAGGATGTTTCTGTGCAAAGAAGTGCAAAAGCAATTGCTGGTGCCTGTTTTCTTTCTTGACTTCCAGGCCATAAGTTTGTCTAAAGAGGAGGTGAAAGAGTGACGTTTGTGCCATTTTGGCTTGGATACAAAAGAAAAGAAAGGTACTGGATTCCCTAAAATAATCATTCCGTCTGCTGACTCTGAGCAACCTGTTGAGCTTGGCATTTGAGGGTAGTACCGTGAGTCTGGCTGTAATAGTAATGAACTGTGCCACAAGGTAGATGAGATTATGAGCATAAGAGGTGCAGTTCTGAGCCTCACATAGGCAGTGTAAAGAAACAGCTTCCTGTGTCATTGTTTTTTACTGCAAGGTAATGTGTGTCCTTGGCAAAGCCCAGCCTATATGATATTGTATCAGTACCACATTGGTCTAAATTGCCAGACCAAGAGTTGCTTATTAACCAAAGTAAACAAATTTAGAAGCAACCAAGGAAACTAAGTAGGAAATTCTTGTAGCTTTCTTTTACTCCAAATTGTTCATTTGTATGGTTCATTCTATCCAAATGAGCAAATGATAAAGAAAGGTAAGGTGAACCATTCAGACACTGGGAGGGATCTTCCCCAGGGTGTTGTGTTGGTCTCGTGTCTGGGACAGGTTGGTTCCGTAACACTTTGTTTTTGCGTGCTTCCTTTACCTTATGTCTGCCCTGCAATAATGCTTTGCTAAGCAGCCTTTGCCGTCTGTAACTCCAGATGGTTGCAACCAGCTAGGTTGATCTTGTTCCATCCCTTGGCTGACTTTGGTTAAGAAACAGATGGCATGTCCCCTCTTCTCCTATCTTTACCTCTGTGGCAAAGTCAATTGTTCCATTCTGCTCTACACAGAAATCGCAGGTCAAAACACGCCTGCCAGCTTTGTTGCACTCAGTGTAATGCTGTTCAACAAAGTTCTGGGTGGTTTTCCTTGCTGTAAGACTTATGTGGAAAAAAAACCATTATTAGTCTCAATCTTCATGTTCCTGAATCTCTATGTTGTTTTATGTCCCGGTTGGTCTTACAGATTCTCAGAGACCCACTGTAATAGTACATGACTTCTAGGAAGCCTATAAAGAAGAGGATATTTTCCTTCCATTTTTCCTGTTGTTCAGCTATTCATATCTTGGCACTTATGTGTCAGCAGGTGTGTAAAGATCTGGGTTGTGCCAATGCCAGAAGAGACTCATCCTGTGGGTTGCTTTACACTTGCAGTATTTTTCAGATTGCCCATCATATCCTCCTTTTTTTCCCTGGCCTCTATGCACTATTCAAGTGGTCCAAGCTTATTCTGAGCAGGCATCTATTGCTACCCTAACAGATGGACAAGCTACGTACTGTATGCACATGGAGGGAGCACCGCACTGCTTCAGATCATTCACATGACTGTAATTGAAGCATGCCTGTCTGAGGCTAGAACAAGGTGCCATTGATAAACTGTGACCTCAATTTTAACTTCCCACAGTCAGAAGCATATGAAACAGCTTATTCCATCGCATATTCTTGCAATTCATGCACTCTCTTCACCATGTATTTCTTGCACTTTCACTTCCTACCCAAGATTAATCCTAACCCTTCCAAGTAAGATTGTGGCAACATCAGCTCAGATGAAAGTGAATTCTTCCCTGCTGATTTCATGAAAATCATGCTTGTGTCTTGGGCTTTAAACTTGGAGTTGTTGCTACAATGTAGAGGTACTCTCAGAATTGTCATTGAAAAGCTCCTAGCTTGATTGATTTTCTCCTGCTGTAAACAGTAAGCCTTTTATTACTACAAAACTATGAGCTCTAGTTCAAGGTAAAAAAGTAAATTGCATTTTAATTAGAAGACTAGAGACTGTTTTTTTCCGAGCTAAGGTTAGCTAACTCCATTTTTCTTTTTTCTTTTTTTTTTTTTTGAGGTTTTATACTGTTTTTCTGACATCAGGTTATCTTCAACAAATTAGTGACATTTTGGCAAAAGCTGAGCCTAGTGCAAACTTTACCTGAGTCATCTGTCCTGCCCTTAGTTTAGAAGTGAATTGTTTCTGACAAGAGCAAAAGCAAATTTTGTATTGACAAATGAGCGGGAACTCTTCTGTGGATCTTAGGACATGAATTGTAAACTGTCTGAAGGGCTAATGTTTTTTTAATAGTGCCATTTCAGTGATTGACAAAAGTGTTAAAATGAATGTATAGTCTTCTGTTTAGAGATGAATGCTTCGTATTTATATGTCCTGTGAATTCCAAGTAATATTTTGCCTGTTTTTCCATTTGACTTCTGTCCTGTTAGTAGTGAAACATTATTCATGTGCCACATCTGCTACTAAAATACAGTACTCAGTTGTAATTTGGCCACAGGCATGTAAGTCAAAAACAGAGATTTTTTTCCAGGCTGAAAGTCAAATAGAAAAATGAAAAATTAGAACAGTAAATGCAAATAGTGACCCAGGTGCACACTGTTGATAGAAACAAGGTTTTGTTGAAGAGCAATTATATTTGTATCTGTCCATAGATCATTTGCTAGATGCCCCACTTTACTATCTCAAATACATAGCTAATTGCTTAGAAGTGTTTATGTAAATTATGTCTTATTTTTTTCTTCTTTCTAGTTTGTTGTGACGATGTTTTGGAGCATCTATATCTATGACAGGGAGCTGGTTTACCCAAAGCTGCTTGATAATTTCATACCAGCATGGCTAAATCATGGAATGGTGAGTAAAGTGATGCAAACACTTCCTTGTGTAAATAAAAATGTGAGACACCGATTTCCCTGTGCACAATTCTGTGTACACATAGCCCTGATCTTCTCAGAAGTGATTAACAAATGCTGCAAGCTAGCAAAAATAATGTCTCCTTCCTTGAGTCATATTTAAGTCCTCATTCACTTGAAATAGTATGGAGATTTGAACTCATGCCTCCTACATCCCAGTCTGGTTTTAGGGATGAGCTGTTTTCTGTCATGGGGTATCTTTCCCAGAGCAATGTCATCCTTGCCATGTGAAAGCTTATTCAAAAACACTCTCACACAAAATGAAAGTTCTGACTTCGGTGAAATCTTGGCTGTGAAATAACAGAAATGCTTAATTACACGATTTTTACAGCTAATTTTTTATGCAATATTTTTTGGTAAAAACACTTGTTATGAAAATCTCATTGTGTTTTTGGTCTTGAGTGCTTTTAAAATAATACAAATACTTATTCATTTCTCAAGTACATTAAACTTGTATAACAGAACCGGTGTCAGAGTATTTTTAAAAATGTGGAATTATTCAGCAGTGCAAAAGTGTAGTAGACTTAAAATTACTGCCTCTATACCCATGGAAGCAATTTCTTGAGAAGAAATCTGACCTCTTCATCCTTCTCTGATACTTCAGTTAGGATATCCTTTCTTTCAGCCATATACTTGAATGGTGAGGGAATGATAAGACCACATTTTTCCAATGATTCATACAGTTTAAGTATTTGGAGGCATAATGTTTCCTTCTCTAGTTGTGTCTGTGCAAAACATTTCTTTATTATTTTGTTTTCCATATCAAGACAAGGCAAACCACTTGGCACGGTTGTTCATCAGTAAATGAAAACAGATCTCATCCTTCAGCAGATCCACAGCAGATAAAGATTTGTCCTCCACTGTTGAGTTTGATAAAGTGTTTTTTTGTTGAGTGGGCAATGGTGTTGATATTAATTTATTCCCTAAATTGTGCGTTAAAGGTGTAGTGTGAGAGTTACTATATCAACTTCTGTTAGATAATGTACTGTTTTATAATGCTTTGAAAAGAACAGTGTGGTATTGTGTGCATGTGAAGCAGAGCAAAGAGTCTGGTGACACTTACTGTGTTCATTTGAGACCACCCTCCCTCGAATTTTGAGGTCACAAACTGAACACATGCCAAGTACATAATGTTGATGTTTTTTTTTCAACATCACATCAGTGCCAACTCTGATGACATTTCTTCCAGGTGACATTCCACATACGGAAAGTGCCTAACCTAGAACATTTTTCATGAAAGTGCATTGTGAAGCAGCTGACAACAAGCAGTATTATGTATTCAGAAGTCTCTTCTGTGCTGTGCCATAGCTAAGAGTCAATTTAAATTCCTGTTGCTTTGTTAGAAATGCTGAAATATTTGAAGAGGGTTTTTGTTTGAAAGCTTTGGACTTAGACTGTACTGAAATAAATTGTGTGCGGGCATCTTAGACATTTATATGTTCAACTTGAAATATTATAGAAGGCCTGTTTGAAGGTCTTTCATAAAGAAATTGTTTGCTGTGTCAGTCTCCATTTATCCAAGTGTTCCTTCAGCCCAGTCACAGGAAAGGATTATGGCTGTTGGGCTTTTCACCACCTTTCAGTCTAATTCTTTTTGATATTTCACCCATCATTTAATCTTCACCAGCTTTCATAGTAATTAATTCTGATGCATTACCCATCATAATATGACAGAGTTTGAGGAATAAGTAGGGAACGTCTGGAGAGAAATCTTTTCTTCTATAACTACCTTAGGAATGCTAATACCTTGTTTATTAGTTAAAACTTTAATGTGGTAGGTTTTAGAGTATATGATAGAGGCCCCCTTGCCAGAAGGCTAGAACCTCTAGCAGTACAGCTTTAGAAAAGTCAAAGTCCACAGCTATATTTTATTTACTCTCATCTTTTCTTGCAAATTTTGACAGCGTGCTTGGTGCTAATTTTTCCAAATGCAATAGTGAGTGTGCTGGAGCCTAACCTTGTACAACAAAACTCACAGAAGACATTCATTACCCTTGGCAGAATTAAATCTGTCAGGAAGAGTTGGGTCCTTTTGTTACTACCTCATAGTACAACTCCTGTTTTCTGTGAGCTTTCCCGGCGATGTCGGCTCCTAA
This sequence comes from Tetrao urogallus, assembly GCF_951394365.1. NCBI lineage: Eukaryota > Metazoa > Chordata > Aves > Galliformes > Phasianidae > Tetrao > Tetrao urogallus. The sequence continues at coordinate 51,774,182 of NC_136814.1, read as the reverse complement.
TGATCTAAGCTCCAATGCTGTTTCCCTTATAAGCATTGTCCAGGTTTTCCGCGTTTTTTTCCCTAAGCGTATAATTACTGGGCCAAGACACAACAAAGTGGAAAAATACAACAAAATTTGTAAGAAGATCTTCCACAATAAGATTTCCTTGTTGAACTGAAAAGTCTTATTTTCAACGTGTGATGGCACTGTAACAGGTTGCTCAACTGTTAGCGCAGCAGTCTGCAAAATCCACAAGGGGAAGAGGAAAGATAAGTTGTAAAATCCGTGGCTAAAAAAATAGCCATCATGTTCTCATTATTTATTTGGGCATATATCAAAATACTCTAAAGTACTCATACTCCAAAAAAGCTTTTTAGGGTGACTATCTTGAGCACTGTATGAAGGAACTGAAGGGCTGGCCTGATCCATCTATCCAAGCAGAAATGGTCTGTGCAGCACAATATCTGCTGCTTTGTTAGTAATTAGTAATTAGTTCTCTTTGCTCTTTTTCTTTTCCCACCTTTGCATCCCTTTTCCGGGATTATAACTTTGTCTATAATAGAAAAAAGTATAACACCATCATAGTTTTACTAATGCTCATATCACTCTTTCACAGAAATATTTTGTTGAACATTTAAAATATTGCTAATTTTAAAAATATTTATTATCTGGAAAATGAAAACATGAGGGAAACGAACCTGGGAGCTATGCAGTTCTATTACCAATTCATAGAAACAGAGAAAGCTCATCAGCATACACAAAGGTAAAATCATAAACTGGTTACCAGACTACAAAATTGCCTATAGTGTCAAGAGCTATATTTCTAATTTATATATTCATATATATAATGTAGTTAAAAGTATAATTCTTGTCTGTAAAAAAATCTGTGTAGTCAGTGGCTCTTTGTGGTACCAGATGGTACCTCATACGTACAGCTTTGTACACTTGTGAAAGGCATGACTAATAGAGATGTACTGTGCCATAAAACTCATATATTTCATCATCTCAGTCAGTTGATTCATTCATAACCAATGGTATCTCTACAACTTGAGGAATTACTAGAGGGGTCAGTGGCAGGGCTGCTGTTAATTTTAGCAGAGTGGGGATTTGACTGTGTTTATTATGTGAAGGACCACATCTGTTAGCTTATGCTAAGTTAAGATTCTGTCAGTAGAAGTAACCACTTCTCTAAGCACAGCTGTATGTCTAAGGCTAGGTCTGATTCTGAAGTTTTGCTTTTACTTTCTGTTTTTATTAATTATTGTATAGATGAATTCAGGTTTGTTGGCTACTGTTGTAGTTGCCAATTTACTGAACTTTTCCATCAAAGATGTTCATGTTCTTGAGACCGTCCTACACTTTGGATCCACATCAGTCCCTCTTTCCATAGGCATATTTTCCATGAGCAGTATTCTTCCTCTTTTTCTGATGGCTGTCAATGTGATCTGTATCAGTATTAGGCATTTTTAATTAAAGACCAACCTTCAGTGTTGGAAACTGGTCTGTCATAGTAACAGGATTCTTATCAGTTCGTTTTACCATTTTGTGTTGAAATTGGTTAGGAAGGTGCATGCAGAGCATCTGTTTGCAAAAGTTACATTCTCTTTAATATTAATACAGACTACCAAACCAATGGTTGTCCCTATCCTAACTAATGCCCACATGAACAGCTCTGTAGCCTGAATTAATTAAAGTTTGAGCATTGCTGATTTTGAGCCAGGTTACACAGCAGGTCTGCATGCTGCATTTGTCCAAGTTAGTGTACTTCAGCGAAGAGTCCTTTGTTTTTCATAGACACTGTCCCAAATTCCTATTAAAGACATGAATCATCTTTTGCTTGTGGCAAGGAAAGTAAAATACAAGGATGGAGTTTAATGGCTTTGGAGGTCAGAAACAATCAGTTGTCTTCATATGAAACCTCTAGAGCAGAGAGGCTGGGGAAGGGGGGAATACAGCCTGGCTTTGTAGAGCTGGAAAACTGATCAGTGCATTGGTTATGTGCCATTGCAGTCTATACAAACTCCTCCCATTTGGTAATCTGTTTTGTTGGATTTTTTTTGTTTTGTTTTGTTCTGCTTTTTGGAAATGCATTCAAGAGGGTACACAAAAACTGAGATAAATAGCAACACAGGTTGTGGAGAGGAAGGTGCCTGTCCAGTTGACCCATCCCTGCTTCATTCGCAAGTTCTCTCTTTTTCTCACTGGCTGCTCAGATGAAAACCTTAGCCCACTGGAAAGTGGTACTAAGAGTTTCTCCTGCCACATATCCAATTGCTGCTCTTTCTGGCAGCATTGCCTTAGATCTGATGGTCTTTTCTGGTGTGTTTCTGTTTTCTGGTTGAGAGCTTTTTTCCTTAATAATTGAGTAAGAGTGAAAATAGAAGAGCAACACGAAGATTAAAATTCATGGCAACTTGACATGTAGAGATTGGAATGTGCAAAACTGGTCTTGCACCACGCTTGCTCTGCTGTACAAACAAGGAGGTGGCTGTTCTTTCAGCAAAAGCGTTTCTGTCCAGCGTGTTGCCCTAAAAGTTCTATTCAGAAATGACTTATTTGAAGTAGTGCATTATACTTCTTGAGGACGCTTTCCTAATACAGCAGCATCCCAGGTATGGGCTCTTTTTACACAATATACTTCACCTTGACGATGTCTCACACATCTAGAAATTTACCCTTTTCCTAGATTTGTTTCTAAATCCAGTTTAAGACTCAGAAGGATATTCCAACTAAAGTGCTCTTCTTGACTTATCTATAATATTTTCGTAGGTTAGGTGTGAATAAAAACTTTAGCGTTCCAGTAAGTAGTTTTCGCTTGTAAGAGAACTCGCAAAGTTTTCTGATAAAAATCATGGAAAATTTGTAATTTTATTGTAATTTATTTTTCCCCAGAATACTCAATTCTAGATGGCTATGATTTAAACACCTGTCTAATGAAAAGAACAGTAGTTGATGCTGGTCACTTGGGAACCCAGAGTACTTATAAAAAAGAGTAAAAATAATAGTTTCATCCATACACTTTTTGCATGTTTGTGCTGTGGTTATGTTGCTTTGTCTGGTATCTCTCCTCATTATCTGCTAGCTCCACCACTGCAGCATGAATACAGTTGTACCAATTATTCTCTCAGTTTGAGGAGAAAAACAGCAATTGCATACAAGATTTTTTTTATTTTCTGTTATTTATGTAAAGGGCTTGAAAATTGATTGTAGATCAAAATTTTGATAGCTACACCTGGAAGTTGAGAGGGGCTTCTAGAATAAGAACAGAGAATTAGATGAGTGTCATCTTCTTGAGACCAATAGGAAAAGCCTTTCACCATATTCAGTAACAGCACAGTGTTTTTGTGGAATGGTAAAATGTCCCTAATAACACTGTGTAGCTTCCAGAAGAGGCTGTGCTGTACAGTAAGTTGCAGAGAGCATTCCAACCAAAGACAGGTGCTGAATGTTTCTGATTATTTGTTATTTCTAATAACCTACAGAAGGCAAATACAGAGCCTCTTCCGGAAGCACCCAGCACATAGTAATGAGGAGCTTTTCATAAAATGTCTTTGAGTTAAACATATGCAGCTTGTTCCAGAAGTATTACAGATGAGGAACCTGAGAGCCAAATTTTGTGATTTTTTGAGGTTTATCTTCATTTGTTGGTAAGGTGGTGTAACTCAGCCTGTTAGCACAGCTGTAAGCCTGGTGTGTCCACAGCGAAACAAGGAAGGTGGCTGTCAGAGGAGGGACAAATGAGAGTGAAAATAAAGGAAAGATGGTTGGATGGGAGAAAAAGGCAGGTGATGCTGCTAAAGCTGGTACCTAAAAAAAGCAATAGGGGTGCACTTGCTTTTGTTGCTGTTGGACATAGGTCTATAGGGTAGACAAAGTAATATTTGTGTGGTGACATGCAGGAGCTTCAAATCCTTTAAAATAATTAGGGATAAAACTATGTGCAACCTTTTAGTATAAGACTTGTGTTCATATAAATTGTACCCATGTGCTATTTGTAGACTGGTGGAGGTGTTTCTCTGTCCCTGTCTATATTTTTATCTGGCAATGCAGGACATTATCCCTTCTGTCCATCTGACCCTGAAAACTTCAAATCTGCTACAGAAGGCAGGCCTATTTAGTGAGCCTTAGTGAGTAACTCCAAAATTAATACAAATGATAACAGTAATGATAATGAAAACTTAAAAGCAGATTTTCAGATGAGGTAGATCATACAAATGTTTGCTGAAGTGATTACTATGGGCACAAAACAAATGACCAATGAAAAGCCCTGACAGGATGTTCAAAGGGAGTCTTAGACTTTCTGTCTTTCTCTGGCTGTGGAGAACACACTGAGCAGTGTTTTTCTAGAAGCAGGGTTTGACTGTGGAGCACTGAGTTTGTTTGTTCAACCAACACCAGTGTGGGACAGAAATTCATTCACTTAATTCCCGTAATTTTGCCAATATTAGGAATGCTGGTTTTGTTTTAACACTCAGTGCAGCTTATATTGCTCACTGTAATCACTGCTGGGGCCATGCACCATTTTTTTGTAGTGCTTAAGATGGTTTTTCTGATGCTGCTACACTGCATCTTAGATGTGTGATTTACAGATTATAAAAGCCAAAATAATGTTCAACCTTTGCATTGGTGCAAAAAATGTCAATACTTGATAAACATTTTGATAACATTCTCTGTGCCCTCCTCTCAGTTAAAATCAGATACTTGTTTTATAACATAACGGACTTCTGTGTTTTTTTTTCCTGCGCTTTTTTTCCCAGGAAACACAGGCAAATAATAAGATCAAACTGTAAGTGATGTATAGCATCTTTTATGGAGAAAGGACATTTCACTGAAAAAACGTATGTATTTGTGGGGGGGAACGCTCATGTTGAAGAAAGTTTAGTACGCCGGCTGCCTGCTATAGGTTATTCACTCTAAAGCAGCCCATAGGAAAGTCATCTTAGATGTGATCACTACAAAAAAACCTTCTTAACATGCTGTGAAACCATGGGAAAGGATTGCAAATATCATTTCAAATATAAAATATCTTATTATACATTTATTTTCTATCTTTATACATTAAAGAGGACTATACTTTGCCTTATGATTACAGTAAAATGTAGTGTTTTGTATCTTTGGACATGCTTGTTAACATTCATTAGCATTTACTCAAAAAGAATAATTACTCAGATAATTCTTAATATGTTGATACGATAAAAGTGTTTTTGTACTATGTTGTACCCACTTTTCTGAACTGTGCTGTTAGTATTCACACATGTGGCAAATATGACTTAATCAGACCACAAATATTTTGCAGCATTCCATGGTATCTCATTTATTTGTTTAATTTGCCGCTATAGCAACTGGATTCCATCCTTTTAGATTCTTTTTTTCACAGACCTATGATCTACTTGGTTGAAGCTTGGCAGACAGCATTTCCTTCAATTGAAGACATATGCAGTAACTCAGAGACCAGATTTTTACCTATTTATCATTGTTGGAAAGTGGGTTATTTCACATGGACACAATACCAGAAGAATCAGCAGACCTGGTGAAAGGAGTCTGAGCTCAATAGCTTATATGCTTTTTCCAGCCTTTGAAGTTGCTGAAATAGAAGATGTTACTTCTCCCTCCATCCCTAGACCACTAGCACTATCGGAATGCTAATATGAGGAAATATGCTGATAATGTTTTTGTAAGAAATTACTTTTTAAAAGTAGTGTTTCTTTGTTAACTGCTTTTTTTTTTTCCAACATGTATTTGTATTTGGAAAGAGAGAGCATTTCTGCAGAAAGCATTTCATATTCAGATGATTAATACGTTGAAGCAGTGCCACAGCAGTAATGTTTTATGCATGTTGATCTGCAGAAATCAAGGATTTTGGCATGACCTTGGGAATTCCTTTTTCTCGTGGTGGGCTATGAGCGTTGGATATACCCTGAAGTCTGCCCTGCTGTGCAGTCCCATCTCCGTATTTTTACTTTCCTGCATAGATACAGAAAAATAAACTCTGCATTTTTAGTAATGGAGCTGTTTAAACTCCATTTTTAAATTTCAGTTTTATTCTTAGTTCTGCCACTATTTCACTGAATAATCTCATAGAAATCAGGTAGTGTTTGATGAAAAGCAGTTTTTACGTGTCTTAATTAGCTAATGCCTGCATTGTGTGGGGCTCCATAATGATAGCTAACAAACAGTGCTGGCTGTTAGGGCATTTATAACACTCTGCTGGTTGTGATCACAGCGTCCGAAGGAGGGCAGTTGCTGTGCCGGCCCAGAATGTCCATTCACGCTGCTGGAGGCCTGCAGGTATTGCCGTTTTGCATACCTCAGCGTCCTTTTCATTCTATTGCAATGAAGAGGTGAATGGCCTTTGTACAGGTTACTTTGGGATTCATGGGTAAGAATGATGTTCCTGAAGTACACACAGCTAAGAGTTAGAAGCTGGTGTTGTAGAAGTGACCTCTGCTTCAAATAGTAACATTAGCTAAGGTTTTATACTAAATTTAGCGCTACTGGTATCTCATAAAATACTGTAGACTGACATGGTGCATGGTATAGAAAGTTCAAATATGCCTGGAAAGGAAATTCTTCCTTATCAAAAAATGGCTCTAGTATTCATATCGCATCCTTAAGTTTGTTTCCCACAGGAAGAAATTTTATTTGTATCTTGGGGCTTTTAGCTTTTTATTCTGTTATTTTGAGCTTTATCGGCTTTCTATAAACCCTATATGCAGAGTTCCAGTCTGCTGAGTCACTACCATGCACATTTTTGTGGCTTCTTTTGCAAATACAGTAATCTATTTGTAATGTAGATAAATGTTATGAGCTATTTTTGGGAGAGATTAAATATGTATGTTGGTCTACTGAACTTTGTACTTTAGGGCACTTTTTAAAATGAAGAAGTGGGAAGGAGCAATTTCATTTTCTAAAAAGGAAACATCCATTAAAATGTGTTTTAACTAGTACACAGACTGACTGATGTTCCCCTTAACAAACAAATGTGCATTGGCTGCAAGTCGTTAAAAAATACATATGGCTGCAAATCATTTTAAAAGGTGAATGTGTGTATTCTTAGATCAGAGACTTAAGATGGATGGCATTTTGATCTTTGCTCCTGAGGCAGAGGAATGAAAGATGAAAAATAAGAGGAATTAGAAGGAGAAAGAAATGCATGTCTCAGAAGCTAAGAGGAAAAGCGATTATCTTAGAGCTGTTAAGAGGAAAAAAACAGAAAGTGAGCAAAATAGAGGAAACCAAATATTAAAATAAAGAGGTAATGATAATAGTCAGTAGTCAGCTGGAGCGAGCCATAGAACCTGGAGGTGATAATTATGTGTTGTGTATCACTGAGAAAAAAGCTTGAAAGAGAAGTTTAAGGTGCCTGGCATATATTGAAAATATGACCTGTCGTTTGTTTAAACCAACGTGTAGAAATTCGGCTTTGTTTGGTTTCCTGTGACCACTGTGCAGGATCATTGTTCGCAGTGCGATTCTCTTTGTTCCATTTTCTTGTGTACACAGGGCTCTGTACCCTCACTGCCTCTCCCATCCCCAGATCCTGTCTCTCCCAGCTGCTTGCCCTGCACTCCGCTGCCGTGCCCCCCACAGTGATGTTCTCCGTGCCATCAGTTTACTACAATAGCAGGGTGGTAATCTAATAGGCTGCTATTAGTGTAGTAGTAACAACCGTACCACTTCAAGGAACGTCACAATTATCAAAGTGAGCATAGTTGATAGAAGTAAGACATGTTTTTTCCTCAAATTTCTTGCAATCTGAATGAGCAAGAACAGGTGAAGACTGGGAGAAATGAGCTGTGTTCTAGGGAAGCTAAAACACAGAATTTGTTGTTTTCCTGAGGTTATAGAATTTTGCTAGAGATGGAGCCACAAAGTAACTCTGAATTTACTTCATTACTTCAGTGCTTTTATTAAGGACTGGCACTTTCTCTCCAAACAAGGCAGGGAAGACAAATTCATAGTGAGTGAAAGAGCACTTTCTTGGGCTTTAAGCTCTATTGAAAGGAAGAAGTGACTCGCTCTTTCACCAGAGAGATGTTCTCTAAGTCTCACTAGGAGTTTTATTATTTGCTGCTTGTTTATATCACGGGAAGGGAAGCATAGGTTCATCTCACAAACTGTTTTGGGGCTTATGTTTTTTTTTTTTTAGTATAGCAACTGCTTCCAACTTGTTCCAAATAACTTACATGGGCATAACTTTTTATCAGATGAAAAATCCCTTAGTTTTCCATTCCTTTTCTGATGACTGTTGATTTGAGAAGAAAGGCTCCAACATGTAAACAAAAGAATGATTTAAGAAGGATGAACTTGGAAATTCAAAAAAATGTCAAAGGAGAAAAGGCCCTCCTTGTCTGCCCTGATGCTTGGACTTGATTTTTCTGTTGTTCTCCAGAGGGATGTTACTATTAGTAAAAATCAAGAAAATTGAAGAGTTTTGCTTTTAAATTTCTTTAAGGTCTTCCAAAAGCCTCCTGCTGGAGCCAAGGCTATTTCAAAAGCCTTTATGCAATTGCAGGTATGTGGCAGGGGAATCAGGAATAAAAATATCCTTGAGACAAAAAAGGTAGCTTGTTCAAAACAGTATCACTGACAGTATAATATAACAAGTGGCTATGAAGAGATGTATTTTGATTATCTTGAACAAGGAGGAGTGTTTACTAGACAAAAATTGCACTAAATGTTCAGTGACATGAAGTAGAGGATTGCATCTACTTTGGGAAGTACCTTTCTTCAGGCAAGAATTCAATGTTTACTAGTCCTGTCTCCATCTGAACTCTACAGCTTAACTGGCAATAATACAAATATTCACAGCTGTATAAAAAATGTTATTTAGTTCACAACAGTAGCCATGGTTACCTACATATTTTCATTGCCTTATTCATGTGCAATTCTTTTTTTTTTTTCTTTTTTTCTTTTTTTTTCTGGAAATACCATTACCATGTAATATAATACTGTACAACCTCTTGGTAAGTTTTATGATGTTAAGAAGAACATTTTGCAGTGAACTTGAAAGCAACTTTTATCAAATTGGTTTGTACCTGGGAAATCCCACCTATACATTGTCAGGCAAAGAAAGGTGAGTCTGAACACGCAAATGACATCGTGACTGTCATTTTAAAATATAAATAGAAATATGTAAAATCTTTTGCATTTAAAAGTCTTCAGAAATATTTTTGCCAGAGCATTTAAGTAGAACAAGTCCCTGCTCAGTTCCCTCACAGATGACATTATCAAGGCTGTTGCTGTCAGTACAAGTTAGAGCAGCAAATGATTCTCATTTACTCTTGAAGGAAATGGGAGCCCAGCAACCCTGCACTGTCAGGAGGGCAGAAAAGTGGTAGGGCTTCATGCCTCTCTCTTCTTCTTCCTTTTGTCTCTGTCACTCTACATGCAGTGCAGATGTGATGCATGTGATAATCTAGTGTTTTCATTATATTTGTAGAAACCAGTCCCTTTAGCGTTACTGCAGCAGAACTGCCAACCATATTCTAAACTTTGCTAAGAAAAGAAAATAATAATTAATCTTTCAGATATCTTTGATCACTTTGCAAACAAATGGATTAAAGTTTAGAAGAGTATAGCAGACAGTTTACTTAGGCTTTTTTTTTTGTATATATTGAGAAGGTGTGACATTAATTCTGAAGGAAGACATCACATATATCAGCTTAGAATAACAGCTAAAGGAATGAAGGATATCTACTTCTTTAATCTTACTAATATGTCTAAACTCTTTTGTATAAGGTTCTTTATTGCTGTCGTAAAGAAAACTTATTGGATTAAATATATAAACTGTTTTTAAAGGTCTCTTCCCATGGCATTTTCCTACAAACAATGAATTTTGGGGATATGATAGGTTATTGCATAGAGATTGAACCAAAGAAAATGTAATGTAGTTTTCTAAAATGGTGTTGAAAAATTACAAATGTAACCTTGTGAAACCTTGTTGAAAGCATGATAGAGTTTTAATATACTATCCAGACCTGTTTTCAGTGCGTCTCCCAAGGCAAGACAGAAGATGGCATTAAGATGGAAATTTCTGCAGTGAAGCCGGCTGTTACCACAGTCTGGCTTCTGTTAGTGCCGTAGTGCTGCCAGCTTGGGGTTATTTATAGGCATTAGCCTATATCTATCCATGCACGTACACCTACTGCTCCCTCAGAAGGGGTGTTGTTGCAGTCAGTCCACAATTTCCACCTCTCTTATTCTTTCAGAGGCCAGTTTCATCGGCTGTCCTCGTTACCAGTCAGTAGGAATTTGGCAGGCACCCCCTCCCTGCCCGAGCTTTGCTTCAGTGGGCTTCCATTGGCCTATGGGCTGCATGGCTCTGTTGCATAGTTCTCAAAATGTTCAAGATAATTTCTTACACTGGAGGACTTTTCCCATTATCTTATGATTTTCTGATTTTTTTCCTCCTTTTCCTAAGTGGGAATGATATACAAGACTTTAAAAATTACATTCTCTTCCATAATTTCAAAGCAATTGGTAAAAAAAAGTTAAAAAGAAAAAAGGCACTGCTTTTTCAGCAATCACAGGAAAACTTTTGCTTTTCTCCTGGCTGCAACAAAGATTTTTGGTGCTGTGCATGATTTGTAGTAGAAATAAAAGCCATTCTGTTTCATTTTCCTGAGTATCTGGTGATGAATGCAGAGCAATAAACCCCTTTCCCAGAAGCCAGTGCTTGCTTGAGGCAGGAGCTGTTGTTTAAGTTTGCTGCACCATGTTACAGCTTGTGTGTTCTGCAGCCTACTTACACCCATTTATAAATTAGATATAAGCCAACCAGGCACAGCCTTTCTGTGTCCTTCACCTTTCTCCATGACATAAATCCCAAAATGAGGTACCCCTCCCAGCACCATCACAGCTGGAGCACACTTCCTGCCATGGCAGCAGCAGCTGCAGAAAGCCTTAAGCTGCAGCCCAGGACCCATTATGTCTGAGCTTTCTGGTGCAGACATGGCCTGACATATAGCAAGTACCTTTGATTTACAGGAAGTTCAGGCAACCGGACCTGTAATTAAAAAATAAGCAAATGAAAATATAGAATAACTGGTACATTAGCAGCCATGGCCTTAAGAGCTAAATTGAGAAAGCAAGCATGCAGTTGCAAAATGTGCATATGCATATATGTATCTTTTTTGCTCATACAGTATTTCACTCCTTGAAGTTTTGAAGCAATGTGCTCAGTTTGTGCTACTATTATTCTTCCTATGGCAGCAAATTATGACTTTGCAAAAACCAGGAGATGCTGCAAGCTGTTGGTAACCACAGGGTAGTCACAGCCTCACTGAACGGACTTTGAATTTTAGCTGGAACTTCTGCTGCTCATATATACTTAAGCTTGCCTAAACAGAAGAGATGTCATGCTTAAATTATTTTCAGCTTTTGACCTTTTCCATTCTGAACTTCCAATCATGAGGTTCATGATTGAACCTCAAGAACATGAGGTTCCCTTATTATTTATTTCATAGGACAGGTCAAGGTGAAATGTCAATGTGAAGAGGAAGGGAAAATAAAGTCCCTCATACAGCATTATTTTGGTTTCCAGTGTCCAGTTAATAAAAATAAATCAATTTTACTAGAATTTGTTGGAGTGTTTTTGCTGCTAAAACTCAGACCACATGGGAAACAGTTAACAGTCTCCAGATGTGAAAAGGAAAGGACCAAAGGACCATCAGCAGCGCAGAGAAATTATATTTTCTCAGTGAGCAGTACTACCTCAGCTGAAGTGCAAAGAGAAAGCAGCTGTTGTGAGAGCATGTGAAAGTCAAAAATCTTCCTCTTACTATGCTCATAGCAAGGCATCTACAAAACCTGTAGAAGCATAGCGCTATAGAACCATCAGGGTTGGAAAAGACCACTAAATTCATCTCGTCCAACTACGCACCCTCCCACCCATGCCCACTAACCATGTCCCTCAGTGCTACCTCCACGTGTTTCCTGAACACCATCAGGGATGATGACCACCTCCCTGTGCAGCCTGTTCAGACAGTACTGCGTGCCTCTCTGTGTGCACGTGACACTGCTTGATGCACCACCAGTGCTCCCACTTCCTACCAGATGTGCAGGAAAGGAGCTGGTGAGCTTCTGTTTACTACAGAGAGAACTGAGCCAGGATGTCCAGCATAGCCCTCAAGCATGGGATCGATGCTGACCTGTTGTTCCTGCTTGAGGAAATGCCCCCTGGAGTGGTACTTACATTAGCTGCGTGCTGGTTCAGGGCTCAAGGGACAAATTCACAGTCTTCCTTATTTTAATCAAGTCTGTGCACAGTGAAGCCTTGGATGTTATTTGGCACTGTCTCACTTTTCTTTATCAAAGTCTGGCCATGGAGACTGCGTAAGGAAACCAGATGCTGGGACAAGGAGTGGGTTGGAATCCTTCCTCTCGCTAGATACTTTGTGACTAAGTACATTTCTTTCATCATAACCTTTTCCACCTTGCTGATTGAGAAACTGGATAACGATGATACACAGATCCTTTCTCAGAAAATTTTATGGACCTGTTGACTAGTTAAGAGCATCTGTGTGACTAAATGAGACACCCTGCTTTTAAAAGGTTGTTGTGTAGTTGTATTGGTCTCTATGCGGGCTCAAGGCAAATGAACGGGCATAAAAATATGCCTGAGGTGCAGCACAGAAAATTGTGCTTAGAACATATTATTATAGACATGTTGTCAGGGAGTATTCCTGTTGCATGATGTTCTGAAAACATCTCTGTTTGCCTCAAGGGAATGCCCGACTGCCCTGCTTATGATCCATGGGAAAAAAATACCCTCGTGGTAAAGGCAAATGGAGAGTTTCCAATGTCTGTTATCCATCCTGTTTTTGTTCCTAGCACAGCAACAGAAGTGGTGTTTTCTTGAGGGTAACACTGGTGCACAACAAAGATAGATGAAGGAGAGTTTTCAATTTTTAAGGTCCTATGATTATAAAAAAACTTAACTTTTTGAGGTTGTCATCCTAGGTATTTCTGTTTTGTGATTAACGTATATTTTTAAAATATTTACTATGTTTTATAGTTTTTGTGCAGTAGCTGAAACACTGCTTAACTCCTTTCACCCCCAGTGCCTCTCTCCCAAACATTCTGCTCATTTAGCTGGGTATTATTCTTTCAAGGAACTGTCCACCCACATAACTACACAGGATGCTTTCAGGAGCTATCCTGTGGAGTAAGTCATATGTACTAGCACTGCTCGTGCACTAATCCTTCTCATTGAGTATTTCTTTACGTAGTCTCAGTGTGAAATATGCAGATCAACCCTGAGCATCTTGTGATGGTGCCAGTATTTTTGGGCTCTTTACCAGGTGTCAGTGGTTTGGAAGGTAAGCCTGCAAGCATTAACATATGAATGGCCAGGATTGGAAAGGGCAATATTGGAGAAATATGCAAGCCTTGGTCGTTTAATTCTTAAGGTCTCCGTTTTAAGCTTCTCTTCATGTCATGAAGTATTGGAAAACCTTTTTTATTTAATAAAACTTGAAATTAACAGCTAATAATGTAAATTGAAGACCTGATGCCTTAAGAAAAAAATTCAGATGTCACAAAATACTTGACAGTGCCGTGAGCGTAGGATGTCACCTACTTCACTACCACTGAAAGAAAGGCTTAACCTTCAGTGCTATGTACTAAGGATCAGTGATTTTTTTTCAGCTTCATCTTTCACATTTATTACAACATCAGTACTTCTAGTAGAATCATGGCTACTACAGACTGAATAGAGTTGCTGCTTATTAGTCCTTGGAAGAGGTGCATTATTTCTTTAAATCTGCAGCCAAATGATTTAAAAGTTACATGATGAAAAATCTCTCATCTCTGGAAGAGGCTATGTCTCACAGTAAGTACAGTCTCCTACGAAGGAGTTTTGCTTAAAAGATTAGCTTATATTTATTGTTCTATACATTTGTCTTTCTTTTTTTTAATATAGTTCCATGTTCAGTAAACTTCTGGTACTTCTTACAAATCTGAAGATGTTTTCAAAACAAGTACAAGTGTTTAATCCGTTGTCCCATGTTTCTTCCCAGTACTTACCATTTGGGGCTAGATGTAAATGTCTGATTTTCACATTGGTTTGTAGTTTTATTTGAATTCTTCTTCACATCATGAATTCAGTCCAACATCATAAGACCTTTTGGAAAACAGTCTTATCACGTCATTCATTGTTTTACTCTTCAGATGCTGAACAGAACAAATGTGAGAGCATCACTCCTTTTGCAGTCAGAATTGCTTTGGTTTGGTTCGTGCTGAGAAAAAGAGGTCAAAGAGCAGCTGCTAAGTTTGATTGGAGGGGGAATGCAGGTTGTCCTTTTGGAGCAGCTAAGCTCCAGCCATGACCAGTGAGCGTGTCTTGAGCCTCTATTTTTCCCCCAGAAAAAAAATGAATCCCTTATGTATTTTGTCTTGGAGTAGCACAGCAAGCAAGGAGGCTTTGTGCCTGTCTACGTTATTCTGGCTGGTTGTCTTCAGGCACCACGTAGGAGAGCACGTGTCACTAAAAGGGCTCAGTTCTGCAGCAGCATAGCCAGGTTAGCACACGCTGGAAACCAGGAGACAGGCTGGTCTCTCAGCCAGGCCCTGCTGGCAGTGGCAGAGCTGCTGCGGGCCACGCAGCTGGCACAGCGAGTGCCATCGCAGAGATCTCCACACCACGTTCCAGGATGTGGCACAGACATGCCTTTTGTCTCCTTATCTGGGAAAATATGAGGGCGGCTGCTTTTCTGGGTTGGGGTAGGTGTGTCTGTGTTGTATTCTGCAGACATGCAGCTTTATTCTGTGCTCAGAGCTGGACGGACATCAGCCAGCTCCAAGCCAGGAGCAAGTTGATGAGGTTGGATTGTGCACGGTGCTAACCACAGCTACACAGCTCCAGATTCCTCGTTGGCTTGGATACATCCAGATTCAGAAACAGAGCGAGTTCTCACCTACCGACTAAATACCACGCAGTCAAACCCAGACATTCATGGCATTTAAGGCCAGAAAAGAGTATTATATCATTTTGTCTGACCTTCTGTTTAACACAGGCCGTAGCATTTCACTTGCACCTGTAGCGAGCCCAATAATTTTTGTTTCACTGAAGTTTATCTTCCAGAAAGGCATTTGGTCATGAACTGAAGAGATAAACAATCTTCTGTTTTTCTTAGCAGCTTGCTCCTGTCATTACTCATTGTCACTGCTAATTCTTTTCCAAATTTCTGACTGGTCTGACTTCAGCTTGTTGTGCTTTCCACTGCTGCACTGAAGAGCCCCTTTATTTTTTGTTTTATATTGCTGTTTTCCATGCAGGAAGAGTTTCTTCTGTGAGTACCTTCTGGATAAGCTGATCAGGCTAAGACCCATAGGAGCCTTACAGGAGATCCGCAGTCTCACACTGACACTGGTAGATCTGTTTCCCTGCTCCAGCACCTCCAGCGGGAGGCACCTGAGCTGTGAGCTTATGTATGGGTCCACCATCCCCTTGAGGTTCACTCTGATAATCCTTAGCACATCGGTACACACACAACAAGGTAATCACCATCTGCCTTTTGGTGGAGCACAGAGCTGCTTTTTTTAGCTTGACAGGGAAAATACGTTGTATACAATAAGTAATTTGCACATCGTTGACCTAGCTGACTAGGTGTAACACTTCAACTACTCCTGGTGCTATTAGAGACAGATGTGAACTTGTTAGTGCTGCTGAATTTAAAGCTCTGGCTCCCTGGCCCTGGATTCATTTTAAATCTTTCACAATCTCTTATTATTCTTGCACTGAAAAAAGGTTTTCCCCAACAAGGGCAGCAGATTTTACAGCTGTTTACCTTCCTGGAACTTTGCACTAATCATTCCTCTTTTTCCTCCATGGCCCCAAATATGTCGGAAGACATAGAAATCTCTGTTTTTCTCCCCCAACACCCCAGGCCCCCTCCCCCCCTCTTTTTAATGTAATGATTGAGTTTAGCAAAGATACATTGTAATACCTTAAATACAGCGCAGATGGACTTGCCCTAGCGCCTGGCTTTTCAGGGTTTCCCATCTGACACATCCAAAAGCATCACTATTGCATGGACAGTAACCTGCATAGCTATTATTTGCCTCTTATTAATATATCTGTAGATTGTATTTATCTTTAATGGAAATTAAAAAAATAATGTTCTGATTTTTTTTTTAATTTACTTATTCTTTACCAGTATGTTTTATTTTTATATGTATTTCAAACATTTTAAATCTGGATGTCACAAAATAATTCATTCTGAGCTAGTTAAAAACTGAACTGCATTTTCCTATTGCATTCTGTGGCTGAACTTGCATTTCTCCTACATGGCTGGTTGGAAATGAGGAGTAACCACATTATGAAAAACATGGTCCATCCAGAACGTTCAGTGCACAGCAGAAACACAGACTGACTGAGGTCAGAAGGGATCCCTGGAAATCACCTTGTCCCACCCCTGTGCAAGCAGGGCTGCCTGGAGCTGGTAAAGCAGTCTGAAACCTGAAATGTTGCTGGAATGGAAGCTGTGCTAGGATGTTAACTTTAGTGCCTGTGGGCTTCAGGAGCTGGTATGAGAGTCTAGTTCTATAAGGATGGGTTGGGAAGTGGGTGAGCCTTCCACCTGCATGATGACCAGTAAGTAAAATTGATCATACTCAGTAATGCAAACATATTTAGAAAGAATAGCTTTCTTTAGTTGCAGCATAAAATCTTGTAAGCTGTGCACTATGGTAAGTCAGTCAGCAACCAGTGTGGCTTTTCCAGCCTGAAGTCAGTTGATCCATGAGGTACTGTAGCCTAGAAAGGGCTGCGTCCAGTACACTAGTCTGGAGTTACACACACAGAGCTTGCATGTGTTGCACCTGGCAGGGTTCTGTGGTCTCTGATTCCTCTCACTCCTCTGGGAGATGCAGACAGATTTGGAGTGCAGTGGTGCCATTATTTTTGGATGAAGGGTTGGTAAGTGGCTGGCTGAGGGCATTCATTAACCTAATTAATTTCCTCATTTACTCTGCGTTGACCTTTGAATCCATTACCACTGTGTGTGATTTTCCTGCATCTTACAGACCAGTCCTCCCTGCAGGCTCTGCCTGTCAGGTTGTTTTAAAAACAAACAGTACATCTGTGCACTGAAGAGAGTTGCTTCCCCAAAGCAGGTGAAGTATAAACAAGCAACTTCTAGTCAGTCTTCTTTGTCTGTTTGTTTGTTTTAAAAAAAGGCCTATACACAGAGCATAATACTACCCCAACTGCTGTGGTGGTTGCTGGCTGCCTCCCAGGCCCTGACAGGGACAGTCCAGCAAGTGGAGTTTTGTCCCTGTTCAACGCAGGGACCAGCATCAGCCCTAGTTTATTTCACATCTCTCAATTGTTAGAAAGAAGGCTGCTTCTATCTTGCACTCCTTCCAAATATGCCTTTCTATGAGGCCTGCAAATCCCAGCAGATCCTGGGATTACATTTTCCAGGATTCCTTCTCGATGAGGTTGGGCGGACCCATGCCTCCCCTGCTCTGTCTCCGAACCCAGGCACCCACAGCCGGGCCTCTGCCCAGGTCGCGTCAGGTCACCCTGCATCGCTTCCTCCCTGCTCCTTCCCATGGGTCAGCTATGGCTGGTGCAACCTATGGGAAGGGAAGGTCTGGCCTCTGATATGTCCCTGTTATGTCTCAGAATACCAGCATAAGCTTGCATAGTTCAGGATAAGGAAGACTGACTCTCTGCTTCCCTCTAGAAGGAAGATCAGAAATGCCAAATGTTTCTATCTTCTTTCTGGCGTGCAGTCAGGGAGAATAGCACTGAAATATGCTGAGTTTTCATGTTTTGTTGTTTGTTTGTTGTTTTTTTTTTTTTCCTTAACTGAAAAGTTCCTGGTTACTTAAAATCCCACCAGAAGCATCAAAATGGGAAAGTTATTTTCATGACTTTGACTGTGTTGCTTTTGAATTGCAGAATGAACTGCAGCATAAATGGTTGTTCCTTACTTCTGTACATTCATTCATAGTTTCTGTTTTTTTTTTAATTTGAAAGTTCCTGGTCTGTCCTTGTAAAATACAGAACCCTTCAGAAAAGATGAATTAGAACCTATACTTTCCAAAATCTCTGTCACATATAAGCATCTGAGTACTCATAGCCATTCAGATTATGTTTTGTTTGTGAAGAATTTGTATTTGACAAAACATTTCTTAATGCATTTGAAAGATAAAATTAAATATAGTATATGGTGTCGTATAAGCTACTAAATGTCTTTTTTAATGGAACTTGGTGATTCCTGGAAATATAATTGGCAAATATAAAATGTTTTTATGTTTGAGAACATGAGCCTCTGGCAGACAAGAACATCGGCTATTTGGGCCTCAGCTTTCATATAGCATGAGTCAAGTGAAACTTGGCACTGGTTGCAATGTTTAGTCTTTCAGCGTTTTTTTATGAGCCTCCCTTTCTCTCAGTGAGATTAGATCAGCTAGTGAGATGATGTTCTGATCAGCATGGAGTTGTGTTTGTTGTTGCAGTACTCTGTGGAAGATAATTTTGGAAATGATAATAAATTATATTTACAAAGGAAAAATTTGATTAAGGATTTGACAAGTTCTCTTCTGTAGACTTGTGGTTCATTGCAGTTCTCAAGATTAAGGCCAGAGAATAGCCATGGCTGTAAATTATTTTTAGTTCACCCCACTATTCAGTTAAGTTTGGTTTCTCATCCCTCTCAAATGCAATCTTCTGACAAAATCTATAGTGTATCTAGATGAAAATGAAAGATGTTTCCAAAGCTTGAATCACAGCAGTCTTGTCCTTCCAGATTACTAGCAAAAAGAAGTCCTGACTAAGTCTTTGGATGGAAGGTTGGATGACAATATGAAAAAGTTAACTGTAAATTGAGAATGAAGACATATTTACTTTACAGATGTTGGGGCTGTGTGCAAGGTTCTACATGGAACCTCCAAAAGGTTCAAAACTTGTGTCCAGGGAACAGAGGAGCAACAGAGGCAGTAGGCTCTCCTGAGGACCTCCTGCATCTTTTCTGCACCATAGGCTGGAAAGACTTTTGCTGTGGTTTATGATGTTGGAATTACAGTGATTTACATGCTACCTACTGGGATGAGTGTGGTGAGAATTTCCAGTTGTGCTGCTAAAATAAACGCTGTTGTATACATCACATGTGAGGAGAACCATCCAGCTGTCATCGTGGACATTCTGTACGAGGAATCTTTTCTCCAGTTGTTTCCAGCTTTTCACCACTTTATTCTTTTTCACACTGTGTGAAAGCACAAAAAACAGAAGAACATTTCTGTATTATCTCACTTTTGGTGAAGTTAAGATTACTTTATTAGTTCTCCTGGATTGCTCTTGAAATAAAGTTATATTAAGTTTTTTTGCTAAAAGAGATCAGATGTGTCATTCAAAATGCTAGATAATACATATAATAAGGAAAAGACTAGAAAACTTACACAAGTCTAGTTCTTGCCTCTGAAAAATTATTTAGTTAGTATTATGTCTTCATCCTTCCAATGCTGTGCATATATTATGCCAATTGTACAAAACATATTCCTATTCAGTTTTGTTATTTGATGTAGTTACTGTTGTGACATAAGCAATGCAATCTTACCCCTTTGCCATCCACACAAGTTTGGTCATTTCTTTCATTGCAGCAAGGAATTATCCAAGGTTTTGCTTTTTAAGAAGCATGTTCACAGATTTTAAAATATATATAACTAAACTTTTCTAAGTAAAGTTTTATTTTTTTTTCATGTTCTGTTGAATTGCTGTTTGATATTTACTTGCCTTATTAAGCTCTGTCATAATATGTCATCTTGTGCTCTGAAGATGCAGCGTGAATTTCTTTATGGCAGTAAACAAAAATTGCAGAAACTTGGTTCAATCACTGGGCCTGAGGACATGAGTACTGCCATCTGAATTGACAGATATCCCAGAAATGATGCATGTCTTCCAAGCAAATAACTTAGACATGCGCATGCAGGAAAAAAATGGATGTCTGCAGAATGTTTTCAGAAACATGGTGGAACTGGGAGATAGGCAGTGTGTGTGCATTGCTGAAACCAGACATAGGTAGTGGGTGTGCATGCACTGCAGATTCTTCCAGGCCAGATGCCAAATAGAGCAAATCAGAGGATTGTGTCTGTAAGGTAATCCTCTGCTGGCATATAACTAATTTCCTGATTCTGTTGTCTGCTATCTCCTTACTTAGTTACTGACTCTCTCCCAACATTCACTTAATCTCAGTCAAGTTTTATAGCTGTTAAGCAAGTGGAACACATCTTATTGAGACAGACTACTAAGGAAAGCAATCTCTTTTACTTTTTGTTGAAGCAATGACTTCTATTTGAAGTGTACGTGCTTTTTAAGAGTAGTCCTTTCTTGGTTTTATATGCAAATAAGTGCATGTAAGCACACTACTCTGGCTGTTCTGCGATGTAGTTCTCAGAAGGGGCCTGAAAAGTATGGCATGAATTATGAATATCTATTCAGCATCTTTTGTTGTTAAAAATCCTTTCTCAAAACTGAGAACAATATGCGTCACAAACCAGCTCTTCTCCTCTAGGCTTTCCCCAGAAATTTTATATTCCTCTAGCAATTTTTTTTAACAGCACATGTAGATCTATAAGCAGAGCATTTGCAAACCTGGCATAGGGCTCTGAGGTGCTCTATCTCACAGTTTGCATCCTGGCCATTCTGCAGTGCTGTGGCTGCAGGCGTGTGCTGCTGTGCGAGCTGCCGTAGGATGACAGGACAACACATGCTCCTTGCCTGTGGCCTCCTTAGCTGGTTGTGTCACTGCTGCTTCAGTCCTGATGAATCAGAAAAGATTGATTTGTGGATGGAAGGAAGAGAAACAAGACTGGGGGAAAAAAAACACATGAAGCCCGAGGAAGGGAGGGAGGAGGAGGGTGAAGGGAGGGCTTGTGATGAGCCATGGAGGGGCACTCGGAGCTTTGAGTATGGCATGGATGACACAGCAGATGGAGAGGAGAAGGAGGATGGTGGTAGGTAGGAGGCCTTGACCTGTGGGCATAGCCAGAAGCTCCTGAAGTTGGATGGGACAGGAGGATAGCACGCTTCCGGGGCAAGCCAGTACTTATGAAGCATTGGTCTGGACAAAATATGCGAGTCTGTGCTTTTGTTTGTCTAATGTGATGTCCTCGTGGCTGAAAAGAGAGCAAGAGGGTAAGTTTATGAACATGTGCTGGGAATGTTTTTCACAGTGCAAATTTTAAGTTTTGACAAGAATCATTATTCTTCCAAATGGAAATTTGTAGATTTTATCAACTTATGCTTTGGTGTGTTGCAAATCAGCAAGACATTTTGAATGTTGTTGCCAATAGCAAACTATAGCTGCCACAAAAATTAAATGTTTCTGGTCTTCTACTAGCTTTTCAGTATCTTCTTCACTCAAGGACTTTGCTCTAAGCATGCCATGAGTGATGATCAGTTGGTGATTAGAGCAATTACCCAGGCTCAATTGTAAGTGCTATCTAAAAAATGTCCTGATTGAGAAAGCGGTAGTCTGTCCATGGCTAGAAAAAGCCTATCAGTATCTCACATCTAAAATCTGTACCACCAAATAGCATTAAAAAAATGAAAAAGGAGAAATAGAGAGAGGAAGGAAAGAGGGAAGAAAAGTAAGGAGTGGAAGAGTAGGAGGGAAGGAGAAAAATGAGATAAAGGGGGATGAAGGAAAGGTAGGAAGTAAGGAAGAATGGCTAGATGGATGGAAGGAAGGAAGTGAAACTGCTTTCCATTTATCTGTTGCATAGCTTTGGTAACAACAGAAGTGTCTTTAGGTATATTTTCTACTGAGCACGGAAAGATCATTTTTTCAGTTTGTCTTTCCTCATGGTTATGGTTTTCCTGGTGGTCCTTTCCATCCTTTGTGTTCTTAGCAATGATTTAAAATTTTCTTTTTACCTCAGAATTGCAAAGTGGAAAAATCATTTTTCAACACCAATATAACAGTAAAAGAAAGACACTATCCTCAAGATACCAAATATTTTAATAGCTACTTGCAAAATTAAACAAGGAAGGACTCTCTTATTGGAAAGAAAATTTATTTTTTAATTTCTTCAGTAGTCCACGCAACAGCACCAAGCATATGGATCTATCTGTTTCTTTTTTTCCATAGATTATTACTGCAGAGATTTTACATTAGACATAACATAAAAGTGCAAACAAGCAGTTACCATGACACTGTGATAGATTTCTGTTGAGTTGCGTAGCTGTGCTCACTTTTTATTCCCTTTCTTTAGTACTTCATAAGCTGAATGCTTTTCAAGCTTAAGCAGCGGAGTTCAGTTTTAGTGATCATCACTTCTAGTAATTGCCTGGCTGCAGCAGAGATCAAATAATTAGGTTCCTGAAATGAGTCTTTGTTTAGTCTTCATTTGTGCCTTCTCTATAGCTTCTCTTTGGCAACAGGAAGCAAGGCAGCCTTTATTTGCATTTTCTTTGCTCATTCCTCCCAAACTGTGAGTGTAGGTATGTCTGTGAGATATGCAGTTTGCTTTCGAAACCTTAATTAATACCAAGCCTTGCAGTATTTTTGCCTCCTCCCAATCAGGTTTCTGTCCTCAGTGCAGCTCAGGTCTTGTTCTTGGTCGGAGAAGGTGCCATGCCGTGCACCCGCAAGGAAATGAACTTCCCTGTTTGTCACCCAGCTCTTTCTGCTAGCGTTAATGATTTTTTTTCCAACTGTGCGGAAAAACATTTTCACTGCTCTGAAAAGGGTTCATTCAGCCTTTCTGTAATAGTTCAAGTGGTTGGTTTTCTGCTGGCTTCTGAAGTACATTACAAATCCCAATCTGGAAAAAGTTCTAACGCACTTCCAAGTCTTGCTGCTGAATTTGGATATGTCGACAGGTCTTACTCTGTAGCTCATCCTTAACAACTGACAAAATATTTACTCGGCGCAGCATAGAAAAGGCAAACTTTCTCCAAAATATTATACAGAGTTGGAGTCAGAACACAGACAATGTGGCAAAAAATTGGACCTTCCCTTCAGGCCATTAGTTGAATCATTTTCCAGAATGTCATGAGAAAGCACTGCATCAAATCACCAAGCTGCTTAACTGCTTCGTAAGAAACAGGAGTTGAGAGGACAACCAGGTGCCCAGTCATGAGGGCAACATAATGCACATATGAAGTCTGAAGCATGTATTTGCACAGGCAATTTTGGTAGGGAACATTCTCTGCCACTCATTAAACAGCTCCTTCATAAAAAAAGGCTGTTAAACTGTTGCCCCATGTTCAAAATGAACACCAAAATCTGCAG
Organism: Tetrao urogallus; assembly: GCF_951394365.1. Lineage (NCBI taxonomy): Eukaryota > Metazoa > Chordata > Aves > Galliformes > Phasianidae > Tetrao > Tetrao urogallus. The sequence continues at coordinate 51,750,954 of NC_136814.1, read as the reverse complement.
CCCGATCTCTTTTGAGTTCCCTTTTGAGTACTTTTTCAGTGTTAGATTCCTTGTGGGAAAAGGAATATTAAACCATAAGAGTCAGACTGTAGTTTTGAAGGGTGGCATGGTGAACTGTTCATCTCAATCTGGAAATCTCGAGTTTAGCATTATTTTAGCCCTTCTGTTTTTGAGAAATAGTGAAGGGAAAACAGCTGTAGTAAGATGACTTCATCACAGAAAAGTCCATAGCGACAAAACTCTGAGCCTAGTGATAGGATTTTTCTGCTTTTATGTTGTCTTCCTATGATCCTCTGCAAAAGAGCCTCCACAGTAATTATATTCCATTAGCTTTTTTAACAGCAGTGCATTGCTTTTGGACCTAATAGTACATATATCTCAAGGAATAAGATCACACATGCTTAAGTGTAGCGTGCTGCATTCAGTATTTCTGGCAGGCTGTATGTTTTTTATTTGCATGTGTTGTTCTCAGTGTATTTTTTCCTCCTCATAATATCAAGAATAACGAAGAATAATACTAAAACCCTTCTGAATCTGGGCAAAACTGTTTTCATAAGGCAAGAAATTTCTGACAATATTAGTTGCAACTGCATTTATGTCCATTGATGTCATGTCACTGTTTTTTTCTTCTCATTAAAATAATAATATACTGCATGATCTCTCTAGGAAACAGAATGACACAGTCAATACAGCTACAAAGCTTTGAAGAAAGTGGATACAAAGCAGGATTTTTTTTCTTTTCTTTAAATTAATAGACAGTATCAGTCATATCAGTTGGAGTTCAGGATGACTGTTACCTAGAAAGCATTGTGTTTTTGTCTTCTGTCATCTTTTGCGAGCCGCTAAGAAAGGAGGACCTAACCCATCCATCAGAGGTTTTTTTAAGGATAGGAGTAAAACACCACATTCATAGGCAGTGGAAAAACAAAAAACACTATGATACGTTTTGTTTAGAAAACATGTGAAGAGTGATTATGTTGCGTTTGAGCCTCTAAAGAACAGGAACAGAAGCCCTGCAGATGGCTTTCCTTTGGAACTCAAAACATGGAAATTATTGTGTGGTGGTTTTCAGTCTCCTTTTTTTGGGATGTTGTGTAACCTAAGGAAATTTGGACTTTCCAAGGCTGTTATTTTAAATGTACTATTTATATTACAAAAAACACGACAGTCCGAGTTAATTATTGATTCAATTGCTGACAAACTGAAAGCATGAACAACAATAACAAAAGAGAAGGTAGAATAACCCTTGGAAGGATTTTGTCACTATGAAATCCTCTAGGGGTACTACTGAATTGTTATTGCTTTATATATAACAGAAATGGGAAAAAGCCTTTATTGTATTTCAATATAATATTTCATTGGTAAATAAAAACAACATACCCACAAATCAGCAAACATTTCCTCAAAAACCCAGTTGAGATGAAATAATGAAATAACCGTCCAAATTGCTATTAGTCCAGAAACCAAATTATCCATATTCAGGAAGCATGGAATCACATAAAACTTAAGCATCTGAACCATCCGGGTTAACATCGACCACATTATTACCACTATTGTTTGGGTATTCTTTTTTATCAAAGGTGGAGATTCTCAGAGAATTGGACAAAAAGGTTTGCCCATGTCTTTTTTTTTTTCCTTTATATTAGCAGATGTGTGTGGTCAAGCTCTTTAAAAGTCATGGCAAATGTTATTAAAAAATACATGGAATTTTGCCAGAGTAAAAAGAAAAAACAAAACCAAAACGAAACAGAACAAACAAACAAACAAAAAACACTGAACATTTAGTTCCTCTTTTTTTTTAATCCAAACTTCAAAAATATTTTCTGATTTTACAGTGAAGCTCCGGTCAGTTATAGAAACATCTTATTTCATTCTCATTGCATTTAAAAACAAAATCACAAAATGACCAAAACCCAAGAAGAATAACAAAAAAAAGAAGACTGTGTGTAACTCCTAGATGCTTCTGGTAATTGATAAAAAGTTCACAATTCAAGTTCTTCCTAACACAAACTGTTAATGGGCTTTGAAAATGTGTAAGAATCTGGGAAAGAGAATTAAATCACTATTTAAGGATCAGGAAAGATGAAAATACACCACTTCTATATCTGCTGGGTAAAACATGAACAAACAGTGCTTTCCAGGTTCTTAGCTTTATAAATCTAAGGGCTCAGAAGTTCCCTGTGCGTGCTGTTTATTTCAACAGAGTGCAGCCCTATATGGCATGAAAACCATAACCCACTGTTTCCATTGTTTTGTCCTGTTTGGGATGTGTGTGGGAAAGGAATGTGAAGAAGAGCATAAAATCAGTGCTCTTCTTCTTTGCCCTTTCTCCTAAAGAGTTTTAAGAAAATCCTATTCATAGTACTCTATATTTTATGGTTTATTTTATGGTTCCTATATTATCTTTTTTTCTTTTGTTTTTCCTTTCAAGCTAATTCTTGTGGAGAATAAATTCAGAGGAGAGTGTAAGTTGCCTCCTCCAGCCTAATTTCATTTTTAAGCTGTTGTGGCAAAATAATGGGAAAAGCTGAACGTGAAGAAGGCTGTTGGAGAATTTCTCCTGCAGCAAGGCACCATCTCATGGCAGAGGGTAGAGAAAGCAGCCCCCGTCATCTGTTCCTATCTAAGACTGATCTAGAAGATTACACAATAGCTAACATATGCAGAGGCTGATTGTTTTTGAAACTTTCTGCCATGGCAGTGTTGATTTAGGTTGTCTGCTGTTGCTTCCTTTCTATACCAAAGTGGATGTGGCTATAGCAGGGTTATACTTAAAAAATATTTTTGTCAACATAGTATGTTTAGGCTGAGGAACTTTCTGCCAATATAAACTGCCTGTGCAGAGTTCAGTTTAGCGTGTATGTATAGACATCTGATATGTGTAGGACATTCCTCTTAGTCTTCATTACATTTTGTGATCCTAACAGTAGCAGCTCTAGTTATGACCAGGCGACACGAAAGGTCAGGAGTTTATATGTTTGCACTCTGGATCTTGCTCTGCATTTATGCTGGCTAAAGCTTGATTGCAATGGCCTTGAACTTCAGCGATCTTTTCTGCCCCTCAGTACGGCCGCTTGGCCACTTCATGGACAGCCTTAAAATATGTCTCTGAGTCTGATGAGACAAAATTGAACGTCATAAATTTTTAATTTGGTATTTCTGTTGTCCTCTCCTACATAAGTTTTGCCTTTCCCTTTTATTCCTGTTTTGCAATGAGGATGGTGGTACAGTGATTGTATTTATCAGTGGAAAGCTACAATTCAAAAGAAACTAATACACATGTTCCAAGACAGAAACAATTATCTAATAACCATTTCTAGTGCTTTAAATGCTTTAAGACCCCTTTTTCCTGCTTATGGAGTGAATTCTCTACTTTGTTCTGGAACTTATACTGCTTCTCATTCCCGTATTTGCATTTATAATGCATCTGACAGTCATATTATTGCATGTTAATTGCTGGAGTGATCTAACAACTTCCACTTAAAGACTCAGACATATATATAATTGTCTATAATGCAAGTATGTATCTTCTTATACAGTTTCAATTCAGAAGTTTTTTTATCTCAAGCTTTAATATCTTTCTGTTGGTTGTCTTCATATGTGGTGTTTTTGTTTTAATGAAGAACACTAAAAATAGGCTGTTCTGCAGCCTCTCATCCTGCAGTCATTACATATATCCAGGATTGCCTCTTATCCCAGGTGCAGAATCCAACATTTACTCTTGTTAAATCTTGTGTGGTTGGTGACTGTCCAGTCCTCGAGGGGCTTGGATTTTTTGCCAAAATCTCTCTGCAACTCTTCTTCACCCTTGAGCAGTATAGTAAGAGCAATATAGCAGTCTCTGCCTGAAAACAATGTATGACAATCCTGGATAAAAAGGGTGCATGAAGTCATAAACTATTGCTTTAGAAACTGGTGAGTTTTGCAGCTTATCTCAATTATGTCCACATATCAATTTTGTTGGGTTTTCTTTGTCAGAATTTTAAAAAGTGGTAGAAATGGGTAACTTTCTGTGTTGACATTTATTCTTTCACACTGTCTGTCAACAGTTCTGCGTATGTAGCGATGGATGAATGGATCTTTGTTTGGTGGGATGCAATTCCTGCAAGACTCTGCATTCTTTTTACCATAGTCTTTACTGGCTGATAATGTCTGCCCAGTAAGAAAGTAATCAGAAATCATCCTAAGCAAGTTTTTTCTGACTTTTTTCCTCTCCTGCATCTGGAAGCTATACTTGAACATCGTTTAACTATCATGTTAGTTTATGGGAGCTAAATTTGACATGGCATGTAGCATTGTCATCCTTAACTTCATATCATCATCTTTTGTTCCAGTTAACATTCAGGTCCCTTAAATGTATTGGTCTTTGTCTGCACTAATCTTTTCATGTTGAGTTATTTTGTACATAATAATAAAATATAATTTACTGGTACAGACAAGGCTGACTTCAGCTGACATTTTATTTCCATATAAAAATTCAGGGAAAAGAATCCTGTCTTGGCCTAGGTGTCTCTAACCTTTGCAGTTAATGACGCAGTGCATTTGTTACACTTTGTACTTACTTTGGAAACTGTCTTATTTTTATTGTACTGAGTAGCTGATCTGACACATTCATTTCTCTGCTTTACCAAAGAAAGACGCATAATTCCCTCCCTGGCCATGGACTATCTTATAGCATTACCTTAATTACTGCTTGGAAGTTGATTGTATTTTTCTCATCCTGTCATTTCCTTCTTTTCATAATCAGGTATTTTTTAGGCCATAGAAAATACTGGCAGCATAGGTGATCCAATTTCAACAAAATGCATTTTGTATTAAACAAACTTATTTGTGTGTATGTCACCTCAGTTTGCTCTCCAGTAGAGGTTCTCTGTGTATCTGAGAGTATAGAATCCTCAAGCTTCAGAGGATTTCTTTACCACCTATTCCTTTTCTTTTTCTGTTGTTAATGTGAAACTTAAATGGGGCAAATAATCGTCAGGATCTTATACTGCAATGAAAGGAAAAGATCTGCTAAGTCTCCCATCTTTCTATTTTGTCTGCAGTGGTAACAAGGAACTGGCAAAGTGGGAGAAAAAAGTGAGATAGGCATTGTTCAAAGTTGACTCTGTGATGCTTGCACAGTTTCTGCTGATTTTGCTAGCATACGGACACAACAATGAACATCCTTGTGTTAGCAATCTATGCTGTAAATTTCCATCTTAAAAACTTTATGATGATGCATGATGGCATGGAACCCACCCTTCCCACTTTAGCTGACTGGGGAGAATTCCCCCCACATTAGTAGACAACTTTTCAAGTTATTTGGAGAAGAAAGGAAGAAAAAAATTTAATGATGTACTGAGCTACAGTTGCATAAGAAAATCTTTTCTACTGTAGGGATGTTGCCCAGAGAAACTTTGGAATGTCTGTGTTTGGAGATATTTAGAACCCAGCTGGATGCTGCCCTGGGCAACCTGCTATAGTTAACACTTGTGAGTAGTGGTTTTAGACTAGATGATCTCCAGAGATCCCTTTCCACCTCACTGATCCTCTCATTTTCTGACTGGAAAGTCACCTTTCCAAACATAAATGGGTCTTAAGCTTGTAAGTTTGTCTTTCACTTAATAGTAAAATCAGGCTCTGGGTATATGGATAGCTGTCCCATGCTCAGTGACTTGGGAAATGGATCTTTCAGGAGACTGCAGAACAAAGCAGTAGCTAACATCAGTCCTGATTCAAGGTGACCTTTGCTTAACTGCATATGACCAAAAAATGGTGTAATTTGGCTTTTTGCTCTTTTCCAATATGGAGAAGTAGAAAAGTGCTGAATATGAGCCATTGTTGCAAGCCCAGAAAAGCAAGATGCCAAATTGTGCATTTGCAAACCTAAGGATATTTGAGCAGAGGTTTTGCAGGATAGGTTACAGGCTGATACATCTAAGAGAGGTCCCAAGCACACGGATAAAATTACTAATAATTTTGTGAGGGAGCAGTGCAAAAGCTTTAGCAGATGTAGCATCAGCATGCATTGCTGGTCATGTCTGCCTTTGGAAAATTGCAAAGTAATTCTCCATTGATTCGGCATCTCTAGCAAATTGATGATGAAATGTCACTATTCTTCAGGCACAACATGCAGAGCCATCATTGTAATGGCCGCCTTCAGAGATTAACAGCCTTCAGAGGCTGCCACAACACAGACGAGGAAAGGTTATCTTCATATCTCCTCATCTGTGTCTGCTGACAGGGAATTGCTTCTCTCTGGCAACATGAGAGAGATTTATGGCCACACTCTTCAAGAAAGTGTGTGCTGTGTGACCTGTCTGCCTCGCTTTGTGAATGTTTAACAGGCGTTTGGAGATGCGGTTAGAGCTGTGATAGACTGAACATCACTGGTTAGATTACTTATAGGCATGCACAAAAAAGGGAAAGAAATGTGACTTAGCTGCAAGAGTTTAATTTGGAAGGATTTCACCAGCTTTAGCTGTGGAGCTGGAATAAGGCTTTTGAAACAGTTTATAGCTATATAATTAATCAAGGTTGATACTCTTCTGTCTATAACTTGCATAGATTTCAAGATTTAATTTTGTCAAGTGTCTGTGTCTCTCTGATTATTTGTACAGTTTAGAAACTTTCTTAACAACTAGGAAAGGAAATAGTGGAGGCCAAAGAGAGTTGCAGTTTTTCCATAAACATTTTTTTATAAGCATGGATAAAGGACAATGCCAGGATATGAAGAAGAGAAAAGCATCTACTGGAGAAGGATGTAGGAAATAGAGAATCCTGACCAGTGGTGGAGGAGCTGTTCAGCAAAATCAGACTGCTTATTGAAAGAGAAACTTTTGAAACTTAAACTCACAGAGATAAGTAGAAGATATTTAAGCACTTAAGAAAAGGCAGACGTGAAGATTTTTTTTAACTTTTTTTTTCTTTCTTTTTTTTACGTTTTCCTCAGCTGTGTTCCTTCTACAGAAAGAAACAGTATGCTCCGATTAAGGAGGCTGGTTATCACAGCAGCCATCAGCTCTTGGGAATAAAAGTTGTGAGAGTACGTGCTGGATAACCACATGGCTAAACTCTAGATTAAAAAAAAAAACACCCAAACTGGCTCTGAACAAACTCAAAATTACTGAATTCTAATCCAACTCAGGTAAAAGCACAAACCTAACACCAATCATATGTAGGAATAATAAGTGAGTTGATCAAACTGTGACATAGAGTAAGGCCTTATAGAAAAATAAACAAAATGAGTGATGTGGTTTATTGTAAAAACAAATTACAGATAAGTGTGGGTAGAGTAACAAGGCACTGCTGTTTTTCCAAATGTCTCAGACAGCCATAGTCTTGATGAGAATGTGGACAGGATGAATTAATAGAGACAAGGCTTTATTAAAATGATCAAATATCTGCTTCCCCAGAGCTGCTGCACCAGCAAGTGTGCCAAGGACTTGGCTTAGAGTGCACTGTGGGCACTGGCACTTGCTTGCTGCAGCACGCCCACGTGCACTTGGGGAGCAGGAGGAACCTCCAGTCCCTTGCAGGGGTGAGAAGGAGTAACACAGTTTGGGGCATTGTTTTCCCCAAAACATAACTCTCACCAGAGCTAGAGATAAGCTATTCTTGGCTGCACGTAAGGAGTTTGGATTCCTAGGCTTTCTCTGAATGTAAAGAGCAGCTCAGGAGAACTTGCACTCACTAGTATTAACAGGAGAGGCTGTGTTCTGTCTCAGATCCATCCTCTGAGGAGGCCGGTATGTTGTGTTGTTTTCTTTTTTTTTTCAGCAGTAGAAACAGTGTAATGCAGTAAGGCTTATGGCAGCCCACATAAGCCATTATAGACCTCAGGTGAATCAAGACAGGTAATCAAACTAATAGGCATCAGATGATTCACTGTTATCTGTATTGTGTGGCATCCAGAGTCCTCCACTCCCTCATGCTTGGCACTGTACAAGCACAGAGAGGAGGATGATCCTTACCCTGAATTCTTGCTGTCTAATGAGAGTTTGAACTGCCACAACTTGAATGAGTGGGAGAAGGGCTGAATGTTACTAGCTGACACCAGTAGCGCATGTTCACCTTTGGAGCTAATTTGCTGTTTGCAGGTCCACAAAAGGTTATGGTATCTGCTTTCACGGCAGAGCTGTTGTGTGTGGTCATTTGACAAACATGACACAAGAGCTTCTCCCCCTGCTTTAACTAATAGAGCCAAAATTCCTGTTGACGTGATCTGCTTGTCCTCTTGTGTGTGTCCACAGAATCTAATTTACCCTGCCCATTTGAGTAACTTAATTTCTCCTCCTTGTGCATTCTTCAAGACTCGTCAAAATTTCAGCGCTGATGTGAAATGGCTGTGTTTTTATGATAATTGTGACCTGGTATTCACAGAGAGTGATATTATAAATAATGAATCATGAGACTGCAGTTTAATACCACTGAGATGACCACAGTTCAACCACATGTTCTGCTTACCGTACATACGGAGCAACAAATCTATATTTGGATTTTTATAATTGCTCTTTAAGAAAAAAATGTAATAGACACAAATCATCCCAAACATGGCTTGCTGGTACTTGTAAGCTAGGTTTTCCCTTATTTGTTTTTAATCATGCTGAAGCATGCTCAAATGATCAGTGATCTCTTCCAGCACTTAAAAACAAAAATTAATTAGCTGTTACAGGGACAGATAGTGATTCAGATTCAGGATATTTTTTCTTCTTTGTTATTCTTTCTAATCATGCACACCTCCAAAGCTGCTAACAGTATTTTGTGTATCTCTGCTTCAAATAGTGTCCTGTCAACATTTTTTTATGTTTATGGATGGGACCACTTTCTCATGTATCTCTGTTTTTCCATCATGTTATTGGCTCTTGCCATGCCCTTTCCTTCTGTTCTCATTTTTTCCTTCCCACTCACGTCTCTTTTCCTCAGCTCTCAGCATGATTTCAGACTAAAGCCTAGCTTGGAGCCCATGTGCAAGAAGACGTCTGTAGGATCTTTGGATTCAGTTTGCAACCATGGGAAGTTGCCATTATTGCAGTCCAGGTTGACAGAAAGAGTGAAGCTTCCCACTCATATTTCTCCCTAGGAGGCAGTGATGATTGCAAAGCAATTTCAAGGCTGTCATGGGAAGAAGGTGTCTGTCATATGGTCATAACCCTAAAGGAGGCCAAAGATACAGACACAAAGTCAAGAGTGCTTCCCATAGTATATTCAGATGCCAAATAGGATCTTTTCCCAGCTAATCCAGGAAATTCAGTGGGCAGTCCTAATTTTGCCCATCCTTCCCTCTTTGCTACCACTGCTTCAACAATTCAAATTTATATAAGTGCAGAGTGCCCTCTCAAGATGTCTGAAGAACAGAATTCCTGTCACAGTTACGTTTCCCTTCCCATCAGGAGATACGTGGTGCTGTTGCAGACACCTGTGTGCCACTACATGTTGGTGACCTGACCTATGGGGTCACAGCCTCTGCTGTGCGCTATCAGCCTAACCTTGGCATCCACTGTATGTAACACTTTGTGGTGCTTATTGGCATTCCCTTTATTGCTCAGTCTTGTGTGAGAATCCAGCAAAGAGGAAAGTAGCCGTGAGCACATGTTACTTCTCTTGTGGCAAGCTCTCTCATTCTGTCATCCCAGCTCCTGTAAGCCAGTTGCACCATACTTGGGGCAAATTTGAAGCTTGACCAAACTGACAGTCAAAGTCTCCTCTCTATATAGCTTCTAACAGCAAGAGGCTCCTGATGGTGTTGTCATTCTCATGCCTACTGCTCAGACTTTTTATATTTTGTGCTAACGCACAGGATATGCTAAGCACAAGATGAGGGAAAGGCTGGTTCTTTGATACACATTTGACTGCTACAGATTTCGATTTTCCTTCAGCTAATCGCAGTAGTTGAAGTAGTGGACTCTACAGCTGAGGTTGTGAAGTGGTTTCCAGTCAACATCTCTGTTTGAAACAGTGTTTGTATTCCTGAAACTTTTGCTATCTGAAGTACTTCAAGATCTATTTGTCCTTTATCATAACCAAAAATAAAAATAAATCACTTTTTGAAAAAGAATTGGAGGGAAAAACAGAAATACCCCAAAGCAAAATGAGGCAGGTTACAAATTTCACTAGCTGTGCAGATAAAGTGGCTTTATTTTGTAAAGTGAAACACAGTGTGCAGACAGCCTTTGTGCGGATGTTCATTGTCACTGGCTCTGGCTGTGTGAGTTTCATTAGCAAATGGGGAGCGTTTGGACAAGCTGATTGTTATGCTGAAGTTAAGGGAAAGGATTTGCTTTTCTTGTGAGCAGTTTACCGTGCAAAAACTTTTCATGGTAGTCAAGAGCACAGTTAAGGGTTGTGTAGGTTAGATTTACCTTTGTTAGTTCTCAGGGTTTGTGTTTGGCTGTCTGTGAGCTCCAATACTCAGCATGCCATGCAGCCAATACTCAGCAGTAACGTGTGTGTTGAGATGGGCGCAGAACTTAGCCCTCAGTCTTCAACTAGGGAAAGCTCAAGGCAGAGGGGCTGGGGCCCGTCTTGAGTTGCAGGGGCTGACTCAGGATACAAGGATGTCCTGGTACAGAGCAGTCTCTAATCCTGTCTGAATAGACCGCAAGGCTTTGTGAGCAGAGCAGCTTGACACCAAGAAGTCCTTCGCATGGGGGGAGCTCCTGTGGTTTGTGTGTTATGGTTGGAAAGACACAAAGGCAACACAGTAGCTCTGAGGATGTGTTTCCCAGACTTGAATGGGCGTGGGGGAAGTCTGAGGGTCAAAGGCCTGGACCCAGGCATGACTATTTGTTCTTCCTCTTGCCTGTATCGGACTCTCATCTCCTTCCCACTTCCACAACTCCTGGGTGTTTAGGAAATCAGCTGTGCTTTGCCTGCTTGGCTATCTGCCACAAGGGCATGAGAGGTGAGGTCATGCGGGAGAGCTGGTCCGGGGGAGCCAAGAGGAATGTGGAATTTGGGCAGCAGCCAAATGAAGATTACTTGTATATGGTCGTCTGCACCTGTGTGTGTAGGGTGGGGGTATTTGAGGCTGTTGAACTGACTCAGCAGTTGCACACACAAAGGCTGGCAAGGGTTTTTCCCCCGCTTCTGTTGTTTGCTCAGATTCTCTGCCAACACCCTGTCATTCCCATCCAGGTGCAAGTAATCTGTGTTGGGAAATCAGGAGAACTCATCTCAGGGGATGACGTGAGTCTGATAGAGGGGGAACAACTGCTGAGGCACTCTGTCCAGAAAACATAGGCTATTTGTGAAAAACATGCCTGTTCTTAAAGTCTGTGTCCAGGAATGGGATCTGGAGGGAATGGGAGTTTCTGAAACCTTGTCCTGCTTTTGACTCAGGCCCATAAAAGGAAGGGTCTGCAGTGATGAGGAGGATCTGCTGTCGCCACAGCACCTGTGCTGTGCTGTGCTGTTTGTACTGCGGCCAGCTGAGAAGGGCTTCCCTGAGTCGCAGTGGGGCTTGGGCCTGTAATGTGAACAGACAAGGGAAATGTTGGGATTTTTATCCACCATCTGAAGTGTACTTGGATGCTGGATTCGTGCTCCCAGCAGCCCCTGCTCTTGAAGCAAACGAGGAAAGTGATGTGTAGATGGCTGTAGAAGGAAAATGGGTAAAATCAAACTAAGGGAAATGCAATGTGGTGCATCTTTTTATGAACAGATAAATGTTGTGTTTAAAAATGCGTATAGTTAAGTTTGCCTAACAGTTTTTAACTTTACCAAGATAAAAACATGTATCCTGTGAGGAGTCACCATCCTGTTGATCTTTTCAAGAGAGAACTTCAGAAATCAGAAGTCAGCCGTTTATCAAAACTGGATTATGAGAAAATGTATCTTTTGATATTAAAGGTTATAATACCTTCATACTTTAGAGTAAGGAGTTGAATTTTGCTAAAAAGACAGTGTTGCTTATCTTTCATGTATGTACCAAGGCTCAGTTTAACTGCAGGCTTCGGAAGTCCTCTGTTACTCAATGCAGGCTTGTTTCAACTGTGCAGCTGGTTCATCAGTCCCACCGAGGTGACACTTGCCCAGGCTCCTAGTGAGGACCATGTTGCACATGTATCATGCCCTCAGAAGGATTGAATACTGCTGCCTGAAGTGGAGTGGTCCACCACATCACTGTCTCAGTCCTCAGGGATAAAATACAATTTAAAATGGTACAAAGGGTGAGATAAGGTCAAGATGATAATTCACCAATTATTGTCATTGGGTAAACAGACTCTGCACAGAGAGATTAATAAATCTACTGATAGCAGTTTAGAGCTGTGAGAACTCGGAGGGCCGCTCTGAAAGTAATGCCTCCAATCTTATTATGTTGGCCCACAACATCAGAGGCGGATGTTAGTACTATGGCAGAGAGCAGCCATCTGAATCTTCCTGCCAGTATTCCATTGCATTTTGTTGCTATGCAGATGGGAGTAGAGAAGTAGTCTGACAAGATGGTATCGGACATGGAAGAACGAAGCAAAGGTGTGTCACTGAATTCCTCCGTGCAGAAAAAATTGCACTCATAAACATTCACTGAATATGGAGACCAAACAGTAGATGCGAGCACAGCGAAAGTTGGACTGTATGAGCAACATTTTCCTAACAAATATGCCATCATAGCAGCTGTGAAACAGTAGGTCAGATCTGCACCAAAGCAGATTTTTATGAGTGTAGCATGCAGGCTCTTGTACATTGCTGGCGAAAATGCATGGCTGACGGTGGTGACTGTGTTGAAAAACAGCTTTTTTAGGCTGTTTAAGGCTGCAGCTTAATCACAGAATCACCGAATGACCGATGTTAGAAGGGATGTCAAGGATCATGAAGCTCGAACCCCACCACCACAGGCAGGACCACCAACCTCCACATTTAATGCTAGGCTGCCCAGAGTATAGGGAAATGGGAGCAGGGGAATGGGAGCTGCAGTCAGTCCATAACACTTTGTCTCTGCTGTTTCTCCATGGTCACTGTCTTCCCTTGCTGCATATAGTGTCCTTTGCACAGGATGTCATCCTTTCAAACTGATCCTGTGTGGATGTCCCACAGGCTGCATTTCTCCAAGCACTGATGCAACATGGGTCTGTACCACAGGGGCCATACTTCAGCAGTGTCCCCCATGGGAAGCAGCTTCCCCAGACCTACTGCTGCACCGGGGGCTCCTCCATAGCTGCATGTGGAGATCTGCTCCACACGGTGCCCACGGGCTGCAGAGGGGCAGGGGGACAGCTTGCACCCCCACGGGCCTTCCTAGGTTGCAGGGAACTTCTGCTACATGCCTGGAGCACTTCCTGCCCTCCTTCTGCACTCATCTGGAACCTGTGCCTGAAGGTGTTTTTCCTCACATTTCCTCACTCCTCTCACCTTGGCTAGGTTCACTGAGATTACAGTTTGTTTTTCCTCCTTTTTTGTCTCTAGAATCAGCTATCCTAAAAGTATCTCAGAATAGCGGTGATCAAATACATCCATAGAATTTAAAAATAACATGCTTTTCTAAAAAAATAATTTGTAGGTTTGCTGCAACATGCAGATCCAAGTGATGTAATGTGTTTACAGGCAGTCAGGTTCATTGCCTTTGACAAATGAAATAGCGACATTCAAGCTACTTGCTAGACTGATTTCCTTGCGAACCTTGTATAAGAGACATCCCTTCCCATGCAGAACTGAAATCACGTTACACTTTGCTGGTGCTGTGATATGCCAGAGCATATCACATATCTGAATTGGAGTGTTTGGTTCTGAATCTCTTTTCAGTTGTAAACCTACCTCTTCTGCATCCATACCTGATCTTTGGTGATGACCAGTGAGTGGAGGAAAAAAAATAAACAGCTTGGAAGGAAGATGGAGGACAGAGAGCGAATGCCAGATTTTGCACTTGGGACAAGAAGCAACTCTGGATATATGTATGGACTAGGGAGTGGGAAGCTGGAGAGCAGCCCTGCGGAAAGGGATCTGGGGGTTCTGGTTGGTGACAATTGGAACGTGAGCCAGGAGCATACCCTGGCATCCAAAAAGGACAACTGTATCCTGGATGCATCGGGTCCAGCACTGCCACTAGGCAAGGGAACATACTGTTCTGTTCTGCTCTGCTCTGTGTGGCCTCACATTGAGCACCAGGTGCAATGTGAGAGGGACATACAACAATTAGACAGCATCCAAAGGAGGGCTGCAAAGATGGTGAAGGGTCTGGAGGGCCAAAAGGATGATGAGTGGCTGAGGTATCTTGTTTTGTTCTGCTCAGCAGAGGAGCTGAGGCCTCACGGTGGCTACAGCTCCTCACAGGGAGTGCAGGGCAGCACTGAGCTCTGCTCTCTGTTACAGCAACAGGGCCCGAGGGAATGGCATATAGCTGTGTCAGGGGATGGGCAGGTGGGGGTTAGGGAAAAGGTGCAGTGGGCATGGAACAGGTTGCCCAGGGCAGTGGTCATGGCCCCAAGTGCCAGAGTTCAAGGAGTATTTGGACAACACTCTTGGATGGATGGGCTGGCTTAGAGTTTCAGTGCCTGTGTATGTTCCTGTGATTCTCAGAATTTGGGATCTCTGAATCCTGAGCCTCAAATAGTTGCAAATCAGAGTAGTCAAATGTACTTCGCCAACTCTTCCTAGTAATTGGCCTTCTTGTACTCTTAAAATAAAGGCTCTGCTTTAGATAGCATGTGCACAGCTGATACAGGGATTTTTAGGCCCCGTGTGCTGCAGCAGAAAGGATTAGCCAACACAGTGAAGCTGAGAGGTAGCTTTCATGCCTTCAGGGTACAATGGACTAATGGGAGTTTGTTCAATTGAAATAAAATCAGGAACTCAATTTGATTCCAGACAGCTTTATGTAGAGGGTCATTCGGAACACAGACAGGCACTCCAAGCTGCTGATGCCATTTCTGTTTAGATGAACTGCATGGAGTTCTTTAAAAGCTGTAATTATTCTCTAATTCCTTAGTCAACTTTTGGGGCACAGCACAAGACTTCAAAGTTTCTCCCTAGCAGCCATAAAAAATTATGTTGGAATTGAAGTGAATGTAGGCAGAACAGCTCGTCCCCCTGAACTTGCAGCATGGGAAGATTTTCCATATGTATGAATTAGATATTGATAGCTCTTACACCCTTCTCTGCATTAGAATCAGCTAAGAAGGTAAACTAGACAGACAGAAATTCAGTCATGACCAGCTCCCTAATGGCTCTGCTGTCCTAAGCAAAATTTTTATGTGTTCACCAATCTGACAGAGAAGCCAGTGAACCATATTTTGCTCTCACACTTCTGCTCTCTTCATTCTCAAGCACTTGAAATAACACTCTCAAGTATACTTTTCCAGTCACAGAATTATCAACTTCTTCTTGTTATTTGCCATGGGAATTCCATTATCTGAAGTGAGGTAGTTGTGTCACCCATAGATGAATTGTCAGAGACAAAATAACCAAGTATAAAAGAATCATATGCTTAGTAATCTAATTAAGCAGCATGTTTATATTCCATTAAAATATGAAGCCATTTCAGTTTTATTTCCTTGTATGCATTTTAATTTTGCTGTCAGAAGTATAAACAGCCATGGAACGTTTATCCTTCAGTACCTGATGCTGTCATACTTCTAAAATACAGCTAAGATGTGTGATGTTGTGGGGTGTCAGTGCACCCTGCTCTTCTGAGGGAGAAGTGCTGGCGAAAATTATTTCACTGTTGTCTTAGTTCTCTATATTATTTTTCCATACCATCTCATAATTCAGTTAAGCAAACTATATGCTTAGGAAAAATGAATTGTTTTTAATTAAGTTAATTGGTCAATTTGTGGTAGTGTATAATGAAATAGTCACATTACAGTGCAGTTATATTGGGCAGTGTCAGAACAGCATGGCACAATGTTAATCACAAAGCAAAACTGTTTGTAGAGTGAAATTGTTTCAAAGCAGTTCCTGACAGGATGCAGCGTTGTCCTGCCAAACGCAGCATGGTCTCAGAAAAAAAGACTGCCCAGATCTTTGACGATCAATTTGCAGAATTGTGTGCACAAACAGGCATGCACAATGTCTGCACAACTCCTAACTTGAATTTGTACAGATGTGAACTTAAATTCATCAAAAAGTAAAATTCAGAGTTGAAGAGAGAAAAGTGGTGTGAAATTGATGGGGAACGACAAAATTTGCCAGTTAGGAGGACAAAGATGGAGAAGTTTGATGCAGTGGGTGTATAATTAGTGCAGTCTGACAAAGAAGAAGCATTTGCAGGATGTGTTGTGTCAGTTCTTTTTCTGGACAACATTTTGATTACATGCAGAAGCAGAATCTAGTAAAATGGCATCTATTTATATGTAGGGAATAAAGGAAGTGCGCAGCTTTTGGAAAAGAACGTGGATTTAGTCAAATACTTTCAGTCTATGGGCCTGCCACTAAAACTGACCGCTGTTTGAACTACACTTCAGCTGTGGTAGTCCTGCAGGAGTGGTGTGGGCCATAGAGCTTCACTGAATGCACTGTCATTCAGTCTGAAGCCTGTTAAATCAGCACCTGAAATTTACATCAGTTACTGAGTTCATCCATAAGTCACTGGTTTTACAGACTTTCAGGAGACAGGATATTTGGACAGTTGTCCAGCCCATGTATAAAAAACAAAGGTACAAAATTTTTGTATAAATTTCTTAAGTAGGAAAGGAGGAAAGTGTGCGCTATGTTGTCAATGACAGGAATGTATTTGTCCAACTATCATTAAAAGTACAGTTTTGTTGAGATCAGTTTGGCAATCAGACATGTATGAGGTACTATTAGTGATTTATGGTCACTTTGAAATATGGTAGTTTGCTTAGTTATGTTATGGAGAAGTATTTAAACAAATAAATAATAATTTATTTTATTTAAATAAATTATTTTTAAATAATATGCGGGAATACATTTTTATGTAGATTTACATGTATTGAATATATTTGTAATTTAATAAGTAGACAAGGAATGCCACTGCCCCTCTTGTGTAGCCTTATATTTCCAGGCTTTCAGTGTGAGTGGGATCATCTGAGCCAAATATGAGGAAGACAGTTCCACCCAGACACGCTGCTTATAAGAAGAAAGCTCCAGGGATGGGATTAGTCTTTTAAATTAGCTCTTCAGGCTTCTTCCAGCCGGGATCTTTCCTCTTTTGATGTCCTCAGATGCTCCTGAGGACTTTGGGGGCTGTTGTGAGCTCAGCTCACAGCCGCTTGCCAGTCCCATTGGGTGCCATTTCCTCTTCAAAGAACTGTTCTTGCAGCTGCTCCACTCTGTGCAGGGAGCGGAAGCCTTTGAAATTGCTGCAGATTCAGAGCACTGCTTGTTGGAATAACTAGCATCAAAAAGGAGAGGAGAAGAAGTGCTTATATCTGTTTAAATTAATTATAGAGGCTCCAGCAGAAATGTGAAGGCAAGCAGATAGATGAGACCTGATTTGTGGGGTGCTCTTTAGCAAATTGATTGTTAAAGTATGCGCTGACTTTCTGCTTCCTGCCCAGAACGAAGCAGCCATGCCAAAAATACTTTTAACAGGAAATGTTCTCCAATGGGACAGAAACACAGACCGCGTGAACAGTTCAATAGCTTCATTGCTGCTAGGCAGCACCACAGCAAGTTTAAATTTTCTACTGCTTTTATGAGTAGGTCCAAACCTTTGAACACCACGAGCTGAGCTGTTCACTTTAAAAATTATTCCTGATACATCAGGAAAGGGTGAAAGTTTTACTTTCATCCCAGGCAGCTCTGAAGCTTCCCTGACCTGCCTGACGGTCACAACTATCCCTGCAGCAGCCCAGAAACTCAGCACAGGAGAAGTTCCCTTTCTGCCTAGGGTATGTCTTTCTTGAGGGATGCTGCACAGTGATGTTCAAGCTATGGGTAACAAGGCACCCCAAGGGTGCCTTACCAGGTGAGCATGAACTGGGCTCATGAGGCCTTTATTGAAGACTGTCAAAAACATTGTGGACAGTGCTAAAGAACAGAATTCAGAATGGTTCAATTGGAGCTTTTTGGCTTGCAACTCAGCTTTGTTTCTTCTAGGTGTGATGGAAGGGAAGAATAATCTTTCCTCAAACTGAAAAAGCACTGAACTTTTCCAACAAGGAGGTCTAGGGGAGCACCAAAATACAGCAGAATTTTTGCCAGCTCTCCAGAAATCCTGCAAGGCCAAGTCTCATGGCAAGTGCACACTGTTCTGCATGTGAAGTAAGAGAGAAATTATGCAGCACCCACCTTGAGGGGAATTTGAGTGTTCTTGGCTGTGTGGTGCCAGCATCCTTCCTATGAAGTCACAAGAAGCAAAGAGCTTAGGTTCAAATGTCATGCTAAAAAGTGGGTCCACACTTAGCTATAAGATTTATCAGAGGTTTTGCCTGAAAGTAACTGACTTACAGGAACGCACCTCTTCTGCATGTCTGACTAGAGGAAAGATGTAGTATTTTTTATCCCTGCTCTCAATAGTTTAAGTAGACTATGAAAAGAGATGGTTTGGTTTTGGTTGCTTCACTCATTCCTCTCTCTTGCTTTGATTTAGGATGCTTTTGTGACATGATACCAATACCAGAAACTGATCTCAAAGGTCAGATGCAGGACTAGTCTAACATTATCAGTTTCTTAGCTGGTATCTCCTCATTGCCCAGTTGACACTTGAAAGGACAAAGCAGTCATTTAGCCATAGCATCTCTAATCTGTTTGCCCCAGTGTTGGGCCTTGAATCTGTACTTGTTTTAGAGACAGGGGAGAGCTGCAATAGTACTGTTTTAGCATCTGAGACTCAGGAGAGGATCACTGAACCCCTAAGATGTATACACCAGTGGAATTTTCAGGAAGAAAGACTCTGGCTGGATTTGTTCATGTGTGGGTGACCTTTGGGGAGACTCAGGGCTCTGAGATCTTCTTGTTAGAAGGAGGCAGCATTCAAGGTGTGGGCTTGGACAGCTGTGGAGCTGCTGGCACATTGGATGCTCTATACGGAAGGAAGGAAACTTTCCAGGCTTGCATTACAGAATCCTTCAGCGCCTGGTGAGCGAAGGGAACAGGTTAATTTAGGGGCAATGGTGGAGGTGGTTTTTCTCACGGCTTACCAGTCTTCATAGTATATTCTATCTGTAGTGTTTTTCTCCGCCTGTTACATTTGGCTGCACTAAATGAGAATGAATTTATAATCCTTTACTTTTTTGGAGGAGGCGGAGGAAGGCAGATGACTACAGAACCTCTTATAGAATATTATTATGAAAGAAGTGCAAATTACCTCCTAGCCTCTCATGCTGTTAAAAAAATTGATTTGAATGACATTTTCAAGGTGTTATTTCTAAGACATTCAGCAATTGCCATTCATCCATGAACGGTTAGTGAGATGAATAACAAAAACTGATTTAGGATTCATAGGAGGAAGTGTTAAAAAATAACATTTGGCAGAAAACAGTGGTTATACGAAATTCTGTTGTATATCTAAACTGCATGAAGGTTATCTAAGTGGTTTAGGTAATCCAGTCATTGTGAAAAAAGATTGTTTGAGCCATGGAGTGGCCGGTTGTTTTTAGTTCTATATGGACTGGAAGAGTCATCTAGCTATCAAATGCAATATAATAGTATGGCAACATTGCTTTGAAGGAAATAAAACAGGCCCTCTCTGCTGGCCATTCTTCAGGCAGGTAAAATATAGCAACACTGACTTGGAATTAACTCATCCTGTCAGCAAGCAAACATCAGAATTCAAACATGAGGAAAGAGGAAGGAAAGCAGAATGAATCTTAGAGGACTTCATCTTTGTGTGGAAGCCTGACCTGCCAAAAGACATGTACATTTACAGGGTAGTTAAACATAGGCTTTAATAAAAACTTGCAGGAGATTTCCTTCTGCTAGAGTAGTTCTAGAAACCAGAATACTTCATCAGGGATCTTAAGACAATCCACATAGTTCTTATACGTATGTGCTTATGGTGAAAACAACAGCGTGTTATTTTGCAGGTACTTGACGTTTAAGATTGCTGAATTGTTAGCTGTAAATGCTAGAAGTTTCATACAGATAAGATATACTAATGTATCTACATACGATGGCCATAATTGAAGTATATTATGTAACTTGTTTGAATTTTTTGAACGTTTGTACTGATAGCATTTTATAATTGAAAGGTTTCTAAAACTTAATAATTAAAGTTATTTCTGACAAAAAAAAATCTGTCTTCAAGAGGAAACTTATTTTTCATAATAGTTGTTTAAATCTCTGTTTTTTCACTGGAACTTAAATTTCAGTGCTTTGGACTTTTACCATTATGGGTTTTCTTCCTCTCATTTTATCTTTCTCCTGTTTTCTCTTTTTCATATCACTAAAGGCAAAAAAAGAAAGAAAGAAAGAAAGAAAGAAAGAAAGAAAGAAACAAAAAAAAAGAGAAAGAAGTGATATCCAGGAACTTTCACCATGTTTCATTCTTCCTTAAGAAGAGATTGAGGGAGAATGAAAAGCTGAAATTGAAATGAGAAAATGCTGGAAAGCTGTGTATCTTCACTTTGAAATGCACAGCTCGTATGTTATGTATTCAGACTGTGTCAGCCTCTAGGCTAAGATACATCCTACACAAACATCATTATCAGTGTTGAACTTTCATCTTATAGTGTGGATTCCCGAACCTTATATCAGTAAGTAATCAGTTAAACAAATATTTTGGAGTTCCTTACGAGGACTGTTTCCTAATACTAAAGGAATAGGCTTAGAGCACTTAATAAAAAGTAGTTTTATTCCACCTGTCTTCTTCTGTAATGTCTGTTTACAGAGCACGCTTTGACTCATATGTTCTCCATCTGCTCTGTCTGTCTGTATGCTTTTGCCTCACACATGCCTGCTTGTGATGCAAGGTAACTTGCCCATCTCTCATTGAGAAGTAAGCAGGGAGCATAAATAGTTTGTGCTGTATTAATAGTGAGAACTGCCTCTTAAGATGGATTCTGCACTTTGCCTCCCTGCTTTTATGTTCCCTAAGGGTGCTTGGTAGATTTGATTTTTTGTTTTTCACCATTTAATTTCCTCTCACGTTTTAATCCTGAGCATCCTTAACCAAGAATGCTTCTTCTTCAGCTTCCATGAGCTTTCTTCCTAGGAGGACTTAATAGCTGCCCTGTGTTTAGAAATTCTGCTTCTTGCTGTGGCTGTGAATGACGAGGCAGCTTCACATGTAGCTGGTACTGGTGCAGAGCATTAAGAAGGATGAGCCAGGGAATGTAGTGTAAATAGAGGAGCAGAGCAGCACCCAGACAATATGAGGCTGGAAGCAGAAAGCTAAAGAGAAATTTTGTAGGGGAAAGACAGGTAAAAGTTAGAGAAAGAATGCTTCAGGTATTGATGACTCTTCCCAAATGAAATCACTGCTAGAGGTTTTCCTACTCTCAATACCACCAAGGGACCAAAATGGTGGTTTAAGTGATTTAAGACTCCTTAGGAAACAGAAAGCATGGTATAATATACCGAAAACTGTTGCCATATTCTAGTTAATCTACTTTTTGTTTCCTCATTTTCAGCCCCAAGCAGCTTGAAGACTATTAAATACATCTGGAATATATAAGTGAATGAATAGTCTGCCATTTGCAAATCCTCACCCAAAATGAAAGAATGTGGCTTCTTATTAAATAGGAGATTGTTACTGTCCCAACATAGTCAGCAGTGTTAGCAATGAATCCAGCGGAATTAAGGAGCTTTCTAAATGCTTTGACAAATAGAGTGCTAACGTCTTTGATGAAAAATGACTTTTAGCAAGGTCTTCCAAATATTTTCTCCTATTTAAATTGTATTTCAGTCCCACTAGATGAAGGAATTCTAGTAGACACTGTGACATTTTTTCGATATTATTGTTCAATTATTTTACCACCAGCACTGGTCACATACTAAATTCAGGCTACTTTTTAATGAAAAATGGCTTTTCAGTTGAAAACAAATAAATGCTTTAATTATTTGTTTTCATTTTAAGAGGAAAAATAGAGTTGTTTCTTGTAAATGTTTTTTTTCTTTCAAGATTAAAGCAAACCTGAATCCACACTACTTTCATTTCTCAAAAATATATTTGTGTATTAACACTCAGGTATGAATTTACTGGTTAGAGGAGCTGGTGACCTCTCTCAGGTGCAGAGTGAGAAGAACTCCCCACTTTTTGGCAAAAAAAAAAAAAAAGAAGAACAAACAATCCATCTCCTTTAACATACATTGAAGAACTCTCTATTTCCACCAGCATATGTGGTGGAGAGTGGGGAGTTCTTCTCACTCTGCACCAGAGAGGTCACCAGCTCTTCTAACCAGTAAATTCATACCTGAGTGTTAATTCAGGGCACCCCCACCTGCCCTTGCATGGGACTCTGTTGAGAGAGAGCTACTCTGCCTCACTCGCTGCTACTTCTCCTCTGGGCAGAGTGGGACAGCTTTCTTTTAGCTTGGTGAAGGGGAGTGATCAGTAGAGGTGGTTTCCTGAAGAAGGGCAGTTCTTAGTGCTGGCACTCATGTAATGTGTGCAAATCACTTACAGTTTTGATCACTTTGTTCTCTTTAAAGACACAGTGTTTCCCTGCATTACAGGAGTACCAGAGGCTGGCTGCTGTTTGCCAGGTTCCCTGCTCTTGTGTGGGAGTGAATGGCTGTGCAGATGGCAGTAAGGTTTGTGGTTCATCCATAGCCACCATGAGGTCATCCACCAGTATTGCTGAAGAAGGATACCAAAGTGCCAGTTTCTATTAACTTTTTCAGTCTTGTGGTTATTTCTAAATGTGTTGTGACTTTTCTTAGGAAGGGGAGATTGGAAACACTCCAGGAACTCCTTCCCAAGTAGTATAGTGATCTGCCTGGCTCCCTAATGTATTGTTACATCCTTTCTGCTTCCAAAGATATGCCTAGCTGAAAGCATGCCATGAATCCTTGAATCCCAATTACACAAGTCACTGGGATGCATACTGCAAACCTGGGCTTACATTCATGGCCCCTTCTAAAGTTGCCCTGGAGCTGATGACCATTAGTTTTAATTCCCAGCTGCTCTCTCCTTTCAACAGGAGGGAGAGGTCAGAACAAGAATAAATTTCTCAAGCAGCAGCCCAGATATTCCTCTGGCTTTTTTGTGTTTCCTCTAGCATGTCTACGTTGACATTTACAGAGACAGATGCACTCATAATAAAACTATGATAATGATGAAAATATGATAATGATAAAACTATTTTAAATATTGTAAACTATTAAACTATATTGTAGACTATTTTAAATAATGTACTTTCATTGGGTGTTGAAACTATTGGATTTTATCCACGTGATTTTCTTCTGCTGCCATGAATGGATGAGGTCAATACCTTCAGGCCCTGGTCTAGCTGTGGACCTCACACCAGGACTCTTCCGAGCTTGACCTCCTGACATCCAAGAGGTGTGGTGGTGTGGGCTGGGCCCAGTCACATTCCAGAACAAAATCCATCGTGGATCTTTTCCTCTGTTGTAGACAAGATTCCCTTTGTGCATTTCTTTACCAAGAAAGTATTTTTACATATGTTTTGTTCTCCTTTCTACAGAAATGAGGTAAAGGTTAAATGGAATTTTTTATAGAGCATAGTGACAATCGAAAGTTCTAATTGTTAATAAAACTAAAGGATATCTTCATCATAAGGAGTTATATTATGGTAATCCCTGCTGATCACATCGTGGCTGGGGGTTATCTAGGCTCTCAGAGTGCTTCTTGCCCATTTGTTGAAAGGTCTGAGTTTTTTGGCTTTGTTTTTATTTTTTTGTTTGTGGTAAAATGGCAACATGGTAAATTGATAACTCTTATTCCTGAGATAAGAAGGCAGTGTTATGCATATACTGCAGTTTCCTGTCTAAAGTTTAAGTTTTGTTGAAGTACCATAGTATAGTTTTGAGCCTTTCTTCGTAGTTCAGCAGGTATTAGACATTTTATCCATAAGCCAATCTTTTCCTTAAGTTTTAATTTTATTCTAGCTTTAAGAGAGAGCTTTAAGAAGTAAGTTTAGGGCTAAAAAGATAACAAAAAGACCCCACAGTTTTGTAGGCTAACATGTCAAGTAATTAAAATACTAATACCAGTCTACAGCCAGACACTTTTGCGGTGTAAAGTGTAGTAGCACACTAAGAATGTGTTGTAGCTGCAGCAGAGGAGGAGGAACAAAAGGACCAAAGTTCACAGTCTAGCATCAACCTACATCATGTAACCCATTAATCAAGTGCTGTTGCCAGTAAAATGGGCCAGGTTCAATCATTTTGTTGCTCTTGCTGAAAATAGCACTGGGTCAGGACCCCACATAGGTATTTGCAGAAGTGAATTACACATGTGCACGTCCCTAGTAAGCAGTGCTTAGGTACTTGGAGGCTAAGGCTCCCAGGGCTTAAAGCAATGGCACCCTTACTGGTGGGATTAAAAACCAAACGTAACATGAGGAAGCTAGTGATAATACGTCAAGAGCATTAGGTAAGTATTTTCCTCAAGGCATGCCTTTGCAATGTCCTTAATTCAGTCTTCCTTGTCAGGCCTGGCTGAGTAGCTTCCATCCTTGCTTTCTCTACCATGTACTCTTCACACTTGGTTGTCCTAGCTTTTGCAGATCCAGGTATGTCTTTCAGCTTGTGCAGCTGAGGTGGCTGTGGCTGCTGCTCTGCTTCTGAACATGGAGGTCTTAACCAGCCTTTCTCAACTAACCTGTTTTTTTTCAGCAGGTCATCTTAACTCACTTTCTGTGCCCATCCCACCAGCCACTCTGGTTCCCACGCCAGGACCTTAGTTGGGTTCTCTTGTTCTTCCATTAGCAGTAAGGTCAATCTTATTGCCCTTCAGATGAAAAACATTGCTGCTGCGAATCTAGGGTGCTCTTAATCAAAGGTGTTTTCCCTTTCCCATCAGATGCTATTCCTCACTGCAAGGCCCTTGTGTAACTAGTAGTTTGGCATGTCAGGTTTGTTGGTCTGTCTCTTCAACAAATGTCTGTAGCAGTCATTCGTGTTTGTGAGGCTTTACTCTGCAGTTCTTCCACTACTTTTAGTATTTTAGCTGCAACAAAACAAAGTTAGAGATAACATGACACACATCTTGTGACTGGCCAGTCTGTTCCCACCTGAAAGGCATCTCCCATCTCAAACATATAATCACATGCAATGTGATCATTAATTATGAGGAAACTGCAAGCAGAACTGATGCCTTCCTATCATCTCTCTGGTCCTGAGCTACAAAATGGTAACAATTACAGGGCTATGTTGTGCTTAAAAAATACTTTGGGTCTGAACAAAAGGAATTTCTGAAGTGCACAGTGGAGACTTTCCTGGAGGGCAAGGCAGTTCAGTTCTCCTTTTCTGCTTACATCTTAGAGAACCAAAACTTTACAACTGCCTCATTTTACAGTTGTACGAGCACGTGCTGCAAAGGAAGTTCTGTCTTGAATCCCTGTAGCAGTAGGGAAATATGGGTAAGATTTCTGATACTGGAAAAGTGCATCACAATACTGCAGTTATCACCAAACTGAAAAACTTCTCAGATCACGTTCAACAGGACCACTCCTCCACATGCAGCCTCTTCCCCTCATCTACCACTGACCTTTACACATGTGCTGGTTCTGTTTCTCTTCTTGCTCGGAAGAATGCTATAAACTGGTAGAACTGCATCTCATCTCTAGCTCCTCCCTTTCCACATCTGAAATAGAAAAGGCATGCAGAATCACCTCCTGAGAGCAGCCTGTCTGGAGGCAGCGAGGGAGGGAAGCAGAACCACACGCATCACGGTTAAAGTGAACAGAAAAAGTCAGGTCAGGTTTTACAAGACAACACAGAGAAACTAATAGCTTTAATATTGTGGGTGCCACAGGTCCACTGCAACCTGATTGTCATAAAGCCCTTAGACATCACATACGTTCAATATAACGATCCTCTTGTGCTTCTGATCACTGTGATCTTCAGATCAGTATTTGACAGCAGGAAATAGCCATCTGTTTCCCATTAGAAGAGATTATGAAGCTCTGCATTATCTGCATTAAAGTGAGATTGCTTGATTTTGCAGAGTTCAAAATCTGAAAAAGAAAGGAAAAATAAAAGATGAACTGTACAACAGTGTTAACACTGGTTTTATTTACATCCTCTATCTTACAGTATTTAGTATGTACAAGCATACTTTTACAGATGAGGATATTCACGATAAATATTCCACATTTGCCAAGAAAAATGGGTGAATAAAAATATGTTTTGTGTAAAGAATGTAGTTGAATTTTGCTTTAAGAGAAAATATTTTTTATGTGCTGACATTTTACACAATAATCTTGAGATTATGTGATGTGTGGTTGTCTTCAGCTCTCATCATATAGCAGGGATGGCTCACAGAAGACTTGAGTGCCTTGGTTCAAGCATAAACAAAAGGCAAAACACCTGCCAGTCTCCACTTACATTTATCTTCTCCTACGAATGTGTACATTTGCATGCTTGTCCAAACCACGCTTCAGCTATGCAGCTTATTTGGAATTCTGAAAGATGGGACATTATCAGGATTCATACATGTTTTAGAACAGGGACAGACACTTTCTTCCATGCTGTGCTGGTTAACACTGCAATCTTTCTCATTCTAAGCATGTGTATGTGTGATTTAATGTGATACCATTTGTACAAAGTGTGCCACCCTCTTGAGACCCTTGTATTTATCTGCTTTCAATTACATTTGAAGTATTCAGAAAGTCTCCTATTCTAATCCCGTCCAACTTGGAAGCCACATAGCTCAAACATGAGACTGTCAAACATGAGTAGTTGCAGATGTCAGTGCACTGGTGGCGGGAGTCCAGGAAGATAGATCAAGCCTTAGTCACTAAAAAATACATGCCAGCACATCTCAGATACATAGCATTGTAGCACCTCATAAGGAAAATGTGTTGTGACAGGAAATCAATAACCTCTTGGAGGTGATCTGGTTTTGAAATATTCTTGATTAATTATGCCAGGGTGTGTTTGGCAACATTGCCTGATCCAGCGTTAACCTAATGCTTTTTGGATGAAGCACTATTGTAACTAGTCTCAAAAGTCAGGACTGATGGTTCAAGTCAGGTTTTAAAGGGTCAGCTTATAGATGTTGTAATGCCTTTGCGTCTGACATTGCTGCTTTTACTATGGTGTGTAGGCTTTTACTGTCAATCAAATAAGAATTGTTTTAACATGAACAATAGCATTTAGGACTAATTGCATTTGAAGTGGTTCTCCTAAATAATATCATGTAGAGTAAAATAAGAAAGGAACATCAGTGTGTTTTTGTGACAGAAGACCTGAGTTCAGGATGTTCCCTGGTCTTTTTGCTTAACTGCCTCCTTTGCAGATGAGAGGCAGCTCCAGAAGACACTCAGGAAAGGATGTACCTCTGTCTATCTTTTCAACTTTCCTGCACAGACTCACTTCCCTCTTAACAAGGTTTCCAGCCACACTTGCTGTCCCCCAATAAATGCAGGGCCCCACTCCATGCCTTCCCTGCAAACCCACCTCACTTCCCAGTGCTCCTGCACATGCCAGTGCCTCCCTCACTGTCTGAATCAAGTTGCAGATAAGTTGCAGTTACCATGGGATAGACCAAAATCTGACCTTTGGCTACCTCACCTGCACGACACCCAATAAATCCAGCTCCTTCAGTAACCACTTCCAAGATTTTAAATTTCTGAATAGCATCAAAGAACCACCATTTGAAAAAGAAATTGCAAAAAAATGGATTATTGATTTTCCCAAATGTGAAATTTCTTCCCCACTGGCCTGAAGCCCAGGACAAGCAATAATCAGTCCTGGACCAGAGACAGACTCAAAGTCCAAAGTCTTCAGGTTAGAAAGAGGATCCTTTTGCTATCATGATGCCAAAAATATCCTTCTGTGAAAGCCTTAGCGCTTGCAGTGGGAGAAGGCCGAACACTGAAATGTGACACGGCGCATTTAATTTATAGATAAACTTTTCAAGTCAGTTGAAGAGATTTAGAGAGCATCTTGATACAAATTATTTTTTCCTTTTGAGGCCTGTGTAACTGAACTCATGATAT
This sequence comes from Tetrao urogallus, assembly GCF_951394365.1. Taxonomy (NCBI): domain Eukaryota; kingdom Metazoa; phylum Chordata; class Aves; order Galliformes; family Phasianidae; genus Tetrao; species Tetrao urogallus. Next base: position 51,723,007 of record NC_136814.1, on the reverse strand, counting down.
GGAAGGAGCTGGCTTTTCAACAAGGGGAATACTATTTTCCATATGAATAAAATTGTTTTAAACCATTGCTAAAGTACATCTGCAAGCTTTCTTTAGTGACATTTGTGCTAGGAATAGATGAAGCTTAATGAATTTACTAGCTCTTCTTCAACACGACCTGCATAAACACCCGGCAATCATTAATGCAAATTAAATCTTTGTGATACATGTAAGTCTGTATATATAACTATAAACATTCATTTTAAGGATAATTGTAAGAGACAAGGAAATACTTCTTTGCCTGGATAAACCTTTTTGCAAATGATAGATTAAGAAGTTCTGGGGCAAATGGTTTAACCGGTAAGCGGCAAATAAGCTGAACAAAATATGTAGAAAAATAATTTGCCTAATACTGCTAGCCTTAGTGGCACATTTTGCTAGTGATTTGTGGCAAAAATAAGGACTTGAGGTTGAAAGTAAACTGGGGCTCACTGAGTTTGATCAGCTACAGCTTAATACACAGAAGCTGAGCTGTGTTGGTTGCCTTCGTATTATAAAAGTCTGCAAAGGGTAACGCGGGGCATGCAGCTGGGAGCTGGGTAGGGAGCTTGGGTGTATCACTGAAGGAACAGAAAGCCTGACTAAGGGATCCCAGCAAAGGGGTGACTTGTATGACATTGTACTTTACATGTGTTTTAATGATGTCTGTGTACGTGACATGCATTGAAAGCAGTCATATTGAATTATACAGAGGTAAAGAAAATAAGGCTGATGTCCTGGACTGGACCTGAGCAATAAGGTGGAGTCCTTCATTCCTCCATAGTTACCCTACGTGACCTTGAGCGGTGCTTCCCATCTGTCTTCCCCTTCTGCAAAACGGATATCCTGACCCAAAGTGCAGGATGAATCTGTAACACTTTTGATTGGCACTGTGGAAATTCTATAGATAAACACCTAAATACAGCCTCCTTGGCATAATACAGTCACTGGGGTGAGATCAGACTGACAGTGCTGTTTCATTATGTAGTATATACTGCATATGTTAGAAACAAGGAGAACAAACCTGTGAACATTAGGTACATGTGGATAAAATTGTACAAGTCAGGTTAAGTAAGATATACCATGCCCACTGTATTTATCTACAGAAAAGAGAAAGAGGGGGTATCACTGAAAAGGAAGTGTTAATATTCTTTTCAAAGACATCAACACTCTTATATTGATTCATTACAAATGATTATCTCTGACTCTTGTGTGTTTTGTGGCATTATATGATATTAGTCTTTGTTTAGATCACGGAATACTTCTTCCTTTCTCCAACCTACAATAATAATAAATGAGTTGTCTGTGGCTGCCTTGGAGTGCATCCTGTGCCTCAGTGTGTCTCAGTTAATAGTCATAATTTCTCATTTGTAAAAGGATAAGTGCTACCAGAGCTTTCCTTCTAAGAAGGATTCAGACTCACTCAAGGATTCCAATTTATTATGCGCCCAGTTCTGATATCCTGCTGCTCTCTTTATGGATTAGGCTGCCTTGGTGGAAGGTATCATCCTTCAGCTGACACATAAATACTCACTTGCCAGCTGTTCCTTTCACAGAAGTTTCTCAACAACTAAATCATGATCATGCCCCTTGTTTTACCTGCTTCTGATCTGGTTCTCCATTTTACTCCAACAGGAGCAAGCAGAAAAAGCAGCTTTATTACTGCTATTAAACTACAAATGATGCTGATTACAACGGTGGATATTTCTAGGTCTACTGGTAATGATTTCTAGGATTAATGCACTGGTTGTGATTTTAAGTTAAGAAGAATGGGTTATTTTGTTGATTATTTCCGTAACGCCTTTAATCTCAAGGTGTTGCACAAACTCCTTGGCAGTAAGGAGATGCAGATGGGTTGCTTCACTCTGACACACAGCAGATATTTAACAACACAATCTGGTTGGGAGCTCAGAAAAAGAGGGAACGATAGCACCCTACTGATGCTGGTCTTAAGGGTTATTCTTACAGTCTTCGCAGTTCAGGACTGGGTAAATTAGTGGGAAGATCACACTGCCATGGGTTCTGCCAAGGATGGGTACTAATACACAAAGCAATCAATTTAGCACCTTTTAAAAAGCTTCAAAATTCTCAAAACACAGCTAGGGGACGAAAAAAGGCTAGGCAAAGTACTGATGAAAACAGTGATAAAAAAAACAGCACTTGCTAGTTGGAAGATAAAGCATACAATTAGGCTTTCAAGAGCAAGCATTTAATTTGTCTAAAGATTATTACAGAACTCATTCTTAATGCACTTCATTTGCATAAAATCTCTTCTTTCAGCTACCTGTTGCAGTTGCAACTCCTAGAATGGAGAAGTACAGTCCTCAATCAAATCTCAGTTTGTCAAGCCAATATTTCAGCTGCGCAGCCTATTTGTAATGTGACTTTCTAGTCTAATATGTCATTAGGCACATATATACATGTGAAGGATGGGGCATATTTTAAAAGTACTTTTTGAAGACTCATTAGTGAGCGTGCCTTTCGAGCAGTTTCCCTCAGAAAGCAGTCGCAGTGGTTTGGGGGATTGACCCAACTGCCGGCTGGGATTTGCAGAGTGTGCTATTTCAGCTTTACTCAGAGGCTGCTCCTTTGCAGTCAGTCTCCAGAGTGTTTTCTGGATCAGATTTCCCATGTGATATCCTTCCTGCAAATTTCACCTGGGCTCCATGAACCAACCTGACTCCTCTCTATCTTCATGCATTGTTACCAGTAGGTGAAGGTTCAGCAACTCAAATGTCTTCCTCCCTTCTAGATGACCAAACCTCAGGAAGCAGCAACTCAAATGTCTTCCTCCCTTCTAGGTGATCAAAACTCAGGAAGCAGCACTGAGGAATAAGTACAAAATGGGGAAGAAATTACAGTTTTCTGCTCTGCAGAGAAGGTTTGCTTGAAAACCTAGCAGTCATATTGAGCTGCGAAAGCTCCTCTCTCTCTCTCTCTCTCTCTCTCTCTTTTTTTTTTTTTTTTGTGGTAATAAAAATGTCTTACCCTTGTAGTATTACTTGTTTGTACTAGCAGTTTACTACCATTATCGTATTGTACTAGTCATTATACTCTAGTTATAAAGCTACCCTTTAAGATTTTAAGTGGTGCCAAATCTCAGCTTCTGCTACGGTGGCTAATTAAGCCTCCCTGTTATTTGAACTTCCTAATACTTCCCTTAAGTAAGCCCCTAGAGATTATTTGACAAGCAAGGTGAGAAATGTTCTGCTGTCCTTCCCAGGACTGTACCAAGCATGACAATGATTGAATGGGATCAGTCAACGAGATACAAGTTGGGCATCTTTGGTCAACGTTTCATGATCTTTAACAAACAGAACAAGGAAGCATCAATGTTATTTTCTCTGTAATCATCAACTTCCAGCTGTCCATGTTTGTTTAGAAGTCAAGTGGCAAAAAAAGATAGAGGGTGTGGCATTTCTGGCCTTCTGCAGCTTTCCTGTTCCTGGTGGGTTTCACTCCAGTGCATTTGAGCCCTACTCACCTTTCCTAGGCCTTTGTCCAGGATCAGTCTGATTCATGTTTGATGTTTACAGCCCCATAGTGTTTCAAGATGGTTCTGTTTGACTGTAGGTATCCCTGCTTGCAAAAGATTGCGTTTTTTAAATTCAGGTTTGAAGAAGATGAGATGTAAGAAAAGGAATTTTAGGTCTTTCTTGAATGTGGGGTAAAGAATCTGAAATAGCTTTTTTAAGTGGCAGTTTCACTAGAACTGCTTAAAACTGAAGTGTGGATTTTTAGAACTGCAGTGTTTGCAGATACATTTGCTGTAATTCATTGACATTAAAGATACATGTCTGTTTTTAATCCTCACACTTGTAATTCCACTGTGCTTTTTGACAGCGTTTTGTACATGAACTCTTCTGTGCTATAGCTCATTATCCTCTTTTTTCCTTACCTTTAGAAAAGGGCAGAATTTAAGAAAATAATGACCTCTTTTATTATATAACCACAAAAGAAAGGAAAGAAGAAAAGAATTCTGTTTTAGACAGCTGTTAGTGAAATTATTTTAACTACTTTTTAATTGGCAAGCTATTGAGTTGTTATCATCAGTGAAGAGCACATCGGCAAGAAGTACCTGAAGTGACAAACATTTCAGTTGTGAAATGCAGTTCATAAGCTCTGCAGTCATCATGCATGTTAAGAGCAGTTAAGACTAAGTAGCTGGATCACAGGAATACACGATACAGGAGTTATCAAGGGTGATTTTTGGATTTGAAAGTCTTTGTTGCCTTCTGTTTGCACCTCTGAAGAGGCTGTGGAGCCAGGGCAGGAGACATTTGAGCAGCCAAGTGCTGTGTGGCTTTGGGAGCTATGCCTGAAATATTGTTCTCTGTCTAGAGACCTTTATTATCCAGATGCACAAGCTTAGAAGTGAATCTTCAGGTCTTGCATTGCCGTCAGTCCCTTTTAATGGACTCTGATGGTACTGCACCATCAATAGACCTCTCCTCTAATAGTGGCACCTCTCTCACTGACCTCTTGTAAAATATCCATGCATTCTGTTCATGCTGTTCTATGCTGTTTAAAGGGATGGGGGTGAAGAAGTTGTTAAAAGATGAAGGTATTGAAAGCTCCCCTAACTGCTGTATTATCCACCTGACATTCTCCAAATGCCAGTCATTAATTACAAATGTAGTGAAAATCAGTGCAGATACCCAATTCAAATTATGTTACATCTGTGAGCCAGAGCATTTCCATCATCTTATCATTTCCCAGCCAAACAGTTCTTCCTTCTCCACGCTTGTTAAAGGCTCAGTACCCCCACTCTGTTTCCTCTCATTTGAATCTATTATCCATTCAGAGATATTTCATGCTATTTCATGTCCATCCTGCCTTCTTTTTCTTGTGACTACTACAAACTCACCAGTCCAGCCCTCCATCACTCCCCAGAATTACATGTCCCCATCTAATATTTAATGGCAGATTATAGCCAACACAAGCCAAAACCTTTTCCACACACAATATGTGTGCAAGGTGGCACAGCAGGATATGTTTCTGGACTCCCCAGTAATGTCAGCTATAGGTGAGCTTTATATTCAGAAATTATGGGGTTTTTTTTCATTACATGCTTGTGCTGATGTATATTTTCATGCTTGCCAGCACTCTGAGATCTAGATGTCAAGTGTTGGGGCAGGCTAGATGCAATTTTTCATTCTGCTGACATTAATTGGATGAACAGACCTTCTCAGAAGGGACAGCATAGGGAATGTGTATGGAAAAATGACAAAATAAGGACTTTCACAGCTGAATAAAGACAAGTGGCTGAAAATGGTTTTTATAGCTTTGGCTTTCTTGTGGTTTAACCCTGCAGGCGGCTGAGCGGCACACAGTTGTTTGTTCTCTCTCCCTCTTCCCAGTGGGATGGGGGAGAGTTAAGAAAAACAACATAGAATTTGTGGGTTGTCATAAAAATATTTAGCAGAACAGAGAAAAGAATAATAATTACAACAAATATGTATGTTTGTATCGATGTATATAACAACATATATAACACCACCCCTGACCAAAGTCCAGCTAGCTCACCGAGAAGCAGAAGAGAGATGAACTCCCACCCCCTTCAAAACTCCTTCCACTTGATGTCATATGGTATAGAATATCCCTCTGGCCAGTTTAAGTCAGCTGTCCTAATTCTGTTCCCTCCCAGCTACTTGGGCTCTTTGCTGCAAATGGCCTTGTCTCTGCAGTAACTATAGCTGTCAGTGTGTTATCAACATTGTTTTTCTCATAGAACCAAAACACAGCATCACACCAGACACTCTGAAGAAGATAATTCCATCCCAGCTGCAACTGAGATAGACTTTCATATGTTTCATTTGGGAATCTAAAACCATTTTGCACAACTAACAAACTAGGATTCACAACACTTTTCCGAAAAAAAGATAACTGTTCCCGCCTTACAGATGGAGGAACAAAGGTATTGAGGCTATCATTTGAAAATATGTCCTGCTTTCAAGACCCAGGTTGAGATACATTTAAGCCTAATTCTCAGAAGCATTAAACACCAATGTTTATATTCATTCATTTGGCATTGTTCATGCCTAGAGCCTCTGAAAATCAAGTGCGTTGCCTCTTGTATCGAATGGTCAAAATAACTGAAGTGATTTGGCAAAGATCACAGAGCTATTGCAGGGCTGAGCTGGGACAGAGACCCAGTTCCTTTAGGACATGTCCCTTCATGCCACATCCTGGTTCCACGTAGTGAACATTCCCCTTGTATTCTTGGCCAGTATGAAAAGCATGCTCTGCTCACTGAGTTTTCCTCTGCCATCTCAAATAATTGGATGTTACAGAAGCAATATTAAGCACTCGGGTTATTGACCTGCTTTATAGAGTCATTTTACCTTTTCTTGGTAACCATCAAGAAGTTGTCTTTACATTTTTTATTAATAAGTTTCTTATTGCAAAACTAGCATGGAAAAGTAATGAGAATCATTTGTATCACCTGTTTTTCCCCTGTTGTTTTGTTTTTTAGCATACAACAGTTCTGCCCTTTATATTAATCGAGATGAGAACAACACATCATCAGTATCCCAGCAGGAGCTGTGGACTGGCTGCAGTGTGCACCTTCGCTGTTGGCTATATTTTATGGTAAGGGCTGTACATGCTGTGTTTTCAAATCGTATTGGGGGTTTTGTACTGCTAAATTTGGGCACATATTTCATTATGGATATAATCACTAACAGATTCATGCTGCATGCCTCGTTTGGTCCAAGACCTGGGCTTTGTCTGGTTTCCCCAGATGCTTATATTTTTAGAAAGTATATGCCAAACCTCACACAACAGGAATTCGTTGAACAATCCCATGTAAGCAGTGGTCTTTCCAAGAGTACATTTTTTGACCTTTTTTTTCAAGCTAAATGTTTTTCTTGGACCTTGGTTTTATTGCTTAGGGGTTTGTTCTATCAAATAAAATTGGGAATAGGCAAATGATTTCCTGCATTAGTATTTACACGGCAACAGAATAGATAGAATGCTGCCTTTTTTTCTTTTACTAGTTCATAAATTCTTTCTGTAAAACTGATTGCAGAATAAGCTGGTAATCCAAACGTTGCAGTTTATTTAAAAAAATGCAAATGCTTGTGAAAAAACCAAACAGCAATAACCTTTCTTATGCAACATTAAAATCGTTATGTCTTATGTGACAAAGTTAATCTGCTTCGGTCATTCTGACATTGCATCTTTCACTAAACCTTTGTTTTGCTAACAGTGCTCTTTTGATGCCATATATTGTCTATCCTTTCCACATACATTTCATGACCTCCTGTTTACTTCTTCTCAGATCACAACAACCTTCCCTCAGCTCAGGGGATGTTTTCCAAAACCATGGATAATACTTTTTTTTTGACCAGTCAAGTGAGGTCTGACTAATGAGAGAGGAACACAGACTTTGCAACATTTCTTGCAAACAAACTATGCAACATTTCTCCTTGGTCCAATAAAAAAAAAAAGCTGTTATTCATACACATCAACAACATCAAGTGATCATAAAACGATGGTAATCCAGCTGAAGTGCGATGCTGTGTCCCACGTTGCTAGTCATTCTGCCATTTACATTTACAAACACATATCCTTCTTAAATAAGAATGATATTTGCAATTTTAAGATAAGGACAGTCTCATACATAAAAGGATGTAATGATTTATTCAGGAGAAAGGGTGTTCTTTTAACTCATATATGGTAATGCATAACAGCTGTTTATTTACCACCTTCCTCTGAAGATGCCTAGAGATTGGATGGCCGAGTTGTTGTACGTGTGATCTGACCTGGTGATAGTGCCTGTTTTCTCATAATCACCTGAGTAGACACGTGGGATAGCATTCAATAAAACAGAAAATTGAAGCAGTCTAGTCTGTAAGTGAAATAAAACCAGAGATGTCTTAAGAAACTGCTACATTATTGGTGTGATACTCACATGCCTTGATCCTGCCTAATACAGTGTATCTACATCCTACAGCTATAAGTATAATGTAAAATGAACTTTTAGGACAAATAAAGCACAGGAAAAAGATACTTAACTACTAAGCAGATATCCAGTTACAGGCTACTGTCATCTCCCTTTGCTTTTGCTTAATGTTAGGCCTGCTCTCAAGCAATTTGCCTTCTTCCAAGTTGTAATTCCTCAGAAAATGGTGTGAGACAATGGTTTATTCTATCTAAAGGTCATCCTGCTAAAATTTGCAGTTACAGTCCTTACCCTCCTTCCATGTTTATGAAAGAGATTTTGGTCTTCTTATGGGGAAGACCAGAGGGAGACACAGACTGCACAGTACCATCTGCAAGTACTGCGTCTTCAGCCTGCAATGTTATTGAAGCCTCTGTCTAAGATTTGGCTGAAACTGCAAGCTAAGTCTTGTTTCATTGATATCAATACAGTGTATCTGGTGTTCACAGAAACCAAGAAAAAGAATGAAAAGAGTGGTTTTTTTTAATCCACCTCAGAGTGTGCCTACATTTCACAGCTAGTTTTCACCATCTTCCTACTGCTAGGTAATCACAGAATTAATTACCATAATCATTTAGAGAATTTGTAATTATATAATTAGGATTTGCTGCCCTTGCACACTTTAGACCCCTCAATGTTAGCGTGGTGCATTAGAAAGAGATGACACCTGCAAATGACCTACTTACATGCAGCCTTTTGGAACTTCCTTCCTTTGCATCTTTGCCCTCAGATCCCCTGCTGGTGCATAGTTCTTGGTTTATATTTTTTGACCTTAAAGTCAGAAGTCTGCTGTGTCATTTTTCCCTCAGCAGTACTGTTTTCTCTGAAGCTTTCTCAATATAAAATTGAGAAAGTTGCTAATCATATGTTCTTAATGTTTTACCACTGAATTTTGAACTCTTCCCACCACAGATGAAACCTTCTTACTGTACTGCACAATTTATGTATCAAGTCTCATTTTGTATTATAAAGGCATATACATTTTGTTAATGCATATTTTCAAGTGTAGGTAGGGAAGAGCTTCTGGTTTGTTTCATGTGCAGCTGAATCTTTCTTGTATGGAAGGGACAGTGAAATGGGGAGTTTTTATTTTGTATGTCTGATAAATGAGAAAACAGACAAACAATTCTGAATAGAATCACAAAAGTTAGAATAATATAGCTAAATAACTTGATATCACCTAAACAATATTCAGAGATCTATTATATGTATTATTTGATCTTGAAGAGTAAAAGAGTAAAAACTTTTTCTATTTTTTCTTTTCTTTTCTTTTTTCTTTTAAATTCTATCCCTTCAGTCAGGAGAGCGTTTGGGCAGGCACACTTAGTTCATGCACTCACTGCCTGTGAAGAAGAACTCTGCATTGCTTTCAAGGAACTGTGCCCAGGCACAACATTCACAGACCTGTGTTGCCTGTTGCACTCCACACATGGACTTTAAGGATCTAGGCCATGGGATAAGATGGGAAAGACCAATTGGCTTTATTTACTATGGCTTGGAAAAGTCATAATTTGTACTGAATTGTTAAATCTAGACTGTACTAAGAAATCCTAGGAGTTTGCCAGTACTACCAGAAAATACTGCCAATAAGAGTATGGAGTTGGTTGTCAAGGAACAGAAAAGAGCCAGAAATGTGTTGCTCCTTGCAATACGAATGACCTCATGGCAACTAATATCAGAGCCTAATATGTCCCTAGAATAAACTGAGATGAACACATTTATTTAAAATTGCTTTCTTGTTCCATCTGCTTTTGAGTGCTTGAGGATGCCAAATAAACAGACCCTAAGAATCTGACTGACTCCACTGCTCACATAATTGGTAGGCTACATATTTGGGATCAAAAGACTTGGTCTGCTCTCTTGTTGCTATCTCAAATCCACTAGGACTTGCCTCCATGTGTGCCAAGCTTGGACTTGATTCATTCTTTGATACATCTAATTAAATATCTTAGGTATCTTTAAACCTTTCTTTGAAAATAAAGTTTAAGTGACTTTGTGAGAGCTCTGTAGATTTGTTGAGGGAAAGCATTTACATGGGATGATTTGCTGAATTCTTCTTGAATGAATAAAAGAAATGAATCTGCATTCTGAGAATTTGTAATGAATTTGAAATAGCTGCAGTCAGTTTTGCTGTAGGATTTCCACTAGTGGTTCTCTGTTGAAGGAGAGGAAGGTCAGAAATAGAATATGTTGGCAAAAGGGTAGGAATGCTAGGACAAACACTGTAATTCAGAAGAGAAGGGTAAAGAGTATGGAAGTGACTGATACAGATGGAGTAGGAAACCCAGCATGTGTCTGCTACACAGGGTGCGTTGTTTTCTGTGTGTCAAGAAGGGGCCATACATGGTTTTGCAAGCAAGCACTGGAGAGCAAAATTCAGCATGGATCAGGTGAATCAATGATTGGCAAAGACCAAATTAAAAATCCTTTAGAGACAAGCAAAAGAGGGTTAGCAGAGAGCATGGGCAAGGATATGTGCAGCTAATAGGTCATCAAGCTGAAATCGTGCAAGTGAGTGGAAAAGGCTTGGAGGGGAAGAGGGAGATGGGCTTTCAAATCAGAGTGGAAGGCTGATGGTGGGTGATGGATCATAGAATCACAGAATCACAGAATGGCCCAGGTTGGAAGGGACCTCAAGGATCATGAATTTCCACCCCCCCCGCCACATGGAGGTCCACCAACTTCCCCATTTAATACTAGACAAGGCTGCCCAGGGCCCCATCCAATCTGGCCTTGAACACCTCCAGGGACGGGGCATCCACAGCCTCTCTGGGCAGCCTGTTCCAGCACCTCACCACTTTCTCTGTAAAGAACTTCCCCCTGACATCCAACCTAAATCTTCCTCCCTCAACTTAAAACCATTTCCCCTTGTCCTGCTGTTATCAACCCTTTCAAAGAGTTGATTCCCCTCCTGTTTGTAGGCTCCCTTTAGGTACTGAAAGGCTGCAATGAGGTCACCCCGCAGCCTTCTTTTCTCTAGGCTGAACAAGCCCAGCTCCCTCAGCCTGTAAGTGGATGAGACAATGCAAAAACAAAGAGAGTTGAAGCCAGGACTACTTAGAACAGGAAGGATTCAGAAGTAGAAGAAGCAAAAATAGGTCAGGGAATTAGCATTCCCTGTACCTTACCTACAAGAAGAATGGGAGAAAAACAGTGCTTTCAGGAGGAGAATTCTTCATGAATCCTCAGTGTGATAGGTCTGACATAGCCATTATGGACTGTTGCATTCTGTTTCCGCTCCACCTCCATATCAAGTGTTTCAAAGTAGCAGTACAGTCAGTACAGATGACATGCGTAGATAATACATTCTCACTTGCTTGTGCATCTCCTTAAAATACAGCTCAAGAAAGCATAGCAACCATTGCTATATTTAAAATTAAATATTATTTATCAAAACAGACAACCTCCAAATCTGCAGAGTTTCTGTCATTGTAGCTCACACAAATTTCTCCTAATCTTTGTTCATCACAGAGAATGCCGGCACTATGTCGTGCTGTGTATGTTTTGCATGACATTCTTTGCAGGAGCAGTTTTCTGGGATTTGACATCTTCTGACTGCACAAGCCATTCCATATCAGTAGCGCAGTCCTATTGACCCTTGTATTCTTCAGCAACACTCAAACTGGTGAAGAATCCAGCATAAGAAAATGGAAGAGGTGGAGAGTATTTCTTTCATTTCCTGATGACTGTCTATTGAATTTATATTTTAGTATTTAAAATTCCTAACCAGTATAAATTCCTCCTGTAGATTCCTCCTTCCCAGCTTACACCTGTTTGGCTGGGAATATAAAGAGGCCACCATCTTGAGATGGCCGAGAATGTAACAATTCTGATTAGATGTAGAAAAGCCGTCCAATGTCTTTGGAAACAAAAATTAAAAATGTAAAGAGAATTGATGAAAATTTCCTTAAACATCATTTTTTCAGTGTTAGAAATCAAAAGTAGAACAGTTTTATTCTGGGTCATTGTGCTCCAGTGTCTGAAAGCACAGGGTTGAACCCTAGCCTATACCCACAAATGATTTGTTCAATGACTTAGCTGCTGTAAGCCTATCACCTCCTTCAGGAGATATTCTACAATTCAACAGTTCTGAGTAAAGTTCCCCCTTTCAGCAGAAAAGGAGAGTGATACTAGGAAAGATCAGGAAATAAAAGCATAGAAAATACCCACATTCTGTCACTTGTTAAATTGTAGCCACGACAATCAGCTTTCAGTGTATTTCAGACTGAAGAATTGGCCTTCTATTACCTCTGTTGCCAAAAACCTGGATAGCACAGAAGATGTAGGAAAGGATCTGTGAGAGCTGCTGCAAGAAATACCCAGAAAGGCATTACCACAGTAGATCAGTGTAGTTATGTATCAAGGCTGTGACTGTTGCTAATGTCAGATGCTCCAGGAGAGGATTCAGAAGGCCTTTTTGGAAAAAACAGCCTATAAGGGAAGCTTTCATCTAAAGACCATGAAAAAAAAACGGATGTTTGGACCCTTCAGTCTTGATGTGTTCTGTACTTTGTACTGAAGCATAATTGTATGCATTTTTATTATTTGTATAGTCTCCTGACTTCAGAAGCTCGCTGGAATTGTATTATAGTGCCTACAACAAAGGACTGGATTAAAAAAACACAAGGTCCTATCAAACTTTTATTCTAGGAGGTTTTTTTAATCTTGATTTCAGTGACATATCACTGCAAGCTAGGTAGATCATTAATTAGACATCACACAGAAAGATATTTCTTTTGTCAGATCTGAATGTCTTGCTTCTGAGTTCTGCTATATTGCTCCTTCTGCTATGAGGAAGAGCATTTGGAGCTCCTCAGCGATTCTGTGGCATGCATTGTTACTGCATATCATCTCATTCACTGCTCTGAAGAAAGGCTCTACAGGCCCCTGCCTAACAGTTCCTGCTTTCAGATCACATAGTACTGATTGTTGTCTAGCTGCAGATTTGGCTGAAGGACTCAACTTGGGCAGGAAACAGATGGAGACTCATAATTCAGACCACAAGGAGCCAGCAAGTTGTGATGCCTGTGCAAGTGTATTTCGAGTTGTGTAGCTGGCAGCCGTGTAGCCATCATGAGGGAGCAGCCCCTTTCGGTTGTCGCAGAGCCATCTTCTGATATCTACCTACTGAGCTTGCCTTTACCAGAACTAGGATTTGCACATGCCATTGTAACAGTTCCATCGCTCAAAGTGAGGCATAAACGACAAGGTTCCCACAGTTTTTTGAATTTGTTGCTTTTCTTCATTAACAAAAGATCAGTAGCCAAAGAGTAAATGTACCTATCTTCTCTGCACAGTTTTCGTTTTCTCAGACAGACTGATTGAAAAATGGCAGACAGGAAGACTCATTCCTTTGATATATGAGATATACAGCATCTACTGTATACTAGAAGTGAAAAACAGCTACAAAGTCAAGGTTTTGACAGCTGTTTTGAAAACGAAGCAACAGTGTGTTTTCAAATTTCTGTTGTTTTTTTTTTTTTCTGTTTCCTACACCAGCTGGTTGAAAAATTCCAAAAATCACCACTTTTTAAAACATTTTAATTTGAATACAAGTGGGAATATCTCCACTCCTTTTTTCTTACCAGTTCTAACCAATGGCAAAGTGAGCTGTGTGACCCCTAACGCACTCCTCTTTGCAAAAACACTGCTACATCCAGAAGGACTGCCACAGAACCAAAACATGGGGAGCTTCAAAGTTCATGTTATCTTCTCAAAAGTAGTCAGGCCAGTGTTACCTTAAACTTTTTCTCCTCGATATATTTTTGCCTTAACAACCCATTTTTCATACCTGTGCATTGAAAGGGTCTTAAATTGGATCTAGATTTGCACTCCTAAGTAAATCTTAATGCATGCTTCCCTGTGCTTATCTAATAATGAAGTTGGACGAGAATAATGACTACTAGAATTGCAGACGTTGAAGGCACTCATTAGTGTTAGTAATCAGCAATTTTGAATGGAGGCTTTATGCCCATGGTTTATCAGCTCCTTGTGTGGGGCTGTGCTAGCGTGCGTTCAGCGTTCAGCAGGAGCGAGCTGCTCAGAAAGGCCATCAGGTGAGGTTTCCATGGTAGCAGTTGTCCTCTGGCAGCTCCCCTCCGAGGTGCAGGCTGCGCAGGAGCAGTCAGTGTGCCACTGCTCAGAGGGGACACGGCCAACATCGCTCAGCCCAAATGCAATGCTCGCTGGAAGGAAGGTCGGGGTTGCTGAGGGTGTGGGGTTGTGACAGTCATCTCAGCAGTACTGTGTACCCCCTGCTCTCAGCGCATGAGTTCCTGCGTTGTGGCTGCACTGGTGACAGGCGTACAGCAGCTGTGTGGAACGCACCAGCAGCCTTGCCAAACAAGGCGACCTTTCTGGGCAGCAACAAACAGAGTTCATACAATGTACTAGAAATTCTGAACTAACCAGACACAGCTGACATTCGGGAGCTCAGCAGTGACTCATTGGTCAGATTTAGAAAATGTTTCTTCTTTCCAGCATAAGTGCATTCTAGTAAACGTCACTTCTACTTGGTTCATGAATTTGAGTGCATAGGAGCCATTTAGAAGGTCCCTTGAAAAGTCCCTCCATAAAGATGCTTCATGGTACTGGACAGTTTCATCACGCAGGGATGCTAAGTACATGTACAGGTAACAGAGAATCACTAAGCAGGGATTCTATGCTCTCTGTTTCTCTCTATGCTTTCTGCTCTTCAGTAGCCTGTGGCCATTAACGTAGTGATCAAAAGTTTTCTTTAAACAGAAAGTATCAGCAAGTAAAGCAAATCATATGGACATGGAAATCTCCATCAGTAATTTTCTCTGCAGCTGCTGAGTCTTCTATCTAGCTGTGCTTCACTGCACGCATCTCTCTCAAACTGATCGGAGAGGATCAGATTTACAGTCTTACAGAGAGATCAGCAGCTCAGAACTGTGAGCCTCAGCCTTGTCTCCACTGAGCTTTTTTCCCAATTAGCCACCATGATGTGTGCTCAGTTTTTTGGCAGCATTTACCTTTCTTAGCTTCCAACTGCTGGAATATATAATCTCTCTCTGTCCCCCGTTCTGATTTCACCATTCACCATGTCAGATCTCTCTGCAGCACCTGTCCTTCCACAGGGTACAGATGTCAATGCAGTCACACACACAGAAACCACATACCTAGAGTGCTTCTTCAGACTGCGTTGAGGTACAGCTCACACACTGTTTCTTGAGTTAATGTTCCAGTGTTCTCCGTTGTAGATGAACACTAACAACAATTGTGAGAAGAGCAAATCATCATTCCTTTTCCTTTATTGAGTGTGGAGCTGGGTGGAATTTCACTGATGAGATGGTTTAAAAAAAAAATAATCTTGCAAGCAAAAAATCATTCGATCGCGAATCATACCAGGTAGCTGGAAGAAAAATTGGAGCAACCTATAAAACACAGGTGCTAAAGAAATCATTGTTTTAAAAAGAAGCTGAACCATATGTCTCTGACAAATGAAGAAACTGAAGCACTTGCCAAGTGTGGAGAGGAAAGCAGCGAACACACAAATGTACAGAATGAAAACAAAATGCACCAGAAAGCAGAAAGCCAGGCTTTGTAGGAGAATTGCAGGAGCACTGAACACCTTTTGGAAGAAGAACTTGCTTGGAATTGTGGGAGTGTTGCATTCCCATGCTGACATACAAAACAGGAATTTATATTCTTTGTAAATTCAAATGTAGCATCAGAACCTGAAAATTGGATGACTGTTCATACTGAATTTAAAACAAAGCTGTAACAGTACAGGAAATCAGTCTTTGTTTCGTCATTTTAAATGTCTGTTCTGGAAAGATACCATCTGAGCTCTCCAAGAAGCTGCAGTTAATAGCAACTCGCTGTCCTTTCAAGTGAACCTTTTTAGGTTGCAGCTACTTTCTAAAAACAAGGCTGTAAGAGTCATCACTTGATGGTTTTGTTCTGTTTCAGGGTGTGCTGGATTCACCATGTTACAGGAGTGTGGGTGTACCCGCTTCTTGAACATCTCAGCCCAGGTGTCAAAATAATCTTTTTTGCAGCTGTTACTGTAATAATTAACATTTTCTACGTGATGGGAGAGGTCCTGAACAACTACATTTGGGATACTCAAAAATGTGAGTATTGTTTTAGAAATATTAATTCATGAAATAATCTGTCAGGGCTTGAATGTGCTGCCCTGAAAGTCAAAAAGATTTTTAGCAGGCTAAAGTGGAGCAGAATGACACAAGTTCCATTGAAACTTCTTGCTTGCTCGCTCTTAAGAGCAGTCAAATGAATGGAATGGCTGCTGGAGAGCACTATGTGCTATGAATATGTATTCTTTTTTATTACTTCTAATACTAATTTAAGAGCTGCTAGCAATTACCTGAAACCCACTTGGTTTACAACCCACTTATTAGCTGATGAATCCATTAAATGCCTCTAGAATAAAATATCATTTTGTAGGAACATTGTTAATGTTAAGCTTTGACTAAGAAATAACAATTTTAAAAAGTAGTATTCCCAGATATAAGGTGTCTTCTGCTTATAAGTTTATTCAAAGAAAATTAATATGTTCACATCAGTCAAGTATTAGGAATGAAAGACCTTAGTGCAGGGTGAACATAGCTCTCTCGGCTGTATGTTCACCTACCAAGCCTAGGTCAGTAGAGTAGTAAAGGAGTAAAAGGAAAGACAGAGTAAAGGAAAAAGGAAAATAAGACAAACACAAGCTTTAATCTATGAAAGATGTTTTCATTTGTCAAAATGCCTGGAAAGCAAACAACCTTCATAATCTCTGCAGGAGCAAATCACAAATGGAGCGGAATTCTTGCTCACTGGGATTTCTGTCATTGTATTCATTGGGCCCGTAACAAATTGTGACCATAACAACAGTCCACGTCCCATTTTGGGAAATATAGTTTGCACCTGTTCATACACCATAAATTCCCATGGTAGATTTCTGCTCACACAGATCTGTTTTACCAAGTCTCGTGGTATTTGGGAAAGTCTGATTCTGGAAGCTCAAACAGTTTTACCTGCCATTTGCTCATGGCATCACTTAGATGCAAAGTATCTTGTTGGTTTTATGCTAGGATCAGTGGTCATTGGTCACAATGGGTTTTGAGTCCTGAGTTTGATGTCACATTCAGGTTTTTTTTTTACTTATTTAAATTAATGCTGGAAAAAAAAAAGCTTGTAAAAAATGCAGCTACAAGGAACACTTTCACTTAATCTACATCATGTATGTAGCATAGAAATGTGGTGAAGAACCAACTGTTCTTACCAAGTCGATGAATAAGTAAACGGTGGAAAATCTCTCTCATTTTGCACTGTATGGATCTCTGCTTCTTGTGGCCTCTGATCCCAGAGAAGCTGATCGGGTCATTCTCCCAGTAGGTTCTCCATGACCCTATTATCCTCTCTGTCATTTCCTTGATTTGGTAAAAGAATACAAATCCAAACTCCTTTGTGGCTCAAGCACTTGCAGTCCAGAAAATGTCATGAGTCACCTGCTGTTGTGCTATGCTGGAAACACTTTGCATAAACCAAACCCGAAGTGTGTAACACGCATACCACAAACAGCAGAAATTTAAAATAATGCCAATCTGTCAACTGGCAAGATTTAGGAAAATGTTATTTGAAAACTGTACATTTAAAAGGAGTATTTGAATCATAAGTTTTCAAATTAAGGAAGTCTGCAGTGAAATTTCTGGGGTGGAAAGGGGCTGTTTTGAGCTTTGGAGGTTTGTTTGTTTTTTTTTTCACTTTCCTATGGAGATGCATAAAATAAAGCCTTGCTACTGACAAAATGATTTGCAGTTAGATATTTCCAACTGAAACTACAAATACGGTAGGCAAGGAAAAATTTGCCCTTTCTACAAGCCAGTGTCTATCCACAGTTTTGAGGGTATCTGTGTTCCTGCCAAACTATTTGATGCATCTGCAGCAGTGCAGTTGAGAAGAAAGGAAAGAGCCTCTTTTTAAAAGGCAAATAAAACAGCTCATTTAAAACTGTTGGAGGAGTTTCTCACAGTAGAAGGCTCAAGGCTGGCTCTGGAGCAGCCTTGTAAACCCACTGTAATCTTTTGGACCTAGCCTCTTGTTTTGGTTGTTAAACCTGTGACTGTTGCTCAGCACAGGTCTGCCAGTGACACCCAGGGCCGTTGTCCTCAGGCTGCTGGCAGCAGCAGCCCCGTTTGTTTCCTCATTGCTTCTTTCTACAAAGGCAGCTCTGCAGTTGTGTGTTCTAACTGCATGTGGTTCTCACTCCTTCCCATCCTGGAATTAACTAGCTACGTTTTCACTGTGACTTTTAGTGTAACTGCCATCTATGCATAGATTGCATTAGCAGGTGATCTTACTTGTGACTAGATTTTCCTCTCAGTGTTCTCAAAAATTACTCCTTTTTTGCCTCCAGTCCTCAGAGGTCCTTCTTTTCCAACATGCAGCAGGCCTGAAAACCTCCAAAAGAAATATTTTTATTTGAGATGTTTGGCAGAGAGGGCCTAGTCAGAAGAACAATACTTTTGTCAGATACCAATAGTAATTCATTGTCCAGAAACAGGCATATGAAATAGCTGAACGTTTTCATTGCCAGAAAAAACACAATCTGCTGCCCAACCCAGACGCTGCTCAGCTTAGAGGAGAGAAAAGTCCTGCAGCAAAGATCAGTTCTTTAAGGAGCCCTGCGCTCAGCACTGTCCTCCTGATAGCACTGAGGGACATGACCCTTACCAGAAGAAAGAGGTGCCCTATCGACACTACTTGATCCTTTGTTTCTGTGCTGTCAAAAGAGGGAGATGTACTTGCAAATATTTAAAAATCTGAGGCTGAAATAGGAAGGGGGGCTTAAGTCACTGAATTCTAAGCAGAAATTTTAAAACTTGCATTCAAATAGAACCAGCTGCTTCTCTTCAGCTATAATAACATCCACCTTAATTTGCTCGTAGGTAAGCAGAGGAGTTGAGGGAACTAAGTGTTCCCAGTCCCCTGCAGCAGTCAAAGCCTGAGCATGCGGCAGGGGGTGAGGCTGATTTGAAAGTGGTCGGGAGGGAGGGAGGACTGTGAGGTTCATTACTGGACAACCACTGCCATCAGGTGTGCAGATGCTCTTTTCATGCACAGCAGGTGAAGTAACACATGCAAGAGCATGTGAGCAAGTAGGGGAGAAACAACAGCAATATAGGGAAAAGAAAGATTAATGCTTTAGAAGAAACCTCCCTAAATAAAATTTGGTTTTATTCATTCAGAGATTTTTAAAAGCTGTTCTCCATATGCTTTCAGGTATTGAAGAAGACAAAGAAAAGCCAAAATTGGACTGAACAATAGATGCAACATGGAGGCTTGTTCATGGCTCCATGGAAGATTTCTCATCCCCAACAGAGGTTGGCACAGAGAGGAATCTTTTGGAAATAAAGCAGATAATGGGCCTTCTGCTCAGAGCAAGGATATTCTGGGGGTTTGTGTGGAGGGAAAATAATTTTAGCTAAGAATAATAATTATGTTTAAACCTCCATTCCTATTTCTCCATGCTTGCATGTGATATACACATTTAAGATGTATACTTATCTCCATGGCATTCTCAACATGCTTTTCTTGAATCAAGTAAGCCATTGAATCATTAAGTCATTACAGCTTTCCATTTCCACCAAGAAGAACAAGTCCATTCTTTGTATTGTTTGAGAAAAGCTTAACCAGATATGTCTAATATGGGGAACAAAACAATCCAATGTATTTCCAAGTATAGTGTAAAAATGTATTTAAAATTTATTGCATGAATGTATCTGAAGAATTCAATACGACTGCAATGCAAACATAACATGATGTGACAGTTGCCTTAAATTAGTGATGCTAATAATTTTATCAATCCGGTAAGATTTTATTTGCCATGTTAGACTATCTGAAAATGATGCAACTTTTCTAAATTATGTCTAAATAAAGATCAAGTTATCCCCAAGTTTCTGTTTCTTCATGCTGATTCTTGAAATTCTGGATGGATTGATGACATTTGAATTGTATGTTTTCAGGTTTTCCAGTGTCAGCTGTAGATGATATTGTTTCTGCAGGAGGACTTTTCTTATTTTCCTAGTTCAAGACCAGTTCTGCATTTCCAGATTGTAAGTTCTCAATACATGGGCTTAACCATTAGCATTGTATCAGAAGGTACCTTTAAGCCTTCCTTTGGGAAGGTATGATAGCAAATGTTCAAAATCAGAGGCATGCTTGTCTGTATGAGGAATTCAGTTCCAAAATACTAGAAACAGTCTAAGCTTGACAGAATTCTGTTTAATGTTCAGATAATCAAAGATGAACTGTAGTGGGCATGAAAATTGTGTAGAATTAATCTCTTAGGTCTTTTCCAACCTTGGTGATTCTATGATTCTATGATTCTAAAATAAAGTGAACAGAATTATTTTCAAAAAATTACTTTATGAAAAAGTAACCTGAAGATCCAAACGTTCACATGTTCACATCTCTGTATTCACTGGTGTATTTAGGTGTGTTTATTTTAACACACAGAGCACTTTAAAGGTCTATAATGTTAATGTGTGATTTTTATTACAGAGATTCTTGCAGAGTTTTAATATAACTTGACCATGTTTCTGCTTTGGAACAGTTTGGGAGGAAACAGATCTCATGAAAATCATGTTATGCTTCCCATTATTTTTTCTAAATACACTGCTGTTTCTGTATATGTGATTGTAGAAATGATGCAGTAGCACGGTGCAGTGACTTTCAGTTGATTTCCTTCAAATATAAGGCATCACATTGCCACGTGACTATTCGTTCCGTGATTTACCTCATTTATCAGAGTTACAAAGATTTCAAAGCTAGGCAAGTTACTAGAAAGTTCCTGTAAACGTGTGGCCAGGTTGAAGGAGGAGCTCACACGGAATTGGTTTGGGTCTGCCCAGTTTGCTCACTCTGGCTTCACGCCGAATAAAACCAAGTACACTGCTTGTGCACTCACATCGGCTTTGGAAGCAAATTAGCTATTGCCACGTGGCCTTGCATTAAGGTTATTATGCTCTGCTGGACCTGAGCTGAGTTGGCACACATGCACAGTGATTCTGCAACATGGTTACTCTATCCACAGATAACTGAACTTGATTGTAATAGATGGTCATTAGTGGAGGAGGTAAGATGTCTGTTGTTTGCAACAGGCCTTCAAAACTCAGGAAGAGAAGAAAATACAAACTCTTTTATATTCCAGAGATCTGTGAACTGCTTAAAGTCACTGCTTCTGAAAGCTTTGGTATTATGTGAAAGGATTGGTGGACAATGAATATGCTAAACGATCCAGCCGTACTGTCCAACAGCAGCAGCAGCAGTGACACATGTTGTATCGTGAGAAGATTAGCAGCTCGTGGTGGGAAACCCAAAGCACAAATCTTTTTGTCTTGTTACACATTCTTATGATATTTTTTTAAATATTATTCCACAGGGATTTGTTTCATTCACTGAATTCAATTGTTCGTTCTGATGGAAAGGTATCAGATAAAAAATAAGACATTCAAGAATGCCATACAGCTATATGCAGTCTGCTACAGCACACCAAGAGCTCAAAATGGCTGTTGATTTCTTTTTCTCAGTAAGTATTACAGCCGCTGAGGCAGAGTTTTTCTTCTAATACCATGTTGTTTTAGGTGATACTAGAAGTGTATTAACAATATACAGAGAGCAGAAACATCAGAGACCAAACTGATGTAGCTGAATCCATAGATTCAGAGGTACTGCATAGAGACACTTAAAATTGTCTTCCCTTGTATCTATGAATTAATGAATATTGGGCACCTCTGAAAAATAGTATGCCAAGCTTAGGCATCAGTTATGGGCTTAATCCCATGAAGTCGGCAATACGAGACAAAGGCAACAGATGTGACACAAAATGTGATAGGCTTCATTTGGCTGAAGGAAATTTGTGATATTTGAAGAAGATCCAAACTCAATTTGTCTTCTCAGGTCTCAGAAAGTTCTCCACCTCCTTTGAATCACAGTATTTAAAGTCAAAAACAATTTTAGAGCACCAAATCCAACCTATGATATATGAACCAAGATATAAATAACTTAGGAGCCTGTCTACCCGGAGTGCTCTTCTAGACTCTGTTCATTCCCTTTAGAATTACACAATCCAGAGTGTTTAAGAAAGATGATGGATGAATGATGACTGAAGTAGAAGTCACTTGTAAGCTTGCCAAATTTCAACCATCTTGGCTGAAATTGTCCCTGAAAGGTATTTCTCTTGGGGGAATTTTTTTTTTGTTAAAGAAAAAACTTTTGTCAGAACAAGTCATCTATTTCCAAATGAAAGTCTATGGAAAAGATGCATTTTTTCTATGTCTATAAAACTTCTCTCTATTTTTTTTTGCTGTGGAACTGAGTTTTTGGAAGAAGGATTGCGTTTATGTTAGTAACACTTTCCACTTTATGGAGAAAATCTATTTTGTATAAGTTTAAGAAAAAAAACCATCCCTGCACTTCCCTGTAGTACACAAGTAATTCTCTGAAGTCTTTATCAACTTTGGAAATGGTCTGTCTACTGGCTGAACAGGATTTGCCATGCAGTTGCTGATCTGTTGACTTTCTCAAGTTATGCAGAGTTTGACTTCCAAGATGTGTACCAGAATGGGGACCATGACCTTGGTTTCCGTGTATTGTCAGTACACCCCCAAAGCTAATGCAAGTAAAGCAGAATTCAAGGAAAGGAAACAAAGCTTTGAGGAAAACTTGAGCAATGAGAGTAGGTTGCAGATAAATAAGCTAAATGGAAAGATTTCCAGCCATTCCCTCGAGAACTGCTGTAAAATTAAATTATTAATACTTGTTAAGTATGTCCTGGCTGTAGTGAAAAACCACATACAAAGTTCTGTGAAGGAATCATTAGTTTTGTTGTCAGAGAAAGATACAGCAGTAAATAAGGCAGGCTGCCACACCTTGAACCACAAAGAAAATAACAAAATATGGTTTCATCATTCACCGAGCACCATCCATCATGTGTTATGAATGAGGCAGAGGAAAAAATATTGTGTGATCATCTAATTAAAGGCAGTATCATAATTCATACTCACAGGGGGCCAAATTAAGGTTGAACAGACTGCCTTAATTTTGACATTACCTCACTCTGACTTTGCAATCTGAATACTATTCTCTTGCCTTAGTATAAAATATGAAAAAAGTGATTTTTTTAAAGCTGGTTAGAATGACTAACCATAGAGTTGCCATAAATTTCTGTGTGACTATATGCCCAGTTTGGCTTTACAGAGCTCATCCTCACTTTCTGTCTGCACTTGGATACCCCAAAATAAGTACGCACAGCTCTCATACCATTCTGTTACAAAGAAATTGCCATAATTTGTTAATTATTGCCACAGTTTCAGAACTAAATTTAGCCTGTGATTTAATTGGCTTGTATGTGATTAAACCATATTTTGCTTTCTTTCTGTAGCAACTGGTACATTATTTTAAAGGGAACTGACAGACACTTTCCCCAGTTATGTAGTTTGTTTCTCTGCCCATGTGGGCAGTGCCTGCTAAATTGCCACTTGTGCACATCATATCCTCTTGGATACTGTGAGTAGACTGAAAAATGGCTACCTTTTCCATTAGGCCTCCAAATGATGGTTTGACATGACAGTGTACAAGGCATATGATTTAGTTGTTTGTTTTGAATATGCTATTTCTTGACAACAATTTCTTCTTCACCTTTTATTTTTTATTAAGTCTGGCTAGCCTGCAGGGCTCTGATATGCACTTGGTTAGCCTTTGAAGGCTCTGATACCATTAGGTTGAGCACTGAAAGCTTTTATAATCTGAAACTTGAGTTAAATTGTAGTCCTGAAGAGACTACAGCCTGAAGTTGACATTACTGAGGTAGGTGTGGTGCTCCTGCCCTGAGAATGAAGGAGCAAGCAGCAGGAGATGTGTAGGTGGTTGCCTATGAATGCAGCCTTGGAGGAGTTATGTTACTAATCCTGTCTTCTAATGCTTCTGTTTTAATGTGAGCAGGGGCAAATTGTGGTGACAGCTATTTTCTATCAGCAGCAACCAAAGAAAGCTCCTAATCAAATTGTAATGCATACTAGTAGAACAGGTCATATACACTGGGGTATCCCAGCTGCTCTGCACTGCTCCTGTGGTTCAAAAGCATCACATGCTGCTTCAGCCAGCTGCTTAAACTGGGGTCACAGGTGTTGCAGTGAAACCTGGGAGTTTTTATTATAAATGTGGGCCATTTTATTTGGCTCAAGATGTTCATAGGTGTTACAAAAGTGCAAATGTCTTCAGTATAACTGATCGTAGTATTTAAGCTGGGTTGCACATACAGCCTTGGCTATTTCAGAAATCCCAGGAAATAGAAGTGTTTGCAGGCTTGGTGGGTTAATTTAAACAGAGGCGATGATCTCTCTTTTTCTGAGGCAAGAGGAGCAAAGGGAGAATGAAATTAGTCTGGAAAGTAAACAGATTTAACTGTCGACATCTGTTTAGGAAAGTACTTAAGCACATGCTGAATTCAAAGCATACGCACAGGTGCTTCTCAGTGCAGAGGCTTTGCTGAATGAGGGTGCGAGAGCACTTGCAGGTGGGACGCTTTCTGTAGTGCTTCCAATGACGTAATCAAATGAAAAAGCTTTTTGTGCTTAGAATGAAAATAGGTCTTTTGAGCACAGTTACTTCCTTTTCTATTATTAAATAACTCTAAGAACAGAACTGTCCAATTTACAGACCATAAACAACAAATAGATTTAACATATATTCTCAAAAATAAGCAATTTTATTTTTATCTAAAATGCTCTCTGTATTGTCCAAGTAACAGATGGAAATAAATGGATTTTAATGTAACCCAGAAGAGCAAGTTGTAGTCTTGCTCCATTAAGTGCCTTTTTTGTTCAGACCACGGCTGTAAAAGGGTTTGAACCTCCACACCATAAATGCCAGTATGGAAGTTGGAAAGATAGGCTTCTTGGCCCACCGGAGGAGCTTTTTGCTGTTCCTTAGAGCTGTGTAAAAAGAGAGAGAAGTAAAATAGCATCTTTTTCTCATTATCTGTATTGTAGCTAATCACGATGTCCAAGTTCAGCATTTCATACATAGCTCATGTATTAAAAAATAAATGTCTACGATTAGGCTGGAGAAGTATCTCTGCTGTGTGCATTCTAAATATAGAGAGCACTACAGTACAGTCAGTACTAGGACATAATATCTCTTTTTTCTAATATGCAAACCATCCCCATACTATATTGGAAATACAAAAGTTCAACACAGACCTATGTACATATCTATACATACACATATGTTAATACAGACACACATGGTCTGCAGTTGAAACAAATAATGACAGATATTAAATGACAGTTACTTGCTTACCGTGAAATCAGGAGCTCTGAAAGATAAAATTCTTGTTATGGGCAGTAGTTCCACCAAGCTCTTGGTGCTTCTGCTTTTCTCCTCAGTGGAAGGCTGCTGAGCACAATCTTCAGCCACAGTTCCCTGCACTGCGCTATGGACACATACAGATAACATTTACAGACTGTGCGCTGCTTAAGAAATTTTTGCTTCTGCATTTCTGCATGTTTAATTTAATTTTGCAGGCAGAGCAGTGCCTGGCTAGCTTTCTACGTATAATTGTCCTCATTTATTTGCTATGTAAAATAAAATAATTTGTTCTTATTTAATAATGGTTCCCAATTTGGCTTCTAAGTTTACACCTGACAGATGTAATAGGATAAAAGATGGGAAGGTCATCTGTCTTCTGGTGGTATTAAGCTGCAAACCATTTTCTCTAGAAGTGGCTTAACAAAATGAAAGTATGGAGCAGAAGAAGGCAATTAAGTGCAAAATTATGATAATGGAGGACCTCTACTACACGTATACAGTATAGCAGAGTCACCATTGGGCAGGTTATAAAGAGGGAATTTCTGGAATGATAATTTCTTGGAACAAGTAGCTGTGGAGTACACAGAGGAAGAGAGTGTTCAACCTGAAAAGCACAGAGACTCATCCAAGATGCAATCCCAGGTGAACACTGAGCAATACTGACCACAGCATAAGGATGTTCACCCTCCCTGGGGTGGAAAGGTACCTAAGCTTTGTACAGTGTTCCTTAATATTGGAGAGGAATGTTGTAGAGGACAGGAATGAACAAATGAACAAACGAAAGAAAAAGAAAGAGAAAGAAAGAAAAGAAACACAAAAGAAGTTGCTGGGACCATCCCACATACCAAAGTGGTGCTAGGGGCATCCTGAGGAAGGGAGGACAGCATGTAAAATTGCAGGTCTGAGAAATAAATACTTAGGCAAATGGCAGTACATTGTGATACTTTTAGTGGCAGAACCACTGGTGGGATATGCACAATTAGAGGCATATCGATGTAGTGGTACGATTATAGATTTATAGAAGCATCTAGGTTGGAAAAGACCTTCAAGCACACGAAGTCCAACTATCAACCTGACCTAGTTCTGACAGCCCAGCTATTTCTAGTGTTACTTCTAAACTGGAGGTAAATTTAGAAAGAGGTCCACTGGATGGCCTATGATACGATTAAAGCAAGAATGCTTGTCAAGTCAAGTGCCTAGTTGCCACTGCTGTTAAGGCTGCAAACCTGTTAAGGTTGCACAGTGTTGCAGCAGCCTGTTTGTACTGGACCACGTCTTAGCCATGTGGCAGGTCTTTTCCTTCAGCAAGAACTCCACGTAGACAAACTATAGCTGGACCTTGGCTGGAACTTGGCTGCTGTGCTTGTGAACACAGGTCCCATAGGATGACATACAGATTGGCATGTACCATAGCTATGGTTGTGCGTGTGACTGGAGATTTCACAATAACTCAGTACAAAATAAAAACAGCAAAAGAAGAAGAAAAGAGATGCCAGGCTTTGTTTAATAGAACTAATTACGCAGGTACTGGAAGATTTCAAATTCCTTTCAGCACTTCTACTCAGGATTTAGATTCTGCTTTAAAACCCTCTACATTTTGCAGTTTACACATTAGCATAGCGTAGGACTACTTTCAGGAACGTATATCTGCAGATCTGGGGCATGAGCTGTTCTCATAATTTCAGTGGGATGGAGAGAAAACAGTTCAAAGGAGGAGGATGGGGGAAGGGAGGCATTTCCATATTTTTTTTAAGGAATCATAAAGAAACAGGCAAGAATGTCAATCATATTTCTGTCTTTAATATTGTCAGGAATACAAAAGTTCACAGAGCACATGTGTGAGAGGGTGCTGTGCTGCCTTGACTACATGATCTGCATGATACATGTCAGAAGATGGGAATGTTGCTATGGCAATTGTTCCCGTTCCTGAATACTAAGTTGACGAATAAGCCAGTCCACAAGAAAGCGGGCTCACTTACGAGCTTATCTGCTTGGAGATGTTAAATATTTTCAGTTTTTCTTGAAGAGATGCATAATTTTGTGCCCTGGCTTCTTAAAGCTGGGTGCTCCTCACCTCTCTTCTCTCCCCTTCATGCAATGCTTCTGTGATCTGGAAACTACTGAGGAGAGAGATTTAACAGAATTTTGTGTTCAGGGCTGTTGGGGTTTTCCCACAGTTTATACAGCATCCTTCAATTTCCAACTTGATCGGAAAGCAACAAATAAATGGGTCTTTTTGCTACATCCTACATTCCCAAAAGGCATTTTGCTGCCTCATAAAATTCCGAATCAGATTCAATCCAGATCATACTAGCATGTTCCCATTTACATTGTCCCCTGGCAGGACAGCGAGAGAGGGACCGGTAGCTGTTACTTCCCCTACCAGCATTTTACTGTGCCACCCAGAGATCCCATTCCTTCCCCACTGTACTGATGAGCCTCTCCCCCTTTGCTCTGTAGGTACTGTGACAGGGAAGCAATGCCTTGACCCTACAAATTGCACTTTTGGTTTCCATTTGAAACATTCCTGTTTGCATATATATATATACCAAATCACTTGAACACCCACCTAAAAAGAGAATGTACCATAAGAGCATGAGGATTTATTTGATGCTTCATTGTCCAGTCATTGAATAATAAAGCCAACAGAAAATAATCATCAATCATTGGAAGAAACACGACCAAAACTGCAACATAAGAGAAATTTCCTGTCAAGTTTAATATGTATGTATAAATTCCAATAAGACCTACCACACTGCCTCAGACAAGTCACAGATTTGTGTAGACCCAGAGGTATTCACGAATACAGGACATCTTTGGAAACTGCAGGAGCAGGTGTTTTACACAGAAGACTGACCTCCTGATGTAACATTCATTCGTTCTCTGTAGAAACACATTCTAAGTGGAAGAATTTCAGAGCTAAGGCTTAACTCTGAAATGCTTATTCAGACCATCCAGCTGGTCTGAGGTTTTTGATACCCGCCTGACTCAGGCGGAGTTTATCTCCGGGTGGACCACAACCACCAGGAGAGATGTCAAAAGTTTCCACAGTGCAGGGCACGAAGAGGTGAAAACATTTACTTATTTTGCAGAGTAAGGACACAGTGCTTTACCACTATGCAGGCCCAGGAATTTTAAACTACGCGCTTTCTTTCTTTTCTATCTGAGCTCATTTTGTTTCTACAGTTTTAAAGGACAAACCTGAGCCACTCCTGTTTCAGGTACTTTCCTCATTTCTGAGCAAGGAGACCAGGAAAAAGAGCAGACAAAGATAATTTATTTACATAATTTTCTGCCCTGGCTTCTTAAAGCTGGATGCTCTGTTCTGCACCAGCTAGAAAAGATGATGAGCTGCGGCTGAAAATTTGCTGACAATTTTAGTATACGGTCCAGCTCACTGCTGAATGGAGACCAGTACACACTGCTTTCTGACAAGCACCACCACCACATTCTGGGCAGGTTGCCCAGAGCAGGTGTGAAATTCGTGTGCAGAAGGAATGAAAAGCTTAGATCTCTGTGCAAAGAGGGGCTTTACCTCATCCTGCCAAAAGCTGTCTGTGATAGGGAAGCGTTAGCTGGGACGTGACCACTGATGGTTGGATGACATGATCTCAGTGGTCTCTTCCAACCTTAATGATTCTATGACAGCTTCCTTGGCCACTCTGTTTGCAGGCTGCCTGCCCTTCAGGTGACAGCAGCGCTATCCCTTTGCTTTCTCCACCAGTGATCACTTGCTTGCCCTGGGAAGAGTTCCTCAGCGTTCATGCCCATGAAAAACCACAAGAGCTGGAGTAAAACAAGATTGATTCAGAAAGAGGGTGTGAATCCAAGAAGTGCAAAACAAACAGTCTACACGACACATTTCTTTCTCACCTCTGCAGAAGGTGATCTAGCTAATCCTTCTGTGTTGTAACAGGAAAATAATCGATATCTTACAACTCTGCAGTGAGTATCTGAGGATGCAGGCAGCAAACAGCAGCTGTCTGGGCCTCCAGCCCATCCAGCACTGAGCATAAGCAACTGCCTCTGGTGTGCCCTCCAGCTTTGTGCTGTGGTTCCTGCATGCAGGCAGTGACTTCAGGCCACATCTCATTTTCTTATTCCCAAATAAGCATTCTGCTTAGCTTTGCCACTGTGATGTGAGTTTCCTAAATAAGATGTTCTGGGAAAGAACATGCTCTTGAAAAAAGATAGATAGTCACTTCTTTCAGAAAGCTTGGCATTCGCACAGGCTGCACTGACATCCTGTGGCTTAATTTCCCAGCCTGAAGTGAAGGTAAGCACACAGGGACAGCTTTACCCCCACTTCTTACTTCCTCTCCTCATTGCCCCATTTGAAGAATGGAGTAGCACCCTGGGATCTAACGTCACCACATCTGCCATCGTGCCAATGTTGCCTGCCAGGCACCCCCCTTTATGATGTCCCTTGAATTATAGCCCACAGCAGCAGGGCTGGGAGAGAGTGAGCTGCAGTGACCCATCGCTTGGTGGAGTGTTGCTGGGACGCCCTTAGCCAGGTGTCTTTATGGAAAAACTCATTAACACCCTTACCTCCACCTCTGCCCTCAGGGAGCCCAGGTGGAGCCTGCTGAGCCATTCCACAGGGTGCCCCAGGCCCACTATGAGCTGCACCCCAGCCCCTGGTCAGACACTGCGTGAGAGCACCCAGCCCCAACAGACTCAATGTTTCCTTCCCCTGGGGAGTAGCATTAACCTGTAACTTTTTAGGCATCACTTGATCAGCTGAGTAACAGCTATTAGCTTTGGACTCTAGGCATTTTTATGAGATATTGGTTCCAGGGCTTGTGGTTTGGCGTCAAAAGCATATTATTCACACACAAAACAACTGCATTAAAATAACATTAGGGATCTGGCTGAAACTGACAAAACCTAGGAAACTCAGAATTAAGGCTGAAAGTATGTCCTTAACTCACCCACAGCATGTCTTTTGGAGCAGTTCATATTGCATGTGAAATCCCCTGGCACTGGCCCCTGCCCCAACAGAGCTGTGCTCAACACAAGACTTTGGAGAGGAAATCAGGGCTGTGTCTCACTCCAGGTGAGTCTTGGCCACTGCCACCTTCATGCCCTGGGGCCAGTCATTGACACCATCACTTTCACTCTCCAAACCAGCCAGGGCACTGCTCTGCCTTGTCCGGGAGGGATATGCTCACCATCCAGTCCCAGCCCCAGCAGGTGGCAGCTGTTATATGGCAAGCCAGGCCAGGGCTACAAGAAAGAAGGGGGCAGACTCTTTATCAGGGTCTGCTGTGATAGGACAAGGGGGAAAGGTTTCAAACTAAAAGAGGGGAGATTTAGTCTGGCTATAAGGAAGAAGTTTCCTTTACAATAAGGGTGTTGAGACACTGGCACAGGCTGCCTGGAGAGGTGGTGGATGCCCTGTCCCTGGAGTCATTCAATGTCAGGCTGGAGGGGCTCTGAGCAACATGATCTAACTGTGGGTGTCCTTGTTTATTGCAGGGGAGCTAGACTGGATGACCTTTAAAGGTCCCTTCCAACTTAGACAATTCTAGGCTCAGGATTTCTGTGTGTCTGAAGCCATAGATCTGTGTTTTCAACCCTTTCAGCAGCGCCATGGCAGTCAAGAAGGGAGCTGCTGAAAAAACAGCACAGGCTGAGGAGGGTTTTGCCCAGCAAACAGCCAGGGGTGGGACATGAACCTCCAGCTCTCATGGCATCATGCCCCCATCTACTGTTGATTTGCTCTGATTGATCAGAGTAGCACAGTGAGGATGAAACATACCCAGGCTAGGGACTGCTAGGTAACACCAGGACACTCTAGGGCTGCAAAGGTGGGTTGGAGTAACACAAGAGCAGCGAGGAGGAGAGAGGCCTTTCTGAAACCTGTCAGGGGAAAATCCTTGGCCCAGAAAACACCTTCTAATGTTCCCTCTGTGGATTGTGTTACTGTGAGGGACTGCAGCCAAGACCCGGTGCGGGGGCACAGGTTACTGCCACGGAAGCCAAGGGGAAGAGGGGAACTCGACACGGCCATGTGCAGCTGTGCTGAAGAGCCAGCAGTCAGAGTCGGTGGACACCACCACCATGAGGACCTCACAGAATTTACATCATGGCATCTAGTGGCTGAAAAGTGGAGGGAGGGTCCACAACAGCGTCACACGGTGAGTCAAAAGCAGCAACTCTGGGGCATTCCCAATGAAAACACCTGCTGTGCTCCTCTCAAAGCCCAGCCTTTGGTCACTGGACATAAACATCAAAACCCTTAACTGGCTGCTGGCTTTCCAGAAGGTGTATCTGAGCTTAGGAAATGGTGATCTCAGTTGCAGCCATGTTCTCTGCAATAAGGAAAGCAGCAGCCAAAGTATTAGCGGTCACATACTCCCAGAAGAGCTCCCTGCAGGTGCCCAGAACCCCTAGGAACAATTGCCAAGCCCTTGGAGACAGGACTAGCCCTTCTCTCTCTAAGGCATTTTTTTTCACACTGTGGCCAAGTATCGCGTCCAGACTGCAGCTAAATCAATTCCTCTAAAAGCCTGCTTGAAATTAGTTTCACTTCTGCTGCTCTGCCTATTCCTTTTATTTATGAGCTCTGCCATCTTATAGGAAACAACCCAAGATGTTCATGCATGAGGCATCTCTAAGGGATAAATCATATATATATATGTGTGTGTGTGTGTGTGTATATTTTTTAAGTAACAAAAAGAAAAGTGTTCAGATTCCAAGGTTGCCATGTAAAAAGTGCACCTTAACCATATTGGGTGTGATTTTTTTTCC
The DNA here is from genome assembly GCF_951394365.1 of Tetrao urogallus. NCBI lineage: Eukaryota > Metazoa > Chordata > Aves > Galliformes > Phasianidae > Tetrao > Tetrao urogallus. The sequence continues at coordinate 51,690,948 of NC_136814.1, read as the reverse complement.
TCGATGAGGTGAGAAAGACATTTGCTATCCACATCTTGGATGCCAAACAAATAGCATAATTGTTTCCTTTCTCAGCAATGGCAAATGCATCTCAGCTTAGCTCTGTGCTTTATACTTGTATCCCATAAACCAACACATTCCCTTGCAAAATGGTGTTTGCAACAGAGCACAAACACTGTGCTATACCTGGCACCAAGTCTGTGCTTGGGGTCACAATCCAGACCTTCTGGTGATAAGGTGGATGCTCTGTCTCAGAAACTTATTTAAGTTTACCATTGTATAATTCCAGTTTAATGTGTACGAAGCCTTTTAATGGAAAACAAACATTTCACTTACTGTGGGGTCACTTTCAAATGTAATTTAGGACTCCGGCAGCAAGCTTCCTTGGTCTTTTTTTAAAGCTGCTGAGTGTTCCTCTGTCTCAGGGAGTACAGCTTGTGTCACAGGTGCTCTCTGCTTCAGAAAGACAGGGTTTAAATGAGCAGGCACTCCCCAAAGTAGGGTATGTGCCCACAATACAAAAGTGATGACTGTACGTGAATAAATACTAATCCTCTGCTGTACTTCCTAAACCTAAGCCTAAAAGTAAAAAATAACTAGAGAAGTCTGCTCGCTGACATGCTCAGATCCTATCCATGTTGCATGTGTCATGAACAAGGACAACACTGTTCCTTGTTGCTTTGCTGTACTGCACACACGTTACCACAGAAGTGAGAGCAGCTGCAATCAGATTTCTCCTTATCATTTCAATTTCATCTTCTGAGCAAAATATCTTGAATTCCATAGAGTCAGCATGCAGGGGCAACTGGCACCTTGTGGGACAGTGCCAATGTGACACGACATAGAGCAAAACCCCTGTGTCTTCCACTTCCAGCAGCTACAAGGCACTATGCATTGCCTTCTCTGCACACGAGTATACGCTCACCCTTTGGATTTCGTAGGACAGATGTTCAAAGCTGCACAAATGAGTGTCTACAGAATGGTAAATACATGTACAAAAACACACAGCATGCTTACAGAAAATGATGGAAAACAGGCCTGGGTGCTTTTTCAGGGGCCACCTGGAAAGGTTGGCTACGTCACCTGTGCAATCTCCACAAGTAAATAAGTTTTCTTTAGAAAACAATAAGAGGTTGAAACTTTCAGGTATGTGCATGTCATTTAGCTCACCATGCCACTTTAAAAATGCAGTTCAAGTCGCAGGTAATTGTTTCCATATTAAAGAAAGCTTAAGAATGACTGACAAGATCTGCTTTTGCAGCTCTTATTTCTGCCAATCAAGCTACTGAGAACAAAAGTAAACAGCACATATTTAGAAAATATATTTTTAAAGTTGGGCTTTGGCTGAACAGTAACTTCACAAGAAAGTGAAGTCTCCCTAACTAGCTGTGACTGAAATACAGCAAACGAAAGTATTAAAAAACATGTAATGCTGAAACAAAGCTATACAACCAAAAAGGCAGTTTCACCAAACAGACACCTGCACCCTCTTCCAAGCTTGGTATCAAAGCTGAATGCTTGGATCCAAGGACCAATTAACTCTTTCCTCCCACACTAGCTACCTCCCACTCATCTGCTCTTCCATAGTCCCTTCCTTATCTGTTTTTGCTGCCAGGTGGTCTGGCATTCACTTATCATGGCCTCAGAGAACTCTGCAATACAGCGGATTGGAAAAACAAACTAAATTCTCCTCCTGAGCCAGGTAGGTCCCCAGGTGCTTGTCCTCATTACAGAGATTGCTCTGGGAGATGGATCCAGCTGGCAAAGGTTTCTCATTAAGATGGCAAGGCTGCAGATGTGAAGCTGGAGGGAAAGTACATAGCTGCTGAGTGGAGGTGGCCTTGGGGTTGGGGTTAAGGAGGTGAGTGAGGTGCTTAAGTGCAGAGTTTTGCGTTGTGGAGTTCTGTTAGTTGTGAAAGCGGAACGCATTTTTAGTGCATTCAGGTTGGAATGGGTTTGGATTTTCTTCTACTTTCTCTGCTTTGAAGACATTATAATCTTGCAAGTGTTAATTTTTGACTAGTTCTAGCATAGACTTAGGACAGGAAGAAGCCTGTTTAGGGCTGTTGGAGTTTGGATCTTGTGCAGTGTGTGGGAGTTGTGCTCCTGCTATTTTTCTGTTAGGTATATGAGAAAAGGCAGGGGGAGTAGGAAGAGCTCAAGCTTTGCTTATTTTTTTATGCTGCAAACAGGGTAGCTCTGTAGAGGAAAAAGGATTTGAAGTGTTGACCTGGAACGTTAAAGTCATGGGTAACACTTAACAGCATTTTCTCTCTTAGGAGTATCTCAGACATATGGGAAGGTGGTCAAGAACAGGAGCTGCTGCTACTGCCCTTTTGACTGGAAATAGTAGATGCCAATAGAATCAAGAGCAGGATAAACAAATAAGATGCAGGATAATTGCAAGAGCTCTCAGAGTCCTGGTGTTTCAGGCCTGCAGAAGCTCTGCCTTGTGTACCAGCCTGTGGGGCTGCCTGAGGAGCTTTCACAAACAGCACTTTTATGTGGCTTATTGCAAGCTGTGCAGCACTCACACAACTGCGCAGTATTTACTGGTTGGAATTGTTGGGCCAGCTGGACCACAGTGCACACAGCCATGTGTCTTCCCAGAAGTCAGTGAGATGCGTGTTTGCACATCCCAGCAAGCTCTGCTTGTGAGTAGTTTAGTGGCCTTTTTCTCTTTTGACTCTATACGGAAGGAGATGTGTTCTGTGTAACTCAGCCAAAAATGGCCAAACTCTGCTCTCTGTACATTTCCAAGCATCAGTAAGTCTAACAGTTTTGCTTATTCTGTGATAAATGGCAATAAGCACTGGCTGATGAAGCTGTTTTCTGTGAAGACAGCATCCATGTGTCCACTGACCCCTGTTGTCTCTTACTCTGTGCTGATGGCACGTGCCAGACCCCACGTTGTCTCAGTGCCAGCTGACCGCAGGATCCATCCAGCCGACCGCTTTGCGGTGATGAATTGCTGTATTTGCTGCTGGCTGCATATGGCAGGTCAGTATCTCTGCCTGCGGTGAGCCTGCATTGCAGCTATTGCGTTCTGAAGAATGTACCTGGGAGGAGGGGATTGAAAATTAAAAATAAAAAAAAAAAAAATGAGAGAGGACACCCACGCAGGTGAAGTGATAATAGGAAAAAATGAAAAGTCTTTTAGTCCTCCGCTCTGTGGTGCGGTTCAGCTGAGGGCACAGGAAAGCTGGGCAAACACAGATGAGCTGCCAGGCTTCAAAATTACCCCACCTCACCCATCCCTATTTCCTTCCATTGCAGAGAGCTTAAGATCTCCATGAAGGAAAATGATTATCGTTGAGTCACGCCAATAGCTGCGACGCTGGCTGCCTGCCCCCGCCAGCCTGCTGCACCACTTGTGTGCTAATGTTTGGATCCTAGTGATGGGAAATGAATGTCAGCCTGTACTCTCTTCACGCACCATTGAGCTGTGCTTATGGTCGCTTTTGGCAGCACCAAATCATCAAACAGATAAAACCATCAGTCTTTTTATTTCCAAACATTAACCTAACCGCTAATGAAGCGCAGCTCGTGTCATCCTTGTGGACTCTGCAGAGCTGAGTCACACGATAAACGGGATCCGAACGCTGGAAAATGGCTCATGCTTCTTCCTCGTGCTGCAGCCAGGCCTGCTGTGTGAGCAGGGCCCGTCCGGAGGAGTTCTGCCTCGGGCCTGCATGCTAGAGCTGGGTGGGGAAGCTGGTGGAGCTGGGCTCTGTCTACCCAGCGCAGCGTGGGGCTGTGACCTGTGTGTTTTGGGGTGTGCACAGTGGGCCACTCAGCCCCAGTTCAGGTGGGGAAGGCTTTCCAGGCCCCAAGGTGGAGGAAATGGAGCAGTCCTCCCTCCCCATGGACTTTGCCTCCAGTGGCTTGAACGTATTTTTCCCCAAACATCTCCCAGCAAAACTGGAGGGGTTTTGTAAATTCATTATGTCACAGAGGAATCTGTTTAATCAGCTGCCTTTCCCCAGAGGCGCTTTGCGCTTAATGAGACGCTTGATGGAAGGAATCAAAATTGGTTCATACGAGTTTAGCCTGAGAGCCTCCAGCCGACGTATTACTGAGTGCACTGTAATTTAGAGGGGTAAATGGAGAGGCTGAGCAGTTATCACCCTGCTTGCTTGAGGTCAGTGGCAGGGGTGAAAGGTAAAACCTAGAGCTCTGCATTGCACCATCCCCTTCCTAGGTGTCATCGTGATAAATAGCACAAGTCTCTGTGCGACCAGGAGCCTGCTCCCTGCCGCTGGTGTGACCTGTTGGGCTCTCTTCCTTCCCACTGCAATTTGCAGTCATGCAGCAAGGCACATTTCTTGCTTAGCTTAAGTCTGAGGATGTCTCACTAATTCAGTAAGTATCCGTATGAGGCATACAACATGTATGTGGAAAAGGCATCAGGAACATAGAGAGCTAGATAGTGGGACACAGAGCTGCAGCGTGGAATAGTTCCAACTTTAGGTCCAAAATCCATTATTAAAATCTTCCCTTGTGAAATTAATGTATGAAGAGCAATCCTTTGTTTCCTCTACACGTCCACCTTCAGCTGCCCGTTCTAACCACCAGATGTCAGTTACTTTGTGACCTGCCTTCCTGTGGCGGGCCAGCTCTGTGGCTACCAGGCCTTCATCATTTACCCCTCTTTTTTTCTTCTATTTTCTTTTCTTTTTAATTGATCCTGAGAAAGACAAGACTGAATTATCAACAGAAGTGGAATTTCACACAGACAAATCTGTTTAGTTACTTTTCCAAGCGTCCATGATGCATCTTTTCTCTGTGTCATTCTGTTTAAAGCTAGTGGTTTATTACTCACCTGAGAATAGTTTATAATTCTGTGTAATTGCTTGTTTCTGGGATGTAGGTATGTAGATCTTGGTGCAGTTAAGATATGGTTGGTTTGTGTGAACTGCTTAAGATATGTAGCTTAGAATTAAAAGCATTTTTTTTTCTCATAAAGATGTTGTTTAATGGACAAAAAAATAGATCATTCATCACATCACATTTATTTTACTTTCAACCGTTACAGTCGATGGTCTATGTAGTGTATCCATTTAAGGTTTTTTAATATAAATACAAATTTGTGAGAATGCCTCTTACCATCAATCTTTAACATGTTGTCTAGAGATTACTTATGAGCTATTGGTATCTTTCCCACCTTCTTCCTTTTTTTAGTTAAAGTTTAAAATGACTGCAGACAAAAGCACAATTTAGAATGGAATTGATTTTACATCATCTGGTTCCACTTGATATGATGTTAAGGTATTAGAGAATTGCATCGTCATCTCTTGCTGTGAAGTTGCATTACGTTCTACAGCCCTGGCTCACTTAATAATGCTTCAGTAGCACATGCTTAATTGCTCAGCAAATGACACAACATGTGAAGAAATCGTACCTAAAACATGATTTATATCTCTTCAGGCACTGAAGAACTCTCAGACACTGAGAACTGGATCATCTGCCTTCATTATTCTTATGGGAACACAGAAGGATCTGAAAACTGTGGTCAAGTCAGATGCTTAGCACACTCGGAATAAGCACCTTTTATTAAAGGTATGTCAGCTCTGTCAGTCAAGCTCATGCCTGAACGTCTTCTTAAAACTACACACATGCACAATGTATTAACATATGCATCCTGTGGAGAAGAGGTTCCTTGTAGCTCTGAAGACACGTACTCTGGGCAGGCTGGGTGCTGGCATGATTGCCAGAGACCAGTGGGCTTGCTGTATGCTCACTGTAAGGAGCGGGTGTATGCAGCCAGGTAAAAGCAGTATGTGATTTCAGTGGGGTACAGTGGGACTTGTAGGGGAAGAGGGACAAAGGGGCTCGATGGAGAGAAAAAGTGTTTTTACAGATGAGATCTCTCCCACTGTGAGTCTACCTGGAGTGGAGAATCTTGCCAATACAAGCATTGGTTCACAGGTGTCTAGAAGTGGTCAAAGTGGCTAGAACTGTTGCAGAGCAGAGTATACTAGACATATTTTTTTAATAGCTGGGTCTTACACAGCACAACAACTGCCTCCATTCCAAGCTCAAACTTTGGCATACCATACTTTGAGTCTCTCCAAATGCAGAATGAATTAAAGATGGACTACTGCAAAGATCAGTAGAGTATTAAGGTTGTGTGGCTATTTATAATTCTTCTTCTTGTGTCTCCTTTTATCTTGCTCTCTGCTTTGAGTAGAGATAGTCTGGTACAGCCTGTTGTAGAGGGTAGAATGAGTTCAGTCCCTTTGTTCTCCCTCCAGAAGAGCTGAAATGCAGTAACCTGACCTCCAACATCTTCCATGATTACATCTGTCATTTTTAAAATTAAATCAGATCACGTTATCTTTTTTTCCTGTAATTCCACTACATTCATTCCTCTTGCCTTTTCCTTAAAGTAATTAATTAAAAAACCAACCAACCAACCAAAAAAAAAAAACCAACCAGCCTAACACATGGTTTTTACAGAAGAAAACTAGGAGACAGATATATTGGAAATAGGACTGTAAGCAAAACAGGCTGCCAAGTGTGCCCCACACTTTTCACAGGATCAGGGCTTTAATGATGTTGTATGTTAGTGTTTTGCGTATATGGTACATTGATTTTGCCGTATCTTTGGGGTTTATTTAATTTTTTTTTTTTCTTTCTGGGCCATTTTTTCCTAGTCTCCTTTATTTCTCGCCTTTTTCTTTTGTTGGAAGAAAATAAGCACATTCTGTAGGCCAAACTGAAGTATCCTGAAATTGCATGAAATGCTATCCCTGGAAGGCACTGCTTGAAAAGTGTTAAGACAATGGTAGCCTAGTTCAACCAAGTGTCTAAGGTGTCTCACATGGAGCAGTCAAACTGTCTGCAAGAGGAGTCTAAGTTCATCCATGAGTTCAAATGTTGTGCGCTATCTATACAGCTTTTGTGTCCAGCATGGCTGCAGGCTATGCTCTGAAAGATGTCTGAAGAGAAATGTCCAAGGTCTCTCCTAGGTGGTGTGGATGAGTCACACATGAGCAGACTACAGTCTGTGCCACTAGCATGTTCAGTAAGCCTTGCATTTCATTTGTAGGCTGTGACTGTCCCAAAGCAGAGTTCCTTTATGATACACAGAGGAGCTAAAAGTTGGTAGCACAGAAGGAGACCTGATGTAGTGGATCCCAAAACTTGCAGTTCTTTTCACCTCCCAGTGCTTTTGAACACTTAAAAAGGCTTTAAAACCTTTCCATGTTCCTTGCCTTAGAGCGGAATAGTCTCGGAATCCCAAAGAGAATCCTTAGTGTTGCTGATTTTGTTGATTCGTCTGCTTAGGTTCCAAATGTTACAGTTCTAAATTACCAAACTGTATGGTAAAGAGGAAGCGGTATCGTGAGGGTCTCAAGTGCGCAACCCCTTTGTACTTACATTTCTATGGGAAGCAGAAGTAGAGAATCTTTGGCTTACAAAATGGTGGAAAAGCATAGAAATTAAGAGCCATGAGGAAATGTCTGGGAACTTCTGGCAGTACAGTTCAGGAAGGAAAGCACAGGGTGTTATGCTATTTTTGTGTACGGTCATCTGTTGTACGAGCTACAAACCCTGCGGACTTTAATGATGTCTCCTTTGAATTCTGAAATCCTGTAACTAATCTGAGTCGTTTGCACAGCTGAACAGACTCAAGGTCTCTTAAGTAAATTGGAAATACCTATAATTCTGCAGGAAATTAGAGACAGTTAGGTAGTCCCATAGCAGAGGAAGAAATAAAAAAGGAGCTATTAAATCTCTGGTCTCTGGGAAAGCTCTGGGTGAAGATGACTTGGTAATAGAATTTTCAAAACTCCTTCAGTCTTACTTGGCTCCTGTCGTATGGAAAAATTTTCAAAAGGCCAAAGAGAAAGGGTTCCATTTCAGCATTAATTGCAGTGTTGGGTTTTCTTAACCCTCTTTCCTAGGAAATAACTCATTGATGCACCATTTGCAATAATTAAATTACAGGCCAATTCTTTTGACTAATGTGACTCAGAAGACAGGTTAAAATAGCATCTAGAAAAATTCTAAACAGCATACCTTATGGACAAGAATTTAGCATATGTCTTGAGGTTCACATTAATCAGAGAGCTGTTCAGAGTTATGGCCTGTTATTATAATTTGCTATTTTTAAAATTCTCTGAAGTAATCAGAAAATCAACCAGCTCAACAGCCCTAAAGAGGGCTGCTTCCCACCCACCAGCAGTGGCTGACTTCACTGTTGACATAAAAACCATGAAGATCTCAGTCTAGTATTCTGCCATGTAATTGTATCCTTAATTTTGGCCTTGTTGAAAGTCTGCTGGAAAATTGAGCTCGTGTGTCCTCATTAGAAGCAATTCATATGTAAATCATGGAAGACTGTTTTTTTTAAACTTGAAGAAAGAAAACATCCCTGACTCAAACATTCTGCAGGCTCTTGCTCCTCTTGCGGTTCCTGTGTGGATGTGACTCTTGGCAAATCCGATGCAGTGTGAGGGTTGCTGGCCACACTTTTGGCTGCTGTTGCCTTAGCTGCTGGAGAAAGCATCTGTCAAGAGACATTACCTTTTGCCGACCTTGGCTCAGTCAGAGAAAAGACATGAGACAAACTATGCTATCTTCTATGCTCATATGCCTGGCATATACCCGTGGAAGGTGCTTCTCTCTCTTGAGTCAATAGTAGCCATCTGGTATCAGCTTTTCTGCGTGTAAGAAGGCTCATTTTTTGCTCTTTTACATGCAAAAATAAGCTGAAGTGGCAGCTTAGCAGTAGTGGAATGACATCCTAGTGTTAAAATAGAGTAACTTTGAAAATGCATTAAATAAGCAACAGTTGGATGAGTTCTCTGGACAATAAAATTGATAAAGAAGCATATGAGGTAACAGCCAAGTGCTTGTGTGAGAGTACGACTTTGATAAAATGCAGGCACCTGTTTCTTCTGAGTATTTCTGGGTCTGGAAATGGAAGTTATTGATAGTACTGAAGGTGTTGACAGCAATTCAAAGGCGTAAAGGAATGTCAAGTCCTGATTGTGATTTCTGTGCTTTTCTGTTGGATGAGCTCAGTCCACTCACACTCTTAACTGGTCCTGAAAAGCAGTGTATCTGAGGCATTTGTCTCTCAGAAAGGTGAGGGTGAGTCTCTGCTGCTCAAAAATGAATTTCAAACTATTGCTGAAGGTGTTCAGAGACTTCCTATTGGTGTCATCTTACTATAGACATATAAAAATGCAGAAGAGTGGAGGTAGGTTGCAGAGGATGAAATTCAGATTGATTAAAAATTTTTTGTCAAAACCCTCTGGTTTTTGTTGAATAAATATAAATATAAATATAATATATTTAATATTAATATTTAATATTAATATAAAATAAATAGAAATATAAAATTCTACATGGAAAAGAGGAAAAAAAAAATGCCCAAGGTAGTATGTGAGGCAGGTAATTGTTTGTTGTTCTTGAATTGTCCAGTTCATTGCAACAAGAAATTATAGCTGCTTGAAATCCAACCTTGTGCCCAGAAAATGTGTAAAAGCACAGCTGGCCCTGTCTGGACTGGAAATCTTTAAGACTAATGGCAAAGACTTTATTTTGAGAGAGTAGTTAGCTTCAAAAATGAATAGGGGCTGCATGTTCCAAATGTCACCTGTCAATTTAACAAATGGCAACTATATACACATCTTAATGCCAGATTGCCGTTTCATTAGGCTCATTGTGGCTTATCTATAGCAACTGGCATTCTAGCAGCAGCAGCAGAAATATGGGAGGATAGAGACTCCTGATCACTGCTATTCCTCAGCTATATGGAGCATACTGCTTTCGGAATACAGGAAGAATGAAAAAGTGGCACAAAATGGAAAAAATGCCCAGCAAGATGGGGAAGGAGGCGCGTTTCTTCAGCACAGCTGTGCTGCACTTGGTCTAACACCCCATAAAGATAGGGTGAGAGGTAATGGCCTCACGTTGTGCCAGAGGAGGTTCATGTCGAATATTAGGAAACATTTCTTCTCAGAAAAAGCAGTGAGTCACTGGCACAGGCTGCCCAGGAAGGTGGTGGAGTCACCACCCTTGGAGACGTTCTAGAAATGTGTGGATGTGGCTCTGAGGGAAATGGTTAGTGGGCATGATGGGAATCGGCTGATGGTTGGACTAGGTGATCTTAGTGATCTTTTCCAACCTTAATAGTTCTGTGATATACTTGACCCAGCTTCAACCCATTGCAAGTCTTTTCCCAAACTGCCCTCTGCTGTGCAGAACAGCTCCGCAAGAACTGTGCAAACCCATAGTTAAAAATCTGCAAGCTGCAGCTGCCCACGCCAAAGCTGGCAGATCTTCTCAGTGGTGGAAATGCCATTGAAGTGTCCTACAGTGTAAGTAATCAAGGTTTTGTTGCAACCGTTGCAGAGAGCTTTCAGCCCACCCTGTTGTCAGTGGCAGCTCAGACATCCTGACGGAGCTCGCTGACAGGATAAACACATTTAAATATTAAAAAGTGCACTTGCCAGGTACTGTTCTGAGTGATTCATTCAGACTGCTGCTGCCAGTATAAGTGCTGCACAACATGTCTGGAAATATGTTGCAGAGTGGATGGATTTCTTAGAAAAACACTTATTTGCTATCTGCAGACTCAAGGTTAGTAGTAACAGACTGGTCATTGCACAAGTGAAGGGTTTCCTAGCTGAGTAACTGAGCTTAGGGGTGAGGCCAGAACTGGGAAGGCGGTTAGGTAATTTTGTTTCCAGGCTAAACCTCTTCATTTGCTTGTACAGCAGCATTGGTGGGAGTTTGCTCAGGGATTTGTACATGGAGAACACGAATGACGGTTCCCCTATTGCAGAGCACTCCAACAGTTGCAAGCTGCTTCTCACTGGGAGTCCCCTGTTCCAAACAGTGGTTGCAGCCACAGCAACACAGCTGCAGTGGGGACACTCCATCCCCTGACAGCTCTACGTGCTGCAGCCAGGCCAATCTGCTCCCCTGCAACATGCATCCATAGGGTTTGGAGGGAAATGGTGTACCACAGAATCACCAAATGGCTTGGGTAGGAAGGGACCTTAAAGATCATCCAGTTCCAAGCCTCCTGCCATGGCGGGTGTAGATACATACAGGTTTATACAGCCATGTTCTTATTTTACTTTCTTTCATTGGGTGTGTGAAAAGAGCTGGTAAGCCATTGAAGTCAGTGTCCTTACAGCCAGTTGCTTCAATGCATGCCTGTTTTCTCCAGCTGTATCATGTGGCTTAATAATAGGTATTGCCTCTCCCAACAAATCTTGTTTCCCTCACTAGTATGTCTGCACTGATTATGGCACAAACTACTGCAGCTTTAATGGCTACATCTCAGAATTCAAAAGAAGAAAGTCAGAATCAGTCGTGTCAGTATTTATTGCGCTGCTTCCTTTTATGTAGAGAAAGCTATGAAGATTACAGAAGTGCCCCAACAAATCTTCCACTATAGATAAGTGTGAAATCCTGACACCAAAAAAATCAGTGACTGAATAATTCTTCCCATCAGCACCAGGATCTGAATCATTTCATCATTTCATAAATGGCCCCAGCACCTCAAGCAGTTCACACAAGCACCACATGAGCTGAGGTTGGCAAAGGTAAGCACAGCTCAGGTCATGGTGCTGCTCCTCAGCCAGAAAGTGCTGCGGAGCCCGAGCTGCTGCCCTGGTTCACCAGCTGAACTGACAGGGAAGGGCAGAGTTAATTACACTGAGCCAAGCATTTAAGTCTACAGAGCCCCTCATTTTATGTTTTCCTCCTATTTTTATCGCTTAGATTTCTAGAAAACAAAGTAAGGCACCGTGTAAAAAATCACTATGGAAACATCACAGGCTCACTCGCACTTGACTGCCAAGCGACTACCTAACTAAAGTTTTACATCCTCTTGGATCACTGCTGGCCATCTGCTCTCCTTCAAACTTCTCTGAGTTCTTTATATCCCTGAAAAGTTCATTTTTAGAAAGGAGGGAGGAGGAGAAGGAAAGGGGAGAATCCAGCATTCTTGGCTTTCGCAGAGCTATTGTGAAAAAGGGAGATAAACTCACTTTGGGGCAGCCCCTTAAAAAGACAAAGCTCTGTGTTTTGTAATTCTGCAGAAAACACCCCATTTTGAGATGCACTTCCATGATAAGAGTATCTATTGGCAGCCACAAGGCAAAACAAATAAACAGCTGCTTCTAGTACTCTGGCACTAATTGTCTTCCTCTCTCTTTCTCTCATTTGGTGTCAAATGTATTTTCTTCTAAAATGTAACAGTTTCTGCCTACACCGGAGTTGCTGGCTGCAGGCTCCCCGGTCTTTCTCCAAACAAAACACAGGAATAGATTTCCTGCCAAGCACTGGAGAAGTTTGAAGACCTCAGTTTTTAAAAATACAATCTTTTTATCAGTGCCCTGAGCCTGCCAGAGGTAATTATGGGGCACGGTGCATTTACATTAATGCACAGGTCCTACAGACGTTTCAAACACTTAATGGAGAAGCTCCATAAAAGCACATATTGAAAAATAAATTAATTAAATTAAACTGTCATGTGAAGATATCACTTAATTTTACAGAGCGGAAGGCGCTCTTAATGGGAATGGAATGGATCAGTGAGCATTTCAAAACCCAAAGCTATAATTTAAAATCAGCCTCTCTTCTAGCGTGCGAGTCACAAGACATATTTATTATAGCCTTGCATTGTCAATTGTAATTGGTTTAGCAGAGACAAAGCCGCGTTGCTTTGCTTCCTTGCCCTCCTAGCTGGGTCAGTGTTGTTTGATGTCAGACTATTGACAAGCAAACCAAACACTGAAATAAAATCACGCACATCTTGGATGAACTGGCAGAAATGCAGTCCAAGGTAAACATAATGCTGAAGCCTACGTAAGTTATTTATCAGGTAGCAAGGGAAAAAATGTGAGCTGAAGCTTTTCAGCTTCTTTAAATAAATCAGTTGGATCTATTTACTGCTGTTCTTCAAGCCTGCTATGTGGCAACAGACACCAATTGATATAAGTAAGTTAAGTAAATAAGTGAAAATGAATGCCATCATTTATAAGCTGCTGCTCTGAGCTTTCCAGGTGACAGTACAGTAACAAAGAAGGTTGCTGCACCTGACAGCTTTTCAGGGTTATAGCTAAAGCCTTAGGTCCAGGTCCCCAGCAAGCAGACAGCGACAGTCCTTCCAAGGACATACATCATCATGGCAACTATTTGTTCCTGGGGTGCTTCTGGGTGGTTTGCTGCAAGATACGATGTGGTAGCAACAAGCAAGCCTGTGTTTCTGCAGCCATAAGCAACTGTCTCCTTCTTATATAAGCATTCCAACAAAGGTTTAATTTTGTTTCTTACCTTCTCTTCCTCACATATTTCATAAATGCTCTTTCTTGTAAGCTCACTTTCTGCTCTGAGCCACCGAGTCAGGTGAACTGATCTGGTAATAACTGTCATTGGCCTCCTTCTGCCTTCTTCCTGTCCATGCATTGAGGTTAGCAATGGAGATGTTCCTCTGAGCCTGAACTGAGAGCCTCCTGCCCACATGAAGAGCTGCAAGAGCCACTGTTGCTGTGGTGGCAGGTAGAGAAACAGTGCTGAGCAGAGGTGGAAGAGGTAAGGGAGTGACTGCACACGTGCCAGCTGCCAAGACATCACACTGTGGTTCTCCTGAATGACTGCTCTTTGAACACAGCTTGTTTCTTTATTACAAACATCCGTGCCTCTGCATTTGTTCTTGCTCACATAGGTAATGGGATTTTAAGGAGAATGGACTTGAAGTATAAGTTTTCAGCACTCTGTTCCCTAAACTACTTATTATACTTAGGAACATACAGATGTGTCTTCCAATACTACTGCAAATGGTAAACAGACACATCTTTTATAGCCTTGCTGTAATACATGGAGTTTTAGCTTGCTAAGTGATTTCTCTTTCTTGTCTCCTATCTAAAATGCAAATGATTGTCCTTAATAGTTCTGGACAGAAACTTTATTTTTGACACCTTCAGTCTCCTTCAGCTCTGAGCAGGACTTAAACTGTTTTCAAGTGACAGGTTACCCCTGGTTCTTATTAAAAGTATTTCGTATTTCTATTCCACCTGTAAAGACTGCAGAATTAGAAGCAGCTTTTAAAAGTTTTAGCAGTGATTCTTTCTGCTCATTTATGTGGCTCCTACTGACACAGTGTGCAAGTACTAACAACATTCCTTGAAACAATGCAGTGGGGAAGAAAAGCTTTCTTTGCTGCTCAGCAGCCCTGGTGCTAAGAGACTTAGGTTATGGCCCAAAACAATACATAGGCTTCAGTTCTTACTGTCACTGATGTCTGTGACAAGTTCAAAGTCTAGAGTCTTCCTCTGATTTGAACTTTAGATTATATGAAAATGTTAGTCTGCTATGAGAACTGAATGTATGTATCTGCACAGAAAAACAGCTAGCTGATATTACTAATAAAATACCACAACCACAGGTGTGAATGTTTATTTGAAAGAAAAGTCACTGCATATAATTAAAAAGTCTTTTTCTAAACAGCTCCTCCAGCATAACTGCCTTTTTCATGAGCCCTTGCAGCTCTGAAGCTAAAGGAATCTGTAATTGAAGTCGTAATTTCTTTTGCCTATGGAAAGTACTTGAGAGCAATGTACTGGGTACTGCTAAGTAACGGTCACTGGGTCAGGAGGATGGGACAGGTCACAGATATAAATTCTAATCTATTAGGAGCAATGGTGTCAAAGTAATATTTGTAATGTTCTTTAAGAAAAAAAACCACACAAAAGCACACTTCTGAGCATTCTTGTTTGAAATATGCAAGAGGTTTAATTGTACTTGACTTCTGTAGTTACAGAATTCTAACCACTGTTTCACATTAAAAAAAAAAAAAAAAAGACATTTCTCAAAATGCTAAATATCAACTGTAAGCCACAGATAAGTATCCACTAAGAGCAACATAATCAAGATTGTACTGGGCTTGTATTCTTAATTCATTAGTGGAACTGTAAGGCCCTCTTCTGGATTATAAATTACTGCATGGCCAAGCAAAGTACATGGAAAGATTAAAACCAACCAGCACTAGGAAAAGATACAGTATCTCACAGATATTTCATTCTTACTATTACCAATTTCACGTTCTTGTTTTCCTATGTACGTGCCCATTTCAGTTACTACAACTTAGTAGCTGGGAATAACTCCAACTTCTTAACAGATTCTTAACAATAAAGCATTTCTTATCCTAATATTCATGAGAGATCTTCTGCAACTCTGTATGAAAACCCTGCTTTCTGAAAAACCAAACAGTGCTTGCTTATGCTCATTAGCAGTAGCTTATACAAATTTTACACGTTTCTGTAGTCTATATGACTTTATGGAACTTGTTTGAAAATCTGGTTTATGCTAGAAGAAGTGTTCAAAAAGAACTGCTACAATGGTCTTATCTGAAATCTTCAAGGACTGTCCTGTGCCTTATATGCCTTTTGACTCAACCTACACACAAAAACTGTGAAGGTCTTTAAAATGCAATCTTCCAAAAGATTTACTTACTTGCCTAAGCAAACATTTGAAAAGCAAGATGCTTCTCCAGACAGAAGGGAATAAAATACTCTAGAATGTGCTGTGCAGAATGGCATCATTATAATGGATCCATCTGGCTGTAAACAATGCAACCTGGACTGCGAATTTTCCTCTCACTCATGAACAGTCACTTATTCTTCTGTTTGGGAATGTATAATAACAGAAAATCACAGACATACATAGAGATGCAGGAAAAGCCAGCATCTTATTAGTAGAAACGCTTCACAGAACACATTTAATACAGTTTTATTTGACTGCACATTCTGAGAAAGAAACACACCGAAGAAAACTTCATGTATCGCGTTTTGGTGCACCTCTAACTCTTGTCACCGTAGGACTACTTCCGATTGTCCTTTTTCCGTACTTTTGATTTTGGTGCTACAAAAAAGAAACAGGGAAAAAACACCAGAAGTGAATTACAAAACACGAGTGCCAGCACTGTCTGAAGTTACATTGTGGGATCAAAATAGATCCGCTAACGTGAAACCTACCATTGGGATTTTCTTGTCTGTAGAAAGCTTTTAACATCTCCACTGCGTCTTTGGCACGATAACCACCAATGCACTGTTCAAATCACAATGGTGAGAATCTGAGAATTACACAGGCCGTGTTTTACAATAATGTCTTAAGTAAAGAATAATTGTGCTGTCTACACTGTACTGTACTGTCTGTTCTGCTAGTTTAACGTATACCTTTAACTGCTTGAAGGTCACAGAATTTCCTTTCCAGGTTCCTAATACATTTTAAAAACACGATGTTGAGGCTCAGTAGAGTTCATAATTTCCCTAGTAACTTAAAAGTTACAAGAATGTTCTCCTTTTTTTCCTCTGAACATATAGAAAAATTAAATATCACGTGCCACTGTCAACAAATGAACAACTTGCAGTTTGGACTCTACAAATTAATTCAGATGGGTAGTCTGACAGAAGGATGCTTAAGACATTAATAGTAGACTGCCAAAGAGTACTTGTCCACTGATCGAAATCCTTTCTGAGCCTTGAGCCCTTAATGTTTATTTACAATGCTGAATTTTATTATTTTTTACATTCACTAAATCATAAAGTGTGGAAAAAACTCTTGTCAATACTCGGGTATAACACAGGATAATCTACAATTGTTTATAACTTAATAAATGTAAGGCTATAGTTTATCTCTATACATGCATATGCATGCATAGGCATTTAGGTATATAATGCCATAAACCATCTACAGTTATGTATATTATACCTCTGTTCAACACTTGCCCAACCTTTCTTAAATGAGCAAGGTGCCTGTTTCTCTCCATACACTGTTCCAGTGATTCAGTAACCTTATTTTTCAGAAAAGCTTCCTCATGCCTAAATTAAATCTCACCTGCTACTTTTGTAGTCTGTGTTTATTTTGAGATTTGAACTATATGAAGTAGATCTAAGGTAATGCATTTCACCTTATTTATGTATGGACTGAGAACACAAACACGTCATACACTCACTTCCAGTGGCTCAGCTAAAAAACAATAGCCTACTACACTGCTGTTAGTCGATCTCTGTTGTGTGTTTGTACAGTCTGCACTTAAAACAATTTTTTCCTTCTCTCCCTCTGTAGAATACTGTTATTGTTCTAAGTAACACACATATTTTAGATATATTTATTCCTTACTTTGTACCATGAGTATAATTCTTTCCTTTCCTCTCTGATAGATCCTTTTAAATAATTTATGACTGTTATCAGGCTTTCCCTCAGTTTTCTCTAAGGACTTAATTTTTTGTTTTCTTGTTAGGTCAAGTATACTTGACATCTGCTCATCTTCCACCTGGGTCCCCTTAATCTGATCCATAACATTCTCAAAGCATACTAACCAGGCCAGGCACACTATATTAGCTGAAAACAAAGGAAAACATTTTATAGCTTACTTCAAATGGTTCTCCCGTGTCTGCGATATCATCAGAGGAAATGCTCAAAACTGAGCCACAACCTCCAAATCGCTCATTTCGACAGCCATATACAACTCGTGGAATTTATGTGAACGAGTTAAGGTATGAAGTGAAATGCAAGCAGGACGTAAAGTAGCCTGATTCTCATTAAATTTTACTAAAATGTACTTGTACTTTTCAAACTAAATTAGTTTGCGCTGTAATTCCTCCCTCCTAAAACCAAAATTAACTTCTGAACAATCTAAGATGCATTGCTGAAATTGTACATTCAGTGTTTCTCAGAAGATAAGCATGAATCCCAAAACATAAAGCCATGTAGCACTGTTCAAAACCCAACACTAAACTAAGATCATCCTACGTTATGTACTAACATATTTCTAAAGTGTATTTTTATATCCTTGACAGGCTGAGGGAGCTGGGCTTGTTCACCTGGAGAAGACAAGGCTGCGGGGTGACCTCATTGCAGCCTTTCAGTACCTAGAGGGAGCCTACAAACAGGAGGGGAGTCAACTCTTTGAAAGGGTTGATAGCTGCAGGATGAGGGGAAATGGTTTTAAGTTGAAGGAGGAAGATTTAGGTTGGATGTCAGGGAGAAGTTCTTTACTGTGAGAGTAGTGAGATGCTGGAACAGGCTGCCCAGAGAGGTTATGGATGCCCCATCCCTGGAGGTGTTCAAGGCCAAGTTGGATGGGGCCTGGCAGCTTGGTCTAGTATTAGATATAGAGGCTGGGGGCCCTGCCTGTGGCGGGGGAATTGGAGATTCACGATCCTTGAGGTCCCTTCCAACCCAGGCCATTCTGTGATTCTGTGATTCTTAAGATAAATTGTTGTGATCGTTGCACCATTTCTCTTTCACTCTTGTTATTTACCATACACTAAAAGGAGGATGATACAGACTTTCATACAGTAAGGTACCTCTGTTGGCTTTGCCTGACACTATCAAACTCTTCTCTGTGGGCTTACTATGAAATGACTATCACTTTTACTTATGGTTTCCCACCATGAATATCATGAAAGGATACTCATCAAGCGCAAGGCAGCCGCGCACATGATGCAAGGCTCTACAGTTACATACAATACCGAATGAGAAAACACTTCCTCGTGATCTTTCTTGTGTTGCTGGCACCACTCAAGGACCTCATCAATTGCCACCATTTCTGCATGTCGAGTAGCCTAGGAGATAAAAAGAAATATTTTCTTTAACTTTGGATAGATACGCAGCTTCCACCATCTCACTTGTTCAGATGCAATGGAAGTAGAATAGAAAGTCATAAAATTAATCTTCACTCAAGTCAAAGATACAATGGTCAATCTAATCTTATAATCTAATTTATCAATAGTTCAATTAATTTCACTTCTATGAAATATTTAAGATAATAATTTCTTGAGAAGTCTAATTCAAGCACACCACTCTGCTTGTTCAAACTGCAAAAGAAATTTCATGAGAAAATATTTTCAATTCCGTGCAGTCCCAGCTGTAGGAGAAATCTTCAACCCAGCACACACAAGATCCACAAGCTCAAACCAGTTTTTTTCTTCGACCTGTTTTTTGGTCACGCCAGCATAGCATAAGATGAGACATGAAAATTCTACTTGCAGTTAAAGGGAGATCCAAAGCCCACTACAACAATTCACATAGCCCACAGCTTGCTCCCAAAGACCAAGAATGCCTGCCAGGTGAATTTCTCTGGCAATAGTAAGAAACTGCTCCTACCTGGTACCTTTCCATCTCTGAGGATTTTCCTCTGTCTGCACAGAATGAATGTATTCTAAATACACATTAACTTCTGTGTATTTCTGGAATTGCTTGGCCTACAATGTACACACAGTATTTTCAGTCTGTATGAGGTTTAATGCCGTTCACTAATACATACATGTACAGTCAGATTCTCATGTAATAGGCAGCAGTGTACTTTGCCAGTCAAATCTCACAGAAGAAATATCACAAAGCACTAGATATGAAAGGATTCTCCAGTTACAGAGCCTGGTACTTATTTGAATTAAGGTTGTCAGCATTCTCCTTTTTAATCTCCTTTGGAAAATGGAGGTTTTTGACCCATGAATTAGACTAAGACTTCAGCAATCCAAAGTATACTTCTACCTCTGCTAAATAAGTCTTTGTGTGATCTTAAATAACTTCCTGTCAATACATGAATTTACATTAATGTTTCAGCCTTGTGAAGATCAGTGGGGATAACTGTAAGATGCTGTAAACTATATGGCACTCACGCATCTATCGAATTGTGATAAGTTTAATGTTGTTTTGAAATGTTTTAAAACTCCTACAGAGATTTATACTGCCTGTGCCCACACTAGTAAATAGTGCAGTGAAACAGGAGTGTATCTTCAGAGTAAGACTTGACATCAATGCAGGGGAGTTCACGCTGGATCAGTTCCAGTTTAGTTGTATGGAGTATGTCCATCAGCAGCTGGAGTGCATTAGGTATGCTCCAGCAGTGCATCTTCATGTGAAAGGAAGAGTTTGCCACCTGTGAGACACAATCCAAAGCCTGGTAAGCAGACAAGAAACTGATTCCACGAGTGCATTTGCAATCTGGACTGTCATCGTAACGAATCTACTCAGAATAAAAACATGGATCTGAATCAATATGTAGACATGACTCCTCCAGAGCTACCAGTGAAATACTGCCATGAAGGTTCCCTTGCTGAACAAAGAGAGTGCATCAGCTGAAGTCTTCGTGCACACACCTTACGAAGACATCAAACACAAAGCCCTCTTGCACACTGATCCCTCTGAACTACAGCCACTGTAACACACGAGTGTAAGTTGAGGCTATTCTAATTTTGTCCCCCTAAGATCAGGACAATACATCAATGCCACATTGGCTTTTCAACTCCTCAGCAACCCTAGCTGCAAACGTAGGCAAGTTAAAGCACAGTGTCCGTACAGACACTGACTAGATCATGTTAACTCATCAGACACAGCCATTATTTTTTTCCAAGTAAAGAAAACTACTTCTAAAAAATCATGAAAAATATGGAAAAAACAAACAGTAAATTTTGATTTACTATTTCTCATCACAAGTGGGCACCCAATGAAATTAGCAGGCAGCAAATTTCAAACAAACAGAAGGAAGTACTCTTTCACCAAGCAAGTAATTAAATTGTGGCACTCATTGCAACAGGATGCTATGGAAGCCAACAACATAAAAGAGTTCAAAAAATGTTTAGACAGATTTGTGGCGGATATGTGCACACACAGCCATCAGCAGCAATGATCCAGACACAGTCTTGGGCTCTGGAAGTTACTCCCAAAGCTGTTCACTTCCAGAAGAGGAAAGGACATGCAAGGGAAAGGGTTCCACTTGTCTTTTCTCAATTCTCCTTAAAGCCTCTTATAGTGTTTCTTCCTTAAAGCCTCTTATAACGGTCATTCTTAAAGACAAGATATTGGAGAAAAAAATCCTGACCTTATAGATCTGTCTTTAGGTTTTAAATTGAGCTATGCCTTGACAGTATTTTAACGACACACTCTGTGTAAAATAACATATGAAAAAAGACAACTTTCATTTTGATTCGCCAACTCAGTTTTTAATTTTGTTGTTGTGAAGTCAAGACAACAAAAGCAATTAAATGTAGAAACGGGAAAACTATTAGAGAGTGGCAGATGGTATTTCAAGGAGGAACTATTTTAAGCTGATGTCACCAGGTAAAAAGCCTTGAGATATTAAAAGAGTACCCCAAGCAAAGCCAAATGTTTTCATAGACAAATAAAGATACCATCAGCACCCTGAAAAGCTTACCTTCTAGAACTCTGACAAGAACTAACAAGTGAGAGCAAAGGAGGCCAGTGTTCAAAGTTCTGTCTTGTCTTGCTGCTTCATTAGTAGTTTAAGAGTGTGAGCAGTGTTTCAATTCCAATTATCACATACTGTATGTGCAAGATGCCGTGGGCAAAGACATGTGCTACAATGACCCAACAGGAGATAACAAAGATGAGGAGTCTGCAAGTATCAACAAATGACATATAGGAAAGAACACTTTAGTGGGAAGCATATGATTGCATCACAAATGAAAATAAAGATGCTAAAAAAATAGTTCAGGTTGGGAAGGGTCATACAGATTAAAAAGAAGAAATTGTAAGGTTGGTCTGAGGCAAGACTGTGAATAAGCAAGCTAATGTGGGAGAAGCCAGAGGGAACACAGTGCTGGCACCAGCATGTGAACTTATTGCCAGGCTGTTGAAAACTAGTGTCTTACACAGACATTTGTTGCACTATTGCCCAATGAATGCAAGTAATGACACATCTAATAATTTTGAAATGGTGATGCCACAGCCATGCTCCTAAATAAATAAAATAATAAAAACACATAAAAACATCATCCAGTATCAACACTTTCCAGAAGAATATGATGATCAGGAATTCTGAAAATTACTCACACAGAGTAAGAAGCAGCATCTCAGATGTTTGTGTGTTTTGCAATGGACACACTGGGCAGAAACAGAGTATGCAGGGTAACAAGAGACAGACTGAAAAAATCTGAAAGCTTTTAGCAACTACATTTTTTGGACAAGATGAGCAGATTAGGAACAGGATAAAAGAAGATGTAAAGAAGACACTGCTTGCACCTAACTGCAGTCCCTTAGAACAGAGGAAGGACTTACACAAGGAGAAAACAGGGAATTTATTTGACATAAAGCCTTGTGGTGATTTGATTCCTAAGAAGGGAAGAATTGTAGGGAAGGACTGCAGACTGAAATGAATACAAAAGTAAGCAAAGAAGAGAAATTACACTGGAAAGATAAATACCTGCTCTGAGAAAACCTATCAGCAATGATGCTCAAGGATCATTTTTCTTTCTTTCTTTTTTTTTTTTTTCAGTTGGGACATGGGCATTAATTGGAGAAATACCTATATAATGTAAGCTACACAAGCTACAAACATGTGATGAGAGATGTGATAAAAATAAACAGGGTCAGAGTATCACTCAAGAAGCGGATGGTTTTAGGGACAGCAGTAGGGAGAAAAAGAACACAAAGTATAGCAAAACAGTATTAAAGACAAAGGCAGCTCCAGACAAAATGGGCAAATTTTTTTCCAGGAAGAGTGGGAAATACTGCTGCTATCAATCGAGACTTAATAGAAAGTCCATCTGGAATAAAACATAGTCTGGTTAACCGAATTCATGATCAAAGCTGGAATGGATGTACAGGAGAAGAATAAGAATGAATGCAAACACACAGACAGTCTTTTGAGAGGCTTGGGGAAAAGAGGGGAAAACAAAACCCCAAAGAAGGTATGACTTTAAATACATCCAAGCTGCGTAAATCAAAGAACATTGTTTCAAGCTTAAAGAGAGTAGATTTAAGTTGGATATAAGGAAAAAGTCTTTTACAGTGTGGGTGGTGAGGCACTTGAAGAGGCTGCCCAAAGAGGTGGTGGATGCCCTGTCTCTGGAGACATTCAAGGCCAGGCTGGATCAGACCCTGGGCAACCCAATATAGCTGTGGTGTCCCTGTTCGTTGCAGAGGAGTTGGACCGGATGACTTTTAAAGTCCTGTACTGAGGACCCCACACATGGACACAGTACTCCAGGTGAGGCTTAACCAACTCAAAAGATTCATTTTCACTTTTTATTCCACCCTGAGATTAGATGCATCAACTACGAATTACAGCCAGATCCTGCACTCAGATCCACTTACACAGATCTTCCAAGATCCCTGTTGATTTTAATGGGCCTCTTAGCATGTATAAGATCTAAGATTAGGGCTAAAATTGCAAGCATCAGGTCTAAAGTTCAAAGGTACATTTTTAGAGGTAATCACTTTGCCAAAGAAATGATTTCTGTAAATAAGATGTGGGGTTTTGTTAGTTATCCACTTTCCCTAGTCCTTGTCTTCTCCCTCACCTTCCAAACTGAGACTTTTATTCATTTACGGATTCTCTCTGTTAGTGCGGAGGTGTTTAGCTGGACGAGGATCAAGCGGTCCTATGATCCTGTCAGTACGAACCGGAAGGCCCGGCAGCCGTCCGTCTCCCCAAGCGCCCGCCAAGCTGCCCAGGCCCGCTCACATCCCGTCTCAAAAGCGACCCGTGGCAGAACCGCGGTGCCGTCAGCCGCTCCCCGCCGAGCGCGCAGACCGCGGCGCCCCGCCTCACTCACTCACTCACGTTCTTGGTCTCGTTCACCTCGTTCCTGCCCTTCCCGATCGCCGCGCCGTCGTACACCAGCAGGCAGCCGACGGGCACCTCCCCGGCTTCCAGCGCCTCCTGAGCCTGCGGACGGACACGGCGCGGGGCCGCGTTAGTGCGGGGACGTGGGACGGCCCAGCCCCGCCGCGCGGCCGTCCCGGCTTCCCGCCGTGCTGACCATGAGGAAGGCCCGCTCCATCCACGCTGCCTCGTCCTCCTCCATGGCGGCCCGACAGAGCGCGGGCGCTGTTTCCGGGGGGCCGCACGGGGAGGCACCGCGGGCGGGGCCGCCGAGGGCTCCGCCGGGGGCTGCTGCCACCGCCCCTTCCGCTGACGTAGGGAGGCGAGGGGTGGCCGTGTCGGGCGCGCAGGATGCTCCGGTCGCTCTGGAGTTTCCTCAAGCGGCACAAGAAGAAATGCCTCGTCCTCGGCACCTTCCTCGGCGGTGAGTGCCCGCGGCGCGGCCGAAGGGGCTCCGTGGCTGCGGGGGGAGCCGCGGCCCTCCATTCTCGGGGACCCTCCGCTCCCCGAGTGCCGCCCGGCCGGCCCGGGCCCCAGCTCGCGGGGTAGCGGTGGAGGAGGGGTTGTGAGAGCGGCTGTCGGAGCCGTTCTTCCCTCAGAGATCCGTCTGAGCCACGGGGGCACGGTCTGGTAGGCTCCTCTTTAGAGTTATTACGAGATTAGTTCGAGTGGGATTAGATTTAAAGGAACACCTCGGACTTGTCTCTCTGGCGATAAAACGCCACGCTATGTTTTCTCGGCGGAGGTGAGGTGTTTTTCAAACGACACGGCCAAGTCTTTGCACGCTCAGTCGTCAGATCTCCATGTATTTTATGCAAATGGCACAGAATTAAAGATCGCAGAGTTGCTAAGGAGCCTTTGATTTGTTTGTGCCCACAGGAACTTGTTTGAGCAGTTCAGTGTTCTGAAGGCTGTAAGGTTTCTGCAGTGCATTTGGTGTCTCTCTCTTTGTTGCTTTTGATTCAGGTGAGGCCTTCTGGGGGGGTGCAGTGGATATACTTGTGGCCTCTACACCCTTCCAGCACGGATTCCTTCTGTATTTTTCCAAAAGGTTCTGGTGGGTGCATGATATTCGGTTAGCTGGTGTTCACGGTCAAACCACTTTGCCCCTTCCCTGCAGGCTTTCTGCCTTCACAAACACAAAAGAAGGTTATGTTTACCTGTTTGAGCCTCCACGCTAGCAGCCCACCATGCTAAATTAACGAGGCTTACTTTAAGGTGCCAAACTGTAATCTGCCAGCTGTTCCCCCTCACCTCCCACTGTCCTTGTGAGAGTGGCAGGCAGACAAATGGGAATAGAGAAAGCATGGGTTCTCCAGCCTCAGCTGGAAGTGTGGATTGATGTCTGACTGGGAAAGCAGGTACGGTAGAGCTGATGGCTCTCAGTAGTCCTGCCACCCTGAAATCCTGAGTTCATTATCTGTAAATGGCCCTTTGCCAGCCTGGAAACCATCCTGGCATCACCAAACTTGCAGCTTTTTCCTGACGGTTGGTACTGTTCACGTAGCACCTCTTTCACTGAAATGCTGTTGACTGGATGAAGTATATTTAAAAAAAAAGCAACTAACTAACTAAAAATCAGGGACAAAATCAAAGTCATTTAAAGTGCTGCCAGACCTAAGGAAAAAAAAAAAGAGAAAAAAACCAAAGTTGTTGTGCTTCTGAAAAATCAGCTTATCTGCTGATGTAATGTCAGAGACTGTAATTTCTGGTGTATTTTTCTTAAAAGCTATAGTTGCACTTGCTGGGAAGGCAGAAGTTACAAGGGAAAACAGAGCATCACAAAAGCCTAAGGATTTTAAGTCTTTGGCTCATGGGCAGAGTGCTGTGAGTATTTAATTATTCATTAGAGAGTACAGAAGAGTCCCTGCATTATTACTGGTGCAGTGTTTTATCAGTGAGTTACTGAAGAACCATGAGTTGGTACTCGTGCCTCTGCTGAATTTTTCCCTTTTATTGAGAGCACCTGAAGTTAGGAAAGACCACCACATAGGAACCCATTCTTCAAGGGTCTGTTCTTCTAGCAATATAAAGTAAATTGACTTCACAGAATCACCAAGGTTGGAAAAGACCTTCAAGATCCTCCAACCATCCACCTATCACCAATAGTACTCGCTAAACCATGTCCTTCAACACAAAGTCCAAATGTTCCTTGAACACCTCCAGGGTCGGTGACTCCACCACCTCCCTGGGCAGCCCATTGCAGTGACTGATACTCTTTCAGAAAAGTAGTATTTCCTAACGTCCAGCCTGAATCTCCCCTGGCACAGCTTGAAGCCATTCCCTCTAGTCCTAGATTTAAATCTCTTGAAGTAAGCAAAGTCTAGGGTTCAGAGTTCAAACCCATGAGAAGTGTTATTTAAAGCAGAGAGAAAGAGCTCGCGTGTCTCAGCTGTGAGGACATATTGCATCCATTTGTTCTTACTGGACAAGTAGATTTAAACTGGCTTTTATCTCAATGCTCAGCATTCAGTGCAGATTGCGTTGGATATTACAAAATGCTTCACTGTTGTCATTATCTCAGTGTTGTAGAAGAGCAAGTGCAGGATGTGTTTGAAATGTGCAGTTCTGATTTCAACAGTGAATTAATTGTTACTCAATTTCATCTGTTGCAACCTTCAGCTTGCCGGAAGAGCATTTTGGTTCAGAAGTCTGTCTTCTTACCTGGGATGGTTGTGTTGGTTTGTGAGAGAGAGCAAAGGCATTCAATGAGTTCTGATAGAAGTTTGTGGTGCCAACAGAGGCTTTGAGCTTTCCTATTTTGAAGGTACTTTTTAAGCGTAACAGAATGATTGTGTGTCAGCTGATGTGTGGTTTACTTGTATGTAAGAGCAAATCATGACACATGCAGCTATTGATGTTCTGGAAGAGTGCAGACTTGTGTATATCAGCACCATTTCTACATAATGAAATTCTTGAAGGTATTTTTTTTAATTATTTTTTGAGGGAAGTATGACAGCGGGGTAAAGATCACATAGACTTGTAAGGAGATTTCCTGAAACTTGATGCCTCCTAGTTACTAGTTGCACCTGTGAAGAAAGAATCATAGAACGGCCTGGGTTGAAAAAGACCACAAATGATCATCGAGTTTCAACCCCCTGCTATGTGCAGGGTTGCCAACCACTAAACCAGGCTGCCCAGAGCCACATCCAGCCTGGAGGGGAAAAAGGAAAAAGCTTAGGGAGAAAGTCATTACTTAGGTGTGATGGGAGAAATCTCCAACTGGTTTGAAATCACTGTCATGAATGTGTAAGAGCCTGTGGATTTTGTAAGCTATTTCCATTACTTCTATCTAGGTGGGAAGAAACTATACAGCAGTGATAAACTGGAGCATGTTTCTCTCAATTCTCTGATAAATTGCTTCCACAGGAGACAGATATTATAGACCCAAACGTCGCATGTGTTGTAGGTCAGCCAATGTATGTGTTTCACTTTGTAGACCGGTTACAGAGCAATAGGAAATGTAGTTCAAGGTCCTTGCTGATGTTCCTATACCTGAGTGCACCGGTGTCAGTGGCTGTAATCCTTCCTTGCACCACTAATCTGCTTCTCTGAACCTGTGGGCTTCAGAAATGCTGAACCACATTATTGAAGGTGGAGATAGTTTCCATAGAAATTATCCTTTGAGCAGTCTCATTATTGCTGAATTTTCTTCATTCCTGCTTTTGTATGGGACATATGGGAAAGGTAATGTATGAAAATCTGTCTGTACAACTGTTAGCTAATTAGATATGAGCAAATGCTGCCACTGCCACTTACTGCTGACCTCCTGTCTCCTACTGAGAAGTAAAATGGAGATATTTTAGCCGTTGTAAAAAGTTGACGTTTCCTTTGCTTGTTCTTAACAACAGAAGTCTTCAAAACATCGATTTCATTTCTTACAATTACCTTAGCTGATGTTGGCTTTATGGCAGTTGTTAGGATGTGACTTGCTCTGGTCCTGCTCCCAGCTCTTCTCTGTATCGATACAGATACAGCATTTCCAAAGCAAAATGTGAGCACACACGCAACTCCCAGGCAGGCAGCTCCTTGAAGTACCCCTCAATCAGGAAATGTGCATGCAGCAGTAACTCGTGTAAGTGTTCATCTTCATAAAGCTGCAAGAGCAGGACTGGAATTCCCTGAGCACAGCATCAAGTCTTGCAAACAACTTGAGGCATTTAGGAGAGCAGTTGGTATCCATGCATTGCTCACATGCAAAAACATTTTTTTGTTCATTGTTTCTGTTTAAGCTCTGTGGATGATGCAGTTTTCACCTCAGCTAACTTTTTATGCATCGCATTCTTAAAGGCGAAGCTGGAGTGCACAGTATCAGTTAGTGATGGGTCAAAGTTACACCTTTGTTTGGAGGAGGAGGGAGGAAATTGAACTCCTAATGTGTTGCCTCACTCAATTGCATTGAAAGCTGGATGGCTGCTAGTGCAACTTTGGACCCTCGTGAGATAGGTGGCAGTTTACTGCAGAGTGCCCAACTGTTAGGCAATTAGTGCCCTCCATCTTACTTACACAGGTGTTGCTCCTGCGTATTACTAAGGGGCCTGCACATGGTTCTTGTTGTTTCCTTCTTACTGTCTCGTGACTGCCATGCCACGTGCAAGTGCGGGAAGAGCCTTTTTTTAAACCTGGGTGATATTTCTGTCACAAAACCTGGAGTTAAATGGCTTATTTGGGGAGGAGGGGGAATGAACCAAAGCTTGTCTTTTGGACATATGGTTCTGTCTGAATGCAACGTATGTGGCGGAATTAAATACAGTTGGAAGAATCTTGTGTTCAAAAACTATTTGTTTAGAATAAACAAATCAATTGCTGCTGTTGCAGTAGGCTGTGAAAATCAGCATCCTGAAGTTTGTGTTCTAAATACATATTCTTGACAGGAATTGATTGTGTTTAGAAGCAAAATTATTGTTATTTATGAAGTCTCGTTTTGGTGAAGAGTTTACAGTGGTGAAACTGTACTTTACATTGAGGAAGCTGTAGCATTGAAGTTTGCATCTGATGGGGTGATTCGTGACAAGTGCTGGCTGAGTCTGCCAGAAGGTTGAAGCAGGAGAGCTCGACTTTCACTTGTTTCCCAAAAGACTCATAAGATTAAAAAAAATGGAAGTGATCAAGATTGTTCCAAACTGGTCAGGTTTGCAATTGCAGATTGGGAAACGTGCTGCCAATATGAATTGAATAACGTTTTTTTGTTTTGATTTGTTTTGTTTTGTTTTTTTGGTGACCATAAATATTAGGGCACAAAGTTGACAAACCTTTTGAAATAGCGATGGTAGTTTTGTAGAATATACTGAGATGTTTTAATGACCAAAAAATGGAACTGAATTCAAAATTGGAGTAGTGCTGTTGTTTGCTCATTACTATTAAAATACTTGAGACCCACATATCTTCTCTCAAATCATTTCATACCTTTACGGCTTTAAGCCAATGAAAGGAGCTGAAAGGGGCTTTGCTCACATTTTAAAAGCAGTTTGTAATCTGAAAATCTTTCTGTAGGAGTCTATTTACTGGGGAAATATGGGCAGAAGAAAATCAGAGAAATCCAGGAACGAGAGGCAGCTGAATACATCGCCCAAGCACGGAGGCAGTATCATTTTGAGAGTAATCAGAGGACATGCAATATGACAGGTAAGATAAGGAAATAGTTTATGTTCCTGAGAAGTGGAATTATTTGGGGATTTATAACAGTAAGAAAGGAAGGTGAATTCGAAGTCTTAACTAAGTAGTAGTGTATAAATTATAGTCATCTTATGACTTCTGACTAAATTGGAGGAACAGAGGATTGAAGAGATTTCAAGGGGTGATTGTAATCCTTGGTTTGTGTGTACTCATCTATTATGTAATGTGTGATTTATCAGTTCAAGACTCTTTTTTGTATTGCCCTCAACTCATGGATGTGTGAAGCAGCACCCAGAATTTACTGCAGGATTAATTCCCTTATTCATTGTAGCACATGGCTAGTAAACCACACAGAGATCTCAGAGGGTAATTGTGATTTGCAAATATATTCCCTACACTTAATTCCCTACACTTGAACAACTGAAAGGTACCAAAAATGGTAGTGATTTTATTCTAGCATTTATCTCTGCATTTGGGAGGACATGAGTCGGAACACAAACCTTTCAAAACTATTTCTGCAACACAAATTGGGCAGTGTTTTCTTTTCCTCTTGAAATTTGTAGCGGTTTATGAAGTGACTGCAAATGGTTTCTGTGCACTTTGTTTACTCTGGAGCAATTTGTGTTTCCTTATTATCTTTTTCCATTTGGTATTGACTGCTGGTATTGACTACTGCAAGGACTAAGCCTTTATTTGCCATTAATTATACAAAGTATGTTCTGTACGGCAGCATGCATTTTTGCCAAGAGTTTTTTTTATTTTGTGGCGTTGACCATGTTCTGCGAGTGCTTTTGTT
Source organism: Tetrao urogallus (assembly GCF_951394365.1). Taxonomy (NCBI): domain Eukaryota; kingdom Metazoa; phylum Chordata; class Aves; order Galliformes; family Phasianidae; genus Tetrao; species Tetrao urogallus. The sequence goes on along the minus strand of NC_136814.1, from coordinate 51,660,934 downwards.
TACCACTTCTTGTTCCCATCATATAGTGGTAGACTAGAACTTGGATGTTTTGGAAATCAGGCATTTTCTTCCACCAGCTTTCCTTTGATTTAAAATGTACCTTTCCTTTGTTCTCTTACTGTGGGGGGTGGAGGAAACAAAAACAAGCAGAAAAACACTCAGATTTGTTCTTCCTATTTGGAGAAATACAACAGTGTGGATGAAAATGCACTGATTACTCTTCTGGGGAGTTGAAGGTGCGTATACACAGATACTGCAGGATGTGAGCATATCTCTGCAGGCAGAGTCAGGAATAGCCATGTAGCCATGTAAGGGCAGCATTCTACCCTAGCTGGAAGGAGGTGTGCAGGACAATTGCAGGAGTTCCTAGGTTGCTTGTCCTCCCAGCTTTGTATGTAGAGTAAATAGGACCAATACAGTATAGCAGCTGTCGAGTAAGTGTGGGGTATGGATTAATGGTGCTTTTTGTATGTTGAAAAATTTTGGTTTACATTTTTGTTTTTTTTCTTTCAATTACAGTGCTGTCAATGCTCCCTACATTGAGGGATGCCTTAATGCATCAGTTAAATTCTGAGAGTCTTACATCTCTTCTTAAAAATAGGTAAGATTACTTCATTGTGTTGAAGATAACTTGTTTTGATATCTTTTTTTTTTTTCCTCAAATGATGTATTTATAATGTAGAGAGTGTGCAGGATTTCTGTTCTGCGTCCTGTTGAATAACTAGTCTTAAGGCATTTTGAAATCACTATATAAATATTTTGTCATGTTAGATGTAGTTTGATAGGTAGGTATAGCATTCTCCAAACTTTACAGGAGATAGTTATCACTTTCAGATGTTTCAGTGAGAGCCATGATTTTTGTTAAAATGCTCTATTTAAGGGAAGATTAGATACTATAAGTACTTTGTCTTAAATTGACTATCTTAACTATGTTTTTAGTTGGAAAAATGTTTATGTAATCTTACAGAGATCAGACATGATTGGTAGTAGAAGGTATCTGAAATGATGTTACAAATTGAAGTGAGTTATCAGAAGTTAAAGAGGCATGTCATGCTTTAAGACAAATGTCTCCATGTCAGAAAACACCTTTGTTTTCATTAGAACTGTAAGAACAAGTGGCATATTAAATAAAGTGTGTAGTAGCATGCTTTAAAAGCTGCTTGGCATTGAGGAAGGAGTAAAAGTGTTACTGTAGGCCGTTGACATAGGATTTCTGACTCCCCCAAGGCTACCTTTCCTGTTTAGCTCCTGCTAACTTATTTATATAGCTGTAACTTCAACTGTCCAGCATTTAATAAATTGGCAATCCCATCATTGACTTTTTTTCCAGTCAAATACTCTCCCAAGAACCTGACAGAATGTGATACTTAGAATGGGAATTATGCTTAAATAATGGCTTTGTAATATGTGATGTGAGAACCTGGGTACTGTAGTTGAGTGATAGTCAACCCAAATGAGAAGTAACTGGAAAAAGTTAGTTTGTATGGAATATTTAATGTACTTCCCATAGTTCTACTTAGTGAAAATTAACCTGAATGAATAAGGGATGTTGTGGATGACCAGATCTGTCTTCTGGACTATAGTCTCTTATTCCATGTCCAAAACAAGTAGTGGCCTTGTTTGTTCTCTATAGCATGCTTTCTTTGATCAGAATGTAGCCAGTGTCACCAATTTGTTGAAGTATTTGGAGCAGTTTATGGATACAGAAGCAGACTTCTGGATTCCAATAATCCCAGCAGAAATGGTGATGGGACTTCTGCATAACTTCTGTCATGCATTTCTGAGAACAAACAAACTTGTGTGTGTGTATGTTTAAAATATTGGTTACATGCAGCTGAGACCATGAATATCCTTGGATACTCTAATTTGGAATGTATTTTACAATAGAGTTTGTGCTTCCTTTTTTGACTTACGCAGAGGAAGTTCTAAATAGATGCTTGAACTTTTTGAAGGGTAGAGAAGGGGCTGGGAGGGACAGATCATGAAATGAGGCTGCAGAGCAGGCTTTAAAGAGAACCTTTCAAGAAGCTTTGCATTCAGGTGCTGTACGCAAAGGTATAGATTTGTTTTCTTTCCACTTTGATTTTGGAAGATTAATCACATGGCTCTGGACCCTTCCAGTGTCACTCTTGTTGCCTGTGCAAGAGTAGATCCAGAGACATTCATTTTTAGCATCTGTAAATAAACAGTCTTTTTCTTTCATCATCTATGAGAAGTCCTTTAACTTAAAATCCTTTCAGTTCCTTAAATTTAAAACCTTTTTACATTATTTTAGTAATTTGGGGAGGATAGGAACAGATTGGGAGTATAAGCAGTATAAGAGACTGACTTCTTCAGCCTTCCAGGTAAACTTTTAGAAAGTGAGAACCACACAAGGCTACCAGTGCTCTTGTTCTGTCCTACCTTTCTCAAATCAGTGAGATTGAATGAGGTGGGGAAAGTAGTTGCTGCTGTAGTCTTGCAGATGTTGCATATCTCCCATGTACTCATTACAAACTTTATTCCAAAACTGTGTTTATGTTTGTATTACTGTCTGCATCGCTACTGCTTTTCTAAGTAAAGAAATGCGAAATAAAAATTGAATAGTAGGTGAAGACTGAAAAATCTATTTCCATTAAGCCACTGTTAGGCTTAATGCATGCAGTCTTAAGCTGTTAACTGATTGTTGCCTTATGTTGTGAGAAAAGACTTTGTAAAAAAAAAAAAAAAAGTATTTTTTTTACTGTAAAATACAAATGCATTTGGCTCATGTTGGTGTGCTGTCCTGTCTTCTGTTGGCATAGAAAGTATATTCCTTATAAGTAAGGCTTTTCGTATTGAGGCTTGTCATGTGTTTCACCTACAGAAATATTACTGTCTCTTTTTGAAGTCTTTGGCTTTTGAATGAGTTAAAGCTGTTGATTTTGCTTGTAAAAAGTGAAGTGCTATGGATTCTTCTCTCCTTTTTTTTTTTCTTTTTTAAATATTCTTCTTTCTGGAGTTGTAGATTTTATAGTTTATAATTGTGTGCATTACTTAATGGCAGTGAGCTGAAAAATTATCTGTGATTGATAAAATGGGCAAACTAATGCTAAAGTACACGTGTTTCAGAAAGATAAAAGCATCGCTTAATGGTTAACTGAGCCTGTGAAAAGTCTATATATTTTATTAACTAGATTACTGTAAAATCTAAGAACAGGTTGGCCTGCACTGTGTGTGCTAAATATGTAAGTGTTACTTCTGATCCCAAGAAATTACCAAATGTTTCTCTAAGTTACTTCTGCAAATTGATTCCTCCACAATGAGATACTGTAGACGTTACTTACTGATACTGATCCACTTGAGAGAAGGGCTGAATAAAACTCTTGGGTGGTTAGCTTGCTCTTACGTCTGCTATTGCATTGCTAAAATCATGTCTCTTTACTAGTCCTAAATATGCCATAGGTCTTAGTTAGATGCATTTATGCATGCAGGCAGGGAAAACAGGCAAGTTGAATCTGAGCCAGCAGCGTGCCCTGGCAGGCCAAGGGGCGGCCATAGCCTGGTGCAGCAGGCCCAGTACTGCTGCTGAGTGATGGTGAGGGGTGTCCTGCACTGCTCTGCACAGTATGGCTTCACCTCCAGCACTTGGTGCAGGTTTGGGTGCCGCAGTATGAGGACATCAAGCTATTAGAGCATCCACGGGAGGGCTACAAAGATGGTAGAGGGTCTGGAGGGCCAGGTGTATGAGGAGCGGCTGAGCTCCCTTGGTTGGCTCAGCCCAGAGCAGAGGAACTGAGCGGAGCCCTCGTGGCAGCTGCAGTTCCTCACAGGGAGCGGAGGGGCAGTGCTGAGCCCTGCTCTCTGTGACAGCCACAGGACCCGAGGGAACGGCATGGAGCTGTCAGGGGAGGGACAGGCTGGGTGTCAGGAAAAGCTTCTTCACCGAAGGGTGGTGGGCATGCAAAAGGCTGCCCAGGGCAGTGGGCAAGGCCCCAAGTTTGGATGATCCTGTGTAGAGCCAGGGGTTGGACTCAATAATCCTTGTGGGTCCGTTATAGGTAAAAACCCTTGAGTTTACGGCATTTATGTGGGTAGACTACTTTTCCACATATGGTCACAATCGCTTTGTTTTTAGATAACCTAGTCAGTATTTTAAAACCAAGTCAAACAGTGGTAAATCTCCTAAGCAAGGAGGATAGAAATTCTGATCCTTTGCTTATTATGCACAGGTGGGTACAGAAAGCCCTACTGAACTGAGGTCTATGTTAAATATATGCACAGTCAAGGTCCTAGGAAGAACTACTTTGTGTACAATCCATGTTTTTTTTCTGACTGCTTAGTATAGGAACTCAAAATTGATGGTATAAATGTAATTGACATCAATAAATACTGTATTTAAACATTTAAATTTGGGTATCTTTTCTGTGACTTCATGCGTTGCTTATATACTGTTTTCTTGAATGAAGTAAATCACTGTAGAGGTAAATCTGATGTAAGTAATTATAATAGTTAAATGAATTTGCCTTGGAACACTGACGTTTTATTTAATGTCCAAGGAAAATATACAGTGCTTGATAGTTCAATTTATTTTTTTCAATTTATAATAATAATTATAATTAATTATATAATAATAATAATATATTAATTATAATACATTTTTTCAATTTATTTTTTCCCCACAGGCCAGCAAACAAGTTAGAAATATGGGAGGATTTAAAGATAATAAGTAAGTATAAATGAATGATTCCATCTACCTAATATTTAGTATAAATTTTACAATGATACCGTTCAAAGTGCACGCTTCAGACTAGAATAAGTTGTTTCAGCAGGTACAAAGATAGTGTGACGTGATATTGAGCAAGTTTCTCATACGCTCTCTCACCAAATTTCCTTATTAAGGACTTTTTCATATTACCCATGGAAGGCAGATGCTCAAAAACCAATGTGAAGGATTTTATTGGCCCTCGTATGTTATCCTGCTCAACAAAACTTTGTGAGGACTTTCTGTACAATCACAGAAAAATCAGTCTAGTTTTTCACAAAGTTCAATTCTGAACATAGCAGAAAACATCTCTCAGTAATGTACTCCAGCCCTTGCACAGCCAACAGTTTTCTCTTTTCAAGCCTGTTTGAGGTCACCATCACAGCAGAAGTTATGTGAACCCTTTGGTTCATCATTTTATATATTGGTTGGTGCAAGCAGTGGAAGGGAAGTCAGATAACTACATAGTGAAAAATCACTAGACTTTTAAATATTATTATTATTATTATTTAATACTTCTGATCTGTTACTTCCATTTATTATGCCTGCCATCACTGCTTCCCTGATTTTGGCTACTTCTGCTGTAGGTAACTTTTTTTTCTCCCATAACTGCTGTTAGACATTCTGTGTCTTAGTTGTGTGAGGGTTAACACACTTCGTGTGTTTCCTGGCCTAAGATAGAAAGAGAATCTGACAGCACTGCTACAGGGTACACCTTCTGGAGCAATTTCTATAATTATATGAGACTTTTGGGCACTGGAACAGGCTCCCCAGAGAAGTGGTCACAACAACAATCCTGAGTTTAAGAAGCATTTGGACAATAGTCTCAGATCTGCAGTTTGATTTATAGGTGATCCTCTCTGGGGCTGGGAGTATGACTCTGATCTCTGTGCATCCCTTCCTACTCAGAATATTCTCTGATGCTGTGATTAAAATGGGGCAGTGCTTCAGCAGATGCTCCTGCACATATTAGACTCATGGTAATTTGGGGCATGTTTTATAAAAGTATGTGTTGAGACAACCAATGAGAGAAATCACTGTGTGTTTAAAAATCGTCAGTACTTTTGGGTCTTGGGAACACCCTCCTTTATTGACTCGCCCTTATTTCCTTGACTTTGAAATTGCTGTGTTGTCTCTCCTCAAGGTTTCACAAGAAGCATTGTTGCTGTCTATAGTACCTGTATGCTGGTAGTTCTTTTGCGAGTCCAATTAAATATTATTGGCGGTTACATCTACCTAGATAATGCTGCAGTCTGCAAGAATGGCACAGTAAGTTTCTTGTTTTAAAGGTTGGAATTTCATATTCTTGGGAGTGAAAGAATAAGACAGTGAGAGATAGGCATAGCTCAGCAATGTTTGAATGAACAAGTGTCGTAAGATGGGGAGACATGAAGGGATTACTGATAGTAAGGTTTGTTGATATTTTATTGTAGTCTCTAAATTCAGATTATTTGGGGATAATATTGCTTAACAAAATACTAGCAATATTGAATAATACCTTTTGTCTGCGTTTGTATTGCTTTAAGACAGCCACTTCAATCTGAGCATCAGAGTTAGTCATTTCTTTGCTTTCTGTAGTCTTTTGTGTAACATTGTGCAAATTATCCAAGATGTGTATGCAAATACATCTGTAAATGCTCAGTTCTTCCTAGCTTGTACATTAATCTCCTCAGTTAAATTCTCTTAGCGTTAAAGGAAATGAAATAAAGACTGGTTAGTTGTTTGGGGTTTTTTTTGTTTTTTTTTTTTTTAACTCTAGAAGGCCACCTAACGAAGTATCTGTTGATGAGGTGGAAGCTTGGTTTTTGTTTATACAATGTATCTACTGCTCAATAATAGTAGATTCTAGAGTAACTAAATGTCTAGAATAAGATCTGCAAATTGCTGAACAGCTCACCTAATAATAATGAATGCAAACTTTTAGTAGTTGGTATATGCTCCTCTCAGATCACTCTTGCTGGGAGTCCAGGGGCAGCACGTCAAGGCAGGTCTGAAGGGTCTAGAAAGCTTTCATTAGGGAAGCCAGAGATAATGGAGGTCACGTTTGCATTTTGTAAAGTCTGAAAAGGCTTTTTTGGGCAAAGAGGCTCTGGAGTAGAAATGTTTCCTTTCTATTACTTTTCCAGTAGAGGAGTGGGTTGACAGAATCAGCTTTGAGGCACTTAGCTGGAACAAACAGACATTCTCTTCAACTCCCCAAAGCTTTGTTTTTTATCAAGGGATTTCTCTGGTTTCTGCTAGGGTTGAGCATAAATATCCTATTTCAGCAGGTTTAATTTTTAGGGTGGGGACCGTTATCTCCCAGTTCAACTATGACAACTTGTAAATGTAGGTGTCCTGCTGTTCCTCATAGCCTGCTTAAGTATAATGAAAATATTGGTAGGAACATGTGATTGGAAGGAACCACAGCAAGCTGTGAAATACTGAAGGGAAGATACAATTAATTTTGAGATCCTCTCTCAGTTTTTCTTTAAAGAAACTTTTGATTTTCATATTGTGCATTTTCCAGTACTCTGATACAGAGGAAACTTCTCAGCAGATAACTACTAAGTTACTAGTTATTTTCCAGACCTGCACTGAGAGTGGGGGACTCTGCCTGCTGTAGGGTATTATAAAGATGAAGGAAAATGTTTGCTACCTGTTCGAAATGATTTTTGTGTTGTTTTCTATTTTGTTTCACAGAACTTTTTCTTTTCCCCCCACAGACACCATTAGCTCCCCCTGAGGTTCAACAGCAATATTTATCAAGTATCCAGCACCTGTTAGGAGATGGTATGATATTTTTTATAAACCACTTACTCCTTTGTGTAAAAAAAGATGCTCCTTTTCTTTAGACTTGAGCAAATAATTAGAATAACTTTGACACTTTTTTTTGTTCTAGGACTGACTGAGTTAATAACTGTTGTTAAACAAGCTGTGCATAAAGTTTTTGGAAGGTAAGAGGTCCATATTTCCTTGTAGTTAGCTTTTTGTCTTTATCGTGGTGACTGCTCCCACAGCAATGAGTTTTATTAGAATTTAAAAAGTGAAAAAAAAGGCAGACTGACTTTTTCCAAGACCAAGCTTTTGGCAGGTTGGGAACGCAATAGTGCAGACCAGTATCGATTGGGATCCTACAGTGAGCATATTATCAGTAAATAAACACTACATCATTACAATGTTGACTGCAAAATTAATAGTCTTTCCATCTTTTCAGTATTTCCCTTAAGCATGCCCTCTCTCTTCTGGAGCTGGAACAGAAACTAAAAGAAATCAGGAAAGAAGTGGAACATAAAGATTCAGATCAGGTCGCACCTTATTCTCCCTTATGTCATTATCTGATGCCAGATGAAGAAAACCCCCTCGCTACCCAGGTACTTGTTTTATTTGTTTCATCTAACTTCTTTATTTTGGAGAGGGAGGAGTGCATAACTACTCTAATTACATTGTGGTAACTGAATCTTTGATAAAAGGCAGTACCTCTTTCTTTATAAATGTCAAGTATCCTTATCTCTTTGGTCTAGGATGAGGAAAGTTGTACCTTCTTCACACTTGATTGAAAATGTCAACTTTGAACTTGGAAACACAGCCATGTTAGTGCTTTTAGCCCATGATTTATGCCATAGCATAGTGCTGCTTAACATAGTCCGAAGCTGAAATGTATTACCTTTTACTTGTGCACCAGCAAAGAGCCTGAACAATTGGCATCATCTCTGAAAGAGATGCTGTGCTGGAAAAAGTGATGGTGTGCCCAAGTCTTTTTGTTGATTTGAGAAGGAAAATGAACAGGAATCAGGAGCCAGGCGTATCTTATCTAAGTGGCAACATTAATGTAATTTCCCAAATTTTCCAACAGTATTTGACTCCAGCCATATCACAGGTTGGTGAAAACTGGTTCTCAACTTGATATTATACTGGTATGAAGAAGAAACTGAGGTTTCATTGTGTGACCCCATGCAATTATCTCTTAAAGTTAATATGCTAACATGCAGCATTTATTTCAGCTGCTTGATTAGCATGGTATTTTCTGCCAGTATTTTTAATATATATATATATTTTTAAGTAAAATAAGAAATCACACACAAAATCAGTGACCAGTTGCAAGCAACGCACATAGATTTATAAAGGATCTGTGATAAATTGTTTGTATTAAATAGATGTCTTAACAGTCATCTTTACTTAATGCCATGACATAAAATTATTTCCACCCTTACTTTTATGATTCGTATGGATTTCTCACTAATTGGCATCTGTCTTGTTTTTTTCTAGGCTTGTGGACTCACAGAAAGAGACACTGCAACAATTAAATTACTTAATGAAACTAGAGATATGCTGGAAAGGTATACAGAAAATATTCAAATCGAACTCCTTACAGCTACAGTTTATGTGAGACAATTAGTTTTATAAAGAAAGTGGTGAACTTTCATTTGCTAGATGTGACCTTTCAGCCACTGTGCTGCCTTAAATTTTTATATTCCATAATTAAAGGCTGGGATTTTCAAAATTTGAGTGCTTTGAAACTTGTAAGAAATAATCTTGCCTTAATAATACAAGGATGCTTTATCACAGCTAACTGGTACCTCTTCCTCACATTTTCTGTTATGTAGGGAAAGAGAAGTACATCCCTTCTGACACAAATTGAGAGTAATTATTTTGCATTTACTTGCTTTGATAAAATGAACACTAGTTTTGGCTTATCAGAATTTGTTTTTAATGCATGGTTTTATGAGTGGTTATATGCATCCTTCTCCAAGAGCTACTGCAGTGAGGCTTCTAAAATGAGCACTGAATAGGAATGAAGAGAGTCAAATGCCAAACTGTTTTTAGAATGTAACTGCTAGAGATCTGGGGCATTTTAAGGATGAGTCCCTCAGTGCTACTGCCTAGTAAGAAATAGGTAAGGAAGGAATGCTTTCCATTTTATCTTTTAGTATCTCTAGGGTAGTGTTGAGGTTGTTGACTGTTTTGCTGTGGAGATACTTGGAGAGATTTGGGAACCTCACATACTCTTGAGATTTGCAGGGGTTTTGGTTTTGGAAAAATGAATCCTAAGAATCAAAACAGCACTTATTTACTTCTTCAGTCCAGACTTCAGTACGGTTTTGAGCACGTGTTTAAACAGAGGATTCAGTCAACTGCTGGACAATATGGCGGAGTTCTTCAGACCTACTGAACAGGACTTCTCTCAGAATGGCTCTGTAAATAGGTAAATGTTTTCTTTCGTTGTGGTTCTTACTATGACGTACTATCATGTGAATTCTAAAACAGGCAGGGATTTTCTTGCCTACTTGAAGTTCTCATGCTAGAAATAACTTTGTTTCTTGCTTTTCAAGAATAAATATGGTCTCTTCGCTTTGGTCAGAGAGCAAGGAGTATTGCTTGTTTCTCCCGAGCCAAGAACGCGCTGGAATTTTCCTGAAGTGTCTTTCTTACCATCACTTGCACATCTAAAAGCAGAAATCAGAAGACCGATACTTTCCAATTTTTGCCAGTGCTGTACAAACAGACTGCTTTTGAGTTTGGGAGATGTCCTTTCACCATTCCCCTAGGAGGCTGGGAGAAAGATAGCTCTATATGTCCAAGTCTCTGACTGTTAATTACAATAGTTCTCAGGGAAGGTAGACATAACTGTGGTTCTCCAAGTAAGTGTAACCTACAGAGCTTTAGGTTCTTGTCTGGTATGTTGGAAAAAATGCAAACATTCAGGATCTTCTCCTTTCTAAAAGACTGTTAGAAAGACAGGTTTTATTCTGAGGTTATCTTGGTTTTAGAACATGTCAGTGTGTTAGAAATCTGAAAGCTACGTTCAAATCCTAGAAATATAATTCCTAAAATACTAAAATGAATACTTTGAATAATAACTTCGTATGTTTGTTTTAATAACTCATGGCTCTTAAATAGTAATGTTTGTATTGAAATGTAGCTATTTACATTGCTTAAAATATCCTAAAGGCTTTAGCTTGGCTGTCTCTCCTCAGCTTGGTTAAGTAAGGGTCTGAGATTATAGAAGGACACGTCTAGCAACTACCTTAATATATACACAGGCAAATACTGTAGCTAAAACATTCATTTTGCATGAGAAACAGTTGTGAAACTGCAATAGGATGACCAATTGATAAAATTTTCTTTGGTAGTTCTATATTAAATGAAAATAGGGACAAACCTTCATCTTGTACGTTCCAGTTTGTGGTCTATCCAAAACTAACTACTTCCAACTCTTATTTTTGAAGTAGAAATTATATAGATTAGTAATAATCACAGTTGTCTTACAAATATCCAAGCAAATCTACGTCAATAATTTTTGTTCTCTTCTAGTCTCTCCAGCATCAGTCTTCCTTTAGCCAAGATAATTCCAATAATAAATGGACAGATCCATTCAGTATGCAGTGAAACACCCAGTCACTTTGTTCAGGTAAGAATCTAGCTTCATTTAAAATATCTCTAGTGAAGTTTTGAGATGTTATTTCTTTTTAGTAAAGTACCTTATTTTGTTTAATTTCAATGGCTTAAACAAGTAGGAATAAGTAACATAAATTTTTTTAATTTAGAAAATTAATTTTTGTAGAGCCGTACTTTCCAAAAAAAAGCTTTTTCTCCTATAATCTCTTCCCTTAATGAAACAATGCAGAAGCAGAAAAAAAAAACAACCAAGTCTCAGCTTGGTTGTATTTGGAGTTCTGTTCAGGAATTTCATGCAATTGAAAGGTCTGAGCTAGATCTCAGGAGGAGTGCCAGGTGCTTTTCTCATGATCGGCACAATTACGTACTGCAGTAAAACCAGAAGCGTGGTGGGTATAGTTTTGATTAAGCAAATGTATTCCTTAAATTTCTTCTAGGACTTACTGATGATGGAACAAATGAAAGATTTTGCTGCTAATGTTTATGAAGCTTTTAGTACCCCTCAGCAACTAGAGAAATGAACTGCACATTACTAGGAATAGATCATGTATTTATAACACATCTTTGTGACTACTGCTGAGATTGGGGTTCATTTTATAATGGCGTAGGAGTGGCTGAGCAGCAGGAAGAACATACTGAAAAAACGGGGAGTGAGCCCATAGTCGTTCTCTCTAATACAATTCTATTTCAAATGCCAATCAAAATATTCTTGTTGAAAGAATCACTGTATGTAAAGAATTTTCTATTAAAAAGTTGTTAAACTCTTGCATAATTTGATTATTTTTATTGCATTTGAAAGGCATCTTGTGGCAGTACTTCTAGAAGTTACTAAAACAAACAAACTTGGTGGCCTGGGGGGGTGTATGGTTTGGGAAAAACATTAATTGAAGAATAACAGAACCGAGTAAGGGTTCACATTTTTCTTTTGTTGTAAAAGACTTCTCCCCTTGACTTTACAAACATTGCTCCTCATTCTTCAGAAAGCCTTTGCCAACTGCTGCCCATGCCTCTTGAACAAGTTGGGGGTGCTCTCTTTGTTACTTACAGAATGTAGATTTTTAGACGTTCTTGTTTATGCTGTTCAAACAGCTACATTGTACACATTAACTTGTAAATATTTTATCTTAATTTGTATTAATTTTGAGGCTAATTGTCTGTATTGTAATAAAATATTTTAATGTAAACTTTGTGCGTGTGTAATAACATTACTTAGCAGAAAAAGCAATACCTCATTTGGCCTGTCACTTAAAAGCCTCATGGAGTTGAAAAAAGACAGTGAATTTAACTTACTCAGTAATAGTTTTGCATTTATTAAGATTACTCAAGCCTTTGGTTTCTACACTGAAAATATTCCTGGTTTTTGTTGTCTTTCATCTCCTGCTCCATGCAAATTTCACATGCAGGCCTACCATTCTTAGTCCTGATATGTGATGAGTTTGGGAATTTTTCAACTGGACACAATCCAACTCATGCTTAAAATGTTGTCTTCTTGCCAAAGCTGAGGAGCCCTAGCAACAAATCCTTAAAAAAAAAAAAAAAATTGCTAAAATATAGTTTTTGTTGTTGTTAATAGTCCATAGTTCACAGAAGGCACTCTGGTAACTGTAAAAATAATGGATGTAAACAAGAGCCAGCCTTAACTTTATGACATGATACAAAACATAGAAAAAAAAAAAAAAGTAAATTCTCAGAACTCGTGGACAGAATTACTCAAAATAGTTCTGTTAGTGATTCTCATTATCTTATCATTAGAGATTAAAATGTACATATGCATTGTCTCCATGCATTCATGATTAATTGCTAGTCATTACGAGTGTTCTTGCAGCGGCAGTATCCATCTCAGCTGAAGCTGCCAGATGTAGCACACAACTGGAAAGTTCATTCTTTTAAGGCTTATATATATGCATTATTTTTTTTTCTTTTACAATATTTCCATAAAACTCTCAGTTTTCTTGCACTGAAAGTATACAACTTTTATGCACAGTTGTCTGACCTGTTGACCATGAGCTTGTTCTTTCTCAGGGCTTTAAAAAAAAAATAAATAAAATCTACTGCCCCTTTTCACATAACTGCCAAGAAACAGACTAAAAAAAGCGAAGAGGTCAAGATAAAGGCTCAGTTTTTCACACAAACTCAGAGAAACTAGCTGTACAATAGATAGGTAAGTAATTAGATTTCGTATGAGGTTCATTTCATTCCATCTTGTATAACAGTCTTTCAAAATAAAAAAAAAAAGTAGATGTTTCTCAGTCAAGTAATAGTTCAAAGCCAATGATGAGAAACTGGGCAGGAAGAAAAAACACCAACAATGTAACTTCTGTACTACCCAAGGCTCCAGTGTATGGCTCAGTTTACATCAGTCAGTTGCAAGGTCCAGCCCCACTGACATGGCAATTGCTTCAAAGTTAATTGAGGTAGAGCTACTACAATTCCCTTTTCTCCCATTGCAACCCATTTCAGTGGTTCCTTGTAGCCAACCAACTTCACCTGAAATTGAAACAGTAAAATTAGAGCAATGTGTTTTTGAATGCATATAATTGCATATTCAATTAAGGAAAAGTTCTTCCCATTCTACTACCCATTTATTCTTAAATGCCACTTATCAACCGAGTGAATAATAAGAATAAAGGTAATAGGAGAAGTACTTGCTAAGCAGACATGTCAGTAATAAAGCTAGTGAGATTGTATCTAAATCTGAGACCTTCTTAAGTCTATAAAAGGTCTGTAAACATGTCAGAAATCTCTGGGATAGGATCTGGGTCTAAGTAGGAATCAGGTACCACAGCAGTGATGTTAGTATCACCTGTTTACGAAATGCCTCTTTCCTTGTGGTAGAGCTTGTAGTTTTGAATAAGCATCAGCTTTTACAGACAGGTAACTCAGAACAAAGCTGATCTAAAGAGCCCCTCCCTAGTAAGAGCACATAAATCTTTTGTGGACACTTGTTTGCCAGCTTGTATGAAACGTTGAGAACAATGGGACAGTGTAAGGGAATGACTGAAAAAAAAAATAAATAATCAGTCTCTACCCCTAAGGAATGTTATTCTCCTGCTCACAGATAGTCCAGATGCTTCTTTCAAATTCAAGGTGCATTTACATTTGCATTTTACATAATATTTAGATGGTACTTTTAAAGTTTTTTTTGCCATATCACAGACCTGTTTCATTATCAGTTAGATTCTTTTCAGTTGAAACTAAACCAGGGCCTTGTATGTTTTTACTCAAGTTCTTTGCAGAGTGAGTGGTGAGGTGCTGGAACAGGCTGCCCAGAGAGGTTGTGGATGCCCCGTCCCTGGAGGTGTTCAAGGCCAGGTTGGATGGGGCCCTGGGCAGCCTGGTCCAGTATTAAATGGGGAGGTTGGTGGCCTGCATGTGGCAGGGGTTGGAGACTCATGATCCTTGAGGTTCCTTCCACCCCTGGCCATTCTGTGATTCTGTGATCAGGGGACTGAGTCCAGGAACACCAATGCATTTCAACAGCTAGTGAGCATGTGGTGATGAGACCAGAACAGAGCTGACTCAAAGCAAGCCCCTTAAGTGCACATAATGTGGATATTAAGATCTGAGCACCAAGTGTTCTGCTGTGTAATTCTGCCTCTGTTGGGTCTGGGTACTTGCTAATGGAGCTGTGGTATCGATGTCCTTAATTTATGACCACTGTATATCTAGGGTCATATAGAGTTACATATAGAGTCACTGTTGTGTCTCTGGACATCTAAAACCTTTGTGTGCATCACAATATCATAAAGATGGATATTGATCATAAAGGCCATCCTGGGGTAGAATCTACAGTGGAAAGAGGTGAGGTGGCATAGTTGTTTTCCTGCTATTTGGCCTCTTTTTAGGATCCTCAGTTTGAAAGCTAAAATGTATCCCACCAACAATTCAGCATTAACCTTGATAAGAAACATACCAGTAGGAGGTCTATGACAAGTAAGGTCCCAGAATGAAAACTAATATTCTGCTGGGTCTCTTCCACACTACTCTATCCTAACAGTTACACATTCCCAAAGATGCCAGAAAATAAAATAAACATAGATGGAACACAACAAATACTAGATATGTTTTCCATGTACCTTCAGACTATGTTCATTTCTTGTGTTACGTGTTATAAACCTCACTGTTCTACAGGGGGAAGCAAGAAGTGTCTTCTTACCTGTGTTTCTGCAAGCCTTGCCTGTGGCTCACCAAGTTCCAGAATCCCAGAGTTTGGCCAGTTAAGGAAGATGGCATTTACTTTGCCTTCCTTTGGTCTGAACGTGTACCTGGATGGAAATGGGAAGCAGAAACATGTCAGTCTTTCCCTGTAAATTTTCTGGGAAGTATACATCACACTTTCTGGAAAGACTGGAAAAGAGCTAATATGAAAAGTTAGCACTGATTACATTTTCAGATGCATAGCCTTCATTTCATAAAATCAATCCCCTTTCTCAAAGTACTATTCCTTGAAAATACATTCTGACCAATTAGAGGTAACACAGATTAACAATAAACTGAATGTAGAGGTAAACATCTGCAGTAACTTAAGCAAGCAGATGACAACTGCTGCCTTGTCATGTAAGAATGAGGATTTTGGTGGGTAGGGGAAACCATTAACAGATAATTGTGGGTTACATTCAGAGAAAATCCACATTTATAAGGAAACATAGAGGCATTACACTGAAAGACTTACTAGGATCATGTGGAACTGTACATCTTCCACCTTGCATAGTTAATTTTTTAAAAACCAAATTATAGCAGAATTATCTTGGTGAAGAATTTTTTCTTGATAGCCAACTTATCTATCGACATTATGTCACTGGAAATCTTGAGCATTCATCTGAAGTATTTCTCCCACCTTACTTCATTGTAATTACATTTTTTTGTCCTCAAAAGCAATTTTATTCAACAGTCAGCAGTTTCAAGGCTACAACCAGATGGCCAAATCTTAACTGGAGCAGGAGTTAAACAAAGCCCAGTGAGGCAGAGAAGTGGCTGAGACCAAAAGCCTGATGGATTGTTATGGAGTTACAGCAGCAGTGAGGCACAAAAGCAGAGCAGAGTTCATAGGCTGGCTGAATTTACTGACCAAGCAACTGCTAACATCTTCCTTTTTAAAGGTAAAAACGCACAGAAATACAAAATACATTAGATCCCTAGTTTCTTTCTCTCCCCTTTATCTCTAAAGAGCAACACCAAGATTCCTATTGTATAGATTTGTACTATATAGACTTTGTAGCAGTTTTAGTGGGAGCTATTGGTAATAGGTGAACGGTTGGACTGGATGATCTTTCAGGTCTTTTCCAACCTTGGTGATTCTATGATTCTGTATTTCTGGATTTTGTTTATTGTTTCTGTTGCCAATTCCACTTAGAACCACTAAAGAAACTCCTGCAACCTTCCTTCAGCTCTAGCATCATCCTGGAGCTACATTCTCTGACACGCACTGTCTGCATTCTTAGACACGCTTCCACACGCAATTTCTTAAATTAACAAAAGGGTTCATTTCTTCAGAACAAGCTGATGATTTCTGCAGTATGAAGCCTCAAGAATTTTAAAATGGAAATTTTAAACGTTAAAACTTCTACAGCTTTACGCCTTACCACACTTGTGGTGTGACCGTGTCGTTCTGTGCTCTCCACGGTTTCGTTCCATAGATGGCTTCTCCATTGACTTTCAGCCAAGCACCCATTTGCCGCAGGCGTTCCTCAAAGATAGCAGCGACGCGGCCATCGTGAGTGGGCCCGATATTCATCAGGAGGTTTCCTCCACAAGACACTGTTTCTACAAGTTGCTGAAATGTTTTTAAACACATAGACAGAACAGCGGTCACAATTAATGGAATTATATATTTGAAGTTCTTACTACAACGTGGTATGTTGCTTCTGAATGATGGACTGGACTAGTTAGTGCAAGTTCAGACTCTGGAAGTCCAACATCCCAACAACCAATGCAAAATTTAAGCTCCCATAAAACAAAAGCTCCACTGTCAGTTTGTGTGGCAGAAAATATCCAAAAATACATTTTCACACCAATACATCTGACTGACTCTATTAGAATCAGATCCTACTTTTTTTTTTTTTAAATTTCAACTTCTGCTGGAATTTCGCAAGAGATTTCCCAGTAGAACACTTACAGGATTATTTTTCTGCATGAAAAGGGCTAGCAGATGCCACTTCATTTTTACTGAAGCTGGGAAAAGCAATGTTTTCTCTATTTTATGGCCACATATCTAAAACACCATGAAGCTTTAGATATTTAGTACAGTTTTCATAAAATATGCAGAAGAAAATGAAGCAGTTTTAATAATTTATGTAGCAAAGAATAAATCTCATCTCTAAGGGTACCATTAGTATCTCCCATGTATTCCTCCGTTTTTAAGTGAAGCCAGTGATAGAATGGGCATTCATTCGTATGATTTATTCATCACAGTCATAGACCTTAGTGCCCACAAAATTCACACTGTGTGTTTCTGTAACATGCAGTGTACAGACTGACAATCAAAGGAAATGTTCCTACTACAGAAAGAGCGGGATGGAAGAGGTTGGAATTCAAAAGAGAATGGAAGATTGAATCAGCAGAAAAAAAGAAATCCTATATTTAATCTAGATTTTCAAAGGATTCATTCATCATGGAACACAGCCTTTACTAGACCTATTAATCCACAGAGGATCTTAAAGAAAAAGAGGTAATACGTATTAATGACATTGTCTTTTAGCTCAGCCCCTGAGATTACATGCTCTGGCATCAAGAGTCTACATTAATGCCATATTGTGAACTTGACAATTGGCAAACAAGCTGATGATTGTTCTAGAGAGTCCATGAAGCATCTGTGTTCCCATCCACACTGCCCTCCAGAGATCACAGGCTGAGACTCTGGAGTCTGAGGAACAAACAGCTGGAGATAAACTACTGAATGAATTAAAACCAGCTCCTCTGAAGAGAGATTGCTTCAATTTGAAATTGTCTTTTGCAAAGGACAATACAAAGGACATGGATTAAGCAACAACAATCTTCCTCTTCAGTAGCTGAATTTTGTAATTAAACACATTTTATCTCAAAGACAAAACTTCTTATCATTCAGTGTCCTAAGCTTCCAATCTTTTTTTTTTAATATTTTAGACTAGCAAATGGAATCAATGTTTTAACACTGGCTATCTGTATTTGCTCATGTTTATCTGTATGCCTGTAGCACAAGTGTCTTTTTTTCTTTCCCTTTTTTAAGTATGAAATGGAGCAAAAGGGAAGTTTCTCGTTGCTAACTGAAACAGTATTAACTTACAAAGTTAAGAAGAAGGGGGAAAAAAGACAGCCTTGAAGCAAGAGCCCCTGTGAAACTACAGCTGTTTGCTTCTTCTCAACTCAAAAGTGCAGTTACCAGAAAAACAATCATACAGATGAGTCTTTGGTTACTCACAGAGGAAATTCACTGCTAAGAAACTGTATGAATTTTTACTAGATGACATTTCTCACAGTATTTTCTATAAAATTAATATATTAACCAGGAGTTGCAGACATTCCCTTTGTCCCGCTGTACCTTCACCAAGTCCTCAATTGTCAAGTAATCTTCAAGATTTGCGTTCCTCCTGTACCCCCATGAGCTCTTGTCAATAGTCATGCAGTTCTCCCACTTGTGAGGCAGAAGGTGTCCTGGGTTGTACCGGTCACTGCATGTGTAGAAGCCACCGTGCTTACAGATGCTGCCCACTCCCCAGCGGTCGTTGGTCACCACTGTGTCCCGAACTGGACTGGAAACAAAGAAATTGTATGTTTAGGATTTTAATTCTAGCCATTACACTCAGAGCCAATGTAATCCCCCTCACCTCCTGTACAGCCCTCCCAGAAATTAACATTTAGGATGACTTCTGTACTACTGCAATTAGATTAAGTGCTATTTCAGGAACCCAGTTCTTAGGGAAATATGCTGCAGCCTTTCACAGGAGTCTTGCCAGAAGGCAGTGTGCACTTCACATCTGCTGCCAAACGTTCAGTCTGTGATGACAACAACGCACCTCTGCACTCAAATTATCTTGTTTGCCCATGCAATAGACAACGCTAAAGAAAAATGATTAAGTAGAATAATCATTGCCTTCTTAACTGATGAATGTGCAAGCATGGTTAAATAAATATGAAAGAGTCTAAAACAAGCTTCAGTAGTTTTAGGTAAGATCTGGATTACTGGCACGCTATACATCAGGTAAATTAAGATTTAGCTAAGTGGAGGTAAAAAGTTCCACAAATGATACAGAAGGAGACAAACTAGAAAACAGAATTTCAGATTAGAAGCTAAAATAGCATCATGATACACCTGTCATTATACAGCCAAGCTAGAAAACCAGTGCTGTTCCAGTAAGTATCTGGTGCATTTCCATCCCCATCAGACCAAACTATTTCTGGTTGGTACTTGGTCACAATTTCATAGAGTTCTGGTAATGATTTACTGGTTGGAAACTTTCGTGTCTTGAAGACATTGGTGGCATCCTCGAGGAAGAGAGGATTAAACCATTCAAACAGGGAGTGATATAAACCAAAACGCAAGTCAGTTCTGTTTCTAACAGATGTTTCTAGTTCAGCCACAAGATCTCGCTTTGGTCCCACATCGACAGCGTTCCAGTTCCAAGAATATTTGGACCCCCACAAAGTAAAGCCTGAAAAGAGAAAAATTAAAAGTTAAGAAAGGAAAGCAGCAGAACATCGTGGTTCTACTATGCAAGTGTATTGCAAAAGAAAAAAAAATATATCAAAATAATCATTAAATGTGTAATCATTTATACATATACATAAATATCTGTAGAAATAAACATTCAGATAGAAAAATATAAGCATTCAGTGTTCTTGTTCTGATAATCATTTGATCCTCCTCCAATTGTTCACTCCATTCAAATGCCCATATGAGATTAACCAAGGATACAGAAACTTTTTGACACATTAGATTTTTACCGAATATAGTAAATATGAATTCCGAATATACATTCAACAGTTGGAAGATGAAACATTAGCTTGTGCATTCTGCAACAGAGACATCATTTGCATTCAGACTACTCTCCTCCCTTTTGTTCACATCTCATGCAAATGTTCACTGTTCATTTGTCTTATCATTCATTAACAGCTCAATCAGCAACTCAGTACACGTGCATTAGCAGAGTGCAAAAACTCCTGAAGCATCAGCATTAAACATCCTCACCTCTCAGACATCCAGCAACTCAGCTCAAGCACTGAAGGCACTACCACGCTGCAGATTTAAACCATGGCCAGAGGGGCCCCACTCTCACCTTCAAATTGCTTCACACTCATTGCCTAATAAATTGTGAACTGGATACATGTAATTGTATCAACTAGACAAAGATTTTGGGTTGTTTTTTTGTTTGTTTGTTTGTTTTGTTTTTAAGTCAGTGGAAATTACGCTACAGAATCAGAGTTTTGAGTGTGTCAGAGATGGGATTAAATTTCACAAATAGTTACTCGTTAAAGTTGCAAGTTTCAAGCCAACATCTCCCTGAACACCAACAGTGCTGACTGGCATTGTCATATTGCTTCCTGATATTCTATACTTTGCTACTAGGTTTCCTCCCAGCCGTGCCCTTTTCTTTGCTCTTGGAACATATTGCTAAATTCCCTGGAGAAATCTCCAGGCAACTGCCAGTTCAGAGCAGCTCTCCATAGATAAAACAGCGCAGCATTCACTTTGTGGTTCCTTGAGCAATATATTACACAACAATCAGAAATAAACCCAGCTGCTGCTGGAAGTTCAGTTGCCCTCACCACTGCAGGCTGTCTTACATAGAAGAAAAAAACCATGGCACAATCTATTCTTCCTTCTATGCGAGTTTCACGAGCATAGCTTTTGTGCAAGAGTCAGGAAAATGCCAGCACATTTTAACTTTTTGACTGGGTTGGGGCAAGTAATTGTGTCATCTCTGCCTTTCTCTTAGCAGGCAGGAAAGTCATTCCTTCAGTTAAAAAACACAACAGCTTCTAACATCCAGAACCCTTCTGCTTACCTTCATGATGTTTTGAAGTTAAGACAACATATTTTGCACCTGAAGCCTTCAGAATATCTGCCCACTGGTTAGGATCAAAGAACTCTGCTGTAAACAGTGGCCCAAAATCTTCATAACTGAACCCAGGTGGGTAATTTGCCTTCATAAATTTCACATAGGGCTCCCTCTTTTCCTTCTGCCAGTACCACCTACAAAATACAGATCAAAACCATGTCTGCTGGTGTGTTTTTAGATAAATAAAAGATTACTGAAATCATTAGTTCCTGTCTGCATTCACACTGAGAGGCACAAGAACTGGATGCACGTGATACAGGCAGCCACATAAAACTGCTTCAGAACATAACAGCATTAATAATGAAAGGCTTCCTTTTCTCTGTCCTTTCCCTATGCTCCGCTTCTTCCACTGGCTCCACTTTGGAAAGGTCCCAGGATTTCATTTGTGAAGTCAATGCTATTGCTCCAATCACTCCAGCCCACACTGAGGCCACAGAGCTGCTCTGGCCTCACCCTCACCATGAGCAGAGAACAAAAATGGCCAGTACAGCACTATGTGTCTTCCGCCTGCCCCACCTCTCCCCTCCCTAGAAATGAAAGAGGAACTCCAGATACAGCATGCAACATCAAGCCTTATTGCTAGAGGCCTTCTATAACTGCTGGGGAGAAAGGATCTGAAAGCTTTCACCATCACATAAACAAAGCCAGGTAGTAAAATCCTGTTGGCAAATTTAGGCATAAATGAACAGAGTTTGAAAGTAGAAGCAATGAACAGCAGAATTGGAATATCTGAAATGCGTTTCTCTCTCCCATCTTGAGCCAGTCTCTAAGCTGAGCTCTGTACCACCACAGAAGCTGCATGGATCTTACTGTGACTTTCCCAAAGAGACTTCAGCATAGGCTGATACAGTCTCTGGGAGCCGGTGGCAAAACATATAAAAAATAAAAGAAAGAGGCCAAGATTATCTTCCTTCTTGAAAGAGCCTGAAAACAAAACCGAACAAACTGGTTTTTAAGGATGTAGCTGCACAAATAAAGGAGTAACGTCCTTCCTTTGTCACACAGCTTGCTAACAACATGAGCCTTTCTGCTCTGACGGGACTGAGTTTCAGAGCTCTACTGCCCAAGGCTGTACAGCCCTACAGGGAAGGAGGCACCTAGGCGGCACCAGGGTCTGTGGCCTTGCCCTGAGGCCATGGGCAGGGACCTGGGCCACCTGAGCGTGCTCTGCACCAGGAGGTCCTGCAGGGCTCCTCACCGGGATGAGCCTAAGGGAGGGAGGCAGAGATGGAGACAGTCATCCACTGCATCAGATTGCTTTCAGACCTTTTTAGAAAAATAAGAAGAAAAAACAGGATGTTTGAGCGTGAACGCGTGTATGAACCTTCCTGTGAGAGAGGCCTGAACAGAACCTAGCCTTTTTCTCTCTAGCAGAAAGTCATTACTCAGCAAATGGAGTATGCAGCAAGAACTGCAGATACCCTTATATGCAACTCTGAGAAGAATAGGCCAAATATTGCCTTCACTAAACAGTGGTTTGCTGATATTGACGTCAGCTTGCTTTATGAAGATTACTTTTAAGCTTCACCATGGTGAAGAGCTGCTGTTTACCTCCACACCCCACAGCGTGACTTAGAAGGAAACTGCACACCAGACGGCTACACCCAGCGGACCAAAGGCTCGAACTAAATGGATTTGAAGGCGCTGAGCCTGAAGTTAAGCGGAATGCACTTCTTCCCGAAAGTGATAACAAGAGAAGAAAACCACCACGAGCAGCACGAAGGCAAACAAAGCAGCGCCAGGCAAGGAAAGCGCTGGGCTGCTCGTAGCCCTCTGCCACAGCTGTCCTCATTGCGCTGCAGCGCCCGTCCCTTCACCGCGGCACCTCGGCCGCCTCCTGCCGCTCCTCCACCTCTCTCGCAAAGCTCGCAGAAAACCGCACCGGCCTCCAGCCCCGCTCGCCCCGCTAAGCGAGCCGCCCCTTCCCTCCGCGCCCGGCGGGCAGCAGGCGAGGCGGCAGCTCACCAGAACCACTCGCTGCCGAAGCTGGGCACCGCGAACACGCCCCAGTGGATGAAGACGCCGAACTTGGCCTCGTCAAACCAGGTGGGCAGCGGACGGGCGTCTAGCGAGGCCCAGGTGGGCTCGTAGCGGTGCCGCCCGCCCAGTAGCCCCGGTAGCGCCAGCAGCAGCAACGCCGGCTGCAGCAGGCCCGACATGGCGGTAGGCGGGGGCCGCAGCGAGGCGGGGCCGGGGGTGGGAGCTGTTGTCCGAAGGCCGGGCCGTACGAGGGGCCGAGGCCGCCCCGCCTCGCTCGTCCCGGTGCCCTGAGGCTCCTGCCCCGGGGAAGGAGCAGCCCGGCAGGTTTTGGGGAGAGACTTTTTACATTTTTAGTTACGTGCCCTGATGGGTGTAAGTTACAGCCTGATAAAAAACATTCTGACTTCCATGATATCATTTTTTTTTTTTTTTCTGGTAGACTGCCCACGTTGCTCTAATTTACAAATAAACTTTGATGTCGAGAATAGGAGCCCTTCGTTATTTCTTTTTTTTGCCTTTCCCTGCTTCTGCCTTTTGCCCAGCGCTGACCTGCTTTCTCTGCATCTACACTGACCTTCATTTCTTCCCATGTCCCTTCACATCTCAGCAGGAGCTCCTCAGCACCTTTGACCTCTTGCTGCTGTATCTGCTCTGGTTTATCTTTGGATTTCCTCATGTTCTGCAACTTTTCTTTTTGACGGCTGCTGCCACCAAGGGACTGCAGAACCGAGCAGCCCCTTAACAGGGGAGTTTTGAAGTAGGTTCTCATTCTTTACAGCATACCCAAGCTAGAGCTGCTCTGTGACTTTCAGTGCTTTGAAGGAAAAACAACACGAGGAAAGCTCCAGGGTCTCACCCAAAGCCCACCAGTGTAGGTGAGATCCGCAGCACGAAATGTGCAGTTTGCTTAATGACCTTTCTCACATGCTTTCAATTAACAGAAGAAAGAGAGAAAGGGAGAAAGAGAGAAAGAAAGAAAGAACAGTAAAGAAGCAGTTCAGTAAATAGATGTCAGGAGTACACTTCCAATTAAGGCTTAGAGTGGTTCAGAAACTGCCACCAGCCGGCCTGCTCATGCACAGCTGCTGCCATCTCCAGTGAGAGGAAGGGCCCTCAGCACATCTGTGAGCTGTAAAGTTCAATTATAACGAAACACACTGTATGGGATTCAGTGAGAAACTTAGGACTAGTTCCTGTGACTTGGTAGAAAACTTTCTGATCAGGGGAACGTAGTGCCTGTGCGATGTGGGGCAAACCTGGCCCTGAAGGAGAGTCTGCAAGCGCCCGGCAAAACAAAACGAAACTAGGAGTTTGGGTTTGCAGCTCTCGGGGGGTGCGGAGGGAAAGATGGATGGGGTACAGGGTTTCCTGGATGCCCAAGTCCCCACCGTCCTCCTAGCGGGGCGGCCCCGCGTCGGGGCGGTCGGAGCGGAGGGGCGGCTCTTCCTCCGCAAACTTTCCCTCCCTCTCGGGGCTCTCCCTCCCTCGGCTCCCCGATGGCGGAGGCACCGCTGCCCGCCTGGCCGTTGCCCGGCCCTCGCGGCCGCTCCCAGAGCGACATCTCCTCCTTCTCCTCCTCCCGCAGGAGCTGCCTGCTCCGCTCCGGCGTGGGGGGCTCAGGTAACGGGGTGCGGGGAGAAGAGGGAGCGGGGAGGGGCGGCTCAACCCTCGCAGAGCCTGATGAGCCGGGCTGGGGGCTTCGGGAAGGGGTATCCCGTTCCCGAACTGCCTTAACAGGTGGGGCGAAGCGGTGCTCCTCCTGAAGGAGTTAACCCTGCATCGCACGCGGGATGCTTTGGGTTGGGAGTAGTCCCAAAGTAGGCTTCCTGCGGTGTGCAGAACAACGCTGCTCTGTAAAGGAGAGGAAGCGAGGACCTGAGTTTGCAGTGTGGCCGACTGAAAGTGGCCAAAGTGAAATAAATACGTGCTTGGATGAGGCTGCTCTTCACTCAGGCTGTTTTCTGAGGTTAGATATTAAGGAACATGAAATTCTGGTGTTTGTGCTGCTGAGCACGTTTTAGAAACATGGGCTTGCCTGGCTGCAAACCAGCACTTCTCCATTGACTGAGGTGGCAGGAGGCACACATCCCTGGTGATGCAGGTGTTCTGGATGCACCCATATAGAGATGCCCATGAGCCCCAGCAGCACCAGGAACTGTGTCTGAGTGAGGCAGAGCACCTCAGAGAGCACAGAGACCTCCTGTTCCCCAGCACCAGGGCAGCATGGTGCATGTCAAGCCAGCAGTCAGGGCAGCATGGTGCATGGTTGGGTCTGCAGTGGAGCACCAATGAAAAGAAGCCTATGTGCCATTTTCCACACATCTTTTTCTGCTTTACATTTTTCTGTGTCTACTTGTAAGGTCTACTCAAGCATATTTAGGTCTTGGAGAGGGAGGAAGTGCCAGTGGTGTGATCGAACTAGAAAGGGCTGCTTCTAGGTGTGAGATGTATTGTGCAACATGAATGAACGACACCCTACAACTTCATTTGTGTACAAGATGTCCACCACTGTGGTGATGTGTCCTGCTGTGACCAGGTTAAGACATGGCTGAGACTGTGTCAAAGTTAAAGTATGTTGGTTATCAACTTGACTTTCAAGACTGCTGGCAGTGAACTGGATGCATTATATGAGAACAGCAAATCAAGTGGAGATAAAATGACAGTTTTTCCAAAGATATGTTATTTGCAGTTTCTCAAATAGATAATTTAGGCCTCCTTTTTGCCTCACTTGGTTTTTTCTTATTTTAATTTTGAGGATGTGCCTCTTGCCAGCAAATGAGAAGTTTCCTGGTTTTTATTATTTTTAAAAAATCATTTCTTTCATTCTATATCCTCCCAATTGCTGCTTCCCATATTTTTTTCCAGGTGCTCATAGTGCACAACAAAGATACTTACATGCTGGCACATAACTGTTGATTCCCCCTTTAAAAAGAAAAACACGCATTAAAGATTGAAAGCTGTTTAATTTTTAACACGGTGGTACAGAGATGCCATTAAAATAACCTCTCTCATTCCCCCACTAACCTGGAGAGCAAGCATAATGGGGACAGAAATGTGAAGCACTTAGGCGATCTGTATAAGCCTTATTAATATTTTTGCTCCTACCTCTTTGCCTGTACCACCTGCCAAATTTCAAGTAGGCCATTCGCATCAGATGTTACCCGTGCTCCAGCTGCTGAACTTAGAAAAGAACAACCTGAACTTTAAATAACCTACAAAAAATTTGCTTGCTGCCCATTCCTGGTGGTTCAGTTCCAGCTCGAAAGTCACAAGTTGCAGTTTCTGCTGTTCATTTGCCTTCGTTTTCCAGATTCTGACGTTGGTTGGTTGAAAAGACAACTTGTCTGCTCGTGCTTCGCCAGCAATGGGTTGGTACCTACCAGCCCATTACCCATTAGCACAGTGTGCTGCCATTTTGCTACCTCCTGACTCGCCATTCTCAGTGCAGCATCTGTCAAGAGACAGTAATTGTAGAGACCCTTCTGGCTAAGGAAAACAGAACAGCATTTCTAAAAGCATCTTTGACAATACCATGAAAAACCCATCTGTTTGCTTTTCCAGTTCAGTACTGCACATATCTCTTTAGTACAATGAGTTTGATGAGATTTTCCCAGTGTTTGTGCTCCCTTTGCTCTTTTACCCCCTCTCCTTCCTCTGCTGCTAGCTTTTGCTGAGAGCAGCAACTTCCTTGTATCTCTGTGCAGTATCTCACTTCACCAGCTGTGATCCAATTTGTGAGAATAGTATATTTTCTGTTTTTCCCTTTTTCTTAAAGCAAGCCTTTTCTTTTACAGTCAGTGGTAGAAGATCACTTAATTTCCCTCTCTGGGCTGCATCGCATCATCTGTTGTGGTGTCAGGCTTAGCCTTTAGTTTCAGACACTAATTCTCATTAGACCCTGGGGAGAAAAAGGTGATCCTCATCACGAGGAAGGGTGACACAACTTTGGCTTTTGATTCATACTCTGAAAAGACGTAGTTTCATCCAAGTTCATAGGCTTTGTGAAAGGCAGAACTGAGTCACTTGAACACTCTGCCTGACAAAGGGCTGCTTTGTAAGAGCATCTTTAGGAGACTGGGGAGGAAAAATGTTATTCTAAAGTTCAGAGCAGCATCATTGCTGCTCCAAGACCACTGCTTGGATGGCGTACCCTTAAGCAGCCTTCCATATGGAGTGATTAGACTTAAAAACCATGTGAAGGGTGGGTGAATCTAGGTGAGTTTATTGATCTGCCTGGTGTAGGCAGGGTTTGAACTGCATTTGAAATGCAAGTACTGTTCAGATGCTTCCCCAGAAATAATTCAGAAGCTAAGTTTGGTGGTGTGGGGCTGAGGGCAGCTCTCAGACAGCGGAGGGCTGAAGCAGGGGGCAGGCTGCTGCTTGTGTCGGCTGCTTGTGGTTTAGTTTGTGACAGCCTCAAAGCTTGGGCCCTTGCTGCCATGGTGCACAGCCAATGTGTCACCCTGACAACTTTTTATCTGCATGTCCACATACTCAGTTTTCACTTTGCTCTCTTGTTGTGGGTTTTGCTGTAGGGCCTGAAGCAAAGGGTCTTGCACTTTTTTCAGAATATGTTGAGGTTTGTGGCGACGTGCCTTTTTGTGAAAAGGGAACTTCTCGCACCAGAAGTCAAAAAAACCCAATGTCTCCATTCCATCTAAGGTACTATGTGTGAAGCAGACCTTTCAGATAATCTGTCCCACTGCTATGAAGTGCACCTTTCAGTTCCAGAGGTGACGGCCAGATGCTTGTTTCCATTCCTTTCATCCCTTTTTTCCTGCTTTTCTGATGACAGATGGAAAAAAAAAAAAAAACAACTGAGAATTCAGACAGCAGTTCACAGTTGTATCAGACCATACCATAGATGCAAACAGTGAAAGGCTGAGTGAAATGGCAGTCAAAATTCAAAGCTTGTACATCCCAGGTTTACTCTAGATTTTTTTCTGTGTCAAAATGGTTCTTTGCAGGTTAACTTATTCAAAGTGATGATGAGTCACAGCTAGGATTACACCTCCTACTAACTGCAGAGTAGAGTGGGTGAAAAGGTGGCTTAAAGTCACCTCCTTCTGTGGAGAATTGAGGAAGAGTTCATGTGGTGACCAGAGCATCAGAGCAGCTGGTGCCGGGTGAGGAGGAAGGATAATTATCATTGTATATGTTGACTTGGCTTCCTGGGGGCATAAAACTTGGGAAAAAGATAAATGAAGAGTAGATAGGAAGGTGCTTTTGTTTTCCTGTACTTCTCTCCAGTCTTGTATGAACATTTGCCAAAATAGCTATACAGATTCCAGCTTCTTCAATCTTATGGCCATATATGCTAAGCAAGAGTACTACTAAGGCCTATGGGAATCAAGTTTAGTGTTTGCACAGAAGACATCAGATGTGCTTTGGGAGGGCTGTTAGAAAGATTGTGTCTTTCATTCATCCCATGGTGATGAGAGGGGCACACCCTCATGATGTGGAAATATGCTAGCAAGTAAAGCAGCTGGTTTTGATATGTAATACAGAAATATAAAAGTTAAAGGAAAACATCATTTTCCATCCCTATCAATCTGGACTTGTTGAAAACAAATAAAAGATAAGGCAGATGCAAGATAAGGCATGTGATTCAGGGTAGAAAACTACAGACAAAGTTAAAACATAATTCCTGTGGATTTAGAAACTAAACTCAACAACCATGACTGTGCCATGCCATTTCCCTAAACCCACATTTATATTTTCCCTTCACTTTGAAAATTTAAACTGTCAGGAACAGGAAGCAATCTAAATCATGCGCAACTTGACACATACTTACACAATTGGTGCATCTCCTTCTTTGTAAAAATCTGGAACATGCTTAGACAAGTAACTTACAGTTTCTCAAGTGGGCTGAGGGAAAAATGCAGGAATAACAAAATATTTTGCTTAAATTGAAAAAGTTTGAGTCTCCCTGAAAACTGTTGTTGTTTACAAGATTTGATGGACGTGCAGGGAGGCATTGTTCCCCAGAACATGGCCTGCCATTTCTAACACAGTTCTTTACAGCATTATACAAGGAAGAATCTGTTGTTTTGTACAGGCATAAAAGACGTTGTTCCACACCAGCTCCTGCAGAATAATTGGAGTAAATTCTTGAGATGAGCCCAGTCAAAGAGTTAAGATTAAGGAAGGCAAATATTTAAAAATGCAAAGCATGTATGTATACTACGTATCACACACGTAATGCAGTTTCTGGTACAGCATCTTTACAAACAAACATTCTGACTTAAGATGGAAAAAAGTATTTTATGAGTGTGGTAATAATGTTTGTTGTCTAAGTAGAAATTAGTTTACAAACATTTGCAGCATATGACTGAATGCATGTTTTTGCAGCATCAGATCAGTAGCTCAGTCTGTGATCTGTTCAGCATTTTGCTACCGCATGTTTAGTTTCTCAAGGCCCTTTGGCATTTAGCACTTCCTGCTGATGTGTGGCTTCCAGCAAGTAACCATTTAGTATCAGATTGAACTTCAAGTCTGAAGCTGGGGTGAGTTGATCAAAAAGTGGCTGAAGAGTTTTTGCTCTTGAATGTAAGCAATTTGTTCCTAACAGTATTTGTTTTTCAAATCTAAATGTTTCATCGATCCAATCCACTGTTATCATACACCATTTCTTCTCCTCCCCCAGCCTGCTGTTCTGGCCTTTATTTCACAGACAGGGGGATGGACACCATTTAAGGTCAAAGGGCTGGAGATGGCTGCCGGATTTCTGGAAGACTGGTGTAGAATTCACATTTTTATTCCTTTTTACTTTTGGAGTAGGAAAGTTTTCAGTGCCAGCAATCCAGTAGGATTTCAGTTTTAGCTAACAACAGAATGGGTCCTGCTTCTGAGCGTGTAGTGATTCTCACTCAATTTATTGCCTTCTAGCAGAAGGCAAAGATGTCTTCAGTTGTAAAGTTTTTTTTAACCAAGCATTTTACCTGGAATTTTGCTATTTTTAACAGATGTCGAAGTTTTTTCCACATACAAATCAAATGGTACAAGAGGAAAAATATCCAGAAGAAAAGAGAAAATGCTAATTTCTTCCGAGCTCAATTACTTTTTAATTTTTTTGTGGATTTGTCAGTTTTAAGAACCATCACCACAGATGCTCTTGCTTTTTGTTCATGTTGAAAGCATCATGATGTGAAACACACAGAGTTTATAGGCAATCAACACTCCCCACTGTGGTCAACTGAGATGAGTCGTCCCTGTAGCATGGCTCTGATGAAGAATTGGTCTTCTAATACACTGTACTGCGTGAATGTTGAGTGCTGTTCTGAGTCTTAGCAAGATTTTCGAGCTTTGAAAGGCTGAAATAGAGAATGTTAACAACTTTCATCAGTATCAAATACTTTTAATATGAGTATATATCAAGTACTCTAATATACTCCCTTATTAACTCAACACGAATAAACTTTGCAAGTCTGCCTTGCTCTCTGGTTATAGTACTTTATAAGACTTGTGGCTAAGAAGCAACTTAAACCACTGCCTCTTTAGGTGCTAAGATGCTTTTCTAACCCCTCTTCTCTCTTGTTTTTCTATGTGTCTGTGTCAAGGTTCGGGTTTCCCTTTTTATTTTTAATGTTATTTCTTGTGTTAAAACCACTGGTGTATTCAGAGAAATATACTGCCAAATAGCTGGGGGCTGGGAGTTAAATGTGGAAGAGGAAGCATTCTACCACAGGTGGCATATGCTAAAACACTACATTTACATCACTTCTCATTGAAATGGGGATCTTATTTTCAGTAATTTGTCTTATTTTTCAGAAAATGTGGCACTGAGCGCAAGCTCTAATTAAGCATATTCTAGAGCTTTCTCTTAAACTTAAGCCCATTTGCATTTAATTGGTAGCCCTGGTACCAATTTTGGTACCTACCTTGGGTAGGCCTGGCTGTGTGTTTCCTAGGTTGAGGTCCACCCATTCAAGCGTGATGCACTCCAGTACTTCCCAAATATTGGAGGGTCTTTGACTGCAGAGACTGAGATGTGAGAAACCTGCAGACAAATGCTTATTTTTTTGTCTGACACAGGGAGATAGAGGTCAGAGTTTGTACAGGCTGAGCAGAGATTCATTCAATTTTAGGAATTCATTGGGAAGAAAAAAAAAATTCTTCACACAAACATGGGAGCTAAAAAACAAACGAGGCCTTTCTAATACAGGGCTTTTTCTGGTGGTGAGGATCAGGAAAAGGCTGAACTCTGGCATGATCCTTATGTTATTAAAAATCCTTGGAAGGACACTCGGTATTCCATGGAGCCAAGGCCTAGAAAGCATGCTGAACAAAGGCACCCCGATGTATGCATGTTTTCTTTTTCCATTCTGGGGGGAGAATCACAGCTTTTAAGATTCATCTGTGGCTAATATACACAATACTCAAGAAAATTACAGGCACTGTCTAGAGTTGGTGTTGAAATGTTGTCTTGTATCACCTGCAGGCACAGTAAAGAAGGGGTTGTGGTACATTTGCAGTGGAATATGTCCTAATTGTAGGCCTTCTTTGTGTTCAAACAGCGGCAGCTATATTGTAACTTTGTGAGTGATAGGATAATTAGCAGTCATCTTTCTTTATTGCTATTTTCATTTATTTTCACTGTTGCCCAGTGTTGCTGCTGACAGCTAATGTTAATGGTTTAAACCACCGATGATACAGTGAGGTTTTTTTTTATCTGAAGAAGAATGACTGCTACCAAAGCACAGCATGAACAGGCACTGTCTACAAGATATAATTCTGATTTTGTTTTCTGATTAAAGGCAGTTTTGACAAGCTCAGAGTGGCTGGATTTGAAATACGCCCTTCTGCTTATACAGCTGCAGCAAGTGTAACCCATGGGGGACGAGAGGCGGTTCTGAGGACGTTCAAGACATGATGTTAACAGCTCTAGCCCCAAGGATGGAGCATGTTGCTTTCATTATTTGGGTTGTAGTTTTACAGTGTTTCTCTGAATAGACTCTCAGCTCTATGTTTTTTGGAGTGAGCAGAGAGGGATAGTTACAGCTCCCCAGTGACACAGCATCTCTCTTCATCCATTTGACTTTGGGGTTCTGATTATGCCTCTGTAATGTCTTGCTGGAAACAAAATGGATATTTCACATAATGTTTATCTCAGCAAATAACAAAACCAGAAAATATGCTGCCACCCAGCTCTTTAAGTCTTTGGAGGCACATCTGCTATGAATTTTGTCTTATTCTTTGGAAGTTGAGAATTAAACAAAAGTTACTTTTTTATTATTTGCAAATAGCACAAATAATTTTGGGGAAAGATTTCCAAAGGACTAATGCATTATTTTTCAGAACTTCCTCTTATTAAGACTGGGTTTTGTCCAGTCTTCTCATACTGAGCAAGTTAATGTACATACGACTGTGTAGGTGATTTCAGTTCACAGCAGCACCCGTTTCTCTGTGTGGTATGGTTGTTTAGCACTGGGTGCATGCACATCAGGTTTTTCTCTAGGACAGTACTACAGACAAATGTTTTTAAACTCTAAAAGAGCTTTTAGTATCAGATTAAATGCACATATTAATCATTTTTCTCTCTATTTACAGGCAAAAAGGCCAGTATCTTCTAACATGGTTCAAAGCAGACTGTGTAATTATATTGTCAGTTCAGCATGTTTTGCTGGAGAAGTTGTCGTTTATTAAAATTAGAAATCATCTATTGCAAGAAGCACACTTATGGCTGGTATCATCAGTTCCTGTCAAGTAAAAATAACTCAGTGGAGCACACGGCTTTTGCAACATCATTGCATTAATTTGTAAACTCTGTGTGTAAGGAAGATACTGGTTGTCCTAGTTCTAGGCCAACACTGGAAAAGTGCAAGCATAGAAGGGGATGTGTGGAAAGGGGAGTGAGATTTATTGGGCTGGGGGGCCAGGGAAAACCACCCTGCTGAAAAAATGGTTCATCAGTGGCAGAGAACAGGGTCTTTTGCAGTTGTGGGGATTTTTTTTTTTTTGCTTTTTCTTTTTTGGTTTTTTTTTGGGGGGGAGAAGGGGGGATGTTGGTGATGTGTTTTAGTTTGGTTTTTATTATCGTGTGTTTTGGCCAAGTGCACTGTAGGTTAAGAAGACATTTTGGCTGGATGGAAGAGCCACATCAGTGTCCCTCCATCTGTAGTAAAGCATCCTCTTCTCCAGCCTCTTTAAAGGAAGAGGAGAGCAAGAGAGATGGGAAGAATTCTGAAGCAGCCAAGAAATAGCAGATAACAAGATGAAAGAAGCGAAGTGGAAAAACAAAGGAAATTCTTACTCTGTGTTTTGAAGAGTTGCTCCTTTACCATAGGGTTAAGATAAACATAAACTTCAATGAACTTAGATGAATATTTAGAATATTTACGTGATATTTAGATGAATTTTAGACAGTGAGAAGTCCATTAATTAAACATTGTCTGCCATATAAATTAGTTTTGAAGATGTGATGCCAGGGAGACACTGATTGAGACCTGATGCTTATTGGAACTCCATGCTTCTGCTCTGGTGAATTTGTCTCAATTACATACACCCTATAATGGAAATAAGCCAGAAAACTAAACTCTGTGCTTATCACATATGAAACAAATGACATTTGATTCAAAAAGCTTTTGTAAAAACATTGATTATCATAACAACTGGGGGAAAAAATCCAGAAGGACCTCTGCAAAAGGCAAATATGCATTTATGTCTGACTCAGGATTAGATACTTCAGATTATGCACATAAAAAGGATATGAGTTTGAAAAATGCATGCGAATGTTTTCTGATACTGATCCTTTTAAATGTCAATAAAAGCTACCAAAATATGCATGCCTTCCAATAGGTCTAATCTCCATTTTTAATGGGAGCTTAATTTTCTTGAAACAGAGTTGTTGCAGCAATGGTTTACATGTTTTGAAGCAAAGTGGGATTAGTATGAACATTATTTGGCCAGATTAGTAATTGTACTGAGGAGAAATAAAAAGCCTGTTTCATTGGCATTTGGTGGATGCCAGATGTCCATGTGATTCATGCTGACGCTCAGGACTCCTGCAGCAAAGACCACGGTGTTTCAGGAAACCAAAATTCCATGCTTGTCTATTCTAATGGAATATCTTCCTTAGCCAGTGCTCTAAAGAGTGTAATTTCCTGATATTTTTTTGTTCTGAGCCTAGGAATTTCTGTAGCAGCACTGAAGAAGAGGGTTGAAGGGCAACAAGGCTTGTGAAGGGCTTGGAGAATATACCCTATGAGGAACGACTGAAGGAACTGGGGCTGTTTAGTCTGGGGAAAAGGAGACCTTATTGCTCTCTTCAAATACCTGAAAGGTCTCTTCTCACTGGTGACAGGTGACAGGATGAGGGAAAATGGCCTCAAGTTGCACCAGGGTAAGATTAGGTGGATATCAGGAAACACTTCTTTACAGAAAGGGTTGTTAAGCACTGGAATAGGCTCCCCAGGGAGGTGGTTGAGTCACCATCCCTGGATGTGTTTAAAATGCGTTTGGATGTGGTGCTCAGGGACATGATTGAGCAGAGGGTTGTTATTTAGGGTAGTATGGTTAGGTTGTGGCTGGACTCGATGATCTTGAAGGTCTTTTCCAACCTGAGCAATTCTATGATTCTATGATATAGCAATCTACTGTTCTATTTTCTTAATTAATTTTCAAATTAAGTTATAATATTCTTTCTTTGTCATCCTGATGTTTCTGGAGGCCTGATTCATGTATGCTTGTGGCTGGCAGTGCTGCCATGGCCTTCAAAGGGTTTTGGCTCAGGCTGCAGTAAACTGCTGCAGCTTTTATCCCAGGAAGTTCCCTTTGCAGTGCTTTACAAAGACAAGGTGACACTTATTTCAATACTACAGTCCTTAATCACATGTTTTGTGATTGTACAGGCTTAGTAATTATCAAAATAAATGTGCTATCCTAAGTACTGCGAGATTGTTTTCTAAGGGAAATTAAACAAGAAGCAAATGGAAAGCATCTGTAACCATTTCAAAGTAGGTGATGTTATATAGCGATTTCTACTTTTTCTTCTGTAAAACCCCTGTGAAAGTACACCTGAGGAGCAGAAACACATCCAGGCAGCATAGCTTCATGCCAGAGGGTCTCCTTGGGGGTTGAGAGTAGGACCTGGCCTTGTCTCTAACTAGCTAAGGATGGGCTACTTCCACCTCTTCCTTCTGGCAGTGGTACTGAGGATCACACTGGCACTTCTTCGATTTGAGCACCCTCTATTCAGCTACTGCTTTTATTGTGGTGGGGTTGATTAGGAAAGGTTTGGGAAAATCTGGGAGGGAAAAAGTACTGACTCAGATAACAAAGGAAAATGGAGAGGGTTTAAAACGTGAAAGAACCACAACAGGAACAGCATTATTTCATTCAATTATTTGATGATTCTTTAGTGATCCCACCATTATGTCCACTAACAGAGCAAATGACTTTGGTTTTTTTTTAAAAACCTAGAAAAATAATTTGATTCTTATCTGCCTCTTCCTCTTTATTTCCAACAAACCGCCTTTTGAATCTGCCTCCTTCATTCTTCAGGCTGGTATTTTTAATCCATTAGATTGTAGAATTTCTTGAAAAGGGTTTCACTCATGGGTAAACTTTTTTTGTTTTTTTCCTTTATAAAGGATCTACAAGGAAATGGAACATTCTATTTCTTTCGCTCGTGGTATTTCCAGTTTCACAAGGCCCAACAACACAGCTAGCTTTCCTGCTGTAGGAATAGGGAAATGGAAAAAAAAAGTTGGAGAAGCGAAGCTTTTTGGCTTTTGTGAGGATGCCCGGATTTATCAGTGCAAAGGATGCTACGCCTGCAGCACCTCCCCCTCGGTGATACCCCTCGCTGCCCGCACATATCTATCCAGATGTTTCAGCTTCCCATCTCAAGGCGTGCTGCTGGGAGAAGCTGCATGCGCAGATGAGACGAGGCTGCTGCGAGGCTGGTGCGCTAGATGGGGCGGTTGTTATGTTGATCGACAAATGCCTCGCTGCCTGGATCGCTGGCCTTTCCTGCGAAGCAGAGGATTTAAAACATAGGCTGCTTTTGTCAAGTCACAAGCCCCACTGCAGCAGAATTAATAGATTCTGAGCCGTTTGTGTTTCGGAGATGGATACCCAGCAGAATCATTATTAGTTTCAGTGTCTTTAAACACATACTCAGCTGTATTTAAAAGCATAAAACTGAAGTAGGATCAGATAGCACAGCATTGTTTTAAATTTCCTGAAGGCTTTTTTCTTTTATTTTTTTTTAATCCATAAAGCGTACATTTAAATGATACAAAGTGTTTTTATCAGTCATTACTCTTCACTCAGCCCAGGTAATGCTGCAGGCTGGACATTACTGTTTGCCCCACTGAAACGGGATCTCCTTGTAGTATTGATTCTGCTGTACTTTGGTTCAGGCTTGCAGTTTCTGTATTGATCCGTCAAAGAAACTGCTGAGCAGCAGGTAGGTGAGTGAGGTCTGTTGTCTGCACTGTTTGGGAGCTATTATTCTTTGTGGGAAGCCTGTTGCCCACCTGGACATTGACTCATTATGAGAGAAGTCTGCTTTAATTAGAACCAGATTTTCCAGTATTTATACACAGTGCTTTGACCCTACTCACAGCCAGATCGTAAATGCAGACTCTTAGGCTGAGTTATTCGTTTATTATGTAGTCTTCTGAAAAAGAAACCATGACAAAGAATTGGAGTTTTTTTTTTTTTTTTCTATGTTCTGAACTTTGAAGTAGTATTTTCTAAAATCAAGCTCAGTGGGATCTGTATCTGTAAGATACATTCAGAAACACACCTCTAGGACCTTCATTGGCATTGTGCATTGAAGCAGATGCTGCTTTCCCTGACATTTTCCTGGCCTGCTGGAGATTTAAATATAATGTATGCAGCACTAAAGGAGATATAGAATCCTTTGACTGGTTTGAAAGAGTGTGAATATAGGAATTCTTTCTCTCAAAACATGAATTCTGGAACTGGAATGACTTTCCCCAGAAGTCTAAAACAGAAAAGTTACTCATTATTTCCAATCTAAGAGCAATTTTGTGGCTATATATATATATATATATATATATAATTTTTTTTTCTTTATTTATTCTTGAAGGAGGATAGCCTGCTTAGATTTTTGCCTTTAGACTATTTCATTATAAACACCCTGGTAATTCTAAGTGGTTCACATACAATTGATAAATATCAAAAATAACATCAAAGCATTCAAATGTGCTAGTACATGTGCATCTGAATTGTTTTTACATGAGAAGAAAGGCAAGTATAAACACCATATATATAACTACAAGTTACCAAAAGCAATTTTTCCGTGACATATCTTCATGCTTTATTGTTTTCTAAATGTAATGTGAAAAGAACAGTCTTACGAAATTACCCAAATGTCTCTCAATAATTTATTCAGTACTGGCTGAAGTGATCATGAAAATGTCTCAGTTGTTTTTCACTGAGTCATTTTTATAGAACGTACCACATGGCCTACAAAATAATGGTATTACAATAGTACAAACAAAATCAAAAGTCCAGTAAATTACATTTGTAAGTTCTGGCCACCTTCCACAGAGATGTGCAGATTAATTTAGCATGGGGGGGGGGAAAAAAAAAGAAAAAAAAAAGAAGCACCCTTACTAGCACCCTTATTAGCAGAGTCCCAGTTGAGTATAAGCGTCTAGCAGTCATATACCTCCACCAACCCCTGAAGAGCCACTGTACCACCTCCAAGACTAAGGAGCCCAAACTCCCTCACTCCACAGCAACCACAAGAGATGCTTGGTGTCTTTCAGTTCCAGTGGATCAAGAATAGGCAGGATTGCTACCAGCTTTCTGAAAGCCTTGGGGCAAACAAGGTGGTAGATCTTCATGTTGTGGACTATCGGAGTCTAGTTCATCCAGGTCTCAAAGTGCGTAGTTGTATCCTTACAAACACCATCATTATGTCAGGACATTAACAGCATAGTAGTTTCATTACTGATTTGAATGTTATGCACTAACCTATTTTGGATTCCGATGCATTCTTGACATAAAGATGCAATAAATAAGGTGGCCTACTTCACTGCTTGTTGCAGCCTTTATAACAACATAGCATGCAAACATTTCCTTTAATGTTAACAGCTCCAAAGTTTCCACATTTCCAAAGTGATTTAGTTTTTGATTTGGACATTAAAGGCTGTGGGAGATTTGTAGCAGAGAGTCCGTGTGTCTTAGCTAAGCAGATTAGAATGTTTGCCTATTGCACTCAACTTTTCTTTCATCAAATAAAAGTGTGATAGTTAATTCTGTAGTATAAGAGCCTATTTGAGGACTGGACTAGTGCAAAAATGATATTATTTCTTTAGTTACCTTTAAACATTTCTTTCTAGATGAAGCGTGGCATAATTAATTCAAAGTGACAAAAAATATTACTGAAGTATTATAGGACTAGTGTAGCTGTGCATAGGATAGTTGGACTGTGTGGTTGATTTCTTACATGGATAATCATTGGTAGGATTGGTCCTTTATTTAATACAGGCTCACTGAAATATACAGGACAAGCACAACTTTTTTAGGTCAACTCGATCTTCACCAGCCTATCTTGTAAACCATGTGGCAGCAGTTTGAGAGTTTGTACCATCTCAACTGATTTTTGATAACCACTTCACTTACATTGTTTGTTCTGTTTTTACAAGGCCTCTCTGTGGGTCCTTGTGCTTTGTTTGTAGGATTTTCAGGGAGAGGATCATGGACTGGGGTTTAGTAAAAAAAGATCAAGAGCATGAATACTCAGTTTCATCACAGGTCAGTTTCAGAATGAGATATGTAGAATTGTTAGCAAGTACTTGGAAGACCGAAGTCAATCATTAAATGAGACCAAATGTAGAACAACTCAATTTGATTTTCTTCATTTGGAGGGTTAAGTAGCCTACTGAAGGAAAATACTAGCTATATCTTGATTTGACATGTCTTGAATTCAGAGGGGTTTTGAGGCTGTTGTACGGGACCACACTTTAACATGAGCTAAGGGAACAGACTAGATGCAATCTCCACAAAGTGGGTGTACAACAGTTTGATAAACTTCTCTCAAAAATATGTCTCAGTAGTTTTCTGTCAGATTAAAAGGGCATCTCATGTGGAATCTGACAGAGGGCTGTCCTTGACCCAGTTCTACTCAATTCTTTAGTTTTGGTTTGAATGTAGGAATACAAAGTACCCATGTGTAATTTGCAAACATTAGCAAGCCAGAAAAGTTACTAGCATTTCAGAGGATGACACAGAGAGACAAAACAGTCTTCACAAGCTCAAACATACTCATCCTTTGGGCTGATTTTCATATAAAGCATGGGTAAAATTCCAACGTGCTTGAAAGGCTAATTGCTGTCAATAATTTGTACCCAACACTATGGTTTTGCACAGATTTAAAATGAACAAGTTGGGGAAAAAAAAGCTTTGGAGGGATTCTGCAAGTACCACATAGAGTGATACCATTTCATGTTTACATTACAACTGTGGGAGTTTAGAGTTCCCCAAATTTAAAACCTGTGGTCTGAGAGGCCAAGTAAGAGTAGAAAGTTTCGGAAGTTACAGCTGTGTATGATTGTGCCATATGCCCACATCTCTAAACAGAAAGAAATTTGGAGGAAGGCAATTACTGGAAGCCAGTATGCCTGTGCCTGAAAACCAAAATGGGAAATTGGAAATAAAAGAGGAAACAACTTCTATTGTAATCCCATTTCCCACAGTGATTGCAGTGACAAAGGAAAAAGATATTAGAAGTGAAGTAATTGGCTATTTCAAATTCATTACATTTTAATAATTCAAGCATTATTAATAATGCAGATAAGAAAAAATATTTCAGATATTTTTTTCAGGATCCCTCTATAGCATTCTGTTCTTCACCAGAGCAAAGCAGATAACACTTCTCTACCCTGCAATGTAAAGAGAAGGGCAGTGTAGCTCTAAAATACCTAACCACCCTTTGTAACAGCTTTAATGAGCTTTTCATATCCCTCTCAAGGCGGCAGCTTTCCCTTCACTTCTAAGTACACTCTCTAGGCAAACTCAAGCAGCATGTTCCTGATGAAATTTTGTTATTTTTAGAAATAAATGAAGCAGGATACATCGTTTGCCATCCTACACCTTTGTTGCTGCCTTGATATAAAGACTTGTGTGCAGTATTTAATTACAGCATCCCAGACTGCACACCAAATAGGCATTGCAATGAAAGTGGGTGCTATTGTAAAGGGAAAATAGAAGGAACAATGCCATACAAATGTCACTTTAGAATTCTTTTTAGGTATGATTACCACTCCAGAAAAACAGTGCTGACTTGTTTGCAACAAAAGGAATTGAACTGCCTTGCACGACACCCTGGAATTGGATGCTCAGGTGAAAGGCATATTACAGTAAACGAGGGCATTTTGGGTAATAGTTAACTGAGGAAGGAAAGACATATCACAGCCTGACCTGTAATATGTATTCAGTCCCTTTTTGAGTGTTTGTGCAGTCTCACTGTTTCAGTTAGGAGGAGGAATTGTTAATAAGAAGCTCTTTGATTCCTTCATCTGTTTGTATACAAGTTTCTGTTTCCCTGAAGACAGAGGAGTCAAACAAAAGGGCATAGTTCCATTGCTTGCAGCTCAGCCCTGTTCAGCTGGCATTTGGTGTAGGTCTCCCTACATTTGCCTTGAGATGTTTTTCAAGAGTTCTGGCTTCACTTTGGCATCCTCGGTCAAATTTCTGATCTTGCTGCTCTACCTAGACAGGCTTTTTTTTTGAGAAAAGTAGCATTAGCTCCCAAGGTTTTTTAACTTGTTTTATCACTGAATCTATTATAGTATGCCTCTGAGCAGTTCAAGTTCTCTGCTTGCATCAACAGTTTACCTTCTGCTTCTGTGTGTAGTGGAGCACTGTTGGAGTTTTGTCTCAAGTTAAAAACCTTCAGATGATGAATTATCAGTGCTATTACCTGAAACCACTGTGGCAGGTCATTTTTCTTCTGACATATTTTCTCAACTGTGGCCTGAAGAGCAGCCAATGGTGATATGGTGATGCAACTGTATCCTGAGCTGCAAAATATTTACTTTGTCTGTTCATTCATTAAAAACAAATTTTCTCTAATGCATATTTTCCCAGCACTTGCACATGGCACGCTTCCAGCTTGCCAGTTCGTCTGATGGGTTTTGTGGATCTCAGTTTGGCTCTGTGTTTGTCATGTAAGCTCATGCAAATGGACTCATTTTCAAAACAGTAAAAAAATAACAATTTTTACTTACTAGCTTCTTTTGGAGCAAAAATATTTTTCTAGGAATTGAAAGATACTGGTTGTTTCATTACTTTGAGGTGCATTTCAGCATGTCTTGTTGCTGGTTTTAGAAAATCACCAAGCTGCACAAAATGCAGTAGTCCTCTATGCAGTACCTGAAGTGCTGAGAACATTTAACAGAAGCTTAACAGAAGTCAAAGAGAACACAGACATTTGTGTAACTAACAGGGCTACTGAGGGTTAAATGATGCACACATCAACAGGCAATTGATTTACTACACGTTCTGCACTTGAGAATTCAGTTCCTGACTGTTACTCATTAAAAATAAATATCCTCTGGTAAAAGTGTGAAGCACCTCATGGTAGTAGCTGTGATGCTAGCCTAGGTGGATCTCAGGTTGACCTAGCACATAAATATCTCATCTTGAATCAGAAAACAGCAGGTGAATCAGAAGTAGGGAAAAACATGAATTCTTTGCTTCAGGGATCTCTGCAGGCATTGCAGAGGCTGACCAACCTAAGCATATTTTGCAGTTACACAGCCTGTTCAGATTCAGCTCCCAGCCGTGAGGGAGGAAAGCAATCCTCACAAACCCGTGGCAACTTGAGGGCTGGAGTAACAGTAGTCCTAAACTTGAACAGGTGAGACATGTCCCCCAAATCTCATACAGGTACCAGTTGCTCAGACAGATGTCGTAACTTGGATTTTATGTGGGTAAAGTGGATACCTTCTAAGTGGAACTGAAGCTGCAATTAAGAGAGAATGCAATTCCATTTCAGAGAATCATAGAATGGCCTGAGTTGAAAAGGACCACAATGATCATCTAGTTTCAACCCCCTGCTATGTGCAGGGTCACCAACCACCAGACCAGGCTGCCCAGAGCCACATCCAGCCTGGCCTTGGATGCCTGCAGGGATGGGGCATCCACAACCTCTTTGGGCAACCTGTTCCAGTGCATCACCATCCTCTGAGTGAATATTTCAATAGTATAGAAATTCAATTTGTATCTAAATATAGTTAATTAGATATCTTTTAAAGTCATCTAGAGAAACCCACTCAATCACTGTCATATGGTTGGGTTCTGCTGCAGTTCTCTTATTTTCAAACATTGCACAACATCTGTCAGCACACAACTGCTCCTTTGTTTAATGGCAACTGCTTGTTGATGGATTTTCTTTTTCTTT
This sequence comes from Tetrao urogallus, assembly GCF_951394365.1. Taxonomy (NCBI): domain Eukaryota; kingdom Metazoa; phylum Chordata; class Aves; order Galliformes; family Phasianidae; genus Tetrao; species Tetrao urogallus. The sequence continues at coordinate 51,618,435 of NC_136814.1, read as the reverse complement.
TCACATATAGAATGGAATTCAAAAGCCAACAAAGATCAACAATGAGAATGATGTGATAATTAGCTGGAGCTTGGGAGAAGAGATAGGAAGGAAATGAACTGAAATTATAGCTGTCTTTAGTGGATCTTGCCAAGTGTCTTCTCTGGTTGGTTTTAATTTATGTTTGTTCTGATTACTGTCTCATGAATAAAGTTACAAAATTCCAGCCTCCAAAGAGGCAAAGTTTGTCTGGTGAAATGTACTGTGTGTAACATACAGACTATTCACACTATCAGTTCATCAGTTTTCAGTTTGCAAGGAAGAAGATTTCTGTCTCACTCTTAAATTTATCATTCTACTAAGGATGGAAAGCATTTAGCAATAATTGTCTAGTTCTCACTTTCCTAAATTTTGCTCCGAGTAGGAGAGAGGGATTAAGCTTGATGTCAATATATATCTCAAATGAGCTCTTCTATTCTCTGCTTAAGTCTTTCTTCATGTTTTTTACTCATACTCCTTAAAACAAACTCACATACCCAGAATCTCCCCTAGCCTTGACACAAGCCTGACCGTGTTTTATGTGCAGAGATGAAGTCCAGGCCCCACTAAAATGGAAGTTTTGCTCTTTGCTCCGTTGTGCATGCGATCTCACCTCAGCTCCTCAATGTATTGTCTCATTTGTTTTCCATTAGTGAATTATCTATTAGCATATATAAGGTAAAGCAGAAAGAAGATTACATTAATTCTTCTGAATAAGGTTAAATTCCCTCTCTTTTCACTGTACGTAAGACTCCAAGAGAGAAATCTGCAGAACAAAAAAGGGGAAAAGTGGTGGGCAGAATCTAAGATTAAAATCCTGAGATAAGGAGAAGGGTAAAATGTTTTGTAAATCTATTATGTGCAGTCATTAAGGAATGATAGAAGCCTAGTATTTCATTTCAGCACAAATAATGAAGACTGGCCTTTTCACATAGATTTATAGCGCTAATGTCAGAGGGGTTATTAGGTCCAATTTGTATGATAGAGGCCCTTAAATCACTCTCATTTGCCTTTCTGTTGATCTCAGTAACCGATGTTTGATTGGTGTTATCCAGAAGACACCAATTATGAAATGATGACCTCTAGAGAGAGAAGATCCACTGATAGCCTTTAGCTTAATCATATTTGCCATTGCAATAGACACTTGCTTTCAAGTATCTACTTGGTAGCTATCAACTTGCCTATCCTCAGTTTCCAACCATTGTTTCTTACTGTAACTGTGTGTCAGACCAAATGACCTCTCTGGTGCTTTGTTCCTTATGACTCAAAATATTTGATCACTTTCTACACTGCAATGAAAGGCTGCAGCATTTATGTTCATACGAACAATCCCCGTTTTGTTAAATGCTGAGAGTGAGGTGTTGCTGTACCAGCCCCAGTATGGCAAAGCCACAGGTAAAATGAGATCCAAAATTGGCTGGTTTTGTATCCAGAGCTTTGCTTTTGCCTCTTTGTGTAAAATCTGTCCAGTCACAAATATTGCATCTAGACAAATATCATGATGGTTTCAGAACATGCAACGATGCTCATGCATTTTCACAGCCAGAACATTTTACAAAACGGCTTTGTAATTGCCTAGCTCAGGTGTGTCCACAGCCCATAAAATGGGCTCTGAGTCCAGAAATTTATTTTGCATTTTGCAGAAGTGTACAGAATTTATATTCCTTCTTATTACTGGATAACCCCAAGGATTATACCAGCCTGCTACTCTACAGTCATACTCAAAATTCGTATTTTGCCCTGATTTTCCTTCTTTCCTGTGCCCGAATTTAGTCTAGCACTCTGGATAGCAAAGGCCATGCTCTAACATAAGGAACTGCAACATGATTCAGTGCACTTGTTTGTGATATTTAGAGAGAAAAGGAGAGAGGTTATTTCAGTATGCTCGACAGAATTCACTTTTGTGAGCAATATGTTTTATTAACGGATGAACAGCGATGATAGCAATTGTAAATCACAAGATCACAGAATGGTTGAGGTTGGAAGGGACACCTCTGGAGATCATCTTGTGCAAGCCCCAGCTCAAGTGGGGTCTCCTAGGGGACATTAACCCATGATCGTGTCCAAATGGCTTTTAAATATCTCCACTGAAGAAGACTCCGCAACATGTCAGGGCAACCTGTGCCAGTGCTCAATCACCCATACAGTAATGAAGAATACCACACCCCCAGTTCCTCCATAGCCACTTGCTTTTTTCAAGTCATTTTCATTTTAGGGGCATTGTCAGTTAGTAAATAGCAGGACATCTTTTGTTTCTGAGGGCAAACACATTGCAATTTAGTGGAAGATGTGGCTGGTTGGGGTTCATGTCCCCTACAGTGCATTCATGTTTGTGGTACATCAGCAGGGCTTACAGATGTGTTGTGTTCAAGCAAACTGGTTCAAGCAAACCTCTGCAGGTTTCCATGGCTGAATGAGCAGCCAGGTGAGTACAGAGCTGCCTGATGCCACAGCAGAACTGGTGGGAAAACTAAAGGAAACAAATAAGTGCTTGCTTTTCCAGAGGTTTTCCACTTGTTCATTACAAATACCTGCTGCCTCTGGAAGACCGAAACCAAACTCATACCACACTGCTTTCTAGATGTGAGTTTGTTAAAAGTAGGTATTCAGAAGTAAACTAGAATTTACTTAAATAGTGAAGCACTTAGAGGTGCTTTTCTTTCTTTGCTTGTATCTCCTACTCAGTGCCTCGCTTCATGATATGCTGAAACCTCTTTCTCTACCCCTCCCCATATCTTTGCCTTCCCTCCCACTGCCTTTGCCTGCCTGCACTGTGCTCCACTGTGCCAAGGCCCTTCCTGCTCCCTCTGCAAACCCATCTGTGCTGTGAAACTTCCCACCTACAAAGACCACACGTTGCTGTCTGGATCCCACTCTCTTCTTGTTTTGTATCAGTTTAAATCTGATGGCTTTTGTGGTGCTACTTCTCCCCTTGCGGCTTTAGAGAAGAATCACAACTCTGTATCTAGCTGGGCTGCTCAAGGATAAAATCCGCCTGGGGAACAAAAGGCTCCTGTTGTTTTCTCAGCAACATAAAGCTTTCTCTGCACTTAGAGTAGCAAATTAACATTTCCAAGTTGAAATGTAGCTTATTCCCAGGCAGTGAGCATTTCTGCTTATCCCGGTCCTGCTCTAAAACTCTTCTACCTATGTGAGTCTAGGAGAGAGTGTTTGGCAAACACTTCTGCCACTGATGCTGGAAATTACTGCTGAGGCTTTGTGAGAGGCCTCAGCAGGAAAATGTGTTCCAGGTATATGGTTCACCACTTCCCCAGGAGGCTTTCCTTTTTGCCTCACAATCTTCAAGAATGTGCCAGGGGAGCGGTGGTTTTCATATACCTAAGGCCTGAAGAATGTGAGTAATAATCAAAAGTTTTGGTGTGTTGTACAAATCATCCTTTTGTGGTAAGAGGCAATCTTCATTACCGACTGTGAGACTGGGGTCTGTCTGAGCAAAGTCCATTCCTTGGCCTTCGGAGTGTTCTTCTCTCTCATTGTGGAACTACCCCACCATGAGCAGTGCAGACAGATACTTCTTGGAAGGAAACACCTTTTGAGGGGCCACAGATCCCAGATACTCAGTAGTCGTTGGCCTGGTACTCAGTGGGTACTCAGAAGAATCACATGAAGATGTGTATTTAGTGTTGGCATTGACTATAAAAACCCACAGTGTCTAAAAACAAGTATAACTTCTCCCAGAGACACCTGCACAATTGCTGCTGTGTGGGAAGAAACAGACACAGTGCAAGTGAAGTGAAACATGTTGCCCAGAATGGAATCTTACCGAGTCAGATCCTTGCGGTGACAAATCCACTCCCAGCCAAGCCAGATTCTGCATTTTCTAAATGTATTCTTGGGTGTCTTTGTCATGACCGGAAACACCAGAGCTGAAGCTCTGCATTGATTCCAAGGGTTTGTTGGCTTACAGTGTTTGTGATGGCTGGGCATTGAGATATCTATTTACCCTGCTTTCTCTATTTACTTCTTTCCTAGGCATACTGCTGAGCCTTTGTGAATCCTCATTGATTTTCCCAGGAGCAAAATGTCATTACTGAAGCAGGCTGTGTACATCAGGTGCACTGAAAAACAGGATCGTTAGGTGGTTGTGTCATTAGCTGTGCTTCTAGTGTACTTCATAGTGCTTTCTTCCCAAGGAGGTGACACTGATTGTCCAAGTTATCTGCTTCGTTGGCCTTTAATGCAGTGCCATTAGGTCTCACACTGCCTCTAGCATGTTTATCCCCACACAGGTTAGGTGCAGGGAGCAGCACGGCACAAAGCGTTCCTGCAGGAGGCCCGATGCTGGAGGGGCTTGCACAAAATCACTCAGCAAGTCCCCAGCTGAGTGGGATTGAACCCGGGTCTTTGGGCCTGTGCGTGAAATGAGTGGTAAGGCAGGACTTTCTCACAGCTGAAGTAAACTGTGCAATGGGTTGAGGGCTGTGAGACTTTGGGAAGGAGGAGAGAAACCTTTGGACTGCTTCAGGCTTGGTCTTCTCCATTCCTGTCCCAAACTGTCCTTAAGCTGACTGAGATGTTGGGGCATCGTGCAACTATAGATTGTGATGTGGTTGTTCTGTACTTAAAGATTAGATAAGTTTATGTATGAAGTATGCATATATTTACCTTTTAAATATCATTTGCAACCTGTACATTTCCTTTGCCCATCTGCAGTCAGGAAGATATGGTTTTGATCTGGTATTAACTGCATCTGATCATGCACAATTGCTAATTCCTATGCAATAGTCTAATTGCCTACAAGAAAAAAAAATGTCATGTATTTTGTGAAGCTTTCTTTTTTTGGAAGCTTTCTGGTGAGATATTTTCTGTTCAGACAGCAGAGATATAGGTCACATATCATATTAATTTTCCATTTATAGTTAGCTTTCAAGAGTTAACAAATGATTACTTGTCACACAGCCCTGATGAAGCACCTGAACTCATTGCTTATCAGGCTGTTGCAACTCAGACTTCTACACTTTAGTTAGCACTTTACAGTCACAAACCTCAGCTGACCTAAGGCCTTGGTTATATCTGAACTGCATGTCAGGATGGGCCCTGGGCACACACTATCATCTTCTAGGGCTTCTTCAGCAGGAAGTTTGTGTGTGGGCAGGAAAGGGGCTGTGGTGTGCTCCCATAGATCTGCTCCTCCCTGTGGCTGGAGACCAGCACTCTGTGGGGATGACATGTAGGCCATTGGCTCTGCAGATGAGGCTCAGACATGGTATGCATGGTACTGGAACCTGCTTGCCACATTCAAACAGTCGCTGCCTTGAGCTCTTCTTTTGCCCTAGGTCAGAGGAGGTGCAGCTCTGCATCTCCCTTGGGCTCCTGGGCACAGGATCTTACCCATCTGTGTCCCCGGCCACCGGGCTTGGGACTGGTTTCCTCCAACTGCACTGTTGCCCGGTGGCTAACTCAAGTGTGTAGCCCAAGTGAAACTCAAAGCAAACAGATTGGATTCAAAACCAACACCTCTTAGCTTTAGCCAGCACAAAGCTTTGTCATACTTGCTAGGATTTAAGATGCATTTATGCCCTTCTGCCCTTCTGCAAACTGGGCACGCTCTGGGCAGACACCTGATGGCTCATCTATCAGGTGTCCACCTTGCCTCCTCCAGATTAGTGCTCCAAGATTTCATCAGATGCACATAAACCGATAACTTCCATTGTCTCATTAATCAATTGTTATTAACTGATCTACGATCAAGCAGGCAAATAAGCTCCTTACTGGTCATTTTTAACTTCTTGCACTGATGTGGTTTCAGCTATCTGAAACACAGTGTAAATGCAACATGCTCATGACAGCTGCTATTTTTTTTTTATAAGCTCTTTATAAGCCACTTATAAATAGAACCTTAATATGAAGTGTGACAGATTTCTAGTCTTTATTCTCTCCTTAGCCCTCCAAGCGCTTCCTTTCCATAATATGGAATACATCCAGTGTGCCCTAGATATTCTCCATTCTTGCTGATGACTTTAGCTCTCAGCCATTGATTCTCTCCACTTTATCGTGCAAATAGATCAGGGCTGCAACTGCCTTCTCTTTGAACATTTAAAAAGGATAAATAAGATCAGAGGGGCAGTGAAGAGGTGATGAAGATGGTGATGGAAGATGTATTTAGTTTTTCATGTGATGCAGCTCTAGTCTGAGGGGTTTCATGTCAATATGCTACAGATAAAAAATAAGTATTTCTTTTCCATTGCAATGGAGAGAATTGTAGTACCTAGTGAATTATTTAAAGGAAGGAAAAATATTGTGAGGGCACTGTGACATTTGTGTAGCATTTGTGTTCTGTGACATTTTGTTTCACCAATGTACTTTGCCAAATTCAGAGTGTATGATGGTCTCCCTTACACTGCTGAGCAAACATTGTAGCACAAAATGCTCTGCTTTGGGTTACATATAACATCAGTGGCAAAATGGGACTGGAACGCACATTTCCTGGTACCTTCCAGGTAATGCTTCCCTTCACTCTCTACTGTCAGGAAAGAAATTATTTATTGTATATATATATATGTTAATTTATAGGGAGGAAACTCTCAAAGTGCAGGGAGGAGAAATGTTCAGAAGTCTATTCTGGTTTTGTTTGTTTATTTCTATGCGGTGAAATTCTATGCATCAGAGACCTGCATGGTATCAAAAGTTTAGAAGCAATATCCGTTAATCTCAGCATGTGTCATTCAGATTTCATTGAGCCTTGTCTCTGCAGCAGTCAGCGTGCTGTTACTTTAACACTGAAAGAAGTAAAGCCCTGTTGTTACTTTTCACTCTTTCCTCATATTTAGCTATGAAAGTATAACCATGGATGCCTCAAGACAATTCATAATTGGCATCTGCTGTGTTTCTCACAGACAGCAGGGAACATCAGGTGCAGAACTTGTAGGATTTAAAGCACAGCCAAAGCTGAGGGCTGCAGATTGTGCTCTAACCTAACGCTTCTCAGCCATAGGTTCCTTTCCCTTTATTTCCTTAAAACTTTTCTGTTGCGTCACTGAAAAATCATAGCCCCTTGCTTTGTAATCATACCCCTTTTTTATTTAAAGTTTTGCCTCCTTTCTCATTAAATGCATCCTCATTAATGTTCCTTTTACTTTTCAGAAACATATATTCAGTATTATAGGCTTGGAGTTCTTTTGTTTTCTCCCCGAAGAGGTAAAGCCCTGGGGAATTTAAGTATCTACTTGATAGGCTCACACAATCTTAATCAGCCTATAATGGAGCTAATGGCTGTTTGTCATCCTTGGAGATATAAATTTCCTGGTGATGTCTACTGCAGTCAGTGCATGAAGTATGCTCTGACTGCCAGCAAGGTCTAATAACCAGGAGAAGGGCAGCCAGCTTCATTAGCGAGAGGGAGACTGTGCCGGCTGCTTTTCTGGATAACTCCGTTTTTTGAATGCTGAGGAGAGAAAATGGATAATGCTGGTAAGTGAAATAAAACAGATCTTCCTTCTTAGCGAGGCTACGGGGTTCGTTTGTCTCCTGTCTCACTTGCTGCAGGAGATGTGTTTCTTTAGCCTTTGAGGCTCCTTCCATTTCAATGTCCTTTATTAGAGCGAATTTCTATATGTAAAATGTGACACACTTAAGTTTTTAACCCTTTGACAGTCAGCTTTTCTGTTTTAAGTCGGTGTTTCCTTGAAATCTGAGCCAAAACTGTAATGTAGGATCTGCCTTTTCAAGGCTTTCAGTTTAGTTTCGGAAGCTTTATGCAGGAAACGTGAAAGGAAGGGAAAATGTATAGCGTCAAGTGGGAAAATATCTTTCACAGATTGCAATAGGTGTGTGGAGGTAACTGCTGGAGCTAACCAAAAGTGGGTAATGCATTTCTTGTATCTGCAGTTTTATTTGAAGCTTTTCTATTCTTTCTGTTTCCTCTCTGTTCTATTTAGAACATAAAATTCTGCATGCATTTGCACTTTTGTTTTCTGTGATGTTCCAACTTTAGATCATGCATTTTTATGCCGAATAATGCACTGCGTGATTTCTGAGAGGTGCACACAATACCAGCATTGCATATGTCATGAAATGGTTTATCTGCATTTTCCTTTTGCATTACCTTGAATCCCAAAGCATTGCAAAAAGTGCTTTCTGTGATGGGTATTTTGCATGTTACTTCGACTGCTGAGAAAGCGGAACATTTCAGCGTCACGCTTATTTATTGAGACAAGTACAATTCATAGTGGGATATAGAATTTACAGCACACTCAGTGCCCTTTGAAACATTCTCAAATCATTAGATTTGTCTGATGTTAACCTTCAAAGTGATGTTCACCTCCATAATGTATGGGAAAAAAAAAATTGTGGTAGATTTCAGAGATGATGCTTTAAGGAAAGCTTATTTTTGTGGTTTTATTATTATTTTTCATATAATTCAAGCAAAACTCTTGCTTGTGCTTGCTAGGCTGTCCAGGTCAATTTCATCTCAGGTGTATTGTCATCAACTTCTATGACAAACAAACTCCTGCTCATATTTATATAAAATTCAAGACCAAAAAAAACCCCACTTTTTCCAGAAACTAAAATGTTGGTGTCATGGAAGATTACATTGCTGGTACCTGTGAGCTTAGAAGCTGCCCTGCTCTTAGTATGGTGAACATTTCTATGAAATAAGTAAGATTATAAATACTTTTTGTGCTTGGTGAAATCTTCTGAGAGGACTTAACCTAATAAATGGTAATGGCGTGTGCTTGATATTCTGTGACGAGGCAGAATTTTCCAGTTGGAGGAAAAGGACTCCTCCAGCATGGAGTGCCTGTGGGCAAGAGATGCTCTGAGCAGCTAAACCCTTCTGGTTTTTAAACTCTCCAGCATCAGCAACTAATGCTATTGAAGTCTTGACAGAGCTATTACTTTAATCCAGCTATAAGAATCTGCTCCAGAATGAGTCACATTCATTTCAAAGACCAGTTTTTTGGGGGGTGCACAGGGAAGCTGGTATCTGAAAACCATAGAAACAGATTTTCCTCTGTGTTTATGTATATATATTTTTGCCTTAGGAATGATCTGGTTTTCTTGCGATCTGTAAAATTTGGAAGTTAGAATAAGTAAGCTTTGCTCTCTGTACAACTTTACCAACTAAATTCAAAGCCTCTTATATGACCAATTTCCTGAAGTTTCCAGATGTTTGTTTTTTCTATCATGCAGAAGCAGTGACTGATGCTCTGCTTCTTTTTTTTTTTTTTTTTTTTTTTTTAAATAACTATTTATATACAGTAGAGCTCTGCTGAAATAGTGGAAGGAGATTTGAGGACCAGTTAAGAATATCCAACAGCTGCTGCAAATAAGACTCAGTGAGAAGGCTGATCTGTTCCCAAAGCATCTGCAAAGAAATTTTTAGGGTACTTGACCCCTAATAGAAACCAATCAGAGCCAGATGCCAGCATGGGGAGTGCTCAGCAGGCACCCCTGAGGATCTGGCTGTGCCCCCTGAATTTCACAGGGATGTGGGTGCACGTTTGAATGTCTTATGCTAAAATCTGGGCACTCATCAGCTGGTGATCAAACAGAAAAGACTGGGATATCTGGAGCCATAAGACCGTCTGCCTCATTAGTTTGTTCAGCAGTAGTTGGCCAATTGAAAATGTAAACATGCTAATGTATACCAACTGGATACCTGCCTGGATTCTCCTTAAAGAGATGCTATTTCTGGCAGCACAGAACCACAGCCCTAGCTCAGCTGTGAGCTTGAGCTGCGGAGTGTTAGAAATAACAATTTGGTTATCACTGTTGGTGAATCAGGCCTTTGTTATTACATTCCTCGTGCTGCCAAAGAGACTTTCCAAGTCAGACTGTGGATAATTGTTGGGCAAAACTCCATCTCCTCCTCTGCATAGCAGAAATATCATGGCTCGTATTCTGTGCCATCATCAAAGCCTTTTTTCTGTCCAGAACTGTTATCTGAAAAGATCAGTGTTGCTAATAGGTCAGCTGTTTGGGTCCATGGTTTCAAGAAACCGTGTTTTCATTTAGAGACTCCTTTCATTTAAAAGCTAGATAACGTATTTTTAATCTGTGCCACTGAGACAGCCCCACAACACTGTTGTCTCGTGTGTTCTTTTAAAAGCTTTTTCTGGAATAACAATAAAATATTCATCACTGCCTGCATGGTGTGTCAGGGCAGTTCTGGCAGTGTTTTTTGGCCTGTTTTGGCAGTGGTTGTTCCTGACAGTTTGGCTGCAGGTATTCAGCTGTGAGGCTGCCTGGCACTGGGGGGGGGGGAAGGTTTGCATCCCACCATGCAAGATTGGCCCAGGCCTGTGGCCGAAGGCAGCACTGGTACAATAACACTCACTTTAAAACACAAAGAGAGGGCTGGATATAACTCATGGGAATGAAAGAGAATATAAAAGTGGCAAGGAACTTGTGCGGCAGGAAGAGAGGAGCTGCTGAAACAGATCTGTTCAAAAGCGATACTTTTGGGGGGATTTCCTGTCAGGAGGGGGGGGTCAGCGCTATCCCCTTCCCCAAGAGCTCCTGTCCGGCATCTCACCTTGAAGTGGGCAAGTCTCATGTCATCCATAACCATATAGAGGTGCCAGGGCAGGGATTTTGACAGGGGGAGACACACCACAGCCTTCAAGCTAAACCAAGAGGCCTTGTTTCATCTTTCTTGGGGTTTATGTGGCTTCTTTGTACTTGGAATATTATTATAGCAGTAAAGAGCTAGCTGTCATTAATTGTTACCCTGAATTATTTCTGCCCTATGGCTGGGCCTCCCAGTAAATAATCTATTTTAAAGGAACCAGAAGTCTTGTATATTCAAACTCTTATATACATATATGTTACATATTCAGACATCCAGCAGCCCAGTGAACTTCTCTCATCAGTAGAGTAGAGTTGCCCACAGCCTATGCTTAGTTGTGGTGGGATGAGGTGAATAGCACGTGTTAGCTTAGCCTTCTTTTGCCCAGAAACACATGTCATAGGAAGGCTAGGAGACACAGGAAGCTGTTTGCTAAGTCCTTTGCTTTTCAACTAATACATCACTTTTGTCTTTCAGTAAATCAAAATAACTTATTTGGCATCCTTTAAATATAGGACTGGCAGGATTGAACATTGGTAAAGAATTTGATTTTAAAGATACCTTGTTGTCTCTTACGTGTATTTCAGGCAAACGGTGCACACCTTAATAAAATGTAAGGGAGATAAACAGTTAGAAGAGCAAGCTGAGACACCTCTACTACAGCCCAGTTTGTCTGTGTGCAGAATTAGCCTACCCAAGTCTCATAGTATGTTGTAAGGTTCATTTGTTGCCCATAGAGCAGTATTAAACACTTTGGCCACCTATGGCTTAAGCTTGGCTGAGTTGTCCCTATTCTTCCCTATCTAATTTGGAAACCTATTGGGGAAAAAAACAACACTTGTAATGGAAATAGTGTCAGTGTAACTGCAGGTTTTCCAGTAGCACAATGACAACTCCAAATTCCAGCAGCATTTCCTTTTTGAAAGGACAACAGCATCTCCTTTCTCTCCATCCCACACTTTGGTATGAGTTCACTCACTGTCTTTGCAAAACGTGGTAATCAGTGGTGCCACGTTAACTTTTATTGGGTTTGTGTGCTGTTTTCTATAGGTCACAAAATGGCTGATCCTGGACAATGAAATACACAGCAGAAATCATCTTTTTTTATTCTACACTGTATATCTTTATTTGTTTCCTGTCTGTACTCATGGCCTCTGAGGCAGATGCTGTAGTATGTCACAGGTCACCATCTCCTAGAAAGTTGACTTATTTCCTGACATAATTTTAGAGTAATACTCACGACACATGCTCCTTTACCCAGAAGCTGGGAGAGTGCATTTATAAACATTTTCCATCAGCACTAAACTTCCCTGTGAGACTGCTGTTCCCAACTTGCTTTCAAGTCTGTATACAAGTAGCCTCTGAGTAAGTCATAGAATGATAGAATGGCCTGGGTTGAAAAGGGCCACAATGATCATCAAGTTTCAACCCCACTGCTATGCACCAGGGACGGGGCATCCACAACTCCTTGGGCAACCTGTTCCAGTGAGTCTGGAGTAGTCTGTAGTAACTTACACCAGAAGCAAACAAATGATGTGCAGGATCAAAATGATGGTGCATCTTCTAACTTAGTAATGGTTCCCTCATGCTACCTAGAATGACTTTCAGGTAACCTTTTAGATAGAAATACTGTGGTTGCATCACACACAGCATATTTCAGCATCTATTCCAGTTTCCACACCACATCTTTTGAAGAAGTGCCATGAACTCCATCCATACGGTTTGGAGAAATGGTGTAATGCAGACTCTATTTTCTATTAGGCTCTAACTTTGTTTTCTGACAAAATAAATAAATTAGCAATCATCAGCCTATCAGGTATATACGTTATATTTACATCTGCTGATTGTGGCAAAATGCTTTTTAAACTCCTCCTTCTGAGCTCTGAATTGTTACTGTGAAGAAGGAAGCATTGTGTACGGTCATAGAAACCCATATTATGCAGGCAGTGTTTCCTGACAGGCTTGTAGCAACCACCAGACCATTGCTGCAGGAGCCAATCCTTTTAAGGGCACAAGGAAGTAATTGGGAGGGGAAAGGTTGTGTTAAGAAGCGCTGGCACAAATCACTCAGAGAAAAGCAGCCTGGGCTCTGGGGGCTCCAAAGGCATCAAATTGATGGGCCTGAAGTTATCCACCAGGGGAAAAGTAGCACCATGTGACTAAAGAGCAGGTGGCTGATAATAAGGACCCTCTCTGCTGCTGTTTAATCATCGCTCATTGTCTCTCTCCATGAATCTTTTCGGAAATTTGATCCTTAATTATGGAGTGCCTTGCAGGGGTATTGCTTTGGGCTCTAAGCATAGACTGGATGGAATTTTACCAAAACGTCTTTTTCTATGTTCCCCTCTCATTATTTAACCGTTTTTAATATTTTCACATAAAATGTTTATGAGACCTCCTCCCGAAGTATAACTGGATAAAAATAAGTAGCTTAGGACTGTAAGACTTCCTAGCAACCTTCCCTGGCAGGCAAAAGCAGTTCTGAGTGAAGCAGCCCCATGGCACTCCAGTCACTCCTATGGCAGGAGGAATCTGGCAGACCTGCAAGGCGGGGGACAGAGCTGTGCAAGAGGCTCCCACTAGTGCTGCTGAGTGGCAGTGGACTGGGGGAATGGGTCATCCCATTTACTAACCCATGCCCAAGGAGCACTGTGGGCTTGGTTGTGTGCACAGCTTGGCTCCAGAAGGGATACTGGAGACACCAGTAGAAATCAGTAGAAAAGTGTTCTCCCCAAGAATGCCACAGGGCAGTGGTACCAGTGTTGGGGCTTCTCTCAGGCAGTAAAGAGTGATGGCTTTGGATATGGTCAGCTGCTTGTGTCCTGGAAGAAACAAACTCCACTCAGGCAATGAATATCTGAGTTTCTAGGAACATGTGGCTGAAGCAATGGATTTGACGGCAGGATCAGGTCCCCATTCACAACCAGTTTTTAAATAAGGCAAAAGGGCCAGGAGAAGCTGAACTCTCCAGGACAAATATTTACTTATTCTTCATTTGCTCAGCACCAATATTCCTTTAATATAATTATAAAAAATTACTGTTTGCAGTTCGCAACTCATTAAATGCTAAAATGTTTTAAAATGCATTTCTGAATAGTACCAGGAGAGTCATAAAGAGTATTCCATGTCTCTACAGGGAGGCAGATGCAGTAGGAGACACTTGTAACAGTAAGCTTCTCAGCTCTGGTGTGACTTGTGCTAGCAAAGGCCTTGCAGAATGTAACTCAGACACAAATGTGATGGCAGCTGGCACTGCCACAGGAACCAAAGCTGGGATGGATTTGTCCCCTCTGCAGCTGCTGGTGATTCACAAGTCCCTTCTGTCTTTCTCACTGGTGCTTGAGGAGGTCCAAAAAGTGAGGGGTATTTAGTGATGGAGGCTTGCATTGGAACCACATGAAAGACAACATGGCTGTTTCAAAGCAGCAGAAAATACATGTTGCTGGAGGGCTGCTTGTTAGCATTTGGAGCACAGTCCAGCAGTGCTGTGCTTTGCTGTGGCCTTATTGCCAGAAGAAATGGTCTGTTAATGCAGGAAGCCTATAGAGTTCTTGCACATGAGTACTGTAAAAATAGCATATACATCTTAGCTCCTTTGATTGTTGCTGCAGTACTTATGTCTCCTTTTTCTTCTCTTTTCTGTTTCTGTTTTTGTTATGTGATATTATTAAAATAACTATCATGACACATGATTCTGTTTTAATTTCAAGTGAAATTTGGCAACTCCTAGTGGTGAGATAAGGTCTAATTTCACTCGGCATTTTAAAAAGAAATGCAAATGACGAAGACATTAAACTGATAAATTTTGACAGCTCACATAACACTTTTTAAATGGATTTTTTCCATGCATTTTTAATACCCAGAATAGTCAGCCTTAATACTCCCATATTTACAATAAATCATTATTCCAATGGAGACATTCTGTTTTGTCAGGCAGTACACAATCAGCAGTTTTTAATAAAGGATCTGAAAACTGTTTAACGTTAATTCTGTGACACAAACTTGCAAGTGCCAGACAATTTAAAAATGGGGCCAATATGCTGCCCTTACATTGGGATATTAAGAAATAATTAGAGCACAGTATGGGCTGGTTGCCAAATGTAATTTTTACCTTCCTTAGTTTATGTTACTTAGCACAGCAATTGCAATGCATGATAGGGCCTCTGTAAGGCATGTACGTGCATTTCCTACTCTGCAACTGAAGGCTCTGAGTGGTGCCGGCAGGAGGTAGAAGTGTCTGCTTACTTTGGCATGTGTGGCTTCAGAAATAACAAAATCATAGAATCTCAGAATGATTTGAGTTAGAAGGCACCTTAAAACCTACCCATCCCCAACCCCTGCTATGGGCAGGGCTGTCCCCCTCCAGCTCAGGCTGCCCAGAGCCCATCCAACCTGGCCTTGAGAGCCACCAGGAACAGGGCACCACAGCTTCTCTGGGCAGCCTATGCCAGTGCTTCGCCCTCCCTCTGGGTAAAGCATCACAGAATTCAGGAGCAAGAATGGTTTGAGCCTTAGGGGTGGAATGGGTGTTGTCAATAGCAGAGCCCAGATTTCCTACTTTTTCTACAGAACACAGCACTATCTCTATTTCCTTCAGTACATCACAAAGACTGTGCATGCCCTGTGTCAGGGCCCAAGCTTCTATAGCGAACTCCAAGCACACTGGTGTGCTTAAACTGCACAGTGCCTTTTGTCCAGCAGGCATTAATCCAAACCCACAGAGTAATCAGTCCCGGCACAACTCCATCTTGCTCACCACTTTGGAGGTGCCACAACCTGTCAGAAGGAGGAGAAGTTTGTGTAGTGTTCCTTGAAAGCGTTGTGGTCATTAGTAAGGTTAGACCATGTAGATAATGAGAAAAAAATACATTCTTACCTACACATGGGGGCCATAAGGCCAAATTAACTGTGGTGAACCCTTGGGCAAGATTTTGGAGTCTATCAAGGTGAGTAATTTACTTTGCAATGCCAGCAATATCTGAGGGTGATGAACACTGAAATGTTTTATTGTCCTCCACTTCAAAGTAATGCAATGTCTATTAACATTCATTGTTTTAGTTCTGAGTACTGAGATTTCAACATGCATATCACTGTAGTTGTATGCAGAGCTCTGGATGTTCGTACATTCCTGTCACCTCTGCAGCCTCTTGTGTTCTGTAGGCGCTGTGCACATTCCTTCATCTTGCAGCTCGGGAAACTTGCCTGCTGAGTGGTCAGGGATTATATTGGCAAAGTAGGCAGACTGCTCAACTCAGTTCAGAATCTTATTTTAGGAGCAAAAATAGCCTGCATCCTTCCCACCTTCCTACCTAAAAATGTTCCCTTCTTCCACAGAGCAATAAGAGGTTGTAATGGGACCTCTTCCTCTCTCTGTTGGCTGCCTGCATTGCTCTTTTTATCTTCACCACGGGTGAATAAGCTAATGATATGGCACTGCATTGAGGGGGCAGGCTGCATGGCTGTTGTTTAAAAGAACTTTTTTTGAGAGTAGTGTTTTTCTGTTACATTAGTACTGCTGTGCGTGCGTTGGTAAAGGCTGCATCCTGTTACCCATTGTGATGCTGTTGGCTACCTGACGCAATGGCTTACTATTTCAGTGACATGAAAAACTCAGCTGAGGTAAGATTGATCTGAGATAAGCTCCCTGGTTGCTCCCTGGTTGCTGTGTGCAATCACAGCTAGATATTCTTGTTGCTTTTTTTTTTTTTTTCTTTTTCCTTTTCTTTTCATTTTCTGGTTTACATTCAAAAGCTTGACAGCAAATTCAGCTTTATTTATCCATTAGTGCAGATGACTCCCAAATGTTAGTCTGTGCACCTTTTCTGGATTCAGAGAAGGTGTGTGGCCATTTCAAATGACTGCCTTTGAGGTGGACACCAGGTTCACCTGGTGTAAGCATCATTCCCGTGACCAGTGGTGAATCATGAGTTTGTGGCATCGTTGTCTCTTCTCTGTGATCTCCTTTGCTTTGCTTTGCCTTTCAGATTTTTTTCAGGTCAGTAAAGAGCACCTCAAGTAGTAGGTCAGATTGCCAATGGAGAAAAGTGTTGTCACTGTTTTGAAAGACAGCTTTCCTGAGAAAGCAGCGAAAATAAACTTCTCAGCATAGTGCAGATGGAGCTGCGTGACTGATTTGGTTTCCTAAAACAAAGAGTGAACAAATTTTGTAAGAGAAAACTTACTTGTGGCAACTGGGCTTCTTTTCAGCAGAGAGAAAAAGCAGAGAATATTTTCACACATTGTGTGACTTTCTCGTCACCTTTCTTATCATGTTTGACTCGACATGAACACACAGAAACTGAATGTTCTTCCTAGCTGATACCAAGCTACTTCCCACAGCTGGGATGTGGTCTCCTAGGTTATTTTGGATTTTGCTGATAAAGATGAATAGTCCAAGATTTTGCCATCTTTAAAAAGCATGTCCACTTTGCTCCTAATTCTTTCCTCCAATTTTAGTGACCACTACTTTAAATCAAACTGCTTCTTGTTCATTTGTAGAACAAGATATCTCTTTGCCGTATCTGCACATAGCTGTATCCTGTGCTTTGTGTAGTACAGAAGGCACTGCAAATGGATGGGAACAAAACTGCTTCCCAAGCAAAACAAGGCAGTAACCTGCAAGGCTGATGCTTAGCCACCATGCAGAGCCTGTGGAAAGCCAGCATTGCTTAGGGCCACTGTTGGAGATGGGCTAGATGGACCTTTCCTGTATGTGTAGGAGGAATGCAAGCAGGAAAGTGGGAAGGTCCTAACCTGCTGCAAGACATGTTCATATATAGCATTGGCTGGGAAAGTGTTACCAAAGGCAGATCTCATCACCTTTGTGAGAGAGCTGTGTGCTTTTAAACAAATGATTATTAATCTGTTATAGCGTTTTTTAAAAGCAGTAAGTGAAGTACACTGGTAATCATTAGCTGGTGAATCTGACATCCATCCTGAGCAAAAACATGGAACAGATGATACAGGGACTGAGCCAGAAAAAATGAAAGGATTGAATACAAATAACTCCCATTAACATGGGTTTTAGGAAAAACAGGTTTGGGGAAATTCTATCATACAGCTAGCTTGTTGCGTTGAGTTGTTTGGTTTTGGTCTGCCATGTAGATGCTAACATGATATACAATCAGTATGTTATGTATCAAATGAGTACCTAAATGCTAGGCTTCAGAATACAAATGTATTTTAGGAGGAATCACATGCCTGGTGTGATTCAAGAGGCATCCAGCAAGAACTGGTTCTCTGCTCTGTTCTGTGTGCTGCTACTAGCAATGACTGGCAAGAAAAAATAAAACTATTTTTAGGTGAGAAACCAATGCATTCAATATGGACAGATGAAAAGCTATACAATCAGTGTGGGAAATAATTAGGTCATAGTTACAGATTGAGAGGCTCAGCATTGAGAGCAGTGATTTTGAAAGGTACTTGCATAATACATGTTATTAAGTGGGGAGCACATGGTCAGCTGATGAGCTGTGTCCCAGAGAGCTAACAAACTCTTAAAATGTAAAAATGTGTTTGCAACACTGAAAGCGTCTGACTCCAGTTTGAGCTCCTGGGAAGCTGTAACTTCTGGTGTCCCACATCTTGTTTGAAACCTGCAAATCTTGAGAAGATGCAGGAAAGCCTCATAACTCAGAAATTGATGTCACTGTGAAAGACTAACCAAAACAAATTTCTTAATATTCTGAACTTTCTTTGCATCTCACCCTAAAATCCCTTTGCATCTCTGCAAATTTAATAATACTGCAAAAAGCAAAAACAAACAAATCAACAACAAAAACTGTCTCAATACTGTTTCTTACCACAAATCATTAGTTCGGACCTCTTCATTCCCATCTATGACTAAATATCACCAACATATCACCAACATCTATCTGTAGATGTCCATTGTCAGGAATGGTGACACACACACACATATATATATATATGTATATATATATAAATACTGGTAATAGGTGATTCAGATTAGACTAAAGGTAACTGTTGATGACCTTCAGAGGAAAAACCAATATTTCAGAAGTTACAGCTAGTGGACTGCTAAAAAGGCTGGAAGTATTAGAAGGCCTCAGGAAGGATGCTTCCTAATCAAAGCTCATAATTCCTCCTTCCAGTTTTAATAAAGCCCCCGTTTCCAGCAGAGCTACCCACATCTGCCTTAATTGCTAGCTGTTGGACAAAACAGTATGGTAATGCTGAGACGTAAGACTCTTGGCTACCTCCTCAGCATGAGAAAGGCTTCTTGAAATAATGCCCATTACAGTGTCTCTCAGTGCATGTGTAGTTAAATGAAAGATGCTCAATTCTTTCTCATTATCACAGAGCCAGCAGTGGCCTGGGTTCCTGTGCAACACATTAACTCATGTTATTTTTATGCCTAAGTACTATCAAGTGGGGCTGATGGGTGTAAGCCAGAACCAATTAAACCAATTATCACCACTTGCTCCAATGGAGGGCAGATTTTGGAGTTTTTCCAGTGTCTGAAATCGGGTAATGTACTCATTTCTCAGGGTCGCTGTCAGCCTAGCAGTGCAGTAGGAGTACATACAGGGCTGCAGTGAGGGCCATGGATAAAAATCACTTTGCTATTTTGCCCAATAGGAAGGGCTCACTTCCTGAGTCTAGCAGCTTGGGAGACAAATTGCTGGTGCTGCTCTTTGCACTGTGAGGAACCACTTCTTTGATCTGGTACTGTTGTTTTACATGGATGGTATAGTTTTCTTTTCTGCTCTAATGAGAAAGAATTTACTTAAATTTTATTTTTCCAAAGAATGTCAGGAGAAATGTTCATGTCCGTTAATGATTATGGCACCCTTCCCTGTTTGTCACCCAAGAATCCAAAGCCATGAGGCACCCCTTGTCAAGTTCATAACTAAAGAACAGGGCACTTCATTCCCTGTCACTGCACTATCTAGGGAAAGGAGACCCTTACAAGAGAGGATAAGATTCATTAATGATAGGCTTTTTCCCCAAAACTTCCATTCTTTTGGTAGTACTTTTTTGCAGTATCAACTGAAAGCAGACAGGCTCCTCAAGAATTGCTGTCTTCAGGCTGCTCTCCAGAACAGTGTTAAAGGGATTGGATACCATTTATCCAGTGGTGCAGGTGCTAATAAGGCACTACTATGGTTCAGGCAGCTGTGGTGGATCCCCTAAATGGACATTTTAGTATCGAGGAGGAAAGCTTCACTATATAGGTAATTCTGGTGCCCCTGTGGTTAGGCAGGGGTAAAAGAGAGGGCTGAGGACTGTGAAACCAAGCGTCTGTGGGTCTAGCTACACTTCTTTGAGAGGGAATAATTTCTCACACAGCTATCCTGGTAGCTTTGAGGTTATGACTGTAGCAGATCTGTCTGGTGGTGCTGGGAGATACTCAAGTATTGCACTGTCAGGAAGCCAGAGGTTTGCCTTACCTCACAGCTGGTAAGCACCCATAGTTCTTACAGTTTCAGCTACACAGTGCTTCCAGGGCAAGAGTGCTGCTATATCTTTCTCTCTTCTGGCCTGTAGAAAGCTGTATGAAAGACTTTGAGCACCATGGAAATAGCCTCAGAATTACTACACACATTTTCTTTCTTCATCTCAAAGGGAAGAGGAGTCAAGAAGCCAAGTCTGAGCGTAGGCTGTTGTTCTAACCTTTTGCTCGCATTCAGAAACAATGCTCTATTGTTATGTTGCTTCCTGCAGATTACACTAATAACCAGTGAGTGGTGAAGCATGAAAATTGTTCCGGTTGCTTAGACTGAATTCTAATATAAGAAACTGTGTCAGCTTTCAAAAGGCTGATCAAAAATACACAAGAGGGCAAATTAGATAAGATAGAGCACAAGAAATTTTGCTGTAACCCTCAAAACTCAAAAACTTCCTGGAAAGAATGAATTTTATACCTAGGGAACGGTGGCACTTGCTTTCTTCTCAAATATTTTTGTAATTTGGCTATTACATACATAGATCTCTTCCCTAGAAAAGCATAATCTGATGTTGAGAGTGGAATTTTCATGAAGGCTCGATTGTCGTTGTAACAGGGACATGATTTTTTGTGTGTATATGCAGCATACTGCAGGATATAGGCATATTATCAACAGCAATTAGAAAGTCTATGAATTATAGGAAACTCAAGTTTGTTTTTGGAGGTGAGGAAGAGTTAATAGAATGCATCTGGTCCTCAGAAGGTGCCCCATGCAGCAGGATCCCCTTTTCTGGTTTTGGCCAGCAGCAGAAGCTGAAAGTGCCAGGAAGGGAAAGAAGGAGCTCTGCATGCTTATGGAAGTGTCACAGTTGTCTGCTACTTCTCTGATGGATCAGGTATAAAACTCACTGTCACTGAAATACACTCCAGTGACTTCACTGATGCAGCACCAAGGATGCACTGAGTGACGTTCAGGTTTCGTTTTGGCAATTCGGTAACAAGCTTTTAGACTAAAAACACATTCATGTAAATGTTTTATTTCCTTGGTTGTCACGTTTTCTTTTGTCATCTAGGCTGGCTCAGATTCTAGTGAGCATTAACATGGGAGGTGCAAAATGTCACAGCACTTTGAAAGCTTAGCTGTCAGACAATGGTGTTCAATGTGAAAATCGACAGACAAGTCTAAAGTAACTTTGTAGAGGGTATGATCTTTTCTTAATAAGGTGATATGTCCATTAGTGACCCAGTATTAATAGATAACTTACATGAACCAAAAATTCCTTGCTTGAACTGTGGATCAAGTTACTTCAACTTGCAGGGACAATTATTTATCATATGATAAACGTTATCACATCATAAATGCCAGATTCCTATGAGCTGCCTGCACCAGAATTTCTTCAATGGCTGGTTTCATAACAAAATACCTCAACATTCAAATACTTAATTTTCTCTCTATCAGGTTAGTAAACAGATCTCTGCAATATTTTTCACACTTTTCCAGTCCATGGGTCTGAATGACACCAGCCCTTTCTGTTGGAACTCTTATTCAGACCTATAAACATTTGCTAGGAATAACAGGATGTCATAACACAAACATCTGGGCACAGTGTTTCAGCATTGCTAGCTGCAGTAGAAAATGTGTACCTTTTCTCCTGCATCAACATTCAAGTGACTTGTATTAGTTTAGCTTATCTGTTCACAGATATAGCAGGCCTAAGCAAAATTATTTAATATGTAAATATAATAATTAGGTTATCCATCCCATATCCATAGACAAAGTCTTTCTTGTAAGGCATGGAGCTAGCGGTCACTAAGCAAAGGTGAATCTGCATACCTGAACCCTGACAGTGTGGTGAAACCATAACCACACCATATCTTGAAATCTGCCTGCAGCCAGATGCTATATAGCGTGCTGAGATATTTGACTTTTGTGGAATTTGGCTGCACAAAATGAAGGTAGCCCTGTTTTGTCACTCAAACAAAAGGCTGCTTCAGAAAGTGAGAAGCATCTTCTCAGCTCACATTAAAAAGAAACCCCACGCCCTCTGTGTTTTCCTCAGATGCCAGTTCTGCACTCCAGTTTATTTTCAGCATGCCAGGATAATGAGGATGGAAAGAACAGTACACACTTCTCAGTCATATAAATAAGTTGTAAAACACTCTGAAAGTTTTTGGCACATCTCCAGCGATGGATCATTAAATAAGAGGAATAAACAAAAAGGGACCATCAGCCTGACCTCCACATAATGCACTTAATGGCTGCCAGCTACATTCATAAATTTGCAGGCTCTGGCTTTTATCACTGTATATGAATCAAGGTCGAGTTTCATACTTGCTGTGGAGTTCGTGAGAAAACGAAGACTCTGACATCTTGTGTTGTATTTTAGGAGTTTAAATGAGTGGGATGTGGGCTTGAGGGTGCTTGGGAACACCCCCCCTACCATTTTCCTCCCTTCCCCCCACCCCCGATATATCATATGGTTAGGCAAGATTTTATATAGACTTTCACTTGCTATTTTGATCAAAAACAGCTATTTAGTGTGGTACACAGCAACTGTTTTTAAAAAGAAATAGAGTGATCTTAGGTATCTTACTTTTTTTTCTTTCTCTCTTTTCTTCCTAACATTTTTCAGAGCAATAAACTAAGGGGCTGATCATCACATGCCCCAGTGACAGGAAAGCCCTATATAGACAGCACTGGTCCAGGGACTTTACAGAAAGCATTGGAACTTAATCCCAAGCTGGATTTTGTTGATCAAACCCCACAGCTAAATGTAACTGTGCTGCAGTCAGTAAGCCTGGTCTCTTTTCTCAGGTCACAAGTGATAGGACATGAGGAAAGGGTTTCAAGTTGCACTGAAGAGGTTTACATTGGACATCAGGAAGAATTTTTTCATGGAGAGCCTGTTTGAACATCAGAATGGGCTGTGCAGGGAGGTAGTGGAATGCCTACCCCTGGAGGGATTTAAGAGACATGTGGATGTGGCAAAAGGGACACGGCTTAGTGATGGGACTCAGAAGGTCAGGTTGATGGTTGGGTTTGGTGGCCCTATTGAGTCTGGTGATCCTGAAGACTTTTTTCCCAAGCTAGATGATTCTGTGATTCTGCCAGAGCTGTTGGCAGCACCCGAGGCATAGCTCTCTCATGGCCCAAGTCTGTGCCTTGCACCCATCTTCGTTTAGGAGGGCACTCAGCCTGGCCCCAAGGACACTGGGAATTGCAGAGGAGGCAGTGAACGCTCCCCAAGCAGTCTGTACTCTTGAAAATGTGTATTTTCTTCCTTTGGGAATGAGACTGCCTGGGTTAACTTTTTTAGGCACTCACTTGCCTTCAGTAAGCACTGTAAATTAAGTCATTTTTCTCCCAGTAAGTAACACACCAGTAAAGATCTCAGTGCTAGCTCTCCCACACCAGCATTGCAGCTTCTATGCAGGAATGTAATTCAGCGAGCCATAGAACCATGAAAATATCTGAAGTACAATTTCTTTTAAATTGATTTTCCTTACAGGCAGATTTTCTTCCTGCACTTTTTTTGTGAAAGCTTCTGTCAGCCCTATTTAATTGCATTGGAGCTGAAAACAACAATATTACATTTACATTAGCTCTAAAGTCTCTGCAATTTTTCTCCCCGTATCCCATCTGGCTTTAATGGCTCTGAATTTTAATTTAATGAAATTTGTTCATTTTAACTAACTAAAATGTGCTGCATTAATGATCTGCTGTATTAAGCAGGTAGTAAAAAAAAAAAAAAAAAAGGGTAATATTGATGTTTAGTCTTAGTAAAAGCACTTTCCACTAGAACCATGTAACATTCCCATCTCATGTAATTGTTTAGTTTCTTTCTGTGTGGGCTTTGTAACTGAATGAACCTGAGCTAAAAACAGTCTGGATCGGCACAAAAAACCTCAGGACTGGCGAATTAAAGCACACTGGTTCCCCTGGCCACCAACACACAAACAAACAATGCATGACAATTGAAAAAGCAAAATCAGACTTACAGGTTTACACTTGGTTTAAACAATCAGCACATAGACACCAAATGTCCCTGCTGAAAAGGACTGGGGAGTACTGGTGGATAGCAAACTGGACACAAGCCAGCAATGTGCCCTTGCAGCCCAGAACACCAACTGTATCATGGACTGCAGCAAAAGAAGTGTGGCCATATCCCTCTATTCTGCACTGCTGAGACCTCATCTGAGTACTGCATCCAGATATGTAGTACAGGAGAGACATGGATCTGTTAGAATGTGTCCAGAGGAGGGCCACAAAAAACGATCCAAGCGATGGAACATGTCTCCTACAAGGACAGGCTGAGAGAGCTGGGGCTGTTCAGCATGGAGAAGAGGAGGATGCAAGGTGACCTGATAGCAAGCTTTCAGTATCTAAAGGGGAGCTACAGGAAAGATGGGGACACTTTTTAGCAGGGTCTGTGGTGATAGAACAAGGGGAATTGGTTTCAAACTGAAAGAGATCTAGATTGAACATAACAGAGAAGCTTTTAAGTGTGGTGATGCACTGGAGCATGTTGCCTAGAGAGGTGGTGGATGCCCTGTCCCTAAAGATGTTCAAGGTCAGACTGGATAAGGCTCTGAGTAACCTGATCTTGCTGTAGGTGTCCCTGTTCATTGCAGGGGAGTTAGACTAGACGACCTTTAAGAATCTCCCAAAACTAAAGATTCTATGATTCTATGCATAGGGGAGCTGAGCTTTGCCTTTTTTTTAGGCAAAGCTCACCAGGCTTTCTGCCTCATTAGGAATAGAAAGCCTTCTCCAGGGAGATTCTGTCAAGTTACCAGAGCAGTGTTCCCTCACATCCCATTGGGAAAGGGTACAAAGTCTGAGCCATTGTAACCCTCCCTGTCACAGTCATTCATTCAGCAGTGTAGAAGCATCTCCCAACATCAAGCGTGGCTTGAGAAGAGGCTGTTAGGTAAAACCTATCAACAAACTACAAGCAATTAGGAGAACTGCTGAAGATCCTGAAAGATGGTGGCTGATTTAGAAGACCAAGAGGTGGGGAGCTTGCACTGAGCCTGGCAGAGGAGAACCAGCCTGGATCAGTGCTCTGCATGTGCTCAGGTACCTCTGCATGCTCTGCAAGATCCCTGCTGGGGAAGATTCCCATCACTGTTGGCACTTCACTGCAAGGCAAGGACTTTGAGCAAAAGCCACAGATCCACAGTTTAAAAAAATACACTTATCATTGGGCAGCACAAAGGCAGAAGATTAATTTTATGCTGATTAGAGCCCTTCTTCCTTTTGCGGGTTTTTCTAATGAATCAGTAAGGATGCAGGCCAATTGCCATGACTGTAATTGCAGTAGGTGCAAAAGGGACTTTCTCGTGGTGGCCACAGAAGAAAACTAGCCAGGGCCAGGTTACATGCCTTGTGGCAGCTGAAGTAAGCAGACAGACAGCAGCCAGCAGAGTTTGCCAGTAAGGAAATGCAGCTGAGCACCATACCTCCTCATTGCTTCTGTAGCCTGCCAGACACCCCTGAGTAAGTGAGGTTGAGACAGAGATTTAAGAATTTTTGTTCTGAATATCATCTGGGTGGCCCAGCCTGTGCTGGGGAGCAGATCTGTCCCCAGATCTGACACAAGCTGGCAGTGCTTTCAGCACTTCTCCCCATAGCACTCCTGATGAAATGCAGAAATCTGACCTTGAGGATAATAGTACTTCCTTTGGACCGGTGTGGGGTGCTCAAACGCCGCAACAAAATACACTGTATGAGTGCTGCACATGGAAAGTAGATATGAGTTCAGTATTTGCAAAGTGGGAATAGTAAGCCCTGACTTGCAGAAGACCATTCAGGGAAGATCCCAGCCCTGGAAAGGTGAACAGCCCTGCTGCTGGCCTGCTAGCCACTGATGAATTAAGCATAAAGCGTCATGCTGTGCAAAGTGGACCAGGCACAGAGAGATGTCTGACATATATTTTGAGGTGTATTTAATATTGCAGCGCTTCCGGATTCCACTAATATGCTAGGGATTTTGGCATCAAATCAATGTTTGCATCAGTACCATGTGTCTCTGGAACAGAAGTGCTTACTTTAGAGCTGGCTATGAAAATAGTTTCCATTATAACCCCTTGTTTTCACATGCTTCTTATAATTATTTTTTTTTTAAATCCTGTTTTGAGTCAAAAATTTCCATTCTGCATCTTTGCCAAAAGGTGAAGTTTCTCCCCCTCTTTTTCTTAAGCTCGGAGGAAGAATCCTTCAGATGTTTTTGAGTCATGGGAGAGTGGAAAAAAAATACATTTTCCCTGTAGGGGAAAAAAAGAATCATATTTTTTGTAGTAGTAGAAAAAAGGGGGAAATGAAACCGAAGGCTGAAAGTTGTATTTTTGGCCTAGAAATGTCTGAAGTAAACTAGCATTGTAGGGAATGACTTTGATTCAACAAAGGCAGAGATTATTCCAACTCCTGGCTGTTAATCAGGCACAGGGCCAGCTTTCAAATGTTGCTGGTGTTCGGGATATTGTTTAAGATTGTGCCTTTACAGCTGCCCATTTAAAGGGAAAGAGCTGGTCCCCTGTGGTCTCTTGCCCTTCAGGGCTAATTATAATCCAGCAACACGTTTAAATTCATTTCAAAATCTCATTGAATTAAGTGGAATGAAGGAAACTATTGTGCCAAACACTCAGCTTTTCTGAAAATAATTTTTTTCTCAATTGTCACTGAAGCCAGTAAGAGCAAGTAGAGGTGTTGAAGGCATGAAAGAAAGATAGGTGTGTAATAGCCATGCTGATCAGTGATCCTCCAGTCCTCCACTGCTTTCTGTTCCTGTTTTTCCTGCTGGGAGCTGTAGCTGATGCACTATCGATAAAACCTATTCCTTATGTTCCATTAAACACACTGCGTGAGCCCAACCAATAGCCTGATGGTACTGTTGTGGCCTTCAGTTTTGCATTTTATTTTTTAGTTTGCAACTTTTAACTATGCAGCCTGAATATTACATTAAATTGTTCACTTTCTGTCATTCAAAATTTGCTCTATATGTATGTGTGTTTGGCAGAGACATCCCAAATGACGTGTTTATGTTGCTCCAGTGCCAAAACACAGTGATTCATTAAGAAGCTTGGAGCCACGGAGGGAGAGCTGTAGCCAGCAACCACTACACATGCTCTGAAGAACAGAAAGCTGTGTTTTCCTAAGGAGAATGGTTAGTGTGGCTGGATTGGTAGCATGGCTGACTTCTCTGGAGGGAAGAGGTACTGCTGAACAGGCTGGGGAGCACAAAAGCTCTCCTGGATAACTTGGCTTTGCTGCTGCAGCAACAGCTAGGAGGCATTAAGCACAGAGGGGAGAGGGAAAGATGCCCAAAGGAGCCAGTGCAGATGGTGAGAGCCCTTCTTGCAGTGCTGAGGTAGTGTGCTCTTATGCTCTGCTTTGAGGAAAAGGTGGAGGAGGAGAAGCAATACCCCAGGGTAGGAACAGACTTCCAGCTGCACATGGGTTTTGCTTGGCCTATGCCAGCTTATAGCAAGCAATGGGGGCCATCCACCCTATTTAGTGTAGCTACTGATATAAACTTGCAGTGGCCAAAGCCTCTGGAAACCTGGCAGAAAGGCAACTCTTGAGGAATTCCACAACCCAGGACAGTGTCTTAACGTCATCTCTTTCTTCTTCCCCGGTGGCTTGAACTAGGACAGGCAGAAAGCTATTTATAATTTTTAATGCGGTCCTCTTTGTCATAAATCTGGAGCCACGGGCAAAATTGATACCTGGTGATAAAGACATGCCTGACTGGAAAATTTCTGACAGTTGTTTTCTGTTTGGAAAAGGAACACTTTCCTGTGCCACCACAGCACAGTCACTGCACTGCCGAGATCAGTGCAACAGGCAGCTATGGGGACATTGGGCACAACACAAATATCCATAATCATTCCCACTGTCAGTAATAAAAATGTGGAAGAATGTGTGAATTGTAGAATCTTAGAATGGTTTGAGTTGGAAGGGATCTTTGAGATCATCTAGTTTCAACCTCCCTTCTATAGGCAGGGACACCTCCCACTAGGCCAGGTTGCTCAGAGCCCCATCCAGCCTGACCTTGAATGCTTCCAGGGAGGGGGCATCCACAGCCTCACTGGGCAACCTGTTCCAGATTAAAATTGAAACTAGAATCTCACATTTAAATTATTAAGTACCAGGGTGGGACCTTACAGACTTTGGACAGCATGTCATTCCATCCGTTGTTAGATCGTTCAGCTTTTTCAGGAATGTCTGGTGTAGGTTTAGGGTTGGGATGGGATCTGGTACGCCAGGTGCCCTCTGTGCTTTAAGCAAAGACTTCTGTAGCTTGTTTTTTTTTCTTCCCAATGTGCACAGTGCTTAGCACTTGGTAAAGGGATAAAACAAGATCTGAGCCCTGGAAAGTGCACTTTGTATTTTGTATTACATTTCAGTAAATTCAAATCAGAAAAAGTACAACGCTTAGTATCAGTTTAAGCAGAACCTTCAATTTGCTCATCTTTCATCATTTTGCACAGTCAGTCTAAGAAATTATCCAAAACCTGGATTACACCAGTTCTGCTGTTTCATAAGGTTTTGGACAGCTGTTAATTGTTAAAGCAGTAGATTGAAATAATATCCCAAATACAGAAATTCTATAAGTGTGTAAGTAAAAGAAGGTTTCTTCATAGGTCAGGTCTGCTGAAGTGAAACAGAGCAACTGGCTCCAGATACTTTCAAGTGAATCGTTCCCTACAGCAACTCATGAGGCAATTCCTTAATATGAATAACATACACTAAAGGATACAGTGAAAGCTACAGATCAGGTGTTAAACTTACGTGGGTAGAGCATCCCTCACCCATCATTTAAAATCATATTGATGAAGCTATGAAGTTCCCTCTAGGCGCAGCTAGTACCAGGGGTCAGAAAGTACAAAGGAGCTGTGCAGATGAGGGTGCCTCACGCACAGCCCAGGTAATAAATTATTGAACTGCTGCAGCAAGGAATTGTTTACATAACTACCACTGCCTGAAATTCACTTACAAAGTGTTTGGTGAATAATTTAGGCTAGCAAACAAGTTTGTCAGTGCATAGCCTATTTGCAGATCATTTGTGAGCAGAGAGGAAAACTGTTGGTGCCAAATTGCCACAGAGGAGCTTGCTCAGCTGTGCTCTGTGTGTCATGGTGAGGAGCTGAGAGCTCAACATTCAAGGGATCACCTGCATACTGAGCAAGGTGCATCCCCTCAGATTGCTCACAAGTGAGGACCACACTGCCTGTCTCCTAGCAGCCGCAC
Organism: Tetrao urogallus; assembly: GCF_951394365.1. Taxonomy (NCBI): domain Eukaryota; kingdom Metazoa; phylum Chordata; class Aves; order Galliformes; family Phasianidae; genus Tetrao; species Tetrao urogallus. Next base: position 51,589,227 of record NC_136814.1, on the reverse strand, counting down.
TGCTGTATGGGCAGAGCTCATCCAAGGACTCCATCACTTGTCTCAATCAGAATAGTCCTCATTTGCGTGCTAACTGTGCTGGCCTCACGCTCTGAATGCTTAGCTGCCATATATATAGGCTGAACTATGAGGTTCCTCTCAGTGAGCTGCTCTGTACAGACCCCTTTCACTGGGCTGTGTGGAAGGTCTGTCTGTGGGGAATTAGGAATTGCCCAGATGGATATTTTCTATTCTGAACTCAGTGCCATTTTCTTGCTTTGCGTTGGTAATAATCTGAGCAATACTTTTTTTCCTCTTATAAAATGGAATGCTTTTGCCAGTCCTTCCTGCATTCTGAATCCTGCTACTAAATGTGGTGGCCCTTGGTTACAGCTTCACGCTTTGTGCCACAAGTTAATCTTGATAACTGAAGGAATAGTAATACAAATTCATTTTTTTTAAATGCTTCTTTACTGAACACTATCCTACATAGCTCTAGAGGTGGGACAACAGCATCCTACATATTGTAGGTTATGTACTGCAGTGGTCCATCCCAGCAGAATAAGCCCATTGAAATACAGCTGTCTTTGAAGCGTTACCGAGGGGATGGAATTTTCTCTTTGATGTTGAGAGAGGTTAAAAGCTGTGCATTATTTCATTCTCCCTTGGGAACTATTTTGAAGTTTTACATTCGCTTCAGTGATCTCCTGCTAGCCGTTTGTACAAGAGCAGTATTTATGTTCTACAAGCATTTCTGAAGTCATGAAGATGCTATTCTTCCTCTAACTGTCCTAAAAGCCAACTACTGTGCCATTGTGGCAAGAAATTTAATACATAAATTAAAATATTTCTATCATACTGCAGATTGAAAGTTGAATACTGAATACATGTATTTTGTTTGGGCACTCATAGGGAATGTCAGTAGGATGCCAGAATTCTATCTAGAGGCAATTGCATAAACATAGCTCTGCGCAGGAGAAATGCAATACACTGTTGCTTTCAATTTTCCAGTTTCTCTCACAGGTGACACTGGTAGATGCCTGCTCACACAGTGTTGAGGATTCAGAGTTTGTTCCCTCTCACTGGTGAGTTGTAAGCTGAATTCTTAAATTTAACAGCTAAAACAGCAGGATTGAAGCGGAAGAGTGCCATTTTTTTCTCATTTGATGACCATTAACGACTATGAGTGGAGTAGCCTGAGATGTTCGTGTTGACCTTTAGCATCTCCAAGCAGGAGGTAAAGCAGAAAGAGATGTAATTGTTCTATAGTTCTGTGCTGTTTTTTTGTATTCAACTACTACTCCCTGCCTGGGATCAAGAGAAAGTGTTTAATATCGTGCACTTTACAAAAGCTGATTAAAGGATTTATGGAGGTAGTGCTGAGTACTCCCAGCATCTTGTCCATCACAAATAAGAATCTCCTTAGTAAGACCTTTAAGTGTTCTAATGCAATAGGTTGTTTCTTGTTTAAAAAATAGTATTTGGAGTAAACTACTGTAATCAGAAGCTTCATCTTCTTACTCTATGTAATATGACGCCTACAATCTGTTGATGTTATACATTAGTATTTATCTTCCCTAAACTAGAATTGAAATGGGCAGTGAGGTGCTGGCACAGGCTGCTCAGAGAAGCTGTGGTGCCCCATCCTTGGAGGTGCTCAGAACCAGGTTGAACGGGGCCTGGGAAGCCTGAGCTGCTGGGGGGGGGGGGGGGGGAACCGTGCCTGCAGCAGTGGGGTTGGGGCTGGGTGGGCTTTGAGATCCCTTCCAGCTGTGGTAAAAGAATTTCCCTGGGCGAAGAATTTCCTCCTAACGCCTAACCTAATAGCTGGTAGGCACTCGGGATTTTTTTGTTTTTCCCCCAGCCAACAGTTACCTGTTTGTTCTTGGATTAAGCTCACAGCACTACTTAGATTACAGTCATGCGCTAAGAAAAACAAAAAGTTCGTTGCTATCGCCGCCGTGCCGTGCAGGACCTCTCTACTTCTCCCCCAACCCAGGAGTTCACCAACAAGTCCTTTCGTGCCACTCGCCGAGCACGGCGCCGCTCCTTTTCCCACCCGGGAAGGCTCCGTCCGGCTCCCCAGGATGGGCCGAGCCGCGGGGCGGGGGCGAGGCGGCGCCGAGGGGCGGGAGCGGGGCTGGGCGCGGCGTCCGCGGCCGCCGGCGCTCTCCGACCGCGACCCGGCAGCATGACGGGCGGCCGCCGGCCCGCAGCCGCCCCCGGGCAGCCGGCGGGCGGCGCGGCCCCGCCGAGGAGCGCCGCGGCCCCCCGGAAGCAGCGGCGGCGGAGGTTGCGCGCCCGGCGGGCGGCGTGACGGCGGGACGCGTCCCGGCGGAGCCATGGGGCAGACCTCGGTCTCCACGCTGCCCGAGCCGGCCGGCGGTGAGTGGCGGCGAAGCGGGGCGGCCGCGCATCGCGGGGAGGGCGCCGGGGGCCCGCTGGTAAATGAGAACGTGGGGGTGGGAAGGGGGAAAGGAGGAGAGAAGAAAGAAAAAAGAAGAGAGGGGGTGTGTGGGGGGGGAAGGACCTCTGGCACTTCGCCCAGCAGCACGGTTAGTAAGCCGCCCATCTGGCTGCTTTGGCTGCGGGACGTTTTTGTGTGTAAGCACTTATTTATTGGAAGTAAGTAAAGAGTATGCGAGTAGAACTTCTTGATTATTATTATTTGTCCCGTAGTTATTTGTGGATTAACTTTCTAAAAGCAGTGCAAAGCGCTCGGTGGATTGATTTGGAGGCGCATGGGGTGAGCCGGGGCGTGTTGGTTACCGGGGAGCAGTGTGGGGGGGCTGTCCTTCCCATCCCCGCAGCCATAGGAGGAAGAGTCTGCAGTAATTCCAGGTCTGGATTAAATTAAAGCCCATTAAGGCCAGGTCTGAAGTTTCTTGCAAAAGTGACACTGCACGTATCGTTTTTTGACACCTCAAATGTTGTGTAGATTTTATTTCTCTTTAATGTTAGTCATGTACTGAGCTTTATTCTTCCTTTGCTTTCTGTTAACATGGGAAAGTGCCAACGACCAAGAGGCAGAGCACCAAGCCTGTTTTTTCCCCTTTCTTTTCTTTGCGCATCCTTCAGAGCAGAGTTCCAGTATTCTCACCTGTATGTTCAGAAAGCCCTGCTGTGCTGCCCATGGTACAGCCTTCTGATCACCCCATTCCACTAAAAAACAGGGTTGATCTCTTCTCCTGCCACACCTCACATGGAAGAGAAATGTATCCATTTTCAGCCAATCTCCCCCCATGCTGAAGGTCTCACCCTGCAGTAAAGTTGTATCAAGGTAGGCGGTGGGGAAACAGCTGTGAGGAAACAGATGCACTGGCAGCAAGTGGTTGTTGGACTTCCGCGTCAAGCGTTGTCCGAGCCGTTCTGTGCACAAATGTGTGTTGAGGGTTGGGAAGGGGCCTGTATTGTGACAAATAAGAGCCCTGGGGTCTGTGTTCCCTCTGCAGAGTGCAACTGGACAATAATTGGGCTGGATCCGTAGCTTTAACTAAAAGAAAAAAGTCAACTTCGAGTTCTTTCCTAACTGAAGGCAGTGTTTTCATTTGGAGCAATAAGAGGCAGTTACTTGATGGCACAAGTCATAGTGGTGCTACACAGTGCTGCCAAACAAATGCCATCTATCACCCTTCTAAGAGCAAGGGGCCTTTGCACAGACACCGACAGAGCCTTTGGGTGGTGATGCAGAGCCATAGTCCCATGGAATCGTTAGGGTTGGATAAGACCAGTAAGATCTTCTGGTCCAACTCACTAGGGTTCCAGTTCTGTTGATGGCAACCCTTGGGACAGGCAGGGTAAGGGTGGCACAGCTCCTCGGGAGGTGCAGTCGTGTGTTTCCCTTGCCCTGCTGCACAGTATGTCCTGAACAAACTTCACACAGTTTGGGTGGCCTGGTCCACTCAGGTCTGAGACTGACTCCTGTCATTTCCAAGTGAGACTGATCTCCCCTTAGGCAAGGAGTCTAAAATCTTCATTGATTTTGACACGCTGGCCAACCACAAGCCCTTTATGTCTTTGACAGCTGCTGGAGATTAGAGTTGAACGAGATCCGTGTCTTGTACACACAGGAGCTACAAATCTGTTTTAGTGCGAGGGAATCAATAGCGCATTCAGACCCCTCACGAGCCAAATGAAAGCAGCTGTGAGAAGTGACTTGCCTGTTGGCTCCATTTTTTTCCCCAAGCACGCCAGCCTCCAAGAGTTGCAGCCCTGCTGTCGTGCCCTAACTGTGCCCATGCAAGGCTCAGTGGGGCTGTTTGCTGTGCACAGGAGTGGTGATACGGGTAGATCACAGCAGGGTGTTCAGCTTGGCTGATTGAGTGAAAGTGGTTTGGTGCAGAATGGTGGAATAAAAGACTTTTCCCCAAAAGAGTGATAGAATAAATACAATATGATACAATACTCAGTATGGATGCAATCCAGTGTCCTGCTTCATTTTGCTTTTTTTCTTTTCCCTCTCAGAATTTACTTTCTCTTTTTACTTTACTTTCTTTATTTTACTCTTGGAAAGGAAAATATTAAACAGGCCAAGGTCCTGATGGCACTTTCCCATTGGACTAGGAGCAAGATAGAGACCTTACTGTAAAATGCAATTTGGCAAAGCATATTCCTACAGCCTGCTCAGAGCTCTGTGATAGAAAGAATTGTGGTTTTATGTCTCTGGCTTTCTAGGAGTATTCTGGAGAGCAGTGCTCTCTCCCCAGGGTTTGCCATCAGCTGTGTTTTGAAAAGGAGAAGGAAACAGGGCACCTCCCAAAACTGTGACGGGAAGATAGACAAAGCAGGTCCAAGCTGTTTGTGGGGACCCACTGTGCAATCCATAGCTCCTTCTGCCCCTTGGATCCAATTCTTCTGTTGTTTAGATTAGTTTTCTGAAGCTTGTTTATTTGTTATGGTCTGCAAAAGTAAACAAAGAAAAGGAATTGGCCAGTGATAGCAAGACAGCATGTATATATGGAAAAGGATGAGTTTATGCTGTCCTTGTTCATCTTCCTTCCTCTTCTGTGATTGTCCCATGCCTGGCAGGACTTGATTACAGTTCTTTGTCTTTGTTCATTGGCTGAGGGTCAGTGCATTTGGGAGCTATCAGCTATCGTGTACAAAGTTTTACTTTTTCTTTCTGATCAACAGCTTATCAAAAGATAAGAGTTGTGCACTGAACAGAGGGGTTGTTGTTGTTTGTTTGTTTTTTCCTTTTGGATTTGTAGTTGGGTAGTTCAGTACTGAGGAACAGGTGAGCCCTCAAGTGAAAGTGCAATTGGTTGGCTTACTGGGAAAAAAAAAAAGACTTCTTTTTTCTAATAGTGCTGTCTCACCAGTTAGTGAAACTTATGGTAAAAACACATCTATGGGTGATGCTACGAAGATTTGCATCAGTGCGACGTGGAATCTGTGGAGCACAGCAGTGTGCAGAAGGGTAGGAGCAAGCTGTAAAGGGAAGATCTCGGAACCTCTTGCCCCAGTGGCATTCAGCTGGAGACAGGTTTTGGATCTCTGCACTGGTCTGCGAGAGCTGTGTACAACGTGCATAGTCCTTGGGCCTGTTTACTGTGGGGAGGGTGAGACTTCCTTTCTTCTTATGCATTTTGCAGAAATAGAGCATGAATTTTCAGGCATGAATTTTCAGGCTTGAGTTCATCCTGTTACAGACCAGAAGTTCTTTTCCAGGACATGAAAATGTACTTCGACAGCACAGGAAAACCATTTCCCACCCAGCTCACCCCATGAGATGAAAGCACTGGCTCTTAGGATCCTATTGTTTGTTGACTTTGGCACTCGGTGAAACAATTATCATAGGTCAAAAGTTAACATGTTTCTCAGACTGCTCTTTTTCATCTCTCTTGGCATTATGGGATTTCCTCTTAATTGACAAGAAAAACAGCAGCTTCACCTGCATCTGTGCAGAGGAATCGTGATTGCCTTAACTGGGCAACCCTATCTTAATTCTGAAATGAAAAGGAAAACAAATGTTTGTTTCAGCATTTCCTGGTGTTGGTATGCAACTAATGGGTTATCAGTGCAGCAATTTCAGGACTTGTCCAAGAGGAGAGGTTGTTCCAGTAGCACTCTTCAGTGGTCGCTGTTTCTGAGCAATGCTGAAGGTGCTGTTCTGGAGCAAGAGCTTCTATTGCTATGGAGCTGGGCATGGAGATAGTCAGCAATAGGCTTAAATTTTTATCCTGACTAAGTTCACCGCTAATCTGAAGATGCCAGTAAGCCCTTGTAGTAATCTTTCTTAAAGGAAACAAAATGAGGTTGATTTTTCTTCTCCATCTTCTTTTCCTTTCAAAATGGAAGAATTTTGACATCATTGTACTTTACAGCAGGACATCTCAAAGCATTTACGGAAGCACTAAGCTACTCACTACACAAGTTCTATCTAGTTGTTTCAGTTATTGGTGCATGTTGAGGGGTGGTCAAGGTATTCAGCCAAAATGTCAAGTTCCGTTTCATGAGAAGCCCCAGATGATTTGCTCACAGTTCCAAAGGAAGTTCTTGGCAGAGATCATTGTCTTCCTTATTTTTTCCCAAGTTTACACTGATTGGGGGCTTTGAGACTGAGACGCTGTAATACTGTGCTGGGAATCCTATTCCTTTTTAGTCTCTTCTTTATGCTTTTGTGAATTGTGGAAGAGTTGTAAGTAAAGGGAAAGCTGTTTTCAGTTTCTGCAAAATTTTCCACCAGTGTGGATCATGAGACTGGGATACTCTTCACTCATCGTACCCATGTTAGATGGAATCAGGATCTAATCATGAGCATATTAAATGAATCACTATATATAGGGACTTTGCAGATTTTAAAAACGTAATGTTTGTGGAATGCATTTTAGCCTTGATAGGTGCTGCCATATACTCTGTGATCCATCCAGAGCAAAATTCTGCCCCAATTGCTAGTGCAGTTGGTGCCACTTGATCAGGCTGAGCTCCTCAGCTGCAGCAGGAACTCATTCAGCCTGAGCCTTTATCAGGGGCATGCAGGGAGCAGGGGTCTCATGAGGACATGGAGGAGCAGCCACAGCACGGGGACTGCATGAAATTACTGCACTGTATGAAAATAAAAGGCCAGTGCTCAGCAGATCCCAGAGCAGTGTATCACCCCTCCTCGCTCAAAGGCTATGTCAAGGATGACGAACTCTCCGTGTTTTGCTGCCAGGATGTGTGACCTTTCATGTCAGGCCTGCTGGCTGAGATGCCTCCATGCACTGGTGTTTGGTAGTCACTAATCACCTGTTCGCAGTGTTAATCATCACCTTCCTCCTCTGCATTGAGGAAAGTGAGAACAGACTCCAAGAAGCTCAGTGCTGGCCAGGCTGCAAAGCCTAGCAAGCTGGCAGGGCTTGTGTGGAGCCATGTTATCCAGTGACCACCCTGATACTTCCCTCAGAAGCTCACAGGAGCTCTCGTTTCCTCCGAGTCTCCAGCGCTAAGGCATGCTGAAAGCTGATCCGCCTCTGTTGGATCTCAGCCGCCCCTTGGATCAGTTGTCCTTCTGTCCTAGATCCTCAGCCTCGGCTTGCTCACTACTCTGGGATAATAATGCCTTGTTCTTAGATGGCCCTTCACAGGTTTCAGAGCTCTTTCCAGCTTTCTTTGTTATATTCCTGGATTTAAATGGGAAAACTGAGGAGATAGGATAGCTTACTTGGAATCACCAAGGCACAACCAGGAGGAAAAATCCTCATCGATGCCTGGGCCATGTTACACTCCCACCTATTAGAAATAGAAAATGCTTGGACTTTGATTCCTTTCTTCCTATTTTTGGCTACTAACAGTTATTCGTAGTTCATTTTGGACACCCCTGCTTTTCTAGATTTAAAAAGCGAAGCAGTAACATAACTGAATAATTCTTGAGTCACCACTGGGTTTGGATTTATTTTTCACTCTTGTTCTTTTAGAACACATTGGTGATGATTAAAAAAAATAGAATGCACTTAATGCTTTGAATCAATCAGTGATGTGTTTTTTAAAAATACTTCAGCAAACAATTTGCTGCCTGAACTTATTTTTCACCCATTGTGTTTCAGTCATAATGATGGCTAGAAAAATACTTCTGATCCACAGAAATGCCCAAACCAGGTGACATTCAGCCCCACGGAGATAAATTATTTCTGAAGTGTCCCTTTGTTGCCTTCTCTGGTTGACGTAAGTGGGATTCCTGATCCTGTTCTCTTTCTGATGGGAATGGTGACAGTGTGGTAGGGGGGTTTTCATCTGAGAGCCTGTGCAGGGCCAGTGCTAGGCATAGGGAAAAACAAAGGCAGAAGTTTCCAGTGATGCTAAAATGGCTCTGGTAACAGCAGTTGTATGCTGTCTGTACTTTTGCTTAGACAGAATCCAGTTTTGCTGGCACTGCTGATAAGCCTTTGGTCGGATCTGTTTCCAAGCCACATAATGATATTGATGATGTGTTTCGGACTAGCAATTTGTGCAGGCAGTGCAATTACCTCTGTCATCATGTGGAGACTCATTATTAGGAAATTTGATTTCAGATTTGAGTTGCTCAAAGGCTTTATACAAGAGTGCTGCTTAGGAATGAATTTGCTCTGCCCCTGACTTGGTTTTCAGGCGTCTAGAAATTAAGCCTCTGTACGAAGTGCAAGTCTTATTTACCTTTGTGCTTCCTCACTGATTTAAGCAGCCACAGTGACCTGTGTAATTGGAGGGGAAAAAAAGATGGGGAAAAATAAAGATGTCATTTTGTATGGTAGTCTAGGATATGCAGTCAGGTTGCATGCAAGTAAAATGAGAAAAAATGGCTAGACAATAACTTGCTGCCTGTTTTGTTTTGCTAAAGAGTTGCCTATCCCCAAGTTGGACAATATGCTTCTATGTTTATATATCGCTACAAAGTTGTGATAACTTTTAGTTACCTGGCAGATCTGAATATTAATGCAGAAGCCTGTATCAGTGATACATTTATGAAAATGAAGTTTTATAGGAAAAGATATAAACAACAACTTTTTCTATTTACTCTGATTCCTGCTCTCGATTCCAGTGAATTTGAATATTTTGTTGAGTGGAATTAGCCTGATACACATATCCTAACATTTGATGCTGTCAGGAAAGCCAATTCTGTTCCCAGAGCTCAACCTGCATCCCCCAGCCCTGAGAACATGCTCTTTCATTAGTGTTACAACATCTTTGCTCTGACCAGCCACCCAAAGCATCAGTGAATGGTGGTTGTGCAGGCAGATTATCCCTGATTCAGTATTTTACTTAATCATTCTTGTGTTTTCTGAATGCTTTAATGCATTGCCCAGTAAAAGTCCAAGAATGCTGCAGAAACCTTACAAGTTGGTTGGGCTTTTAAGCTTTTTACAAACAAATCACACTTCTTAGATTTTGAAAATAATTTCTTACAAATACAGGCAATCTCTAGTATTTATTGATTAAAGCTAAATAGACATTTTGCACAATTGGAATAACTGTTATAGACCATGAAGCTTGATCTGTGACCATATTACTTGTAAGACCTACAGTCACAGAGGGCCTCTTTTTCTGGCTTAAGAATTTTTCTTTAATGCTTGAGGCTTCAGCTCAGAAAATTAACTCTTGACTGGGGATCTATTGGATCTGTCACCATCGGTACAATTTGTAGGGTTTGCAACCGAGACTTTGATAGAGGAGTTATGAAATTGTTGTCATTTCACTCGATCTTTTCCACTGAACTCTTCTTCTTGCCCTCTGCCTTCAGAGCAAGGATAGGCAACAGAAAGCGATTTGGATTCAAGCTTCTGTTTGGTAGCCACCTGATCTAAGAAAAATATCCCTTACCATGAGTGAAATTGAGTCTGGGAAGCCTGTTCTGTGTGGCAGTCTCATATCTTTGTCCTCAACAAGCTGCAGCCTCCATTGATGCATCTCAGGCACTAATATAAGTCAGTGTGTGTTGTCGCACAGATACCGAAAGGCATAGCAGTTCATGAAAGAGTCACGATGCTACAGGCCCAAGTTATGCTCTAATGTGTGCCTGGTTTATTTTTGCAGGCTCTGTAGGGAGTAAGAAGCCTGTGATATTTATTCTTAACCAATGCTTATTCACCCATGAGACTGTGGTAAAACTCAGCGTGGCTTGTGGGTCACCAGCCTCTACTTCTTATGGATGCGTGGAGGTTTCTAATGTTTGGGCAACAAACAAGTGACATTAACAGGTACAGTAGCATTCTGAGATAAAAACGTGACGTGACTATGAATAGGGAGGGACCGTCTGCTTGGTTCTTTCATCCTTATTGCTTTCCTTGTTTATAGCCCCCAGAGATTCAACTTATCTGAAGCTTACCTGTCATAACAAGCAATATGAAGTCATCAAGGCTGAAAGCTAATCTCCTGTGGGCTCTTTTTTTTTTTTTTTTTTAACTCCTTAAATCTTGGATGAGTCGACAAAGAAATGACACTTTCATTGTGTGCTTATGAAACACGTTGATTCAATGGGATACAGTCAACTAGTTAGACTTGCGTGTTCGCTTAAAGTCATTATAAGCTGGTGGGAAATGATTTTTAGATACTGGCTGTCTTTATGAGGAAAAAAAATCACCAAACAGTTCATTGCCAAGAAATTGGGTATGTTTAAATTATACATACATAATGTGTTATAATTTATTTCATTGTTAATGACTCAAAGCTGGCTGTGTGTTTCCTGTCCTGTAAATGCATTCAATGTGTCTGACGATTACTGGTTTGTTTCTTTCAGTTTGGTAGATTTATTGCCTTTCTGAGTGGAAGGAAATGTTGGTTTTGGCACAGATGCTTAGAATATTCTTGTTCTGAAAACGTGAAGTAGTGTTCCAGTGCACTGCTGATCTGGCCTCTTTTATGTTGATACAAAGAAGGGAGTAGTGGTTTTGTTGTCCTGTGTGTTATATGATCATGCATGGTTCTCCTCTTCTGATTAATTTTTCAAGTGTTTCATAAAAAGAATGAAAATGTTAGCATCAATAATCAGTATTAAAAATCCACATGATTTAAAACAACTTCACTAATTGTGGAGTAGTGCGTAAGTACTCAAAGTGAAAAGTTTTGGAAGGCTGATTCAGTCTTCTAAGAGAATACCAGACTTCATTACTTAAGAAGAAAATGCTATTGTTGTTTCTTGCTCGTGTATTGCCACTTTTGACACGGTGTGAAAGAAACACATAAGGTCTGATGGTGAGACATGAAAGAGGCTGTGTGAGTGAACAATAATATGGATGACTTGAAAGCTGTGGATAAAGCCAAGTTGTCGGGGGCTGGACAAGCACCAAGGAGAAATGAAAAATGATCTGTGCTTTAGTTGGAAAGGAAAGTTGTAGAGAGTAGCAAAACATGAGCCAATGGGAAAAGAGAGAGATGTTAACTGCAAAGTGTTGCAGAAACTACATGACCATGGTGCTTGGCTTTTAAAGCATTTTGTTCAACAGCATCATTATGTTTACTGTATGATGAACATGATTCTGAAGAGAGGACAAAAGTTTTTGTTGGAAAAGTCTGGGGGAATTCAGAGATCTGAGACTGAAAAAACATCCTGAGTACTTACAGCAACACCTCTGCCTTAACTCCCCTTTAGTAGTGTTCCTCCTGCTGTTTCGGTTTTACCATTTCTGCTAGAGGTAAGTGAGGAGAAGAGAAGGAGGGCAAACTTCCGTAAGAACCAAGAAGACAAGGCAAACAGTTTACTTCTGAAACATTTGATATACCTGGTAGACTGGTAGCTTAGTATGAAATGTGTAATTAAAATTGGCATGTGGGGAAAAGTATCCAATATCAGTATTGAATCTGTAGGATCATGCCATAAGAAGGTAGGGAAAAAAAAAAAATATTGTAAATTGCTAGGCTCTTAAAAAGCCAGGTGTTGTTCACAGCATCTACCCCCAGGTGCTTACCATCCTTTAGCCCAAGGTTCTCCCTGCTCAGCCCAGGCCAGCAAGCACTTCCCAGGCTGTGAAAGTGGGGCTTGCTAAAACCTTACCTTAAGGTGACGTAAGCTTTTCTGCTGATGTAGCCCCAAATTCAGGTAGGGATCACACAGCATGTGATAACATGTAGAAATGAAGGTCACAGCTCATCACCCTGGCATGGACTAGGAAGATTTGCATCTCACAACTCTAAAGTCTTATGTGAGAATTAATCAGTCCTGAAAATGGCTTCTGTGGGAATTAAATATTACCATCCCCTCTCCTTGCTACAATTGGAGCTTGCAAGACCTGCTGAACTGAAAGCCATAGATTAAATAAGTAAGTGAGAAGAACTGGACAAAGCCAGGCCTTGGATTTTTGTGTTCCCATCTTTCAGCCAGCTGTCCTCATAGAGAAAACATATCTCCCTGTTGTGCAGCCTGCAGTACATCCAGGGTTTGCTTAACCGCAAAAGGAAAACACTGCGAGGAACATCCCTACAGGATGAGAAGAACCAAAAATTAGTCCTTCATTAAGCGAGTTCGTGGTGATGGAAGACTACATCTGGAGATAAGTAGTGAGTTAACCCTGTGTTGTGGTTGATTGTCCCTTTAGTCTGTCAGAGGGAGCAAACTCGTCTCTCCTCCCACATCTCTGTTACTCTGTCTGTGGTTTAACAGATAATATAATTACATCGTGACAGCCCCTGGATGGAAGTGCTGCTGTTTAGCATAATTGGCAACCTGTTTTTTTTTTCCTGAGGGATATGTACCAGCAGGGCAGAACTGAGCCTCCCTGACTTTTCAGGCTGTCTGATGGCACAGGTCAGGTTTTTTTTTTTTAACCCTGAAGAACTGACACACCCTCTGTATCTGTGGGGCCAGAAGTCTCACTGCTATGTTCTAATTTTTTTTTTTCCACTCTCTCTTTATGCAGTAAATTCCACATAGGGTGAGGAGTGAGTGGAGGAAGAACAGAGGAGGCAGAGCTAATTAAATCATCCATTTCTTAAATAAATACCAGGCAGTTCAATCTCATACAGAATAAATGAATAAATACCAGCGTGTAGTCCATGTAGTCTATGCTTTATTGGTTTAGGCAGTTCTTGCATGCCTGGATGTCAATGCAAGGAAAGCTTGCAAATCTAGAGAGGTTTATTTTGTCTTATTCAATTTCTTTATAAATCAATCTGTGCTTCATCCATTCTGGGCAGGTTTATTTTTTTATGTGTGGGCAGCAAAATTTTAAGACAAACAAAAAGCCATTGTTCTTTGGAGTATGAAAAAGTAGTAAGGCATGTTTTTGTGGTGAGATAGAAGGGAAGTTAGGATAGTGCTGGGACAGTGCACCTGATGACCCTTCACTAAGAGACAGCAAAGTCTTTTACAAGGATGTCCAGCAACCTCTTCTAGCCAGTAGGTTCCTGTGAAGTTGTGTGAGAGAGCCAGTCGTTAGCTTATCTCAACACAACTATGGATGGTGTTGTACTGATGGTGGGGTTTTGTTGTTTTTTTGTTTTGTTTTGTTTTTTCCTGACATACTGACAGGAACTTTCCTTCTCTAACCCAGGATTTGTGGCCGGAGTCCCACAGAGAGAGAGATACACAAGTGTACAGTCACAATTACTTGTTAAAGCTTTTAGTATTGGATTATGATTCTTATATTCTTGCTGTAAATTTTTGTAGCACAACTTATAAGACAACTGTTATATTTTTCAAAAGATTCCTTATGGCCTACCAGTTAAGACGGAAGCACAAGTGCTTTGGCAGCAATCTCTGGGTTTAGACATAAAGAACCTTTTGCGGTTGAGGAACTGGGACACGAGAGAGGCTGAGGCTGAGCAGCACTCCTCTGTGGTTGGATATCATAGGCTTAGGATGAGAGTCTTTTCAACAGCAGGGATTTGCTCAGGTCTCCCCAGCTCCAAGTAGGTGCCATAAGCTGTGCCCTAGGAGGTAAATGGGATCTTTCAGTTTGGTGGGCACAGGTCTCTGTTTCACCCAGTGCTGTTTTCTCAAGCTGCCTTTCACCAAACATGAACCTGGAAAGTTTTGTTTTATTTTTAAGTGAGAAATTTTAGAGAGCCACTTCCTGGTGACTTGCTATTCATATAAATATGAAATATAAGATTTGCCAAGAAACTTCTAGTTACATCATGCATACCTCTGCTGCTCAAGTTTAATATATTATTTTTAATTTTAGACAGGAGTATTAAAATAAAGCCAGTTAATAACTGGTTTTAATTTCATTTTATTCCTTCTAGAACAATGCTTTTCCAGCTGTTTTTTGTTTTGTTTTGTTGTTCCCCCCTGGTGGTGGTTCCCCCCTGGTGTTTTCTGATGGAGGCAGGTTGCTGCTGGAGGAGCCTCAGGTGAGGCTGTGCAGTGCAGTCAGGTAGCAGAGAGTGCTGGAGAGCCACAGCTGGAACAACCCTGGAGTAAGACCCCAGAGCAAACACCACCAGAGGAACTTGGCGTTTGCCTGTCTCTTTGTGGGAGAATCTGTCCATGGAGTTATTTGCTTATTAAATTAATGATTAAATGGCTTGCTCTCTGGTGCTGTCCACAAGCTGCTCAATCTATCACGTGAAAGCCCACCATGAGGAACAGTCGGAGCAGGCAGGAACTGAGGGTGGCTGTTCCTGAAGTATTCCTATGGGCTTTCTAAGAGATGGCTCTCTTTCCCAGGGACTGCTGGAGACAGACGTGTGCTCTATCACAGAATGTTCCCTCTCTAGGAAAACATTTGGTAGTAGTTTAAAAAAGAAAACTTTACAGAGATTAAGTAAAGCCAAAGTGAATTTGTTGAACCCTGATGCTGTGCATACTTTACTTAAGACAATATTGAATTTCCAATCATGATTTGAGCTGCTAGAAATAGTTGCCAAGCCTTCCAGTGATATTTGGGCTCTTTTCACTTCTCTTTTTTCCTAATCAGACAATTCCTTTTAACACACAACTAAATATAGGTGCTTGTGTTCTTTTCATCTGCGTGAATGTGAACATGGTGCTCACAAAGTGGGAAAATGCAGCCTTTGTCCTCAGCTCCAAATAATGTTTTTACTGCCTAACCTTTTGATGCGGAATTGCCTCTGAGGTACTACTCTTAAGTGTTACACTTACTCAGTTTGTTTTAGGTGTGTTACATCTCAACTGTGATTGGGTTAGTCATTAGAAAAATACTCTTCCCCTGAGGAGGGGGGATTGGCTCTTCCCTGCCAATCACTTTATAATAAAACGGTAACATCAGCTGCAGTTCTTACATACTCAAGAATTTCAGTCATCTCCTAGCCCAGGACCAGAACACGTTGCTTCTCTCTGCTTCCAAATTGTGAAACCACAATGCACTGTAATTTTTAAATGTTTGGGCAGCTCTAGGTTTGCACCTAACATCAACAAAAGTGTGACCGTGAATGATGCTGAAATTGAATTATTCATGTTCGTAGCTGATTTTAAGTTGATATTTATATCGCTTGCATTGGTCATGATGTTTCTGGCATTTTTTTCCAAGATACCACAGAATTGACTATTCGTGTTCACAGCAGTGACATACATCAGTGGAGCTGGGTGGTCATAGTTACTTCATGTCAGGCAAATGCATCACTTATAGCATGTTTGGCACTCATAACAATGATGCATGCTGAAGCTGAGTGCTAAGTGAACATTGTTACGTGCTGGGATGGTATAGCATGAGCATGCATTGGTAGGGAGAAGATGGGGTCTTGTGTTTTATAGTTGCTTTGAAGCTTGAGGGATGCTCACCCACTTCCAGCTAAAATAATTCAGTTTAAACTGCTTCATAAGAGTTCACGTTGATACTTTCTTTTAGCGTGTGGATTACAAAAATATATTCTATGATTGTTGTTCAATGCCAGTAAGATTGAGAGCGTGTCCTTTTCTAAATATATTATGTGTGTATATATATATATATATATTTAAAGCAAATAAATAAATTGGATATATAGCAATCGGCATGATTTTAAAATTATTTGAAACACCAGCTGAGCTGGTGGCAATGAAAAATCAGAAATCTGAAAGCTCTTTCATTGATGCAAGAAAGATCTCCATTGTTTGTTTGTACAGCTCTTGCCACAAAGAGGTGCTGATCTGTGACTACACCTCTTAAGCTCCATGATAATACAAATCATTTGTTCTTAATGGAGAGCGGAGCAGAAATAGTGACCAGAAATGCAGCATGAAACAAGGAAAGGGGGAGTTGAAGATATCAGTTATGTATTTGCTGTGTTTATGGTGCTTTTAGTGTCATTATTTTCCCCTAGGGGATAATGGAAAATTCTGCTGGAAAAGCTGAGTGTGTTCTCAGTGTCTTCTCTGGTGACAGGACAGCTTCTCACCACCCACAGCTTCACTGAGCCACAGGACCCCCTTGTCCATTTGGTCAGGGTCCTTCAGGAATAAAGACCTACAAAGGGTACCTGGGCTGCTTTCAAACAGCTCCCCTGTCCAGGCCCAGCACGCAGGGCACCTTCCATAAATGCTGATTCAATTAAAAAAAAAATGTCTAAAATGTATACAAGTACATACTTCAGATCTAGTTAAAGATGGTACTGTAATTGTAGTGAGCTTTTCTGTAGTAATTTATGATGCTGCCAGCTTGCTTGATGGAATTACTGTCTTCATGGTGTAAGAAAGGAAACATGCTGGTTTTTTTAAAGTATAACTAAATCCCATTGCAAACTGTGTATGGACATATCCTTTTACATGAACCCGCCCCTTAGCATCAGAATTTAAACTGGTAAAGGGTGAGCAGCTGAGCTGACAAATATGTCAGCTTGTGTCTGATTTTCCCCACTCTGTCCCTAATAAGGAACAAGATACAGGGAATAAAACAGCTGTGTGGTGAAGCGTGAGGAGAGCAGTGAAACATGATGCTGGATAAAAGTCAGCTGCAGTTTGGTGACTCCCATTTCCTCACAGCAAATGAGATAACTTCTTACTTACTAGGATCCTAGCATTACTCGTACAGAAAAATATGAACAGTTTTCACGTGCCATGGCTTTAGAATTGACAAATTGGCATTTTGACTGAGAGGAACTGTTTAATAGTTAGTACTTTCTTGTGAGTGTGCATGAATTGTATTATTACTCTTTATCCAAGCTGGTATCTAGCAACAAAGACAAATATTTTAAAGGCAGCTAAAAAAGTAAAATAAACATGGTTTTCTCTACAAAGACTTCAGGTCTAATAGCTTGCATAAATACTTATAATGACAGCAACATTCAGAAATTTGCTAGCTGGATTTAAAAGTGCCCTTGACCTCTGCTGTGGGGGTTTGGAGGCCAGCTGGGTCACAAAAAGAAACTGTTTGCTTCAGGTTTGACTCACATGTGTTTGGACAAGTGCAATATGCTGTTCCTTTACTAGAGAAAAGATGTTGAAGTGGTGCCAGTATGAAGGAAAATATCGCCTTTAAAAGGCAGCACAGTGAGTTCTGGGCTGCATGTAGGGGATTTAATTACATGACTGACCAAATTTCTCCTTGCTATTTTTTGTATGTGAATGCTCTGATAATTGTAGGTCAAGAGCTCCTTGTTGTTTTACTCAAACGTGAGGAAGTGTTGGCCTGGGAGCCCCCAGAACCAAACCTGCTCTCAGAATTATAAACATCATAATCGTGGAAGATTTTGTTAAAGACGTACAATAATGGGAAATGCACATGTGTAATTTTCTTGCATAATTGTTTTTGGCAAGTATGTTGGATGGTCAGGAATGAGTTGGGATGGGATAGGCAGGAGAGTATAGCGGTATAACACCTACTGTGTGACCTGGTGTAGGGAACCTGCTTTGGCAGGGGGGTAGGACTCGATGATCTCTGGAGGTCCTTTCCAAACCCTGTGATTCTGGGATTCAGTGATAACCTCCTTTCCAGCTTCCTTCACACAGAAAGGGGAAATAGCTAACAGTATTAGTTCTCCAGGTGCAAGAGCCTTTGATGTGATGTAGGGGTCAGGATGTCCTGCTGTGAGGAGGAGTTCTCATCTGTGTGAGACCTTTAGCCCACAGGCAGCAGGCTCAGGCGCTGCCTTCCTGGTAAAACTCTCCCATCCCCCCTAGACTTGTTCCTATTCTTTCCTGTCCCCTCCCGTTTGTTCCTGTTCTAGGCATACCACCCACCTCAGTCTAGTCAGCAAACTTTTTGCTGCGCCATCTTGTAATGTAGTAAGGAACTTATTTGGTTTTAAAATCCCTCACAAGAAGGTAGTTTTTTTTCTGCAGGCTCAGTTCAGTGATAAAGTGCAGCCTCACAAATAGTGACCAGCAGAGCAAACCAAGATGCTGTGAAAACAGGAGTGGAGATGACTGAGTGTGAAGCACCTCTCTAAAGCCATATGGAGATGCATCCCACTGCTGGCTGCACCAAGATGAGCAGCACAGCTCTTCAGCTGTGAGGAAACACCTCTGTCTGTCCAGGTGCACTGAGAGGATGGTGGAAAGGCACCATGTGAGCCACAGAGCCTGCACAGCAGGGCAGGTGGGTGTTGAGCAGCCTAAATCCTCACCCAGGGTGATGTCAGCCTGCAGGTGGAGCAGCCAATTAGCCCTGAAGTGGCCCCAAGCCTGCGGTTGCTTAGGTATGAAAAGAGTGAAGCCAGAAAGAGCCTTCCAGGAAAAGCCCAGAGTAGCTTTGGCTGTGTTTTTCCCATTTTGCTGGGTTTTTAACTTAGCTTTGGCAGTGAGTTGCTCAGGCCATCTGATGGTGTGCTGATTTCCTCTGCAGGCTCCTGAGTGGGGTCACAGTTAAATAACCAAGCCTGCAGCCTGAGGAAACAGGGACTGCCCGGCAAAACTCGCACTAGGCTACGAGGCTGTCCCTTGCTTGTTTCAGTTTTTCCTATAACAAGTTCCCACCAACTGTATTTCTCATGAAGTTTCTGGAATGTCTGGGGATGGGACTTTCTGGTTCAGCAGTGGTGTAGCATACCTGTTAGATCTTCCATCTTGCTGGGGATGAAGTGGCACTGGAGAGCAGCAGGAATGCGGCCTGCCTCTGCTGTCCTGATACTCAGAGATTTCTGATCAGATGGGTGGTAAAGAGCTCCTGGGCCCTCAGGGGGATAGGGAGCAGCTCAAAGCAATGCAGAAGAGTGACAATGGTGTCAGAGGCTTCCATGGGACACACTTGGCCTGCTTTTATCTCAGCTTCAGTAGAACATATGCATTAATTACTGCAAAAAATGTTCTTATTTTTATTCCTGTTTAGTACTACAGAGGAGAAAGGGCCACATGCTCACTTCAGATCATTTTCTAGTAGCCAGTATCTGCTGGGAGGTGTCGTCAATTGTCTGTGGCTAAAGATACCTATTGTAAACTCATAAGAGGTACTTTTGTCCCCTGTATTAAGACTGTACCCAGGAAAGTCAATCTGTAAGGAAGTATCTCCAGTTTGGCACTTCTGGTTTTCAGAAGTGACGAGTTGAAAATACCATTATGGAATTTAATAAGATGAGTACATGAGGTGTACCTTGAGGCTAGGTTACAGAATCATCCAAAAATATCATTTTAAACTGTTAATAGAAATCTATACTACTGTACTTCAGGACATGAACGGGTAAATCGCCCTGATGCAGAAAGCATTAATTTTCAATCCTCAGCAGTTTGGTTGCTCTTTCACACACACTGCTTTTTCATTGTTTTCTTTTTTCCTCTCGCATCTCTATTTCTGCACCTGAGCTTTTCCTCGTTTCTATGGAAAAGTTGCTAGGATCCAGAATGTGACCCTTAACCCCGTTTTTTGTATATCTGGAAGATGTAACTGTCTGGAAAATTCCCATTTACTTCTTTCCACTGAAGTACTGGGGTTGAAGAGAAAGGAATAAACAGCCTGCCTTAAACTGATGATCCCTTTTCTTCTGGTCAGAGCCACCCATGTTCTGGTCAGCAAGGAGGTATCAAGACCGTTGCGGCCAGATCACTTTCAGACTTGTATAATGGAATTGCTGAGGATTTGTTTGTTTCTTTCTGGGAAAGCTGCAGGGATGGAAATTAAACACTGGGCTGGAGATCAAGAGGTGGTGCGGATGTTCTGATAAGGGCTACATGATGCCAAAATATAAATACTGAATTTGCAAACGTGTTGGTGGGCATATTACAAGCCTTATGTATATTCATTCCTTAAGCAAACCCTTTGTGGTTTTTGACATGAGAAACAGGTGAAAGCAGGGAAAGTGTGATTATAGAGGTATAACAGCTTTGTTAATGTGTCCCAGAACCACCCCCCACTAGATCACTTGCCCTTGTAGATGTGGTAGGAGGCTCTCACAGACATGAAAAGGGCAGTTTACTTGGGCCTAGTCCAACTGTGTTGCCTGTGGAATTTCTGTTGCCTCTATACAGTGCACATTTTATTTATCTTTTTTTTTTTTTTTTTTTCTCAGTAGAATTAACTCCATGGAAATGAAAGCCATACTGAGAAGTAACTCCAAAGTTGCATGTTACAAACACTTAATCTGCATTTAGGTTGCTGTAGTTACCTGTGTCAACTAAATGTGATAGCTTGTGAATTAACACAACCAGCAACAATTAAGATGTGGCTGTTGTAACCAAATAAGCAAACAGTAAAAAAAAAGAGCAATGCTTAAGGTAACTCTAAGGCAAAGAGGTGCTTTGTAGTTTACCCTAGTGTAGTTAGAACAGAAATCCTGCCAGGGTAAGAAACTGAAGCAGCAAATGTACCTTAAGTCCTATTTTAACACTGCCTTTTTCCTCTTTCCTGTGTAAGGCAATAGAAAGCCAAGCTGAAGTCCCCTGCTTGCCTGCTGGAAAGCTGTTACTTGTGGTGTGAGGAGTTCCTGCCCAAAAGACAGACAGCTGAACAAGCTCTCCCATGCTCTAAGCAAATCAATCCCAAGTGTACAACTGAGAGAGAGAGAGCTTGAATAAATGCATGTTGGAGTCAGCATCATTGCTGAAGTCTGAAATGTGTGACTTGGCTCATGTTCCTCTTCTGTGCACAGCAACTGTGCTCTGGGTGGCAGGGTGTTCCTCTTCCATGCTAACATGCTGTTCTCCAAAGGTTTTAGAAATGTTTGTGCATGGTTAACGTGGTGCTTGCTGTAAAGGAGAAAAGAGCCATGCAGAGTTTGCAGCAGACCTAACTTAGCATAGGATTTCCTGGCTTGTTTTTTCCTGCAGCATAGAGCTAACATGTTGAAGCCTTGGGTATGCATCATGTTGTTTTGGGGGGAACATAGTCTCCTGTCCATTGTAAGTACCCATGTAGCAGTGCCTGTGCTTTATGCAGAGCTTAGGCAGGGAATTCTCACCAAAGGGGGAAACAGAATATGGCCTCTAGTCTACAGATGTAATAGCTGGATTTCCTGCCCCACACTGCTCAGCTTTCTGCAACAAGGCAACATTTTGCCTGTGGTGAGATGGGAGTTATGTGGTTCAGTCTTATAGTGGTTCAACTTTCTGAGCTTCAGCACTGCTGGTTCACATATGGCTCCATCAACCCAAAAAGTGCATTTACTCTCATAGAAACCTGGGGGCATTCAGGCTGCCCCTGAATGGCTGATCCCTGAAGGGATCCCCAGGTGGATCTGCTCACTACCCACATTGGCTGCTTTCAGGCAGCAGCCTGAACCCATCTGAAGTAGCCACTGCCCACCCTGTTTAGCTCATTGCCAGCAGGAGGCCCAATTAACATTTTGCAACATTGGCAGTTCCATATGGAAATTACCATTCAGCCGCCTACATTTGAACTTCAGCTTTTTCCTTTCATTTAATTAAAACACAATCAAGTCAATTAGCTCATGACAGAGATTCCCCAGAGTTAAACTCCAGATGTATGGCTAGGCAAAAGCATTCGGATGCCAACTCATTGTGCTGCTCTGAGGTAGATTATAGCTCGCCAATTTGTCAGTTTATCCACTGGGGATTAGTTGCATTTTCTTCCTTCCAAGTAGAAAGCAAGAAGGGAGAGAGGAAAAAGACCTGTCTTTCCATCTGGTTTTGGTCAAGAAAAATTGTTATAACATTACAGAATTTGGGAGATTTATTGAAAATGACATTGATTGTGTCAGAATGACTTCTGTTTTTTAATGACCATGTCAAACATTTTACCATGCAGTGTCTTGCTTTTTTTTCCAGTAAGCAGTGGGAATAAGCGGCTTACCATACTCTATAGCAAGTCGATGAGTTATTGTTCTTGTCACTAAATTGGGATAATATGCAGCTGCACAAACATGTTGATTTTGCTGGCATAAGAACCATGACTTCAAACTCTGTTCCCTTTGGCAAGACTGTGTAGAAAATCATAGCACTGTCAAAAAGAGGTTTTGAGGTCTCAATAAACCAAGATGACTTTTGCAGCACACTCCTGCAGACATCTGGGGTGCGGTAACAGGAAGAAAAAATGACTGAACCAACCAACCGGTAGTAATATAGAAGTTCTGCTGACCTAAATCCACACATAAGGTAATTTTGAATTGAATCTGCTGCATCTTCTGTTGCATTTCTCAATGCATTTACAGTTAGATATGACAATATCCCAGGTCACTCGTGTTGCAACAAAAGTTATCCTCCCACACTTCAAGGATGATGGAGTGATACCACATCAACATTGCAAGTGAGACATGCAGTGCCAGTACTACCCATAGCACATCAATGTCAGTGGAGCACTTGGTTCCATGCCTTTTCCCACTCAATGATTCAAGTGATTCTTATCTAAGCAGAGTGACTGTTCTTGTCAAAGAAGGCCCATACATCACTTAAGTACACGTGAATTCCCATATCTTTGTAAGTTAATTTAGCTACTTAATTTAGCTTCCTGAGCACAGCATTCCCTTCTTCATGGTGTTCTCTCTCTTGTTCTTGGCTGAATGGCCTCCAGATTGCTTTCTGCAGAGGACTATTATGCCCTCTACCAGGTAGGGTGTTCTTTGATAAGGAAGGGCAGGGCATTCTTTCAGGAAGGATGAGGAGTGCACATCTTCTGACCACGCTGTGAATACTGTAGGCAAGCTCATGCTCATTTAATGAATTCATTCAGGCACAGGCACATAGTATATGCTGAACTGTTCAGTGCTGCTGTGGCCATGACTACAGTTTCACAGAATTCTGGTTGCAGCTGTGAAGCTGATTTAGGCTCTCCACCCTGCCCAATCTGTCCCATACCACAGCTTGCTCCTCAGTCCCGACACTTCAAAATTTGTAGGATTGTGCTGAAGAGTACAGCACTGCAGTGACCCAGATTAAAAATAACCTTTTTTAAAAAAGGAAGGAGGATGGAAAGGGGGAGGCGTTTTTGGTCTGGATCATTCAGAGATCTACTTGTGATGCAGCCTGATGAACAGTTGTATTTTTACAACTGAAGGAAGAGCATATTTTTATAGGGTCAAGAATGAGCAGATGGAAATGCAGAGAAGAAACTTCGTAGGCTGGCTTTATCACCAAAGCTATCTGCTGTAAGACTCGTCTAGGTTTCTGTTTTATGTGCAGAGAAGTGGAGGTTTCAGGTAGTGTTAATGCCATGAATTACAGCACCTGCACTTTCAGAGTCAGGGAGCTTGTGATCAGAGTCTCTCAGGCTCCCAGTAGCACAACTCTTGACAAATACACCTAAATTCTGCCTTGTTTCTTTTGTTGGATGTAACCTTAATTGCTTTTACTGCAGGATTTCAAGAGTCTTTGTGAATAGAATAAACTGATTAAACTTTTTCAGTGGCATTGATTCCAGCAATTTTACAGTGAATTTATGAGATATGTTCATACTTGCTTACAGCAGTCTATCTAATAAGTTCCTTCTCCTTATGACTAAATGTGAATATGTACTAATATGGGAAAGAATCTTAAAACTATTCAGGTTCAGGAATTGATTCTTCTAAAGAAGACCTTTTGAGTATAATCCTACTGTAGCTAGATAGCTATCTAATTATCCAGATTTTATCTTTTTTAAGTTGTCACTGACATAAATTACTAGCATTAAGCTACCAGCCAGTAATTTTGATCCTTTGCCTATTAAAATATTGTTCTACTAGAAGATTTATATATATATATATATGTGTGTGTACATATATATGTATAATCTGCATTACTTCTAGTATTCAGTCTTGAAGTTAGCTTCTTCTATTGGCTTGCTAGTTTGACTGCCATCAGTAAAAGTACAGAACAACGTACTGCATAAATAGAACAGTCTTTTTTTCTGTTCTTGAATTATCTTAAGCCAAAGCTTTAAAAAGGAATATCCTCACTGCATTCTAGACCAAAATGCCTGGAACCAGTAGAATCACAGCTATTTATTTCAAGGACATTTTTATCAGACTTGCTTGAAACAATTGGATGGAGAGTTTTTGTTGCATTTTGTAAAGCAAGTTCTTACCTGAAGAAGGTATTTGCATATTTCAGTGCTGACACAAACATCTCAGTGCTGAAATGTACCATGCCACCAAAAAACTAAGGAATTTTGGTTTTGTTTTTGTTTTTTTGCATTTTGTTTTTGGTTTTGTTTGCATTTGTGCAATCCAGTTGCACAATGTCTCTGGAGATCGTTCAGAGCACAAGTGTCCCTCAGACAGCAACAGAGATCAAAGTTGCTTCTTGAAAGTAGCCTTCCTAGGTCAAGCAAGTTGAGGCATTTCAATCTTTGGTGGTTTATGGGAAAGTCAAGGTCATCTGTAAACTGATCTAATATTTGGTGGCTGCCTGCAAGCTCAGGGGAGGGCTTTTTGTTTCCTTCATTGAGTTCACAGCCTCTGCCAGCGTGATTTGGCTTTTCAGTGTCTTGGTTAGTGTTGCAGTTGGTTTTTTACCACAAGATCTCCTCTTGGGGGTCATGATAAAATGCTTGGGATGGCATCAGTGGGAATGGTTAATACGTTGAGAGGGTGACGTTCATTACAACTTATTTCCCTTGTATCTTTTGTTACCTGGACTGATAGATCCCTGAGCATGTTGATTTAAATGCTATCCTCTAGGCTAGTAAGTAAGAACAGACACAGATGTGTCAAGCAGTGCAGGACTGGTTACTTTGGACCTTTCAAATTATCTGGGGCACTACTGGTACCAATGCATTGTCTCTATTTATTCAGACTGTCTACGTTAGCAAGCAGTGTAGCATGATGGGAGTGAATATGTGGAGTAAAACAGTTGAAGCTGTTTTGGTTCAAACTGGCTGTATCGTGGTACTCCAGACTGAATGTTCCTCAGCATCTAGAGCATGAAATGCTTTCCCATTTAGTTTTATCCTTAACAAATCCAGTTCATGCTCTTCAGAGCAGCTTTAAAATAGAAACCAAAGCTCTGCAAGTTGGAGCAGCTTGGAGGTTTCCTTCGGAAGCAAAAACTTGATGGAAGCAAGAACAGTCAGAGTCACACTGTTTACAGTGAATGTTCAGGGAGCATTAACACAGAACTTATCTCCAACGATAACTTTTTTTATTTCACTATGTTTTTCAATCTCCATTTTGTAACAGCCTTATCCTTAGACTCCTTGGAGGGATAAGCAAATTCCTAATTGTGAGCTGTCATGAAACCCATTTGATAAATAAACTCATCTTTTATTTTCAGAAGGAGTTAATCTAGAATCCTACTTTCAAGAGTTGCAGTCTTCCTAAACAGAATCACTCACCACTAAATTGATCCCTTTTTTCATATGCTGGCTAATGTGAAGCAGATGGATTTTTTCAGCTGGGATGCATATCACTATTTCAGAGTTATATATTTTCAGCAGAGGGCAGAGCAGCAAGTGATCCAAATTCATGTTTCTTGGTGGAGAACTGTTGGAACCTTAATTCTCCTCCATTCCTGTGGCAGGCACAGGAGAAAGAATTTATACAAGGCTTTTGTGGAAGTAGTTGCTTGTAGTAGGCTGGGCTCCGTGATGCAGGAAGATTTGAAAAGATCTATGTTCCAGTGTTTATAGAGACTGTGCTGTCTATCACCAGGGTGCAGGCTCTTCACATCAATAACCCAGCCTTTCTAAGCCAATGAAGACAAGAACATGGGCTTTGTCCTGCTGCCACCAAGGAGTGGGTAGCTTTTCACTAATGAACTCATGGGCTGCCTCTGCCAGTGAGATAATTCTTGGCTCCTGACCCAGGACTGAACTCTTCAGCCACCAGATCTTCATCACTTTTCTTCAGCTTCTCTCTTCTGATTCTTAAGATTTCCTAGCACAGATTTCACGAGTAACCATGCCTTTCCATATCCCCCAGCACTGCAGAAATGTTGTCTGGGAGGTGACGTAGTCCAGCCTCTCACTCCAAGCGTGGTGGCTGCTGGCAGCAGATGAGATCACACCTGGTCAAGCCCTGAAAACCTCCAAGGACACAGATTCCCCCACGTGTTCCAGTGCTGTACCATTCTCCTGTTCCTTATATCTAACCTGGCTCTCTGAAATTACTGCTTGTGGCTCTCACCCCTTTTCGTGTCGTCTGGAATTGCCAAGAACAGTGAAGCTATCTTACCTTTGTAACTACCCTTCAAGTAATTGTACTTCTTTCATTCAACAGAGAAGCGCCAACCTAGAGAGAAGCGCACTCCCTAGTTACAGGCAGGGCAACCCTGCAGAGGTCCTGCTGCTGTCCCATGCCTCTCTATTCCTCCAGAGCTGCTTGCTGGCTGGTGTTGGTGGCCTTCTGATCTCCATCTCTTGCCCGCCAACCCACCTGTTAGGGACTCATCCTAAACTTCCCGAAAGACTGCTTGGTTATGTTTTCTGGGATGTGCAAGCAAGGAAGCTTGCTCATGCAAGGGATAGGCCTAGCCTCCTCCTTACCAAAATCTTGATGTTACATTTTCCAATACCATCCTTTCATTTTATCTCTTTGTTATAAGACCAGAAAGTACCCAAGGAAAAAAAAAAATCCTCATGTATCTGAATAATAGTAATTTCTGCTGGCAAAGTTTTCTTAAGCTATCTGTTCCATCTCTAACAGCATAGGATTTGTTGTATTCTACAGCACAACTCAGATTTATTGATTTGAATATTATCATTTTCACACAAATTTATCTCTGGTTTTAACTGTGGATTTCAATGAAGTTATATAATGGATCTTTTTGTCCCAGTACTTCATTTCAGTGTTAAGGAATAAAGTTTCTTGGACTCTGATTGCATTACATCAGCTTTCTCACACTAAGAATTTTTTTATAGCATTCTAAACCAATCTAAAGTCTGGGACAAATATAGGATTCATTAAATGCCATTTTTCTGAGAAACAGAATAGTAAGATTGCACCGTGAAGATATGTGTATGAATATGCATCTTTTTAACAACTAGGACAGAGGACTAGAATTCAGAAAGCTATTTGACAAACAAGCATTCCCGCCTGTGGAAAGAGGGATAGGCAACTCAGAATGAATACAAGGAAGTCGTTAGGATGTGTAGAGGTGAAATCAGAAAGGCAAAAGCCCAGCTTGAATTTAACCTGGCCACTGTGGTGAAAAGGAATAAGAAACTCTTTTATAAATGCATTAACAGTAAGAGGAGGACAAAGGAGAATATCCACTCTTTGCTGGATGAGGCTGGGAATGTGACCACTGAGGATAAGGAAAAGGCAGAGGTTCTGAATGCCTTCTTTACATCTGTCTTTAAAAGTCAGACCAGTTATCCTCAGGATACTCCTCTCTCTGACCTGGTAATCTCGGCTGGGGAGCACACTAACCCCCCTGTGATTCTGAAAGAAACAGTCAGAGACCTACTACTCCAACTGGACTGTCACAAGTCGATGGGGCCAGATGAGATCCACCCGAGAGTGCTGAGGGAACTGGGGGAGGTGATAGCCGAGCCGCTTTCCATCATCTGTCAGCGCTCCTTGTTGACTGGTGAGGTCCCAGAAGACTGGAGGCTTGCCAACGTGACTCCCATTTACAAGAAAGGTCGTAAGGAGGATCCGGGGAACTACAGGCCTGTCAGCCTGACCTCGGTGCCAGGGAAGGTGATGGAGCAGATTGTCTTGAGGGAGATCATGCGGCATGTGCGGGATGAGCGGGGGATCAGGCCTAGCCAGCATGGGTTCGTGAAGGGCAGGTCCTGCTTGACCAACCTGATCTCCTTCTATGATCTAGTGACCCATCTGGTGGATGAGGGAAAGGCTGTTGATGTGGTCTACCTAGACTTCAGCAAAGCCTTTGACACTGTCTCCCACAGCATTCTCCTGCAGAAGCTGGCAGCCCAAGGCTTGGATGGGTACACTCTTGGCTGGGTGAGGAGCTGGCCGGAGGGCTGGGCTCAGAGAGTGGTGGTGAATGGAGTCAAATCCAGCTGGCGACCGGTCGTGAGTGGTGTTCCCCAGGGGTCGGTGCTGGGGCCTGTCCTCTTCAATATCTTTATTGATGACCTGGATGAGGGCATTGAGTGCACCCTCAGTAAATTTGCAGATGACACCAAATTGGCTGAAAGTGTGGATCTGCCTGGGGGTAGCGAGGCCCTACAGAGGGATTTGGACAGGCTGGAGAGCTGGGCTGAAGCCAATGGGATGAGTTTCAACAAGGCCAAATGCCAGGTCCTGCACTTCAGCTACAACCCCAGGCGATGCTACAGGCTTAGGGCGGTGTGGCTGGAGGACTGCGTAGAGGAAATGGACCTGGGGGTGTTGGTTGATGCTCGGCTGAACATGAGCCAGCAGTGTGCCCAGGTGGCCAAGAAGGCCAATGGCATCCTGGATTGCACCAGGAACTGTGTTGCAAGCAGGAGCAGAGAGGTGATTGTTCCCCTTTACTCAGCACTGGTGAGGCCGCACCTCGAGTGCTGTGTCCAGTTTTGGGCCCCTCACTGCAAAAAAGATATTGAGGCCCTGGAACGTGTTCAAAGGAGGGCAACAAAGCTGGTGAGGGGTCTGGAACACAGGCCATATGAGGAGAGGCTGAAGGAGCTGGGAATGTTCAGCCTGGAGAAGAGGAGGCTCAGGGGAGACCTCACTGCTCTCTATAACTTCCTGAAGGGAGGTTGTAGTGAGCTGGGGGTCGGCCTCTTCTCTCGTGTCATTAGTGATAGGACCAGAGGGAATGGCTTCAAGCTACGGCAGGGGAGATTCAGGCTGGACATTAGGAAGTATTACTTTTCAGAAAGGGTGGTCAGGCACTGGAATGGACTGCCCAGGGAGGTGGTGGAGTCACCGAGCCTGGGGGTGTTCAAGGAAAGGCTGGATGTTGTGTTGAGGGACATGGTTTAGTGGGAGCTATTGGGAATAGGTGAACGGTTGGACTGGATGATCTTTTAGGTCTTCTCCAACCTTGGTGATTCTATGATTCTATGACATTAAACACTTAACTATTCTGTGCCTCATATTTTCCATCTGTAAAATGGGAACAGTGATATTTCCTACTTTGAATAGCACTTTCTGATTTAATGATCTATGATTATCATTATTTCTGTTGACAGTGGCATCAGCTCTGTTCCAAATTGGTTATAATTGGAATGTTTAGATGAATGAAAGCAATTACAGAGCCCTTATGCTGCAAACATTTAAGCTTATGATTAATTTTATGCACATAAGTAATAGCATTTACTTCAGTGAAGCTTCTCACGTGAATAAAGCTAAGCAGGTTTGAAGTATTTGGAGGTTCAGGAGGCTCTAATAAACCGTAGTTCTTATATAGAAATACATAACTGGGGTCTTCTGAGGGAAATTTCCAGAAAATTCATTTTAACTTTATGCTACATTTAACTACCTGTTGTGGAATAACTGCTTATTTTGTTCACAAAAACTCAGTATTGCAGCCATCGATGATAAATACTGGCTTTAAATTTTGGCTACAACCCAAAAGCTTATTGTTAAATATGTTTTGTTATTATGAAACTTGACTTGTGGCAGACTCCTTTGTGAATGACTGATTACTAGGAACATCAAACTGAACTATTCTGTTCCACAGCCAGAACAGTTACCAGTAGAGCTTTTTTTAAAAGGGATTTTTAATTTTTTATATTTTTTTACTCAGAAGAAATAGTTTATGTTTGTACATTGTATGGGTTTGTTTTCTGCGTGATGATAGCTAGTTATTCAGCTTTACCAAAGATAGGAAAAAAGCATCATGTAAATGTGTTGAAAGGAATTCTTCAGTAGAGAGGAGAAACCACCGAAGCATGCAGAGCAGAGGCGGTGTGAGCAGCTGTTGTGGCTGTAGTGAGGATGCTGAGCAAAGGGAAGTGTGGGGCTAATGAGGGTGAGGACTGGGTTGCAGTGCAGGTTGCTATAAAATGCCACTGCCTTTTGGGCAGACAACAAAAAAATGGGAACCATCACACAGCCTTTTGCAATCCGGCAGTGGAACAGTTCAGCTTCTAGCTACTGTTTTGGTTTTTATCCTTCAGTGACCTTTTCTTTTCTTGTTTATTTGTGCAGTTGATGGCTTGGATAAAGCTTCAATCGCTAACTCAGATGGACCAGCCCCAGGATCCCAAACTCCTCCCTTCAAGAGAAAGGGCAAACTTTCTACCATTGGCAAAATTTTTAAACCTTGGAAATGGAGGAAGAAGAAGACCAGTGACAAATTCAGAGAAACGTCAGCAGGTATGAATGTGGCCCTTTGGTGGCAAATAGCAGGAAACACTGTAATGGCTTTGCAGGGTAATAGCTGAAGAGGTGTTCAGACATGTCGGGGACAATTTAGTCACAGTATTGGACATACACAGAAATTGACCTTTGACAAGGAAAAACCTTATTCAGATTCTGTCCTGAGCCTGTTACCGAAGTGTGTGGTTTATTAACTTAGTATTCATTACATATTATATTCTTTTGATGTTGGTAACACTCATTTTTTTAACTAAGAAACATGAAGCTGTGTACTTTGTATCATCAGGTATATTGGGAATGTCTCTGTGTTCTACTAGTAGCCAGTGGTTTGGGATATGAAACAAACCTTGCCTTCATGGGAACAGAACTTTGGTCTGTTCAGAGAGGAGAAGCAGATGTGATCATGCACAGAAAAAAAGAAAAAAAAGAAAAGAAAAAAATCAGCTTTGCAATCACTGCTCAGCGCCTTCTCTCTGCAACTGGACAGGCTTGAAGAACAAGTGTGAAATAAAAGGCTGTGACTGGGTAATGTTAGTTCTGAACATGAGCACAACTGAAAGCTGGATTTAGTTGCCTAAACACAGGTGCTTGGTGCCACCTGAGATGCTCTGGCCGTCCTGGCTGCTCTCCCAGAAGGTTTTGTGTCGTGTTTGCCATCGCTGTGTGGATGTCTCCAAAACCTTGAAGCATCTCAAGTGGCTGTAGTCATTCATGCTGTTAGGAAACTTAACCCGCTCTGCATCTGTGAGTCTCTGTGTCACAGCTCCAGCCAAGATTTCTGCAGGAAAATCCCAAGCTTCTGTTTTGGGATTCAGACATTCAAGGCTGTGCTTTTGTCAACTTCAGCCCAATCAGAGTCCATGGCTTTTCAGATTCATTACCACACTGCAAATTCTCTGTTCACTGTCTTCCATGTCTCTAGGCTATAAAACCAATCTCCCAAAATGTCCCTATTGAGAACATTTGGGAGTACACTGCTTTACATTTTAAGTCCAGGAACCCCTAGAAATTGCAGCAGAGAACTCTTAATAAAGAGCAGTGTCTATCTCAATGATCTTAGAGCTAATTTTCCAGTGATAGTGACGTCCTCTCGATTATCTCAGCTGTGTATGTTTAGTTCCACTGCCTCCTGGGTACTGGCACCTGTTCTGCCATGAGCTATATCGCAAACCTGATCCAACAGAAAGCTAAATACAGTGAAACATAACAAGAAGTAGCTTTTATTTTTCTTCAAAGGTTACCACTTGTGGTCTAGCTGTGTGATTACTGTCAATAAAGCACACTGAATCTGAGAGGAAGTACAGAGCCTCTGTTGGAGCTTCTTAACATTTAGAAAAGCTGTTTTTTTTAAATTTCAGCTGTATTTTTGCATCACTGCCTTTCAGGTCTGGATGTTAAAAAATTAATGTTGTTTTCCTTATCTTTTTTTTTTCTCCAGGGTTAGAGCTTTATTTTATGATAAATCTTTTCTTTAAAACAGAGCACCAAAGTGCAAACAGAAATCCATAAGAGATAGGAGTATTTGCATGTCGAATCAGCAGAATAATAATAGAGTCAGTGGTGACAGATTAATATAGTGCATAGATCATGTAACTGGGATCTCTTTTGGTCAGCTGAATATGTGGCTGTATATAATTTGTATTGAAAAGTAGAGGTTAACTATCTGCACAAATGAAGTATATCTATAGATGTTACAGAGCATGAGAAAAGTTAATGCAGAGGGAGATAACAGTTAAATAATTGAAGTTCCTGCTCTAAGTTCAGTCACAGAACTTTGTATTTAATAGTTCTTATTCCCAAAAATAAACTAGCCCGACTGATTAACTAAGTGCCTAATGTATCTTGGGTTGAGTATCATCTTCTACACAGACTTGTAAATTATCCCCCCAAAACCTTTAATTTGTTTTAATAGCATTGTTCCAGGTAACCATGTAATATGTATCCATGTTTTATACAGTGAAGGATGCTATTGTATTTAGTAACACGTAGTAATATAAAATTAGTGTTGTAAAACACAGCTAACAAAAAAATGAAACCATTCTAATAATCTAAATTGTGTAAACTAGACTACTTCAGTGCCTGTATAGTCTGTGAAACATAGATGTACAAAATTCAATGCATGTCTTGGTGAACAAAACCTAAGCATTTTATGCGACTTTGGAAACTTCTGATATTTTTTCAGTAGATGGTTTTTTATTTTTTTTTCTCCCTAAGGAGTCCATATGTTCTATTTTTCATAAGGCTTTAATCATCCATCCCACTACATTTTAATATTTCATTTATTTGGGTGGGATTGTACAAGTAAAGTGACATGGGGAATTAATTTCAGATTTTGAAAACTTTAGTATCCTTTTGTACATTCAGCACATCAGTTTGCATTCGTAAATTCCAGATTATGTGCATTCTGCCAACCGTCACAGTATTCAATTGTTTTGTTTTGGTTTGGTTTTTTTCCTTAAAATGAAATGCTGGGACTTATGTAATATCTGAAGATCTCATCTTTCATCTAAGAAGTAGCAATAACAGTTGTCTAAGATGGGGAGAAAGTAAATCTTGATTAAATTAGATTGTAAATTTTAAAAGTAAATTAAAGGTTCCCCTGTTATTTTTCTCCCATGTTATACAGGAATTTGTCCTTTGAGACTCTCTAAAGTGTAACCTACAGCTAGATGAAAGTGGCACAACTACAATTCTCAGAGTTTTTATGCTGAGATAGAAAGAGGTGTCTAAATATTAACTAATATCAACATAGTGAACATTTAGTCATAATTTTGCTTAGGCGTCATTGTCATTTACCCTCCTGTCAACAATCAAAGCTTTTTCTTCCAAGTCTGGCTGTACTGGTCCTATGTTAGCAGCCTGTTTGAGGCTAGATATACCTTTAATCCATGCTGATTGCCAGCTAGTAGTATCAGTAGTGCTAGCAGGAGCATACCAGGATAAGTCACTTGTGCTGACTTTGAGCATCCTCCTGCAGTTCTTCCTCCGTCTTGGCCAGGAACACGGATTACCTCCCCTCATAATTCCATACAGCGAAAAGACACAGATAAATCATTATGTTTTTGCAGCAGTAAGGTATTGTGTCTTCAGGAGTCCTAAAAACGGGGTGGCAGCCCCAGCTACACCGTGAACAAGCTATGTGTATTTGGTGCAAATCAAGTTAGCTTGAAATGGAAGCATATCTTAACGTGACTGTGTTATTTTGCTGCTGGGAAATTCCAGAGCTGTAGGGATGTAGTTTATTGGTTTTTAAGCTCTACGTAAGAAAGATACGGAACCACTTACATTTGTGTACGTGCTTCATGTGAGGCTGGAGTCAGAAATGAAAACCAGATTGGACTGCGTTCATCCTGCCTCAGATGGTTGTTTCAGGAAAAAAAAGTTAAGGGAAAAAAAAAAGTTACCCTTGCGCTCTTTGAGGAAACAGACCTGAGGCCAACGGAGATTGAAAAGATGCATTTCCTTGGCAAGTTGCCCCTTGTTGCTTGCTAATTGACACAGCAGAAGAAACTCGCTTATCTGATGTGAGAAAGAGGAAAACATCCTCACAAAATAAATTTCCTGCAGGAAATCCTCTTCCTCAGACAGCTCAGTCAGAGCTGTATTTACATCACAAAACGGGATGTGTGTGTGCATATCTCAGATGTAGGTGGCCGATCTCCTGGTCTGAGACCATGGGAGATGATATGACTGACACTGCATGTATTGGTTATTCTGTTATTCTCTGGCCACAGCTTGGTAAGTATGTGTGCAGCTGAAGTAAGTTCCTTCTGAAACAGAGTATGGGGGTATTGGAAAGAACTTCTATTGCTATAACTGGGATTTCAGTCAGCTTTTTGAAGTAGGTTCTTCTTACAGATTTGACAGGGCTGTAATATGCAGTGTGTTGACAAGATCTCATGTGACTGTATTATGCCAGCAACTGGGAGATATTCATAAACAGCAAATACCACAAACAACAAAAAAAATATGGACAACTAGATGTGGAAGTATTTGGTCTGATCTGGGAATGAGGGCTGGAATTTTTCCCCTTAAGTGACACATTTCTCATGCTGTATCTCAGATAATCTGTTCTCTGGGCACTAATTGTATAGTTTCTGCCTAAAGATTTTTTATAAGTAAGTAAACAGAGGATGGCATAATCTTAAGGGCTTCCTCCCCCCCCCCCCCCCCCACCTCAGTGTTTTACTCAGAGGGCAAAGAAGACAGCAGTTAAAGTCTTGGCATGAAGTAGGCGCCACTTCAAAGCTGTGCTGTGAGAGTATGTGCAGGCAGGGAGCGGGAAGCAATTTTAGCTTGTACTGGGTCAGAGAAAAATTAAAATTTGGAATTCTCTTGAGCTTCTTTGGGATAAGCAAAACTAAAAACTGGAGAATATCCAGAATCTCACATTACTCTTTAAATAAAATAATGTGTTCTTAAGACTACTTGAGGTTTGTAGCTGCTGAATGTCGGTAAGTCTTCTCTTTTTGAGGGGGCAGGTAAGGAGTGATCTTTTTTTGAACTGCTTTTTGAGGTAAACTGTTATTTTATTGGTTTGCTATTATTTATGTTGGGCTAAAAATACACGTTTGTGGGATCCCTTGGGTAAGTAAGATTTACCCAAGTAAATGAGGTCTGCAATTCAAGGCTACGTACAGTCTGATAAATTGACATACTGTTAGTTACAACTGAAGTTAATGGAGGCACCAGTACAGTTTGTATGCTAAGTGAGCCAGGGGTTGTGAAGGTAAAAGACATAACAAGCAAATAAAAGCTGTACCATCTGCACACCTGTCAACCCACATTCAGACATTTTTTACCTTCCCAATGCTTGACTTTGTAAAAAAAGCATTATATTAAGAGAGTTTACCTAAACCTAATGGTAGTCTAATGTGATTTGCTCAACTAAAGGTATGAGATCCTTATGGTCAGTGCAATTGTTGTGATCAAGATAGTTGGCTGTGTAAATGTGAAATGTATTACATAATGAAAAGTCTTTAATAAGCAATAAATTAAACTTATGAATCCACTCTGTCTAAATAGTGCCCAGTGCAGGCTCATGAGTAGACAGTAACCTCATTCCTCTTATACAAGAGTACGTATTTTTGATTACTCTTATTTAAATTAAAATTCTGCTTTTTTTGTAGGAATTAAAGTTGAGATACTTATAGTGAACGCCAGCATACTTTCTAATGTTTTTTCTGTGAGTCAAATAATGTTTTAAATAAATTATCATTTCAAGCTGAATTAACTGAGTTTAATCAGTTTAAATCAAAACAACACTTATAGCTAGAGTTTCAAATGATTGAGGATTTGGGCTTAAGCTTCTTATCTGTTCATAAATATTCTAATCTGTAAAATGGAGATAATCTAAACGACGTAACGAAATCTGTGTAATGTCAGTACAGTTCTTTGAGGTCTTCAAGTGGAAGTGTAAGGTGTCAATGTCTTTTAATGCCAAATGGTGTTTTCCATGACTCTTCATTAGGGTGTGATATAGTGCTGCAGAACTGAAAAAATACATCATCTTGAAAACTTCAGAGAGACATAGGTATCTGGTCAGATTCAGCGTTACTGAATTTGATGAAAAGGATGTATTTTCTAGTAGTATTAGATTAAATTTCACAAAGAAGTACATAAGAGAGCATCTGATATACATGAAAGCATCTGATTTCACTGTCTCCAGTTAAAAAGGTGCGAAAAATCAGAGGGGGGAAAAAGAAGGTGGGAAGTAAATTATACTTCCAAAACTGAAATACAACCAAGTATTTATATTGCAAGCAACAAAAGGATAGATGTGGTACTGAGAGACGTGGTTACTGGGCATGGGTGGTGATGGGTTGGCAGTTGGATTAGATGATCTATGTGGCCTATGTGATCCAACCTTGATGATTCTATGATTCTAAAACAGGTATAAACTATGTGCACAAAGAGTTCATCTGCGGGTTTCATATCAAGGCAGATTTCACTCTGCTAATAAATATACTTACTTTCTGGGAAGATTATAGCCCTCGGTTAGTGCCTACCTGCATAGTCCTCTGGCTTCATTGTCTGTGTTCTTTTCTCCAGAGGTCTTTGAGGGAGTAAGTGTTCACCTACATGAAGAAAAACTTGCTGGAATATGGCACACTCCTGTGCTTTGCTTACTGTGTAAATAACTTGCATGGCACGCAGTTGGGAGGTATATACTTTAACAAGTAATGGTGAAAAATTGAAAGAACTTTTCAAGAATGGAACTTAGGAAGGCAGTCTCAACTGCTCTGCATTCAGGCAGCCATGCTCTCCCCTGCTCCCAGCTGTGTCCTTCTGCCCTGGCTTTTGCACCAGCACTAATTTTTGTGAGTTCAATCCAAGCAGCTGCTTAACAGGATTAGGATCAATTTCCAGCATAAATTAAGCCAAATGAAGCTGGCAGTGCTATGCTCCTGCCTCTCTGGTGCCTCCATTCTTGTTCAGCCAATTGCAGCAAGAGCTACCTGCTGCTGGAAAATATGTTTGTCGGAACACGGTATGTTTGCTCAGAAAACAAATGGTATCCTGAGCTCCATCAGAAGAGGGGTGGCCAGCAGGGAGGTGATTGTCCCTCTCTACTCTGCTCCATCTGGAGGCTCCATCCGGAATACTGTGTCCAGGTCTGGAGCCCCCAGTACAGGAAAGACAGGGAGCTGTTGGAGAGGGTCCAAAGGAGAGCCACGAAGATGATCAGGGGACTGGAGCACCTCCCCTATGAGGACAGGCTGAGGGAGCTGGGTTTGTTCAGCCTGGAGAAAAGAAGGCTGTGGGGTGACCTCATTGCAGCCTTTCAGTACTTAAAAGGAGTCAACTCTTTGGAAGTGTAGATAACAGCAGGACAAGGGGAAACGGTTTTAAGTTGAGGGAGAGAAGATTTAGGTTGGATGTCAGGGGAAATTCTTTACAGAGAGAGCGGTGAGGTGCTGGAACAGGCTGCCCAGAGAGGTTGTGGGTGCCCCGTCCCTGGAGGTGTTCAAGGCCAGGTTGGATGGAGTCTGGGCAGCCTGGTGTAGCATTGAATGTGGAGGTTGGTGGCCCTGCATGTGGCAGGGGGGTTGGAGATGATCCTTGGGGTCCCTTCCAACCCTGGCCATTCTGTGATTCATTCTGTGATTCTGTGCTGTCACAGAGGGTAAATTCCTGAAACGTGTGAGGACTTTCTCTGTCCTTGCTGTAGTACTCACTTCACCATGTGACTTCTCTCAAACCAGTCCAGCTCAAGTGAGATTGAAAATACTTTGTGCAGTATTTAATTTGCATAGAGCGGTTAGACTTGCACTAGAGAGTAATTGGATTACCAGAGTGTTTGAATTAGTTGATGAGATAAATCACCTTATCGTTAAGATCACCACATCATTAATAGGATGAAGTCCAGTGCTGCTGAAGCTTCTCTGCATGACCTCAGCTTGAGCTCCAAACATTGCTTGGGTTTTGATGCTCATATGTAAACAGAATTGGGATAGGTGATTAACTTCTGCTAGCAATGCAGTGAAGAGGGGGTTTTACAGTAGTGATGTTCACATTTTCTGAACCGTGCACCAGTTTTATAAATCATTTCAGTGGCCTCCCAGATCACCAAAATTGTATTTGGTGGAGTGGATTGGGTGAATAGGGTGGAGTGGGGAATTACTCTATTTTGCCATCTGTAAATACTTTTCCCTATAAAACTGTTTTACATTTTTCCCATGGGAAATAAACATAATAATTAAAATGTTTGATGTCACAGTCATTTTTGTGTGTGTTGTATGCTTTTTTTTTTTTTAACCTAAAAACAGGATGCTTCATTTTTTTCCATGACAGCCAACCAGCCTGGATGAGGATGTTATTCTTTTTTAGAACAGAACTTTCTAACTTTTTTTTTAAGATTTACTTTTATTCTTTTACTTAAAATAGTTATGCAAAGTTTACTCTGTGAGCAGTTTTATGACTTGACCAAAAACATTGCTTGCTCTGAGCAGGATTTGTCTCTCAAAACATCTGTAAGAATAAGTGAAGGTATCTTGAGCTGACATAGTCGCTCCAATCATTAATAAAGAGGTGCTTTTAAATATTAAATGCCAATGTTTGGATGAGTTAATTTCACTCTGGAAGTACATATTCCCACTGACTGTGAAGGAAGCCCCACTGAGCCTAGCTCAGCTGAAGACATTGGATCAGATGAATCCCACCTTTTGTGGCTGAAGTTGTGGGAGAGTGTCCCTGGAAACCCAGAACACTTCTGTAGAGCTGAGGGAAAGAAGACCTGTCAGGGGTTCTTAATTCTTTTCTCCATTTTTCACAAGTGTTGTCAGTATGAGAATAAATCTATTCTTAACTGTGCTTTTTCTTTAGTGTTGGAAAGGAAGATTTCGACAAGACAAAGCAGAGAGGAGCTGATAAGAAGGGGAGTGCTGAAGGAAATGCCTGAGCAAGGTGATGACATTACCTAGAATTTAGGTCCTAAGTGCTAAACATGGATGGTAAAATCTATTGCATTGTTTCTGTGTAGCACAACTAGTTATAAGGAAATAAAGCAGAGGAATGTGAGAAGTAATTTGAGCCAGTTGAATTAAACAAAGTTGGAGTAAAAAAATACGCATTCTGTAGCTGCTTCTGCCAAGAAATGCTGCCTCACTTCTGGCCATATTTTCAAATATCTTTATGCTTCCTGTAAACATGGATGGCTGCCATTGCAGTATCATAAAGTACCAGTGCTGGGATTGTACAGATCTCACCGCTGCCACACCGGCCACATTCACAAATAGCAGAAATATAAAAGTCTGTGGGGAAAACACTCCTTGTTTAAAAACAATTTAGAAGTAATAACCCCAAATTTGTGCCTGGAAAAGTATGGGTAGGCCATGGTTAACACTTCTGCCCCACCTCTGGTTATGTTT
Source organism: Tetrao urogallus (assembly GCF_951394365.1). Classification (NCBI taxonomy): domain Eukaryota; kingdom Metazoa; phylum Chordata; class Aves; order Galliformes; family Phasianidae; genus Tetrao; species Tetrao urogallus. Next base: position 51,550,033 of record NC_136814.1, on the reverse strand, counting down.
CTGAAATGCTTCTAGTAGTATTCTTTTGACTATTATTTACTACCTATAAATCTAGATGGGATAAAAATCAAGTGATTAAAATAATTTTCAGTAGCTTAAAATAAAACCATTCATCACTTTATCGACAAATCTGAGAACTCCATGATGTTTAAAAACAGTCTATCCTAGAAATTGTACTGCCCTGCCTGAGCTGAAGAATTGCACACATTGATCCTTGGAAGTAGAGGGCTTGTTTGTTAGCATGTAGCATCACTTGTCTTTGCAGTCTTGTCCAATTACTAAAATGTGATAGCCAGTATAGCTGGCTTCTTAACTTGTTTCTGCCACTATCTGTGACTTAACACAAGAAATGTGAAATTTCTACACCTCAATCTGCCCGTATTAATTTTGAGCATTTTTTGCTATGTGCTTTTTTGGGCAGCTGTGTGACTTTGTTGATTGATGGTTGCAAAATGCATTTAGTCTGTTGGCTCAGTTAATGTAAGCTGTTAACATTTCAGGTAAGTAAAAAACACTTTGAACATAAGGAATATCATTCATATGTTTGCTTTGGTCATTAGTATCCTTGACCTGCTATTCCACTCTTAAAAGGAGTAAAAGGATGGAATGGTAAAACAGTGTTTCCCCTTTTTCCCTTCTTAAGACCATCAATCCTGTCTGTGTTGCCTTCATCACACTATGTCTCTTGTCTGATGAAAATTATAATCTTTATGGAGCAATTTGGAAGAAACAGGATTGTTTTGGATGGACTAAAAGCAGAGATACAGGGAAGACAGTGGTTAGGTGGTGTGAAGCTAGTTAGAAGGAATGTCTACAGAGCTGAAAGCTAGATGAAATGTTATGGAGTATTGAAATGTGAGAGGTAAGAAGTGCAAAGAAGTGACTGTTTCACATGGGATGGAGAAGAAAGAGGTGGGAAGTGGCAAGGATGTAGATGAGATGTTAGCAGAATATGAGCAAGGTAGCAATCTTACGTGTGGATGCAGAAAGGAAAGTGGATTTAAGAGCATCTGGAAGGAAAAAGCTGAGAAATTTGAATGCTGCAGTCAAATAAGAAGGCGGCCTTGTGCAAATATCAGCTATAGTAAATGAAACAAGGTTAAGAAGGCAGAACTTAGGTTTTACACATCATTTTTACACATCATGAGAAAGTTAGTTGTGTGGTTAGAATGAAACCATCAGCTTAATCCACAGAACAGCCTAAGGAAGTAAGAGAGGCTGCATAATTGTATTGAAACGAGGGAACTGCCAAACATCCAGATCTCACAGCACCCAACAAGGAGAAGAAGAGAGTGGAATTAACACAATTAATGAAGAAGCAACAGGAGGAACCAGAAGACATTACAGGTAAAGTTGCACAAATTTTGGCTGATAAGAGCATCCTGTAGAAGAAGGGCAATCATCTCTGAGAACTGGAAGTGTGGTGTGAGCAACCTACAGATAGCAAGGCTTGGACATAACTAGAGAAGAAAATCAGTGGTTTAAAAATGCACAGAATAGAGAACAGATATCAGTCAACAGAGAAAGTTGTGAGCCAGCAAGAGTACACAGCATTTTTCAGGGACATAGATACAAATAAGGAAGAGAAAGAATTTTTATTCTTTTTTTTTTTTCAGGAGGAAAAAGAAAACAGCTGAGGTAGTTCACATGAGTCAGTAATAGTCATAAGAGCTGGGAGAGAATTGGACTTACAAAATGTATTAACAGTATGTAATATGTTACAAAGAGTTTTAACCATGATTCTTAAGATTGGATAATGACTCGTTATCATTAATAGTAAATTCACATTTGGGAATTGATCGCATATATTCTGAAAATTTCTGCCTGATTTCTGGCTGATACACCACTGGGATACAACACGGTTGTTCTGCATGCTGTGGACATGCAACTCTATGTATGTCCAGGTCTGAGACCTTTGGAAACACACTATAGATACATTATGTTCCACGTGAATGTCTTTAAGCTATGTAAACCAAGATCATAGAATCATAAAATGACCTAGGTTGAAAAGGACCACAATGATCATCTAGTTTCAACTCCCCTGCTCTGTGCAGGGTCACCAACCACCAGACCAGGCTGCCCAGAGCCACATCCAGCCTGGCCTTGGATGCCTCCAGGGATGGGGCATCCGCAACCTCTCTGGGCAACCTGTTCCAGTGCGTCACCACCGTCTGGGTGGAAAAAATTCCTTATGAAGGATGTGGGATGGAAGAGTATGGGATGCTAACATGTACAGAGTTCATATCAGAAGATGGAGCCTTGAAGCTTGAGCTGGAAAATAGGCCCACTACTGTGAAGATATCCACTCAAAGACCTGGCAGCCTATGGAGATCATTTAGAGAGTTACTTTTCAGAGCCTATTATACAATCCATTAAATTTTTCTGCTTTGCTTCTACGGTAACTTGAAAGCAGAGAGTTGGTGTGTAATGTCAATAGATGCTAAGCAAGCAGTTAATTTGGACATCGGCTTTTTAATTTTTATTTCAGATGGTGATGTGACAGTAAATTTTGAAACTTCAAACGGACACACCATAGCTATTGGTGAAGAAACCATACAGGAAGAAAATGCAGTAAAAGCCAGTGGAGATAATGGCACTTTATCAGAGAAACCATGTGGGCCAGAAGGAAAAAAAGAAGATCAAAAAGGTAAATGGACACATTTATCAATTTTTTTCCCACCTACTTTAAACGCTAACGTGTTCTTCCATCAGCACCAATACATGCTGTAAACTCTATCCTGCAACAAGGATGCCAGCAGAACCTGCCAAGAAGATAGACTTGCAAAACATGGATCACTGGTAGGCATACTGTGGATACAGTAAGGTAACAAATGGAAGCATGGTATGAGCATGAAAATACATGCAGAGATGTTTCTGAATTCACTGTGAACCTTTTGTGGGCAGGCTTTGGTTCCAGGTTTTCCTTTTGTGAAAGAAGAAATAAAATGCTTGTGCATCACCTTGCAATACCACTGCAGAAGTGGCTCGTAGCTTAAATGTTCAAGTGTTTAAGCTACTTGAAAACTGTATGTCGTTTTGAAAATTACTTCAGCAGCTCATTCCCGTTGGTTTTCATTACCTCTTAAGCACTTAAATTCCAGCTCTTCAGAAATGTTCAAGGGAATATATTGCTACTACAAATTGAACTCAAGTCATTTATGGAAAATGTACTTTATGCCTATGTGATTTTCTGTAGATAAAATGCACTAAATCCTGTTAAATACTCACTGTGCCCCAAATCTCAAGATCCATATTAATTTTGTTACGTTCATTCAGATTCACTTTGGTGACAAAGTTTGACTGAATAAGGGAAATTTAAAAACTCAAGTGGAATCACAAGGATTTGGACTGCATTTAACCTCTTTCTGTAGTGTGTTGAATACTGGACTACTTCTTTTCACTGTTTAAAAAAGAAAGAAAGAAAGAAAGAAAAAGTGAGTGTTCTTAAGTACTGCTCCATCTATTGGATTTTCTACAGGAAAGAGCAAGGATACAAAAGATCAAGAACTTCATGGCTGGCTGTTAGGCCAGTCTTTCCAATGTTACCTAGTAACCTTTACCTAGTGATGAATGAGCCTTTGGAGGATGAGAGGGTCAGTTCAGCTAACACAATAATTTGAATTCTTCTCTGAGCTATGTAAATCACTTGCCTGTGTAAAAAGTGGCTGGATTTCCAAGGAGAACTGCACTTCTTATGAGAGTCCTAGTACTTCCTGTCTCCCAGCAAGCCCAAAATACATAATTAGCTTTTTTTCATGACATTTAAATGTGTATAACTTTTTATGCCAACTAGAACCAGATGTGTATTGGGTCAGGAAAAAAGATTTGCAAAAGCCATGGAAAGCTCCTTAAAAATGATTTTAGGGCTAGATCAGATCATTTGTTATTTTATGCATCCCTAAATACAGCCTTCTGAACCTGTCAGGTCTTGAAAGTTTTCCCAAGGGGCATATTTTTAAAGATACACAGTTCTGAGTATTGAAATCCCATCCAGCTGATGCTGCAGAATGCAGAACTGTAATGAAAAGGGGAAGGTACAATATCTGTTTCAAACATGTTATTTCATTCAGCTCTCTCTCTCTATTGTGCTGACCTTAAAGAACTTTGAAATTATTGCTGTACAAGAGTAGGCTCAGTGCCAAGGTATATTTAGCTATCACTTTATCACAAATTAAGCAAGAAGGTGAGTCAGTCTGTTTAAGAGTAGGGCTTGCAGATGCACCTCACAGATGCCTCTCATCTGGTGGTGTAGTCTTCAGAGCTTTTTTATGGCAGTAGGTCTTCATCACACTACACCCACTGGCAGGGGGAGAAATAAGCCACTGATGTGATGGTTTGCATTAGCATTATCTTGATGCTCAAAGAGCATCAAAATCAGAGCTATGGCAGGACTATGGGTATACCTGGCAGTGTCCTCTGGTTAGACTGTAACACATGCTGCTTTTCCAGATCACAGATCACAATCGCTGTCAGAGGAACTGAGATAGGTGGAGTGAATACTAGCTGGACTGTCATGAGCAATGAATTCAAGGTGGTTTTGTAGAGATTGATGTTAGTCTTTTTAGAGTCAAAAACTCCTATGTGTAAATCTTACAGGAAGTTCTTTGTAATTTCCATGTTTGTGAGACCTGAAGACAGCAATAATTCCTGCTGTTTAGCAGCACAGTATGCTGCAAACTGCTGCCAAATCAAAGCGTTCTGAAAAATGCAGCTCAGCCCCTGAAAGTTATCAGGTTATTTTAAAACTCATTTATGAAATGGTGGTAGCTCTTACTTGCTTTCTGGTTCAAACAGATTTTGAAAATGAGCTTCCTGCTTAAAGATGATGATGATGATTGCTGATGCTGGAAGTTTAAAAAGACCAAATGTGGCAGGCACAGTGGTCAAGCGGTAAGAGTTGGCAGCAGTGCATCATGGAGCAGGGAATGTGTTTGGAGTTAAAAGAAGTCACAGGAAAAATGTTCTAGCGTGACCCACAGAAATGCAGTATTTACAGGGCAAAAACAGTTGGCTCAGCCACATACTGTAGGAATGAGTTAAGCAAAAGTGAGTGAAGCAGCAGCCTGAAAGCTGTTCCCTGCGCTGCCAAGCATCCCTGCAAATTTTGCACCGTCTGCTCGCGGGTGTCTTCTGTATTTGGGGAAAAAAATCCCTTTGGAAATTACAGTGTGGCCATTACTTTTTGTAGCTATGATATGTCAATCATCCAAACGGTGTAGATCTCCTAGGTGTCTCCTTTATGGCAGCATAATGAGAAGCTGGTGATGCAGGTGATTGAGTGATTAAGTTTTACAAAAACAGGTGATTGAGTTATTAAGCTTTGCAGATGGGAAAGCAGAGCCCCGGATCTTTTTCTTGGATTGTTTATTCACATTATATGTGTACTAGGTTGAGTTCTGAATACTTTTTTTCCTTAGTTTGGTTTTGTTTTGACTACAAGTCACTAGCATCTTTTGCTGAAAACACAGAGCTCAACTGTAGCCATTCTCTGTGAGCGTGCTGGAAGGGATACAGAGCAGCACATGGGCAGGCAGCGTGCCAGAGTACGTGCTGCCTGTCTGGCCATCAGGCTGGACTGTGCTGGTATCCCAGGGCTCCTGATCAACGGCCCTTGTCTGAAAGAGCCCCTGTGGGCCTCAGCACTCCAGGTTCCCAATGAGGAGCATTCCCTATGCACCTTGCATAGAGGTTCCATGGATCCCCTTCTTTCTTCCTTTTGTACCCTACAAGAGTGTTGGAGAAGAGCAAAAGCAACATGGGTAGAATAGATATCAAAACTGTAGCTGTTGCCCACTATAGACATAGGGACATAGCATGATGGCACAGGATGCTTGCTGAACATTGTAAAACCTCCTGGTACTGTGTCAGAGCTCCTTTTCTCCTTCACACTTTCCCAAGATGTCTCTGGCATTCAAGATACACCAGAGAACCATGAGTTTGTAGCTGAGTTGTTTGTAAACTTTGATCTTACTCTTTTTTGATGTGGCAAGTTAATCTTTTTGTGATTCTGGTAGATAATTTCATTGTTAGCTTAAGTTGAAGAGAAAGTAGGTAGTTGAAAGTGAAGCAGGTTCACTAACCATTAGTGATATGCTACTTGGAAAAAAAAAAAAAAGTTTCATTTTGCCTACCATCAGTCAGGTAGGAGTGATAAATAACTGCACTGCAGGAAGCCAGAGCTCTTTCGTGGGTGCTCTGGGTATTCTGGGTGTCATGGAACATAAACTTCTGAAATGTTCCAATACCATTTATAGCAGACCCGAGTCCTCTTAGGTTTTCTCACGTATTTCAGTGAAGGAAACAATTTCTAGTCCTGTTTCCAAATGAATTAATAGGATCCATCTGTATAATGCTTTTCCTCCACATCATAACTAATCTGAGAGCTGACATGTCTAATTTTTAGTTTTAGTTCAGAGGTTCTTTCTCTTATATCTACCTTTAAATTTAATCTTCAGTTTTTCTTATGCATAAGGAGAAAAAGAAAGCTGGAGTCATAGGCCCTGATCTTATGAGTATGCATACTTGCTGGCCAACACTGTTATTCACATTCAAGGGAATGTTCTTTAAACTCAAGTTTTCTGAATTTCTTTTCTCAGAGGCCTTTGCTTTATTTCCCCTACGTGGAAAAAAAAAAAAAAAAAAAACCAAGGAAAAAAAAACAACAAAACACCAAACAAGCAACAACTGCTAAATTCAAAGCAGTAAACCCCCATCTTCCAGGGCCTTACACAAGAACCTCTCAGCTGATCAATCTTGCAAACCATTCACTGTGAAAGACAAGACAAACTTTCCTCTCTCTTGTGTTACAAGCTGGCTTCCTGCACCCCTCAGCTCTGTAGATCATTGTTATGTGCACCATATATAAAAGTTTATTGGTGTTTTTTTTTGCCTGACTCCCAAAGAATCTACTTGTAGGTCTCAGTCTAGCTGAGTTATTTGCTGGCCTACAACTAGTTATTCTAAGAATAGTTTATCTTCTATTTGTCACCTGAACTATGTAAATGAGACTGAATCCAAGTTTTCTTAAAAGGAAAGGTACTCCAGATAAAGCTTTGTTTGGGCAGGAACCATCCAGTAAGTCAGCCAAGCCAGGCAGGCTCCTGCCAGTAGACTGACATGAAGATGCAGGCTTTCACCCACGCAATGTGAGTGGCAGAGGAAAGCTCCTAATATGTAGAGCTTCCGTTTATTTTTTGTTTTTGTTTTTTTAATTATTAAAAAAAATAATCCTATTTATTAAAAAAAAAAAAAATAAATCCTAATATGGCTCCAGGAATAAGATTGTAGACATGGTTTTGGCAGATTAATCATTGAATTGTTTGAAAATATCTATACAGATAGTATAAAGGAATGTAGAAATTTACATGCCTGCTCGCTTTCCAAGTATCTTATAGACCAAGAAGAGGTAAAAATATGCAGTTAGCAGTGAAGATGTTACATATATTCTGTCTTGATTTAACAGCTTACATCTTACGCAACAGTTGAGCAATCAGCATGTGCTTGTTTTGTATTGTTTTTTTTTTCCTTTATTATCTTGGAAACAATAAATATTTCAATGTGGTTACTTATGTCAATTGTTACACCTACCCCTTTCTCCTCCCTCCTTCAGATTTCTACCCTTCCTCGGTTACAGGGTCTTTTGCACATGGTGCTGTTAACAATATTCAGTAAGCAAAAGCTGGTAGTTTGCAGACATACAGATCTGTTCATCTGTCTTCAAGAAGGATGAATTCAAAACTGGAATTAATGCAGAGAGGGTTGTGAGACAGCTGTTCTTGTTCAGCCTAGCAAAACTGAGAGAGCCTGAGTCTCGACTGCATTTGGTGAATGTAACAAATTGGTATATAGCCAGGAGAGACTATGGGTGAAGGACAACGCTGGCACAAGTAGAAAGGAATAAACGGAGGTTTGAAATACGTTTGGACTAGAAATTAAAGAAAGCTTTCAATTAAAATAGGTGTTTTCTTGAACAGAGCTTTAGTAGTAAAAGCATGAACAAAAAATGTAGCTGATTGAATCTAAAATTTATGAAAGGATTTGTATGAGTTGACCATCTGCACCAGCACAGTCAGAGAGTCCAAAAATGAGACGAAAGACACCTTGTGTTGTCTGGTGTCCCATGTTTCTGAATGACAGTTTCCTGGATTTTGATTAATCACAATACAGCTCTCTGCATAGGCTGGAGAGGAAACTCTTGATTCTCAAAACTCTTATTTAATAAAAGTTCATTTTGGAGGGATTTACCCAGTAGTAAACAACAAATTATACCTTATTTCCACCTTCCATTTTACGTAGTGCTACTCCACTAAATTGTGCTCATCTTCCAGGAGAAGAGTGCTTTGCAGCTGGTAAAGATTACATGCTTGTAATGCAGGACTACTGGCTGTGAGCTAGATTCATATAACAGCTCTAGCTGTAGAAACCAAAAAACCTTGGTACTATATGACAAAATCCTGTAGTATAAATGTTTGGACTCAGAAATTTGCAAAAGTAAAGAAAAAATACAAACAATTTGTGCATGTTTTCTGAGACTATGTCAAGGATTTTTGTAGATCTTTGAACCACCATTTAGACCACAGCTTAGGAACAGTGGAGCATTTAGCTTCCAAAATAAGTCATTTGATTTTCCAGTGAATATGGCATACTGGAATCTCCCTGAAAATCTGTGAAAGTTTCCACAAGAGCTGCTGCACACTGAGTAACCCTGGTCATGGTTTTGGTTTTTTTGTTTGTTTTTTTGTCTTCAGATGTTTATGTAAAAAGACAGCTTTCTTAAAAGTCTGGCCTCAATCACAATTTCTGGGAACAAGAAAATCCCATTTCAAAGTGAGCTTTCTTCAAAATATGGCCTTTGGAAAAATTGTTCCAAACATGCACGTATTATTGATCTAAATGCTTAAATAAGATATTAGCATTTGCTTTGCTTTCTTATTAAGAATATAACAAATTTCTTTTACAGAAGATGTCTTGATGAAGTGTATAAAATATATTATTATCTGATGATCATTTGGTGACCTTTTGTTTAAAGTTCTGTTCATGATGAACAGATTTCTAGATTAAGAAGAGCAATAGCAATAAAAATACCTTGAAGCTGCTTCTGAGGTACTGAGGGGACAAATAGATGGACTGAGCTGATTCAGGTGGCTTCTTGATTTGGCAGCCACAAACCTGATGAGAAAGAAGAAGCATCAAGAACAAGGGCACATATTCAAGCAGGGACAAGCTAGAGAGGTACAGTTGTAACACTTTAATTTTATCTCAAAAGCATCTACAGACATCAGACCATCTTTCTCCCTCTGCAAGAGTGTTCCACTGTTGCCATTTTTAGCTACTATTTGTATTTCTACGGTACTCATGCATAGACAAGGAATTTATTGCATAGTGTCTTACATGAATAATAAAAAAAAAAACAACAGTCCCAGTAGGCTTGCAGTAAGAGAGGACACCACGGTTAGATGCTGAAAAACAAGAGGAGACTAGACCAGGATAATAAGTACAATGCCTAAAAATTGTTAGTTTTGGTATCACAACAGATTTTAATGCGAAGGAAGAGAGGTATCTTTGTGAATGTTTACATGGAGAGTCTTCCAAGCCTGAGAGCAGCAAGGGAAAAGCAGGTGAATGTGTTTGCTTCAAAATTTGGCTTGTTAGTGACAAAAGCTGGTCAGGTGAGAACTGAGTATCAGTATCTCAAGTAAATGAGAAACATCAGTTTAGGCAGGATGAAACTGACATTGAAAGCCATCAGATTTATCTGGTGAGATAAAAAAGTGAAGTTAACACAGAAAATACAAAGGTAGCATGACGCCAAGAGGAATTATATGGTCAAAGCAATGGGCAAGAGCAACTATCTTCATCACAGACTTCCTCATAGATATGAGCAAGAAGACTCATTGATCAAAGTGAAGAAAAGGGCATGTATGTGATCAAAGTGTAGTCAAGGCTCAAAAGGAACTGTAACTATCCAAGCAGATAGAGTTCTGCTGTGCAAAAATCTTCCAGACCTTGGTATATGCATAACAGTATGGAAAAAACTGCCCTAGATAGAGATGATATCCCAGTATTCATGGGGTATTTCAATCAAAATTGATATTACATAAATTGTCCAGCTTAATCACAACTGAAATCTGAAAGCAGGGACATTGATTTGGAAGAAATATTCAAATTTTGTTTTTCATTAATAATTTTAATTTATTTTTCTATAGAAGATTGAAAATATTGAGTGTAAGTAAGATACACCTATTTGCAACCAAGTGAAGATGTGTCCTCACATTTTGTACTTTTTTACTAATACATCAGATATATTGTGACACACTATTTAATCAGTTAAACACTCGAATGTAAGCTGACTAAGATTCTAAAAAATTCTCATGCATTTCTTTAGAATTTGGAGGGTAGAGTACTAGGTTATTCTTTTCTTAACACTTTCTGTATTAGTGACTTAAAGCAAAACGTGGTGACAATGTATAAATGCACAGGTTTTCAACTGATTCTTTTTAGTAAGTAGAGTTTTGGGATGCTGGATCCATAAGAAAAAAGAATGGTATACACTTAAAATTCTTTCCGATCATGTTCTTCAAGATCTTCAAAATAGAAATTTTATCTTTTCTTGCCATGTTTGTCATAATGGAATTAAAATGTAGCAACGTCTTGCTTTCTCACAATTAAATCAATTTTTCAGCTTAGAATGAAGGTAGGTGGAGTTTAATAAGGAGGTACCATTTGCTATACAAGAGGAAAACAAAGTGTAACAAATATGTTTTTTTCTTCTTCCAAAGTCTTTCTCTGTTCCAGGAGAAAGAGGTAGGAAAACAAAGATATTGTACAAGGATCTGTGCTTGAAAGAATCTGCTTGCTAGCTCTGAAGCAATGGTTTTTGCATAACATTAGCAAAACCAGTTTATCCTATGATTATATAGGCTGGAAATAAATGAGAACAACACCATTAATTCTCTTGGTTGATAAAGAGTTATGTGTGCTTGTTGCTTTCAATAATTGCAGAGGTGATGCATCAGGTTCATGTTAACAAGCCTTAAACTAGAGGTTGAAAAGGCTTTGTTTCTGAGATAAGGAATGTTGATGTTGTCCAACATGTTTGTTTCTGGTCTTCATCTACTAATCTTACAGTGAAAAGATACTGCTTATCTCTTGGGAATCTTCTATATAGGAAGGAAGAGGGCAGGGAGTGGCCAGGAGAGCAAGGAACTGCCATGTAATGTGTGTTAGAGTGAGGCTCTTGTGGGAATGTACTGCAATAAGTGAATTGGTTTCCTTTCAAGTGCTAAAAAAGAAGTCGATAAAGTTCTTTTTGATATGTGCTTGACTCCTTCATTCCCTGACCATTGTAGTTTATAATAACATGCAAGTAAAGTTCTTATGCTTTTGATGGTATGCTATTATTTCTATAAAATACTTTTTCTGCAAGGTGTGGAAAGACTGTCTTGAGACCAAATGGGCACAGAGATGGTGTGACAGAATAAAGAAAGATTCCCATCTGGCTACCAGCTACAGTCTAAAAACCATAGAGTTTAAGTAGCAGAATTTAAGTTGCATATAAGTGGCTCAACTACATTAGCTTTGCTGTTTTGAAGTGAATTTCCAGATCCTTCCCACTTATCTGTCTTCAATTTGCAGAGCACGCAAACAAGGTCCCCTTGGATGAAATTAAACACAAAGCTGCATTCAAGAACTTGTTGTGTTCCCTCCACATCTGGACATGCAGTCCACAGAACTAGCCTGAAGCTACTCCACAGTATATTCTTGTGAAGTGCACAGGACAGGGACACCAGATCCCCTGTGTTGCTTGTTTCACTCTACAGAGCCATTCCTATTGGACTATGAAATGTGGATGAAGTCCAGATTTCTGCTGACTGAGTAACTGTTGATTCTTGAAACTGCAGTCTTATATGAACACCTAAAGGACTTGCAGGAGGGAAGAGCAGTCCCATGCCAAATGACATCCTATTTAATTTAGTTAAAGAGTAGAAATACCCTGGGGAAGATACCCAAAATAAAGGTGCTGTTTCTGTGAGCAAGCAGGCTGCAGCATAGGAAAATGTGTTGCTTCAGGGGAAAATTTCAGCTTGCATGGCCATGTTTGAACCTGTGGCTGAGAGAAAAGCTTTGTTCACATTCGCATGAATCTGAGTTTTACAGCCTATTGATTTCAAAGAACTAGAAAAAATCTAAGGGAATTTTTTACCAAATGGCATTTGCCTTGCTTAGTTTGCAGCCAGCAATTTATTTGGGGGTATTAAAGAGGATCCTTGGAAGTCTGGATTAGATAAGATTGAGAGGAGTGCTGGGTAAAAGTCTTCAATGACAAGGACTTGAATTGAGACAGGTGGGAACTTTTTTTTTCTTTTTTTCTGAAGTAGTAATTCAATAGGAGAGAAAAAGTGAAGTCTCTCCTGATTCCCAAGGGATCAAGCAGCAAAAGTAGTCATTGTCTAGCTTGCTGTTGTATGTTTGTGGTGCCTGTGTCAGTTGGCTTCTGTTCACTTTCTTACCCATAGAGAACACTACTGATCACTGCCCAGAAATAACTGCATCCCATGCTCCACCACTACCCAAGTCTAAGCCTAAATCTAAAAAAGCTCCGCTACCACCAAAAAATGCTCTTGCTGCTTCTACCACCACCAGCCATAAGAGTAATGAAGCACCTCATGCTAAAAAAAAGGGAAAGGCTCCTGTTAAGCAGCCTCCTCTCCCGCCTCCCAAGCCAACAAGCCACAGTGCAAATCGAGAAGTTGGTGAGTACTGCACAGGCAGTGCCGGTTATGGGGGTGCATGTGCATGAGGGGCTTGGTCCTCAGGACTTCTGCTTTTGTACATAGCTATGCTACTAAAGAGCATGCCACTGATGTTTTTAGCTAACATCTCACTGAGCTCTGGTTCTGCTGTCTGCAAACACCTCAGATGAATCATTTTGCTGTCTAACAAATGTATGCGCAACACCAAGCACAACAGAGACTATACTGAATTCCCAGTTGACGTGCAAGTGTTGGCTATAAAATGACTCAGAGAACTGTCGAAGGATCAGCAAGGAAAGAGGTGACTTTTGGAAACAAATACATCTGAACTGCCACAAAGTAAATCTATTGATTTTTCTGCAATCTGCAGTTATACTAGATTTTATGTAGCTGTTCTAAGGTACTGATCTCGAGTTCAAGTGGTTGTGATTTAAAGTCCTTCAATCCCTCCAGTTTCCTCTCCAAGTATACTTCTTCATAACTTGTACATTTTTGCAAGTGTTGTATTTGAAGCATACAGAAGAGGACTGTTTGAAAGCACTGCGAGAATGCTTAAGTTACAATATTAACTTGGTATTAACTGTCCCTCTACATCAATAGGCCACAAGAATAAACATTTTGAAAACCCAGAATTTGCTGCTTGTATTTCACTTTCACATTGAAAACTGTTACTCTCAGCTGAAAGAAGCTTGTAACAGCAGACCTTTCAGAAACAGAACAACCCACTGGGTAGAAAAGTGTTTAGGCTTTTGACTGGTAACAAGCTCTCAGATATGTCAGTTCATAAATTAAAATACATTCAAATTCCAGATTTGTCTTTTAGTAGTCTTGCTGAAATTTCAGGTGATACTTGAGACCATATGGATATAAAATATATCAATGTGCCCCTTGTACAAAATAGCACATATTCTATGAATAATTTCTTTCAGTGTTGGGTTTGTTGTTTTCATCTGCAATACTTAATAAACAGAACTGGTTGGGAGTGATATTTTATAGTTGAGCTTTATCACGTCCCCGTGAAAGTGAATACAGTGATCCAGTCCCGTGAAGGAGAACAGGAATATGAGGAACTGAAGTTACTCAATAGATTTCCAAACTGAAATAGTGGAGTTAGGATGCGCGTTAACATAAGTTTAACATAAGCATGAATGTTTGCAACAAAGTTGAATAATGTTCATCAGCTTTTTTTATGTAATCAAAATCTAAGTTTTCTACTGAAAAAAAGGGACTTGATAGGAAATTGTTAACCAGCCCAGTTTAAAGCAATAACAGCAATAGCACTACTGACTTGAGTCATAGTGTGGGGAGAATTTCTCTGGGAGAATTCTTTCTGTTCCTGATTGCAAGACCAGAAAGGTTCCAAGAACAATGTAAGGCTTCATTCAATGGAAACATCTTTTTAACTTTTCCCAGTAATAATTATAGTGTATTTGTATTGTGCTGGAGTTCTTGAGGCTAGGCACGTACCTTTGTTTCATTGATTGGAACCTGCGTTTAAGTGCTTTGCTGAATCAAAACCAGAGCCATTTGTTAGTACCATCCACTTACTCAGTAAGGTTTCTGCTCAGTAATATGCAGGTTGAAGCCACTATTTATTTCCACTGCAATTATGAACTATTGCTTATAGCATTTCTTTGTTTCTTTGCTGGTAAGTGAAGTCAGTGATTTGTAGTAGATGTGACTGATAAGAGCAAATATCAATAGGTCCTGCACTGTGCCCTGTAGAGTGGCCTCAGAGCACATAAGGACAGTGATTTGCCTGAAGCCATGAGTTGTTGCAGATTTTTGCAGATGTACTGAAAGCTGCACAGCTCTCTAAATGTTTATAAACCATAATGTTCTCCTGCAGATGAGAACGGTATAATGTGTCTTTTGATATATAATCTTTCGAATTATTTTCCATTTTCTTTGAGGCCGAGAGCAGCATCACTGTGAGAGCTATTTTTGTACCATGAGCTTATTGGTGCAAGCATCTGTATTTTGGTTCTATCCTACCCTGCTCAGGTTTTGTTTTTATTTAAATGCTTATAGGCCTTTCTGCAGATTTCTTTTACAGCTTTCTGTTCTGCTCCGTAAGCTTAGCTTCGAGGTTGCTGTGCAACTTTATAATGCTTTCACTTGTGCTCTTGAGGTTAATGCACTACAGCAGAAGAGTTTGAGTTGGATGCATTTTGATGAAAAGGACTGAACTGTAAGATGGTTGTCATTTTTGTTGCTTTTTAAATGTAAGTTCAAAGTCTGAAGCTCCCAGTCCAGATGATGGCTGTTTCAACACAGCAGCCAGAAACGCGACTGGAATGCAAATGGGAATACCAGTCTAGCTGATCTCTCTTGCAATCTTGCACACTGACCATGTGTGTTTCAATATAGCAAGTATTACAGCAGCAGACAGTAACATTACTTACTAGTCAGCAACAAGTGTCTTGTGTCACCTTGTTTTCAATGCTGAGCTGGTCACTGGCAAGACTAAGAGCTCCAGTACATACAGGAGGTCTTTAGTGCCTCTTTGCTTCGGGAGATCATTTGTGCAGAATGAGATCAGTGGTTTCTGTCTCTGTTAAATGGATGTACCCGCTGAACTCAAAAGTGCATCTTGTTTTAATGGCCCTCTGCTGCTTGCCATTAACTAGGAACACGCAACTTGAAAAAACATTGTGAAATGTGATTAACTGATGCCCACAGGGATCCTGATTTGTCCACTGAAAGATGTACAGAAAATCATAGTATTTTAGTATAGTAAAATCAGTATAGTAATAGTAATCAGTAATAGTAATTACTATTAGTAATAGTAATTACTACATAGTAATCAGTATTTACTCATCTCAAACATATAGATGAAGGATTATAGAAATCTCAAGTGTGTTTTTTCATTTTTTTAAAGTATCAGCACAAAAGTCAACTAATGCAAAAAGACGCAAGAATTGTACAGTTACAAGACTGCAAAATGCTTTTTCTTTTCTTATTTTAGCTAGTGCTTCACATGCTAAAAAAACACCAGTCTCCAAGTCCTCTTCATCACCATCTACTTCGTCCACATCATCTCATCCCAAAGCCTCTAAAGAGACTTCCAGCAAATCAGGCACATCAGGAACTCCCAGGGGCAAGAAAAGGCCTGGGAAACAAACAGCTTCACGAACGGCACCAGATGGGGCTGCCTCTTCCCCTTCAGGTGCCAGTACCATCAAGTTGGAAGCGAAGGCAGAAAAATCTGAGCCTGAGCAACCTTCCAGTGTAATTCCTGAAACAGAGGATGTAGGCGAACCAAGCAAGCTGGTTGTCCCCCCTCCTCCCATCACTGCTCCTCCTCCACCCCCACCCCCACCTCCACCTCCACCTCCTTTTACTTCTGCAGCTGGTCAACTCCTTGTGTCCTCAGATGCCCAAGATCCATCTGTTCCCGGATCAGATAGTAAACCTCTTCTCCAGGCTGAGCGAGGCACAGATGAGGGCTTGAGCAGTACAACCTCAGACAGCAGTCCAGATGTTCGTGGAGAGGACACAAAAAGGTGAGATGGTCATTGGTAAATCATTGCTGTTATTAAAAAATAGCAAAGCCTACATCTGAGGGAGCCAGGTTTCTAGTGTTACATTGCATGTCAGCACAATTTGTTCTGTGCATTTTAGAGTCTATATTCTCCTGTGGTACCGAAGGATTCCCCAAGATGTCATTTCTCGTCATCTGCCAAGTACATTATTGCTTGGCTTAGTACAGCTTGCCTTGTTGCACTGACACAGGTGGTACAGAGAATCTCTGGGTTCCCCATCCCCGGAGGTGTTCATGGTCAGGTTGGAGCCCTGGGCAGCCTATGTGGGGGGTGGCAGCCCTGCCCATGGCATAGGGTTGGGGCCAAGTGGGCTTTAAGGTCCCTTCCCACCCAAGCTATTCTGTGATTCTGTGAATAAGACCCCTGTGTTCAACTGCTCAGCTAGTCTCAGATAATACTTTTATTTCTCTCTCATAAAAGCAAACAAGAAAGGATGCTGAATTATGAGGTGGTTTGTTTTGGTTTTGTTTTACTTTTTTGTAGATTTTGTAGCTGAATTTACTTGTAGGCTTAATGACAGTTTTAGACTTTGGTTAGTAAATGTTTGATCTGCCACTGCCCGATATCTTTTCTTAGTCTCAGATACCATAAAATCTAGTCAAGAACAAGTTCATAATTACATGTTTTAAGCAAAATAGTTGGCAGCAAGGAAATGATTGATGTTAATCTGTCTTTTCCCTGACAAAAGAACCAGTGTCTTTCATAACAACCCAGGAGGATTTAATCAATGGTACCAGTGGCCTAGAGAATTTCCTTTAGATAGTGGAAGTCTTGCTGGTACATCTGTGCCAGTATTACATTCCTGTGCTGCATCTCTCCTTGATCACACATTCGTTTATGGAAAGGATTTTCCCATGGCAGACAGATACTCTGCTGCTCATTTCCATGTTCATCAGTGATGGAAATGAACATTTCGCTCTCATCAGTAATAAAACTGTATTTGCAGTAAATACAGTCGCTCATCCAGAACAGGAAGCTTTGCAATCCTGCCTGCTCTCTGACTCACTCCTCTTACCCTCAACTTTACGAGCTGCTTTTCTCTTCTCATTATCCTTTATTTACTGTTGGTCCCACTGCACAAGAAATAAGCAAGAACAGTGATGTTTCTGTATTCAAACTTTGCAGCTTATCATTTCAGGCCTCATCTTTCTTCCTGACAGACGTATATAGGTGTGTACACCCACGTGCATACACATCACTGCATAGCTTGTACATCCACATGATTTTAGAAACAGAGAAGTTAGTTTGAACAACTGAACTTTTATTTTCATTTTTGCTTTTATAGTTCATCTCCCATTTGAGTTCTGTGCTGCTTGAATTAATGTAACATCGTGTCTGTTTATAAATTAACAGCCTGGCTAGCAAAGACAACCAAGAAGCAAAGGCAGATGGCAAGACCCACTCTGAACCAGCAGAGAAGACTTCTGATGCTGCTGCTGCTGCTGCTGAGAGTGAAAGCAGCAGAGAGAGCCATGGCAGTGACTCTGATTCTGATGGGCCCATACTTTACACAGATGATGATGACGACGATGATGATGATAATGCGAGTGCTGAAAGTAAGCCCCTAACAAAAGGAGTGTACTGGGGAAGGTGTGACCAGCTCAGGTTGTATACATTTGTCCTTGGCTGGCTCAGAGGACCTGCTAAGTGTCTGTGGTTGCTAGATTGCTAAACTGGAGCTCAGTGCTTGCACCGAAGACACCTACATCCAAGTGAGTTTTGTGTAGCTGACCCTATTTAGTTATGACCTGCAGGAGAGCAAAGACTAGGGCAGAGCTTTTAGCAAGCACATCGTTCTGTGGGTGATTTTGTTCCAAGGTGCAGTGCTGCTGCAGGGCACCTTACCAAGCAGTTGCTCCCTGCCTTTTACATATTACATATGAGTGTGCTTGGTACCTGTTAGTGCAAAGTGAAGAGAGGCACATATGGCTTCAAGAAATGATTATGTATAGTTTTACCACTGCTGGTAAATGCTTCTCCACTCCCAAACAATTGTGATCAAAAACTTGCTGAGGCCCATGCAGTTTAAGCATTGCATAGGAATGGAGATGGGGGGAGCAGGTTCAGGAAAAGAAGAGGGTGTGACAAGATCTGCCACTGTTGGATGTGTGTTGCCCTCTCAGAATATCAGGAGACAACAGAACTGCTTCCAGAGCTGGCTGATGCTAATGCTAACGGAACTGCGCGGCTGTTGTCTGTACTATATCTGTCCTACTGACAAAGAGATTGCTTCAGTGCCTGGGGCTGCTGCCTAGAATACTTCACAAGCACTCAGGGCATTTTTCTAAACTGTGTTTTTCATTTTAGTTAACAAAAGAGTTAAAGATAGAAAACACTATGCAAGAACTAAGTGACATAAGAGAGAGAAAAAAAAAAAAGGAAGAGGGACAAGATGAGACAATGAGGCTAAACCTTTAGAAGCTTAAGAAAAAGGGCAGCATTTTGCAAACTGTACTGAGTAGGTAAATAAATCAACTTGTAATGTATCATACTTCAAAGACATGTAAATGTAGATTTGTCATTTTTGCCTCATCGCTTCACAGACAATGAATGATCCTTCTAAAATTCCTCTATTGTTCTGGCTGTTAGCTTTTTCAACCAAGTCTTCCAACTTTTTATTTTTGTGAGCTGAGTTGAAACTATTTTCCTTTTGATGTTAATTAAAATTCCTTTCCTGCATGTGGGAACAAGGCTGCTCTGGGGAAGTATTAAAGTCCTTACTTGATTTGTCTCTGTAACCTAAGCATGAATGAACTAAATCCACCCTCCTCTTCACTTCCTCAGGCTCTTTGGCAAGTAAAATTCGTCGTAGGGATACTCTTGCTATCAAACTTGGCAACAGACCATCTAAGAAAGAACTAGAAGACAAAAACATCCTGCAGCGTACATCTGAAGAGGAGAGGCAGGAAATCAGACATCAGATTGGAACGAAGCTTGTGAGGTATCAGTTGCAGAGTAAATGTGGCTTTACTGAGTTGGACTAGATGACCATTAAGGATCCCTTCCAACTAAAAAGGCTCCGTGATTAGCAGGGACTTGAGCTTACATGTCCCCTTCTCAGTCAGAGCTGTAGTTTCGTACACAAGGAGTATGCCTGTGCATGTTCCTGCTTTCTGTCCCTTCCTGCTCTTCTCCTGTTCCCTAAAATGTTTATTTGTGTACTGATTCCAACAAAAGATATTAACATAGACTGACTTTGTAGATTACTACTGTAGATTACCTCACCTCTGAGGAGTATCTTTCTCATACTTTAAACTCCTACAGGACTTAAGATAATTGCATGAAAAAAAGAAGAAAAAAATCACCTGTATTTACAGACTTAAGAAAAATCCTCTGAAGTGTTAATTCTGTTTTTTTTATAGTTCTCTGAGAAGAGACTACAATATGTCTATGTTTTCTCAGGCCTGTTCTTATTTCTCTTGCGCTCAAAAATGTTACCCTGACAGACTTGGAGGATGTCCTGTGTTTGTTAGAGATTTCCAGATATTGGGCAGTGCAGCCAGTGGTCCTCCAGTACAGAAGCACAGCAGCCTGGTCCCAGCACTTAGCACAAGGCTGAAGTGCTCAGTGAACTGGATGACCAACTAATATATTCCATTTCATAGTTATAAGAAGGATACATCTTCATAGGACCTGAGGGACATTTTTCTTCTGCTAATAAAGAAGCCTGGTTGTTATCACTGCTTTCCTAACCAGATTCCAGCTTTGGTAATCACATCCCACTTATCTGTATTTCCCACGGGACTGATGCTGAACAAGCTGCTCTTTGATTCCTACCCTGAACTCTCTTGTCTGGCATTGCCAGTTCTGCCCAGCTCGTACCTTTACCATGTAGCCATATTCAGTAACAGGCAACAACAGGCATGAAAAGCTTATGGTGTGCATTGCAATACTAGGGTTGCGCACAGGTCTGAGATTATGACCAAGATTATGGCATCCCATTTTAAAATTCCTAGTGTTGGGGTCAGCACCTGACAGCAGAGATATGTGGAAAGGTGGCAGAAAGCAGCAAAAGCCCTGTTCCCACAGTGCAGCCAGTGTTGGGTCCAGAACCTCATGCAGTGTGGAGTTTCCATTTGATGGTGATGAGCATCCCCCAGGTCTTCTCCTCTGTATGCAGGTGTTGCAAATGTGCTAAGGATTCTTTGAATCAGATGGTTTGTTGAAGCTGCAGATTATCTATAGTGAACTGTGTGGGGTTTGTGGAGCAGAGGCTAAAAGAACTTCCAACCTCTAAGACATCTGCAGCATGCAGTTTTTGTGCTGAAAAACAGAATAGCCTTTGCATTCAAAATACCCGAGAACAATCTTATGACTGCACAACTTATCGTAATTAGAATGCCTAGGAACAAAAGGCATGTATATACTCTCATAAAATTACACCTGTAAATGAGAAATTTAAATTTGCTGGTGCAATTTCTGTAGTACTGTGCAAGTATCACTTCTGTATTCAAGTGGTGAGAATATAAATGTTAAATGCCTACTCAGTGTGGAAGTTACGTGCACTAATATTATAACTGAATGGAAATTGGCTGTTGTTGAATACCTCCACATAGCTTTAGGACAATGGCTGTATAAGAAGGACGTAAGCAGCATTTCAAATTGTAAGTTGTGATTTGGATTCTAAATGAGCCATTTATTTTGCTCTTACAGGAGACTTAGCCAGAGGCCTACAACTGAAGAGCTAGAGCAGAGAAATATCCTGAAGCGTAAGTATTTTATTCATCTTTAAGTTAGTATTTACTTAGAAAGTGAGAACAGCATATGTTGGATTCATATGGAAGCTTGATCATTGTTACTCTCACGTTAGATCCATAGCTGGAAAAAATTGATGTTCTTGAAAATAATATGTCAACACTAGACTTGTATACTAACCTGGAATGGTAGCTGTGAAAATTGCACACATTCAGGATGCTGAGTTTTACTTGTCACCAACCCACTTCTTGAAGCTGGTCCCAAAGCCCAGGAATGAATTAGATACCCCTTATAAGTAGTTCTAGGCTGGTTAAACTTCCACCTAGTGCTTCTGAGGAGGGAGAGGGAATATCAGTAGGAGCTGGACGTGGGATGTAAGGGCAGAGTTCGGAAAGTGTACAGAATTCATGGGCTGATCGCTGTCACCTGGTCAGGCCTACGAATCAAGGAGGAGTAATAATTATTGGCTTTTAGGCAACTGTTTGTGCTAATAAAATTCTCTTACTTCTGTGGAAGCTCTGTGTAAGAGTGTCATGTCCTACTTGAAAGCAAAAACTACTGTTTATGCACTATGGTGCACAGAAGAGGGCTTAAAGGACTTCAGTCCAATACATAACGTGAATGGACTTTCTAAGAGCATCATTTCTTAACCTGTAGATCACATAGTCATAATAAAGATAAATTGTGAAATACAAAAGTATTTTAAGTGAAAAACAGCTCATGCTGAACTATGTGAGAAAAGTAATTCAAGTCTTCGGTGGTCGAGGATACGGCCACTGAGCTGGGAACGCCAGCTGGGCTTCTCTGTCCAGCTAATCCATAGATGACTGAACTACCAGCATACCCTTAGTGTATTTAACATCACTTTTACCATTACTTATTCTGAGCACAGATTTTGCAATAAGAATCTCAAGATTAGAAAGTAGTTAATAGATTTCTACTCCTGTTTCAGGTTATTTATTGATGTCTTTGGTAGAGTACAGCGCTTTGCACTCAATGCCTCTTTGCTGTTCTTTTCCTCAGTAGCATGCCATCATTCCCTCTTGTTTTTCCTGAAAGGGACAAGGGAAAGCAAAAAGAAATGCTGGAGCCTAAGCCATTCTATGATTCTATGAGTGCAGTCTTCTAAATGGCAAAAAAAAAAAAAAAAAAGAAAGCTGAGACACTTAATCTGCTTTTTGCTCATAGCAGAAATATAAAATATTTCAAGTTAATCTTTAAAAAGCAAAGCAAAATACAAGAAAAACCAGTGTTTGTAATGGCATTCTGGCCAGAGATCTTTGAGACTGCAAGTTCTTTCTCAGCTCTAAAACTTTCATATTATTTATTAAAAGGGTTACATTCCCTTACAGAGGATCATTCAAAAATGTTTACATGTCTTAGATGCCTTTGTTGTCGCACGTAACTTTTGTGAGTAAGTGGAGGTTTCTTTCATAAAGCTTCCTTCCTCCTATTTTTAAGCAGTGCGTGGGGAAAAGGGGTTATATTATTGCTCATAAGTAAACTGCAACTAAAGGAAACCATTGTTTTGAGTGGTATTTATCAGAATTAGAGATTATATTAAGTGGCAAAGATCCAAGTGTTTATTTTAGGCTTAAGTGCAAGCCAAATCCTTCAAGAGTTTCAGGAAAAGTCCTTATTTTTTCTTTTTTTCTATTTCCAGTTAAAGTGAAGAAATCAGTGTTGCAAGTTTTGTTTTGATAATATTACCAGATAAACCAGTTACTAAAAAAATTTTGGATATAATGGCAAGACATTGCAGGCTGATTTCTGTAAAAACAATTTGAATAAAACTAACCAGGCTTCTGAGTCTTCCCACACTAAAACAAAATTATGATAACTCAAGAGTCCACTTGAAGGAACAGATAAAGCCCTGTATTTTTAATACAGACAGTTCTGAGCTAGTAGTATTTATGGTATTGTGGCAAAGAAACTTTTTATTCTTCCAGAAGTTTTGGATTTAGATAATGGTATTTTTTCCTGTATTTATAAAGGGCAGTGAAGTTCTTGTTCTGCGCACCTGCACGCCTGCCCGTGCTGGCTTTGTAAAAAGCAGGGGTTAGCCCCTGGTGCTGGTTAGGGGGTATTAATGATTATCTTTGCTTTTAAAACCAGGAAAGAGGAGCTGCTTCTTGCATTCTGCAGCATTTCAAGAGGCAAGCACTTTGTTTGTCTTTTCTTTCTCCTTCCTCAGCGAGCCCGCAGAAAAGTCTAAACATAGCTAATCCCCACAGGGACACAATGGAAAGTTTGGTTTCACGCTCCTGGAGTGCTTTATGGTCAAGACCCGGACAGTCCTCAGGCAGAGCAATTCCTCTCTTCTCTCCCCTCCACTGCAGGCAAGGAAGGAGGGAAGCCCCCCCTTGCTGGGACCTGATCAGAGATTACTGCAAGAGAAAGGCAATTGCTCAGCTGGTGCTTTGCCAGTTCAGCAGCAGGACATTTGAGGGGACTTGCAGCTGGGAACGCTGTGTTTATGCTTTCTTTCTCCACTTCATACAGATCAGAACTGCTTTTAAAACTGACTGAAACCAGTCAGAAGGGTGCTTCTGTGCATCACTGTGTTCCTGTTTGGATGAATGAGTCAATTCATACCTGCAGCTATCACTTGGTGTCTGGGTGGGATTTTCTGCAATACCTGAAAGACCATGAGCCCCATTATTTTTAGCGCATTTATAGAATCTCAGAATGGCTTGGGTTGGAAGAGACCTTAAAGACCATCCTGCTATGGGGCTGCCACTCACCAGCTCAGGCTGCCAGGGCCCCATTCAGCCTAGCCTTAAATACCTCCAGGGATGGAGCATCCAGAACTTCTCTGGGCAGTTTGTTCCAGTGCCTCACCACCTTTTGGATAAATAATGTATTCCTAATATCTAATCTAAATTTCCCCTCCTTTAGTTTATAGCCATACTCCCTCATCCTGTCACTCTCAGACTGCGTAAAAAGTCAATCTCTCTCCTGTTTATAAGCTTCCTTCAAGTAGTGGCAGGCCACAGTGAGGTCTCCCCGGAGCATTATATTCTCTAGACTGAACAATCCCATCTTCCTCAGCCTTTCTCCATAAGAAAGGTGCTCTAGCCCTCTGATCATCTTTGTGGCCCTCCTCTTGACCTGCCCCAACAGCTCCAGATCCTTCTTGTGCTGCACTAGATGCAATACTGCAAGTGGGGGCTCACAAAGGCAGAGCAGAGAGGGACAATCACCTCCCTCTCACTGCTGCCATCCCTTTTCTGATGCTGCTCAGGATACAGTTGGCCTTCTGGGCTTCAAGAGCAGCTGTCTGTTCACCAGACCCCTAAGTCCTTCTTCAGAGGATTACTCTCAGTGAATTCTTCTCCCAGTCTGTACTCATATTTTGGTGCAATGCATCTTCTTGTAACATTACAGCAAAACTTCTACTTTGAAAGACCAAATCACATTTTAAGTGTTAGTAAGAATTTGTATCAAGGCAGTGTTTCTGCAGCACTGTTCCACTCAGCAGCCTGGAGAGGTGCAATTCCAGGTATTGCAGGAATGAAGGGGAGTTGTCAGTGCCATCAATCAGGGGCTGCTGGAGAAACAATGGATTCAAAATGCTAACAAACAGTAGCCACCAGATTTCAGTCCTTTTTCTTTAGCTCTTGAGTTTTCTTTCTAGAAGTAAAAAACTTGAATGTGTAACTGCATATATGTGTATCCAGTGATTCACATATGCAGTTGCATTTTCTGTATAAGAAATGGGACTAAAGTGACACATGAAAGGACAAAAATGTGTATGTCAAGCAAATCACAGCTGAACGGAACCTTAAAATCATAATTGGTATTTAATTACCTTAGTTATCGTGTCTATTGGCAGCAAAGACATTATGTTTAAACAAAAGTCTCAAAATAACAGTGTATTATGTCTGCATTCTTTAGTTTTTGTCAGTTTACAGTTCCTCAGTGGAAACAGGCCATTCATTTATTTGTAGTTTAAGAGAAAAGCTATAGATAAATCATGAACTATATTTGCATTTTAATGTTTTAATAAAATCACCATCAGCAACAGACCCAGGCTAATCTCGGCCACAGGCCTGTATGACTGCATCTTGCTGATGGAAATCTAGGGTTGGGATCTTCTCCTAAAGCGGTTCTTGGACTGGCACTGCCTTTTATTTGCTGTCTTCACTTTCTTCTTTTTGCTTTTTTTTTTATCATTTTCCCTCTTCCCCTTTCCCTTGTTTCTTCTTACACGAGCACCTTCAAGTCAGCAAAGAGCGCGTGCAAGTACCACAAGGTGACGTGTCGTGGTGTTACCCCCAGTATACCTGCCACAACATGGGAACCTCTTTGCAGCCAGGTTGCCTATACTAATACAGCAGATTGGCCATAGCTGAGCCACACTGGGATTTAAGAGTGCCTTTTTGTCTATACTGGTTGACTGTGTCCACAACGGTCAAATGAATTTTAAATTTGTAGTTAACTTGGAATCACAACTTGGAATTCACAACCCCTAACTTTGAATAAACCAGAATCAGAATGCTGCAAATATTTCTAGGTGGTGTATTTCAGCCACAACAAAGTTAAGCTTGCATGTAATCATGACGTGGACCAATAATGCAAATAGTGTTCTTCAGAACATGCATCAATTTAAAAAAAGGCTGAGTCCATCTGAACATGCCCTTATTAATATTCTTGTCACTGGCACTTCAGAAACCACATTTGGTTAGTTCAGAAATGTATTAATAATTTGTTTCATTTTCATGCCCAAATGCTTTCAGAAAATGTACGTGTACATTTCTCATTCAAGTATTTGAATTCTCATTCAAGTAATTCTCATTCAAGTAATTCTCATTCAAGTAATTGAAACATTAGACAGCTTTTTTCGGGGTACTTCTTGCCTGCTGTTTTGCAGAAAGGAAACATCAGAAGCCTCTTCTTTGTTACATTCTTGATCCGTCATGGTGACTCAATATGTCTACAGAATTGCAGGGAAATTAGGCTATGAAATAGAAATGAGAGCACACGGAATCAAAAAGCAGAGAACATGTGCAGGGTCACCATAAAATATGAGGAAATGTGAGCCAAAACTTGAAGTCCCGAAGCTCTCAAGCATGGGAAATAAGCATGTGCTGATATAATGCTTAAATATTCACTTCTTTTTATCTCTTTTAAAAACAGAGAAGAATGAAGAAGAGGAACAGGAAGCCAAAAGGGAAATAAAACGTAGACTCAGTAGAAAGGTAATGACGTAAGTTTTTGTATTGTGCTTTTGTGTACATAGGATTATTTTTTTGTAAGACTTGAATAATCAGTGGACATACATTACTGCAAGTAGTCATGCCTCCAGATTAGAAATCTGTTTAAAGAGCAATACAAGCCAATATCCTTTTAGGAGGAGACTCCATTAATTCCAATCTCCCATACCTTAGGAAAGCATACAGTCTGTCCATGCTTAGTATTTGTCTATGTAATCAAGGGAAAGAAGTTACCTGGGGGTTTCCTCTGCGAGCATGGCCACTGCTGTCCGATATGTTCAAGAGCTCCCTAGGGCAGCAAAGAGGGCAACAAAGCTGTGTGGGCCCATCCTTTCACCCTTCTCCTGGCTGCACCAAGCAGTTATGGCTGCTCCAAGTGGGATTTTGCTCAAAGTCCCTGCAAAATAAAAGTAAAGTGAAGCAAAATAAAATAATAAAGTAGTGGATGTGCTGTTCTAGTTCTGGGAGCTAATTCTGGAAGAGAATAGGGAAAGTTTGTGTACATCTCCCTCATCTGCCCTTCCCTTCAGTAATACACTGAGGTGGTATTTTGTTTCCTGACTGTGACTGTCCTTAGTTAAAGTGAATGTTTATTGAGATGACTGGAACGATGTGCCTGGGCATCATAATGACAAAACAGAACATCTGACCCCCAAATGTTAAAAAAATGTATGTTTTTTAGTTAGGCAGATCCCCCCCATAAACTGCTTATTTTCTGTATTACAGCTGAACACACAGACTGTCTAACTGTTGATGCAGAAGGACCTCTCATTTAGTGGGGTGAACAGTTGCAAAGTCACAATTAATATTCCGGGGATAACTGTCAGGATTCTCTGTGACCCTCCTGACAAAGACTATTTTTATAACTGAAGAAATTAGGTTGTGTTGCTCCCCCATTCCCATGCAGTGTTCCCAGGGTAGCACCTTTTTTTAGACACCTGAAAGTGACCCTATTTAGAAACACCATTAAAGTCCTCTAGAGACGACATCCCACTCTCAGCTTTTCTTTTATTTTGTCTTATTAAGCATACTATTTTCTGCCTCCCTTGTACAGCTCAGCCTGAGGCCTACCGTGGCTGAACTTCAAGCAAGACGAATCCTACGGTTTAATGAGTACGTGGAGGTTACGGATTCTCCAGATTATGACCGTCGTGCTGACAAGCCGTGGGCCAGGTTAACTCCTGCAGACAAGGCAAGGGGCAAATGTAGATTATAAGAAAATGATTACATCTTTCCTTTTGGTGGGTCCTTTGATCTGCAATTTCTTGGTGCCAGCATCATGAATGACATCTGCTGGAGGCAGTGATATTGTCACGTTGCTGTGCACTTACTGCTTGCAGCTAAGAAAACTCACTCAGGTGCCTATTAAGAGTGCACATGCTAGCGCTGTTACAGCAGCTCGTGCCAAAATTTTTTGCACTTTTAAATCCTTGCTAAGCCAAGCACACAATGTTGGCAAAGAGACACGATCTTTGGAGTTCAGGCAAGGTCTCTGCAGGCAGAATCCTGCATTAGGATCACTTTTGCAGTTCATTCAAGTGAAAAAACTAGAAGCTATTCCTCCTTTCTAAGGACTTCTGGTCAGAGCTATCATTCTTGGAGTTAAATTTATGTGTACAGCAGTCCTTCTTGGGAAGTTTGGCCCACACATACAGCAGTGAATAGTTTCTCTGCATAACTACAAAGAATAAGAGAAATTATTTTGTGATTCTATTTTAAAAGACAAATCAAACTCTTCAGTTTTCTTCCTGCATCATTTTATAAGAGGAAAGCAGCAGGATTTACATATCAAAAAGTTCTGGTCCTTTTAGCACTGGATTTGAACCAGCTTTCATGGAAATCCTGACTTGTGCTTGGCATGAAAAGTGATTTGTACAAGAATCCATTGTTTTCTAGCTGAGGACTATGAAGCACTGAATTGATTTCAGCTTGTATTTTAGTATTTATGTCAGTTCAAGGAGTGAATCTCACGTCATCAAGGTGGAGACACTGAAAGTTTCCAGACATGTTTCTATATGTTGACTCTGGGAGGGGCTGAGCCCTCTCTAGTCCTCAACTAGTCTGTGGGTGAATAGAGCACCCAGCATCACCATTTTCACTGAAGCCCATCTTCCGAGAAAACCTGGGTAAGCTTTCTAGAACAAGCAGTGAGTTTCCTATCTAATTTAGGATGTTTTTTTTAATCTCAGCTCATTTTGTAATGAACAGATGTCGAAGGTTGCTTCTGTGATCCTCATTGGCCTCAGCAGAAAGGCAAAGGCCCCGGGTCTGGAAACTCCCTGCCCTTTTCTCCCAAGGAAGTAATTTTTCTAATTCCAGTGGGAACAGAAGATAGCACTGTAAAAATATTATGGAGCTGTAGCTCTGTTGTCTTTGCTACTGATTTGGTGCTCAGAAATTACTCTCTCTTTTTCCTTATTGCAGCAATCTCGTACAAGCATGCTGCTGTGGCTAACTGGAACCATACCCTGTTTAAAATGAAGTTTTTCATTTACGAGACCTCAGTCTGGTGACGCTGTAATTTTATCATGTTGTATGTCTGTTCATCATTGAAAGGCATGCATGCCAGATGAGATTTCTTTAGGGATTAATGAAATGACAATGCTTTTTACTTAAAATAGAGAAAAGAGAAAGCAAGAATAAACTGACATTTTATTTAGCAGTGAATGTGGGAAATCACTTGTCACAGAAACAAAAGCCTTTCTAGTATCAAAGAATCATAAAGTTTGGAAAAGACCTCTAAGATCATTGAGTCCAACTGTTGATCCATCCCTACCATGCCCACTAACCATGTCACTCAATGCCAGATCTACATGTTTCTTGAGTACCTCCAGGGACAGTGACTGCACTACATCCACTGGTAGCATGTTCCAATGCATCAAAAACCTGTCTGTGAAGAACTTTCTCCAAATATCCAGCCTGAACCTCCCCTGGCAGAACTGAAGGCCATTACCTCTTGTCCTATCCCTAGTTACAAGGGAGAACCCCCACCTCACCACATCCTCCATTCAGGCAGTTGTAGAGAGCGATAAGGTCTCTGCTGGGCCTCCTTTTCTCCAGACTAAGCAATCTCAGTTCTCTCAGCCACTCATCATAAGAGTGACAGCAGGGCGATAGCATTTGAGGTGTGCAGCCTCCCTGGTGCTGAGCACAAGGGGACAGTCACCTCCCTCATCCTGACCACACTACAAGACAAGATGCCATTGGTCTTCTTGGCCACCTGGGCACATTGCTAACTCATGCACAGCTGGTTATCAGCCAGCACCTCCAGATCCTTTTCTACCACACAGCTTTCCAGCCACTCTGCCCCAAGCCTATAGCACTGCATCAATGTAACTTATCCAGATCCTTCTGAAGGGTCTTCCTACCCTCAGGCAGATCCACACTTCGTCCCATCTTGGTGTCACCTGCAAACTTACTGAGGGTGCACTCAGTCCTCATCCAGATCATCAGTGAAGATAAAAAACAGGGCCAGCCCCAAAACTGACCCATGGCAACACCACCTATGACCACTCACCAGCTGGATTTAACTCCATTCAATACCACTCTTTGGCCTGGACTCCCAGCTATTTTTTTTTACCCAGTGAGGAGTGTACCTGTCCAAGCCATGGACTTCTGCAAGACTGAAGTCTGAAGTGCTGTGGGAGACAAAGTCAGAGGCCTTACTAAAGTCTAGGTAGATCCACAGCCTTTTCCTCATCCAATAGGCAAGTCTCCTGGTCACCAAAGGAGATCAGGTTGCTTAAATAGGAGCTGCCTTTCGTGAAGACATGCTGGCTAGGTCTGATCCCTTGGTGTTGTGTCCCACATGTAATCTACACATTAGAATTTTTCAGAAATAACATGTATTACCTGATGAAGTAAATTGCTTATTATTCTTTTAACATAAGCAGCAAGGACTGACATTTGTGAAGTGCACTGTATTTATGTTGTTCTTTAGTATCTGCCAACTAAAAGCATGAAATGTCCAAATATTTTGTGCAATTTTACATAGAATTAAGCGAACCAAGTGACTAATTTGCACTTAAAAAGTGCTATTCATCTTGCATCCTTGAAGTTCTGTCTTCATGTTTCTTACAGTTGCATATATCGTTGTTGTTTGTTAGGCGGCAATACGGAAAGAACTGAATGAATTTAAAAGCACAGAAATGGAAGTACATGAGGAAAGTCGACAGTTTACCAGGTGGGTGAATCCATCTTTTTGTGTAAGTCAGAGAGAAGACTATGACAGCTGCCCTCTGCCTTTCTGCAGTCCTCTGCAAGTGTCTCATGACTAAATAGACTCCTGTGTTTAGTTTCCTTGAATCCCACCAGAATCCTGTTGCTGATTCTGGGGGTTGCTGATGCATCCCTAATGCTGACAGGGCAGTGAAAGTGACTGCAGTCAATCAGTTACTAAGTGGAGAAAGATTGTTTGGGAAATCTAAACAGTAATCCTTTGAAAGGACTAAACATTCCTCTCAGGTGAATTTAACAGTCCTGCCTTGCTTTTGGAAGCATGCAATTTGTAAATGTGTTTGGTTAGTGATGAACTTCAGAAAAGTCTCCATCGATATTATGGGCAGTCACCTAAACTTGTGATAGCATTTTCTGGGGAATGAGACAAAATCCCTTGTTTGGCCAATGAGACAGAATTCCTTGTTTGCTACTTGTAATATTTTAATCCAGACTTGTTTTATTCTCTGTATTGGATAACACGAAGATTTAGTCTGAAACACGA
Organism: Tetrao urogallus; assembly: GCF_951394365.1. Lineage (NCBI taxonomy): Eukaryota > Metazoa > Chordata > Aves > Galliformes > Phasianidae > Tetrao > Tetrao urogallus. Next base: position 51,519,105 of record NC_136814.1, on the reverse strand, counting down.
TTGCTTAAAGAACTCTGAAGTGTCCAGTTTTTAGTAGAACTTCAAATTTGGCAGATTTATTCCTAGGAGGGGAGAGGAGTTTTTTCTGCCATCCCCATGGCATCTGATGTATCTTTTGAAATTCTGAAGGCTGAAAACTGCCACCAGAAGCAGAGCTTGCTGTTAGGATCAGCCAGCACCACATGCATAGTGTTATTGTCTTCACTTTCACACAGAGTTGTCAGATACAGACAGTTGCCCCGCTATTTCAATCAAACTTAAGATCCTAGCAGGTGAGTGTGAATCCTATAGTTTCACAGTAAAAATTCAAATCATGTTCTGACAATTAGAAAATGTCCTTTTCAGATACAGTTCTTTACCTTTTCATTTGGCTTCTGCTGTCATTTTCTCTTCAATTTTCTCTTCAATTAGTATATCTTATTCAGAACTATAAAAATAATATTTTTAAAATGGGCATCACAGTGGAGAGAAGGAAAATGTTTAGGAATTGAAATCTGGGTGAAAGAGATGGAGTGCCACCCTTTGCTTAAGTTGTTTTATTTTCCAAGTTGCACTGCATTATAGAAGCATAAGTACAAATGTGCATGAATCATACAAAAAGAATGAGATATTTTTTCACTGGAATTGAAAACAGTTGAGACTGATTATAGCTGGATTCTTGAAAGCTGAAGAAAATATTCAGTGGAGCGACAAACCAGTTAAAAAGTGAAAACTTTTTTTGAGATGGTTCTTGGAAAATAGAGTCAAAAATAATAGGCATGGCCAAATGATGGCAAATACAGGTAGAGATACTACAGAGTCCTGGAGGAATTTGATCTCAAGGGATGTATGATTCTCTCTGCACCCTTTATTTTCACTGAATGTGTTGTGGAGCCACTGCGTAGAACTCTAAAAAGAGCAACACTAGAAAATGTCTATTTAGGTAACTAAATTAATGCAGATGTTTTAAGTCAGTTGCATTTTTGAGCAGAAAGAAATTCAGTTTCCTACTGGATCTTTCATTTAAAATTATGTAGTTGGCCATTACATTTGAATTGATACGAACATGATTTGTTTTATGAAGGCTGTAGACAAAAGTCATTGTGCAGAGAAGGAGTTAACTCTTCTAAACAATTTTTGTTTGAAGGGTGATTACTGAGATAGTGCAAACTTGCACCGGTGGTTGGTTAACAAAGATTCATTTGTGAAGCTCTTTGATACAGTGAGACAACAAAGAAGCCACTTAATAAACAAAAAAATTCTTACAACATACCATCAGTTATATTATTTCACATTATAAAAAGTTCTGTTATTATAGTCAGTATTTACAGCATCTCTGAATTATTCAAATCTCATGCTAAACTTGGGAAAGAAAAGCCACTGTTTTTCATTGCTCATTATTTACTGCACAATAACTGTCAGCTGAATGGTTCTTCTACTACTAATTTAGATTGATTCCTTCTGTTGTTCTGTAACAGAATCCAAGAAATTGAGTTTCTAAAAATAAGGAATAAATCAAAGCTTGGGAAGAGGATATTAGTAGATGTTTATAAAGCCCTTCTAATGGAAATGCTATATATAGTCAATATATAAACAATATATATATTGCTATTCTTCACAAGTAAAAAAACCTGCCTTTTTTTGCAATGCACGGTACCCACTGTTAGCAGATGAGCTGCATAGTTGTGAATGTCACCTTTTGTGTACACCTCCTGTATTTGAAAACACTTTCCCGTTCTGTGCCATATTACTGAGGCAATGGGGGGCTTCCTTTTGTTTCTCTTCTCTGGGGCCATTTTACACAGTGAGGTGTATTTGGGCCTTTATTTGTCCCAGCTGGCAAAGAAAGCTTCTGCCATGCTATAAAATTTGTTGCTTGCTTTAAAAAAAATCCTTTAGATCTTTCTTTTTTTTTTTTTTTAAAGCCTCATTTTGCAGAATCTTTGAAAGACAGAAAGTTAATTTTTATGGCTCAGCAAAGCTCTTCTGGTTTACCATCAGGATCTCTCCAAATAGCAGATGCAGTATGGCTCAATCTGTGCTGCTAAACAAAGCAGTTTGGAGGCTGTTGTCCATTCCTGAGGCCAGCAGACTCAGCACAGCTTGGATTCCTACAGCTAACTTCTTCCCTACCACAAACAAATGAGGGTGTCTTGCTGTCCCTGGCTGTGTCCAGTCCTCCTGTTGGCCTGTGCTAACCCTATGCTGTGCCTAGGCAGTGTCTGGAAGACCAGTGGTTGGCCCAAGCAAAGCTGTGCTAGGGGCCGTAGCATAGCAGGTTAATGAAGTGGACAGACACATATTAGTGCCTGAGCTACATCATAGCTGTATGTCAGTTGCAGTAATGTAATTCTAATTGATTTATCATTTCAGGTTTCATCGTCCATAGTTGTTTGACCACATCCCATGTTTTATGTAACAATTTTCTTTGGGGAAATCATTGTGTCCTGAAGACCCAAGAGTGCACTGGAACTTGACTGAGTGTGAGCGTATCTTGCAGCTTGCCCTGAAGTTAATGAAGGATGTGGCCTCGTCTTTATTAATGAACAAATTAATTGACTAGGAGGAGAAGCCATATGAAGTGCTTATTTTAACAAAGATACATCTCGATGCTAAGACAGAGCATGGTGCTGTGGCCAGCCCACAGAGACGAGCTGATGGTCTTCTTCATCAGAGTTTGACACATCGGGAAGAGCAGAAGACAATCACTTGAGAGCCTAGGGCCAGGAACTCCTCAGACCTTATGGCATTGTGACTGGGGGTAACTGAGGAGGGGAGCGTGAGGAGGACTGAGAGCAGGGGGAGGGAGACTTCCCTTGTCAGCCAAAAGTGAATGGTGGGATGGTTGGCACTGTTTAGGGATGCACTTGGCCAGTGGGAAGAATCATTTAAAAAAACAAACAAACAACTGTGTGAGCAGCTGTGCATGTAAATTCTAGTGGCTGCAGCCTGTCTGAGAAAGACAGAAAGCCACAAGTCCTCATGTCATCAGTACTTTAGTGAAGAACTGTAATTTTCTCTGGTGCCAGTAAAAGCAGATGCCAGAAATTAGTCCTATTATAACTCAGAAGTCTTTTTTTTAAATCCTGATGAGCATGCTTCAAGAAAATACATTGAACATTCATACAGAAGAAGTATATTTTTCATTTTTTAATGTTGACATACTCTGGATCCTCCTAAATAGGTAAACAGGATTCAGAGAGCAAACAACACGTGACGCTATGAATGCAATGAAATTATTTGTGTTTAAAAACACTCCTTTCTACCTGTCACTTGCCATTCAAACCAGAGGGATCACTATCATCCTCACCTGTGGCAGGCAGTAGTAACAGCTTTGACATAACGTGTTAGTGTGGATCCAAATTCAGAATTGAAACGGGGCACAAAAGCCCTTACTGGCAAGTTGGAGCAGTGATTGCTAAATGACATTTTACATGTGAGAACCCTTGTGCTGCTTATAGGAAGGACTCACATATGAATCAGTGTGTCTTCAGTCTGTGGTCTTGTGAAAGTTAATAGAAAATCCTTAGAGCATCTGCAGCCTGTTTTTGTTGAGTGTGAAGAATGCTTATTAGATCCATAAATTTTTATACCATCTTGGAATTGTGTATGTGAAGACTGCTATTCAAACTAAATGGTATGGAGTGTGAAAGGCAATACATGCTTTTTGTAAGTTGGCCCTAAACCTATTAAAAAGCCTGTGGCGTTGTTTACACTAAGGAATTCTCTGTCATATATTAGCACTTATTTATCCTTTGAATTATGTACACAACATTTTTGGGGGGGAAAGGGGGGGAAGAGGGAGGGGGATATGGAATTCACATATGCATACATGTAATGCAGTATTACAATATATATGCTATTTATCCTTTCTAATGTGTGTACATATTACAATTTATTTTTGTCTTTTATGTGTCCTGCTTAGTTTTTAATTATGAAGTGTAAGTATTTCTTTTTCAGGCAATAAAAGGTCTGCGTAGATGTGATTCTTACCTCAAAACCTGCAGTAGATTCTTGTGGAATGTTTTTATTTTCTAAAATGGAAGATTGTTGATTTAGATGTCAGCCTAAAGGCAGGAAGGCAATTTAGTGGCTTAAATTACATCTCCCTCTTTACTGATATTTACAGCAAGATTAGGTTTGCATAAATGAGGTGGATTATTTTAGTAAAGAGCACTTGAAGTAACAGGAGAGTGCTTTCCAACAGTGGCCATCCTATTATCATAAATGAGTTGACAAACTTTTTTTTTTCTTAAAGAAAATAGATTTAAATGTCTGTTAGGATCATTTGTATTTTAGTAAAAATCCAATAGAGTAAGAGCCAAAAATATCAATAATCAAATAAGATAGCCATCTACGTGCTTGTAGATGTACAGCAAAGAAAAGAATAACCACCTTGCTTTTTTTAATGGAATCAATAAGAGGCATTAAGGTTCCATTTGCAGGAAATAGTTCAGCTTCTGCAAGGGCCATCATTTCATAAATATAGAAATATCACTTCGACATCAAGGAAGCAGGGAAAATGTATTCTTTGGCACTAAATCATACAGAAATGATCAGGCCATTAGAGAGTGAAGGTTTGTCAGCAGTTCTGGTAGAATCCTAATTTTTATTTTTAGAATTTGAAGACCAAACTTAAAACCTTGTACCAGCACTTAATAAATAGTTCTGCGTAAGGCTTCTTTTTGTTGCCAAACTTGGAAATGTGTGTCCAAAATCCTATAAAGGTTTACTCTGTTGACTTTGAAGTATGAAACACAATATTTCACTTCAAAGGAAACAGGTGGAACAATTAACTACACCTCAGTACCGCTTTAATCGCTTTCAAACTGTTGGAAGTACACAAGATACTCAAGGCAGAAATACAGCTGGGGTACAGAGTGTAATAGCTTTGGCCAAGGTCAGGTCAGACTACACAAACTTTATAGAACATAGCAGTTCCATTGACATGCCAGGGTATGTAAGGATTACATAAGTGAACTAATACTCATTAGGCTCTTAGGATGAAGAGAATCAAGTGACTCTGCAAGAAGACATTCCTCCAGACCAGGCTGAGAACATGAACGGCGAGAAACATGCTGCCTTCTTACTTAAGAGCTAAGGCACAAAGATGAGAATACAACTTCTGGCTCAGGCTTCCTCAAACTGCATTTTGCCATAAGGCATGAGGATATGTAGGTGAGGTATCTCTTAGGTTTTCCTATTCTCCTCCTGGTTTTTGTTAGTTGTTTTGTTTTGCCTTGTTTTAAAGTATTCTCTATGACTCATTGCTGGAGACAGAATACTAGCCTGGGTGGAGATGCTGAGCTGTTCTTTCATTTCTTGTGTAATTTCTTAATACTTCCATGATAAATAATCAGATGCATTCTTTTGCCTGCGGTTCAGTTAGCTACTTAAGCAAATGTATGTAACTGGACAAAAAGAGTTGCCTTTATTGGGACTTATGTAAAAATGTAGTATATTTGGAGAAACAGAACTATAAACTATCCATTGTGTATTGTACTCACGCACAGACTTAGAATTGTATATATTATTTTTATATTCTAAATATCAACTGGGAGGACGGCAACAGCTGTAAAGTGTTACCCACGCAATAAAAAAATGAGATTTTGGTATGTCACTGTGAAGCAAGTTTGCTTTACCTTATTACCTGCTTACCTGCTCATCTACTGGTCCTCTGTACTGATTCCAACAGCTTCAAGTTGCTATAACAGCCTGTTGGATAGTTGTGTACTTAACTCGTCATGATGCTGCATGCCTGTCAGCATGGAAAAAACAGGATAAGCCCTGAGAAACTCCTGAATGAGCAGTCCTGGTGGAAAGAAATTAAAAGGAGATTTAAAAATGGCAAAGAAAGAATAACACTTCCCATACAATACATAGAATGGGCAGCTGACTAAAAGGGATCAAGCTGTAAATTTCTGTCAGGTTGGACAGTTCATTTCAGTATCATCTAGAGCATGTGAGAAACCTTGCATGCATAGCTATGGTCCACAAGGTCAGATGTCAACTCAGATGTCCACATCCACACAGGAGAAAATTAGTGGGCTGAAGTGGTGGTTTCTGAACTGACCCTCTGGGCCACGTTTATCGCATGACAGCGTGTTGCTGTATGGGTATGGGGGTCAGGTGCTTAAGCAAATCCTAATTTATTCTTCACGAAACCAATTTGAATGGTTCTAGAACACCTCTCTGCTTTCAGGCAATATATGTTAGTCCTTACAGTTTCAAATGAGAAATTCCTCAAAATGTGATGTGTGTAGAATCAAAAACTGGAAAAAAAAAAAAAAAAAAAGCTAATCGGCTGTGATTATTTAAATCAAAAAAGATTTCACAAGCAGCGTTTTGAAACAGTGTAGGAGCAGGAGCCATGCCTCTGAATGACTGCATGCATTCACAGCCTCTCGCAGGTCTGCAAGGCTGCATCCATGGGTGGATTTAGTGTTTGCACATGGCTCTGCATGCCCCTTGCTGAAGTGGCTTTCACCCCCCTGCCCCTGAGCTGTGGGCCAGTACTTTCAGCAGCTTTTTGCCCGGTTATAAACATGGTCTGAGCCTCCATTTTGTATCCTTGTAAGAAGAGAAGATTAAAACTGCATATCCACTCCAGCTGCTCGGGAGCCACCTGGAGCCCAGGCGTGGGCTGAAGGAAAGGCCTACACGGCCTGTGACAGCCATGCTGCCCCAAGGCCTGCACTCCGGCACCGCTCTGGTTGGGCCCTGCTTATGTCCAGCAGGGATGACAGTGTGAACCCTTCTCCTGACATGCGCACTAATGCATGAAATGTGAATGTAAACCAAGCTCAACGCATACATCTGCGCTGCTGAGTGTATCAGAACCCTGTTGTTTACTGCTTTTACATCTTTTTTATTTGCATCTCAAGGAGTCAAGGCCTGTGCTGCTGCTGTGAACTGAAATATAGATGTACTCAGGGTGAAAAACAAAATAAACTCTCCTCCTGGCTTTAAGGAGCTCCCACATTCAGCTCCATTATTGTGATTATTTTTATCAACAAAGCTCAGTGCAATACCTGCTGCTGGCATCTAGCTTTTGGTGGACAAAAAACCCCCAAAAGCTGAAAGGTTTAGTAGGTTGATGTTAGATATTCCAAGGATCAAATAAAAAGATAAGTAAATTATCTAGATTTGAGGATAAAATAAAAAGTAACTTCCCCAGAACAGATCAAAGTTTCAGTTTAAAAGAAATCTGAAAAAAAAAGATATGTATCTATATAGAAAAAAGGGAGGAATTGAGTAAAAACATATTTCACTGTAATATTTTGACAGGTTTCTAGTTATTAAATGTAATCATTAGTAAGGTCTTGATGCATTTTGTCAGTGCTCCCACCTTGTTTTAAGATTTTATTGGAAACAGCATATGTGGACTAGATACAGCATTTCACCAATATTTCATTGTTTTCTAGAAGCTAAATATTGCATTGGATAGGAACAAAGAAATTAATGGTATTCTCAGTATGTTCTTGTTCAATCCCTAATTCTTTATATAAAAAGTCTTGCAAAACTATGTCAAATTTAACCATATTTGATCACTGTTATGATACAGTAAAATGTTGCCGAACATATCTTCTCTTCCTTTCACTACTTTGTGTGGTGATATACTGATTTGTAGACTTGTATCAATTTTGGAATTAAAGAAATACTGTATTTTGGACAATTGTTTTAGCTGGTATGCTCTTAAACAAAGAAAGATATCAATAGATTGTTTCAGCGGACTTTTGTGTGAGTAGAGGTGGGAAGGGTGTGGAGATGGAACAAGTTGCTATTCTTTCCAGTTTTTTATAGAGCAATCGCTCAAAGAACAGAACGGAATGGAATGGAATAGGTCCAGTTGGATTGGGCCTATAAAGGACATTGTGTCCAACCACTTTTACTCTGAATAAATAATGACAGTGTTAATATGCCCTGTTTCATAGACCCAACTGTACCTCAGTCAAGAAACTTCAAAGAACTTCTGTTTTCTGTGGCAGAGCTGAGGTTGACTAGGGACAGGGCACTGCTCAGTGCTGAGCATTATGCAGTGAGCATTTTGTATAATTAAAAACCGAATGCATTTACTTGTGTTTTAGCAGTGTGACATTAATGATCAAATATGATAACTATAAAGACATGGCTAGAAATGTCTGATGTTGCACACTTGTATTGATATCTGTGAATGTAAATAACTGGAAAAGCTATGAATTAATTACAGCTTCGGTACTGTAGCATATAACTATACACACACACAAATTTATTCTGATACTGTCATCTGAAAAAATAGAACATGTATTATGTTTTTTTCACAGAGGTCATATATATGCTTGTTCTATGATGTTTTTATTTAACAAGCAAAAAATGTGTGCTGCCTAGTTGTACAGTACTGTAGGATACTCTGCTGTGCACAGTTCCAAGTGCCTTAGACAAATGTTTAGCTCTTTCCATTACAGATACATGTGAATGTATATATAAATATATATAAATACAAAATAAAGGAAATAACCTCAATAAAATTGTTCAGAAAATCTTAACAGACAATATTCTGTTCTTGACTCCCTAGCAAGTAAATGGGCATATGTAGTGGAGTTAGAGAGCTGTTACTTGTTGGAAAGTTGTCTGCAGAGGTTGACTTAGAAGTCATTCTGTGTGGAAATGAAATGAAGGAAAGTGAAATGAAGTTCCTGAAACCTTCCTTTGAATCGAGTCACAGAACCACAGACTGGGTTGGGTTGGAAGGGACCTCAAAGTCCACCCTGCTCCAATTCCTCTCCTGGCCTGCCCACACTGGATCAGGCTGCCCAGGGCCCATCCATCCCGGCTCGAGCGCCTCCAAGGGTGTTCTGAGTTTACCTTCAAACGTATGTGCTTTGCAGGAACAAAGACAAAAGCTGATAGCATGGATCTGCTGGGAGTCAGCCTCTTCTCCCCTACCGCTATCGGCAGGACTAGAGGGAATGGCCTCAAGTTGAGCCGCGGGGATTCAGGTTGGACACTAGGAAATAATTCCTCTCTGAAAGAGCGGTCAGGCAGTGGAATGGACTGCACAGCGAGGTGGTGGAGTCACCAACCCTGGAGGCGTTCAAGAAACATTTAGGTGTTGTACTGAGGGACGCGGTTGAAGTGGGACATATTGGTGACAGGTGGACTGTTGGACTGGGCGATCTTGGAGGTCTTTTCCAACCTCGGTGATTCTATGATTCTCTGACTCCCGACGGGGCGCTGGGGACACCTAGCGACGTGCAGGGAGCGGCACGCCAACGGGAGCCGAGACGGTTGTCAGGCATGCACAGATACATTTGAAAGTACGCGGTGGCACACATAGGTGAAACAGTTGTTTTAAAAACAATTCTGTCCCGATTTCCAAGAACGGCCTTTCCCTTCGTTGCTACCTCAACTCAAACACGAACGCCGCCAGGGCGACAGCTGGCCCCGCCCCTCACTGCGAGGGCAGCCCGTAACTGCGCGTGCGCCGTGCCCTAAGGCCACCCCGCCATCGCTGGAGGGAGGGACCATTCTCCCTTTGTGGGGGACGAAGAGAAAGATGTGTCCCGCGGAGTGGCGGAAAAATACCCTACATGCGTTCCTAGAACCAGCCTCTCGATTTAAGTGGCGCCGTATTGCAAGAAAGCTGGTTGTTATTCTTACTAAAGAATAAACGCTCCCTTCGGAGCGACGGCCACATGACATCCCCCTGCGGCCAGTGGTTGCTCCCCGCACGCACGCCGCAGCCGTGCCGTGTGAGGCCAGGCCGTGTGAGCGTGCGCGGAGGCGGTGGGCCGGGGGCTGTGTTACGCCATGGTGAGCGGTGGTCGCTGTGGGGTGGAGGCGGCGGCGGCGGCGGCGGCTGCGTAACGCGCATCCCGTGGGATCTGGGAGAGCCTCGGGTATGCGGCAGCTGCCGTGTGGGTACGCGGGGTTCAGCGGAGAAGGCCGGGCAGAAGATTCTTTCCGGATGCTTTTAATCTTTCCGTTCTTACTCGCCAAGTATCCCTTTGCAGCCTCACAAGAAGAAGAAGCCCTTCATAGAGAAGAAGAAGGCGGTAACGTTTCACCTAGTGCACAGAAGCCAGAGGGACCCCCTTGCTGCTGATGATACCGCTCCGCAGAGGGTCCTGCTGCCTGCCCACAGGGTAAGCCACTGCTTGTCATGCGGGGTTCGTCCACGTGGCAGAAGCTACGGTGAGAAAAGTGGCACAATTCCAAAACAGAGCCTGAGAGAGTATAGCATGTAGTCACGCTTACTTAAAAGAAGGAGACACTGCTGGGAATTTGGTAGTTGTGAGTTACTGCTTGATGAGTTAAGGATGACTAGCTGGTCTTATGGACCAGCAAAACAAGCAGAGATTGACTGATCCTTTGCCTGCTCTACTCTGACCTTGAATTCCCACCTGCACTACTGTATCTACGCCTGGGACCCCCAGCACCAGAAGGATGTCGAGCTGTTGGGAGTGGAACCTGAGGAGGGCTATGAGAACTGTCAGAGAGCTGGAGCACCTTTATGAAGAAAGGCTGAGGGAGCTGCACTTCTTTAGCTTGGAGGAGAGAAAGCTTTGGGGGGGACCTCATTGTGATCATCAGAAGAGACACTGAGTTTTTACACGTGCCAATAGTGATAAGACAAAGTGGAATGGTTTTAAACTAAAAAAGGGGAGAGTTAGCTTAGGCATTAGGGGGAAATTCATTACTCAGAGAGCAGTGAGGCACCAGCACAGGCTGTCCAGAGAAGCTGTGGTGCCCCATCCCTGGGGACACTCAAGGCCAGGTTGGATGGGTCCCAGGCAGCCTGAGCTGGTGGGTGGGAAATCCTGCTCATGGCAGAGGATTGGAACTGGATGATCTTTAAGATCTCCTTCAATTTAAGCTATTCTGTGAGCTATCCTGAAAAAAAAATGTTAGTTTTGCTGTTTATGGAAAATGCTTTTTAAGTGTCTACTCAGACAGCAACCTAATAGTTACAGTGTATTAAAGTACACTGACTATTAAAATTCGTAGACTGGAAGGAGCAGTCCTTGAGAGCAGCCCTGTGGAGAGGGACCTGGGGGTCTTGATAGATGAAAAACTTAACATGAGCCAGCAGTGTGCTCTTGTGGCTCGGAAGGCAAATGGTATCCTGGGCTCCATCCGAAGAGGGGTGGCCAGCAGGGACAGGGAGGTGATTGTCCCCCTCTACTCTGCTCTTGTGAGGCCCCATCTGGAGTACTGTGTCCAAGTGTGGAGTCCCCAGTACAAAAAAGACAGGGAGCTGTTGGAGAGGGGCCAGAGGAGAACCACAAAGATGATCAGGGACCTGGAGCACCACCCCTGTGAAGACAGGCTGAGGGAGCTGGGCTTGTTCATCCTGGAGAAAAGAAGGCTGCGGGGTGACCTCATTGCAGCCTTTCAGTACCTAAAGGGAGCCTACAAACAGGAGGGGAATCAACTCTTTGTAAAGGGTTGATAACAGCAGGACAAGGGGAAATGGTTTTAAGTTGAGGGAAGGGAGATTTAGGTTGGATGTCAGGGGAAAATTCTTTACAGAGGGAGTGGTGAGGTGCTGCAAGAGGCTGCCCAGAGAGGTTGTGGATGCCCCGTCCCTGGAGGTGTTCAAGGCCAGATTGGATGGGGCCCTGGGCAGCCTTGTGTAGTATTAAATGGGGAGGTTGGTGCCCTGCAACCCCCCTGGCAGGGGGCTTGGAGATTCATGATCCTTGAGGTCCCTTCCAACCCTGGCCATTCTATGATTCTGTGAAAATAATGAGAAGAGAGAAGGCTGTACAATTTGCTGTAGAGTTGGTGTAATCTGATCCAAACTGAAGAGTACCACTTCTGATTGTGTACACTTGTATTTAATGCTGCAAATTTTAAAAACTAATTGCGAAACGTAGAGTGCTTTGTTAGTGGTGCAGTTAATTTAGGTACTAGTTGTTGCTAAGTGAGCCTAATTTTATTACCATTTCTTAAAATGTTGCTTTCCCAAAAGCTGTTTTCAGCAGGGGGGTAGTAGGCTGTTGGTCTTTTTTGAGTTTTTTTTGTTTGTTTTTATGAGTTTGGGTATTGTCAATGGATACATTACTCTTTTTTTGCTGTGTTTTAAATGGACTTAAGTAACTGCTTGTATTTTTTTTTCTTACAAATTCCAAGGACCATGAGGAGCAGAGAAGGGAGGAGCAGCGGAAATATGGAGTCTTTTTTGATGATGACTATGACTATTTGCAGCATTTGAAAGAAGCATCTGGCCCCTCTGAGCTTGTCCCTTCTTTCTGTGGACAGCAAAGCAGAATTGTCATCACAAGTGAGGGTCTCATAGAGGATGAAATTCAACGAATTGCTGTAAGTAGTATTTTTGCTGATAGAGAGATACAGATGTTTTTAGCTGCTGGCATAACTTCTAGAATTTCATGGCACTGGATCATGTTGGAATGGAAAATCATTGAGTCATTTCCAACAGTGAAGTATGCAGTTGCCCATCAGCCACTTGTAACATTTTGTTTTTGTGTTTATTTGTTTTAGGCTCCATCTATTAAATTGCCTTCCTCAGTATTTGCCTCTGAATTTGAAGAGGACGTGGGCCTGCTAAATAAAGCAGCTCCTGTTTCAGGTACCATAAAGTCTTGTACCTTTCTGTAGCAGAAGTTGCCATGCAGGTAGTACTCAGTAATTAATGACACTGTAATCAAAGCAGTAGTTTAGTTGTTTTTTTTTGTTTGTTTGTTTTTTTTAAGAACAGATTTAAGAGCAGGTGTAAAGGATGATCTATACTAAACCTGTGTTTCCATTCAAGACCTGCTTCTGTCAGTCTGTAATAATTGCTTTTAAGCATTGCATAGAGGGTGGAAAAAGGCCACGCGTTACTACTATTATCCAGCACATATGAATTAATAACAGGGAAAAGCTTCTTTCACTATAAACAATATTCTGTAGGTAACGCTATTGATTTATGACTTCCATCAGTTTGAATGCAAGGTGTGTAACTGGATTTTCATTCTCAAAATTCCTCTTTTCAATTGCTGAAATACATTTACTTTCCTTCATCAGCTGAATTTCAGTGTTACAGACTTAAAGGAATGCTCTTTATGTACCTATGTTTGTACTGTACTAAACATTCACTTTCAAGTAATCTTAGGTTGTTGTTTTTTGTAATAGTACTTAGTGTTGATAATTTAGACAGCAGGGTACTGGAGACACTTCTGCTAGTTACAAAAGGTTTCCCTGATGCAGTGTGGTAAGTGTTAGGGGCTGGGAGCTTTTCTTGGCAGTTGATCGTGCAGTACTGTAACTTGGGTCATCTCTGTTCTGTAATCGGAATCACAGAGTCCTTAGAGTTGGAAGGGACCTCCGAGGCCATATAGTGCAACTCCCCTGCAATGAACAGGCACACCTCAGCTACACAAGGTGGCCCAGGGCCTGATCCCACCTCAACCTGAGAGTCTCCAGGATGGAGCATCCACCACCTCTCTGGGCAACTTGTTCCAATGCCTCACCACCCTCACTGTAGAAGTTTTTTTCCTTACATCTAACTTAAATCTACCCTCTTTGAGCTTGAGACCATTTCCCCTTGTTCTATCAAGTAATATTCTAAGCAGCATGTTAAGACATTAAAATACACTTTTGGGTGCCTACGACGTCTTGGGGAATCTTCTTTTCTAAATGAGGAAAATGGATAAAAGGCTGATGACTTACTGGTTAATTTTTACGAAGTCTACAAATGTTACTGGAGGGAACTTGTGACTTTAATATTTTGCTAGTCAAATTGAATTGCTTTTTTATCAAGGAATGTTCAAGCTTCAGGATGTTGCAGCAACTTTCATAGTTAAGTTTTTTCTTTTCCCTTCTCCAGGACCACGGCTGGATTTTGACCCTGATATTGTTGCAGCTCTTGATGATGATTTTGACTTTGATAATCCAGAAAATGTTCTGGAAGATGATTTTGTTCTACAAGCAAACAAACTAAAGGAAGGGTACGTACATACTTTATGGAACTGCTTCTGTCACAAATGAATAGTAATGTTACTGTTTGTTATTTCATGTGTTATAGGAAGCAAGAGTGGTTTCACATTTCAGGCTTAATACATTTATGTCAAAGGAAGTAAGTATCACTATGTGTTATGTGGGTGGTAGCTTAAAAAAGATCAAAATTACGTGATTATCCAAGACAAGAGATGGGTTTCGTTTGCTACCTTGAGCCCACAAATTAATATTGATCAATAACAATACTTGTGAAGCATTTCTGAAGGTCTTGGAAATGCGTTTTACCACAGTGCATATTATTTCCTTCTGTTTTGTAAAATGATATCAAAGGTAACAGGCAATGATAAGTTTTACCACATTTCCTATTTAAGAGTCTGGTATGTTTCCACCTTGACAAAAACAGCAGAATGTAAACGTATCCTTGCTGTCAATGTGGAGATGTGTGATCCAACAGCTGTCAGAATAATTTCTAGTTTTTAGGCAATCGTGTCAGAGAACGCAACATTGAGCAGAGCTGTGGAAATATCTGTGGATTGTTCTAATCTGTTTTGTAATTCCGTTTAGGAGATCAGATGCTGAGGATGAAGATGAATGGGAAGATGTGGAGGATGATAGTGATGAAAAGGATAGTTGCAGTAACGATGAAGATTATGATTCAGAAGGCCCTTTGTCAAATGGTGGGGTTGATGGCCAGGGGAGAGAGTTCCTGTTTATGCAGGAAGAAACCAGGAGTCGTTTCACAGAATATTCTATGACATCTTCAGTAATGAGAAGGAATGAGCAGCTAACCCTCTTGGATGACAGATTTGAGAAGGTAAGATTTGAGAATGTGACCCTCACGCAAAAAGGTGCTGAATGCTTCTTTGGTTCATCTCATGAGGTGCTGTCCTGTATCTCTTTGCAAATTCCTCCTGCCTTTGGTAGTTAGGGCACCAAGCAGCTGTTACCTGCACATATTCAGCATGTAATGCTGTGTGCACTAAGCACATTGTGTTTAATAGGCTACAGTGTTAACTGATTGATATTGTTTAGTGAAATTATTCCAGTGAAGACAATGGATATTCATGGTTGGTGTAACGCTTCTCCAAGAAGCTCCGTCCTACCCAGTAAATCATGTAAAGCTTTCTTATACAGACTTGATTCTTTCACCCCTTCTCCACACTGTGCCAAGTATATATGGATGAAATCATGCCAGAACAGTGGAGATGTGGGCTAATATTTGTCCCGAGCAGCGATAAGCTTTTTAGTGTACCAGTTGAAGTGAAGACTCAACATTTTTGCAGAAGCTGATCTGCATATTTTCTTTCAGTGGTGTATGTTATCTTGCAATAACTTTGTTAATCCTGTGCTGAAAGTATATTGTCAGTAAGGAGGTAATCCTACCACAGGTGTGTGTGGCAGTTTTTCAGCAACGGAGAAGGGAACGGAAAGAGGAGCAAATAGGAAGAGATGGATAAAGCTCTATGCTGTCATGGACTTATTCAACAAGCGTGATCTAATTCAGATATCCACTTTTTATTTAGTTTTTTGAACAGTTTGATGAAGATGAAATTGGAGCCTTGGATAACGTGGAATTAGAAGGCTATATTAACACCGACAACGCTCGGTTGGAGGAAGTCTTGAGCGATTTCTACAAAGAGAAAGCAAAGAAGTAGGTACTCAGGTACACTGCTACACATACGTAGTTATGTCACCATGCCTTTATGCCAAAAGTTTGAGTGTGTTATTTCCAGTTCATGGACTTGCAGATTACATCTCACAATAAAAACAGCTTGATTGGAGCATTCTCCCTTCTTTGTGTGACCGAATGTCCATCTTGTTAGGACATTATTAAAATTAAATGCAGGCATTTTGCTGCTTTATACCATATTATATTCTTTTTATAATTTTATTATATCTAGTCTAAGTAATGTCCAGGGGTGTTCTTCCTTTCCCTCTTTAGGGCAACTTAAATTGCTCCATAGAATTTAGATTTGTTTTTAACAGACTCCATAGCCAAGGAGATTGGAATCAGCTGAGTACCAGCAGTGAAACACTGTATACCTAGTTATGTGATTATAAACTCAAGGGAAACTGTTGCCACTGTGCAACTGGAGCATGGCCAAGATCAGAGCTCATAAGGCAGCTCCACACCAATGTACTGAATTTACAGAGTGTATTATCTTCCTCTTAAAACAAGTGATATTATCTTAGAGTTAAGTGTCTAGGTATCCACCCATCAGCCTTCTGTTTCCTGGTTGAAAGATGTAAAGTGTCCCTTGTGAAGTAGGAATGGTTAGTAGGAGAGCATATAATCACCTCAAGTGCTTACACGCCAAGAAGTGTATTCTGTTCCTGTCCTGCAGTCACCAATATTGTGTGTCAGATGCTTTTGAGATACAGAAATAATCACTTTCTAATCTGTCTCTGGCATTCAAGCTTTAGTTTATAAGTGGCGATGCTTATTCTTGTAGCAGGTTGTAGTGGGAGCAGGTTTTTTTGGCTTAGGGTTTTACTGAGGGGAGATTTGTTTTACATAAGCAAGTATTTCCAAGAAATGGTGAACCTTTTTTTTTTCTTTGAAGTTGTGTGAAATTGGATACTCTTGAACCGTTTCAAGACACTCCTGCAAGTGAAGACAGTGATGAAGAGAAAGAAGAAAGAGTAGCTCTGGTTATCGAGGAACCAAAAGAAAAGTGGGATTGTGAATCAATTTTGAGTAAGTATTTGGAGTTCTTATTCATTCTTAGTACCTCAAAGTAAATGAGAGGTGATCTTGGCACTTTTCTAGCTCGACTTCTAGGTTTATGCTTCTGAAGTACAACATTAGGAATTATTGCAAGATAAAAGTACTCCCTTTCTGGAGATTACTTAATTCTTGCAATTTTCTGTATTCAAAGACTAGTACTATGATTCATAATAAATGTATTTAATTCTTATTTGCAAGTTTTTTCCTCACTATTTTTTTTATCTGTGTAACCCAGGTACATATTCAAACTTGTATAATCACCCAAAGCTTATCGAGGAGCCATCAAAGGTAAAAGCATTAAAATTACTCAAAGTAACACTGTGATTTAGGAGAACTTGAGAGAAAAGTGATTGTTGTCTCAGTGGATGACTGTTTAAAACTAGATGTAAGCAGAAAAAAAAGTTGGGAAGGGTATTAGCCTGCAGCTTCACCAGAGAAGGGTTTGGATATATAGAGATATTTATAAAGATAAAAATACACACACGTCTTTACTTATATTAGAAGGAAAATTGAGTAAGATTTGACTGATTAAATCATTAGGTGCTCAGAATTCCTATAATAGCTAAGCAGAAACTTAACAAGAAAACAAATTCCTCACTCTCTTCTCTCAATACAGCTTCTTTTAATCTACATCTTGCAACCTCATAGAGGAGATTTCTCTTGAGAACAGATTTAGTTGACATTTTACTGTTTGAGGTGATGTACTCCAGTTCTTTGGCCTTCTAGAAGTTCCTCATGAGAAGTAGAGCAGAGCTTGATGTGCCAGGCATGCATGGTTTTAAAGGAAAAGCTTTTTCTTGAAGCCTTACGAAGGCAATATTGAGAGCCTGCTTAAGTCCATTTTTCAGTAATATTAAATGAAAGGAGAAAACATTTTTGTTGTTCTAGGGGACTTATTCTGCTTACAGGTGTTTGATTTCACTCTGAGATTAATGTGCATCTTTCTGAGGGAAGAATATGTATAAGAACGTTTGTTACCGTTCCATCTGAATCTGCTAGTTTTATTCTGTGCAGATAAGGCACTGCAATCTGCACTTCCTGGAGGGGAAGCCAGAGACCATTCACACATATGCACTGTCTGTTGTAGCCAAAACCAATAAAAATTTCCTCAAAGACTGGAATTCCTCTGCACGTCCTGCCTCAGAAAGGTCTTACTGCTAAGCAGGTGGAACGCATGCAAATGATTAATGACAGTGACCTGCCAAGAGCATCGACACAGCCCCGCTCCAAAAATGAGAGCAAAGAGGACCGCAAAGCCAGGAAGCAGGCGATAAAAGAGGAGCGGAAGGTAGGCCTTGTTTTAAGTAAAGCCCAGAAAACCAACAACTTTATTCTGGAATTCTTTGAGTTGTAGGAACGTTTTGAAACCCATTGAATTTTGTGTTTAGAAATTAATGGCAAAGCTTTCTAGTCTGAAAGGAATAATTATTAGTACTTAATAATAGAAAGGAAGCTAGCATTATGGAAGTTCTCACTGGACTCCTATATGGAACTTCTGGGTGTTTGCGTGGGTGCTGTTGGGTGGGTAACTTAAAGGGGAATTTGTATTTCAGTATTACCTAGGGAAGCAAGGAGAACAGTAACAGAATTTCAAATCATACAAAGTGAAAAGTCTCCAAAATAAACATGGAAAGCCTACTTGGACACATTGGTAATTAGTGGTTTTATTTAGCACCAGAACTTATCAGCTTGTGAGGAGTTTCAGCTAATTAAAGATGATAATTCTGGATTATCAGATTTAAGTGTTGAACAAGAGTTAATGCTGGAAGCAAGACGATTATGACTTCTCTTTTCATGATCCATAAACATTAGTTACAGTGGTTTTCTATTCCATAAATTTGTAATTGTTCATATGCACAGGAACGCAGAATGGAGAAGAAAGCCAACAAGATGGCCTTCAAATTGGAGAAAACAAGGCAAGAAAAAGAGTTGCTCAATCTGAAACAAAACATGCAAGGACTGAAGCTGTCTTGAAATTCAGGAACTTTCATTGTGGAAACATTGATTTCATCTGTACTGAGAAGGAATTGGTAACTGAAAAGATTTGCCAGGCTTGCACAAAGGGGGCTAATGGTATTTGGTACAGCAATATCTGGCTTGTCATTCTTTCTGAAGTTATACCTTAAATAGTGAATTAATGTCTCTCTTGTCGTGTGTTGAATGTCACGGCAACTGCTGCAAACTTTTGTCACCCTAGAAATGTATTAAAATTTTAAAATCTATTTTTCTTATAAACTGTCACTGAGGAGAAAGTGTCACGTGTTGAATGCATTCAGCACTTCAGAAAAATCCTGCAGATTTGATCTGATTCTTCCATTAAAATATTTGAGTTTGTACAGAGCACTGTATCTACTTATCTCTCCCTTACATTGGCTGTTAAATATAGTGCCTTGACAGAGCAGAATTTTGGAAATGAATGAGTTTCACCCATTCCTTAGTTCTTTCAGGGATTGATTATTTATTGTTTGGATAAACTTTTGGTAAGCAGAGGTGTCTAAAAAGCTATTGTGTAGCTGAGCATCCCTCTTACTAAGATGAGTTAGGTTTAGGTCAGATATTAAGAGAGAGTTTTTCACACACAGGGTGGTGAGGCACTGGAACAGGTTGCCCAAGGAGGTTGTGGATGCCCCATCCTGGAGGCATTCAGGGCCAGGCTGGATGTGGCTCTGGGCAGCCTGGTCTGGTGGTGGCGGCCCTGCACAGAGCAGGGAGGTTGAAACTAGGTGATCTTGTGGTCCTTTTCAGCCCAGGCCATCTGAAGATTTTATGTTTTACTTGTTGCGAGAAGTATTGCAAAGGCAGTAGTAGGTGTCTCTTATTGTTGCTGTTTAAAGCAACTTTGCTTCAAGTAGTCAACATGGCAATCATTGTGTAACAAACAGTAGATATTTAGAAAGCTGTGGTGCAGATGGCAAATAGCCATTGTCTGGATTTTCCTGAAATACTGTTCTTCGTCTTGCATTTAGTTTGCTTTCACTGAAATACAGGCTTATGACCTAACACAACTGTTGCAAAGGCTTTTTGAAGGCGAGCAGAAAAGCCTTTATTGCAGACTTACTGTGATCTTAAATTACTGTACTGTACATAAGAATTATTCTGGTGACCAGTCTGTACCCATGAATAAAGGAATGAGATCTGCAGTCAGCCCTTCTGAAACTTCCTGTACGCGTGAATACATCAACCCTTGATTTTTAGAGCTGAGCGTTTGCCTTTGTGTGAGAAGGCAACCTGTTGTGCTGGAGAAACCAAAACAGTAGAGTGGACTGACTACTACAAGTGTCTGGAATGTTCCTCTTTTATATGAACACTAGGTGGAGACAAGATAACAGGAGGGCTTAGTACTTGCTTATACTGGGGGGAAAAAGCTTTTGCAGTGTATTTTGATAAAGTAGTGAGTTTTAGGATAATTGAATGAACAGCTATGTCCAAAAGTTTCTTCATTGCTGCTTAGAAAGCCAAAGTCTGAATACATCATTCACGTTAAGATTAAACATACTATAGTTTTGCTCAAGTTTTATGTTAAAGAAATAGAAATCAACTGTTACATTAGAAAAAGTTGGGGAGTTTTCATTTAGCTTGTATCTGTACTGGTTTTCATGTGCTTCACATGCTTAAGCGGTGTCTGCTTGTGTCATAATTGTTAACTGTGACACATGGTAACTTGGGCTGCTATAAACTTTGGCCTTCTGAATGATGAATGCTGACCACCTAGAGCTCCTGTCAACAGCACTGAAGAGTAAATTTGGGAAATTAAGATGAGCCAGATACCAGCACAGGAGCTAAATGAAACAAGTGAGTAACAGACACTTCAGTGGTTTGTGTGGAATGTAATTTTGTGTTTTACTATAAATAATTTACGCAAGGCAGTGCTTGTGTTCTTTATCAGTCTTTACCTGTCACTAAGTATGTTTAAAGTCACCTGTCCTGTGTAATATGCAGTCATTTGTCCTGCCTTCCCACTGCTGATTGAATGACAATCTTTGAAAGAAGTTGTATTGGTCGAAACTTTGAGGGGATGCAAACAAGAAGAGATGGGACAGGAAGAAGGGGACACTTGAAAGAGTATAATCTAGAGTAAGCACAGACATGCAGAAAGGTGTTTCTTGGAAATAAAAGTGAAGTGTAGTTTAAACAGCTGATAGAGAGTGAGAAGTTACAGAATTGCTTTTGTTCCTCTAATTGGTGAAATACTGTAGTAACTTTTCTCTGTGCCTTGGAGTGTGGTAATATCTGAGTGAAAAGGTAACAAAAGCAGTTCCACATCTGCTCCTGCTCAGCAATACAAAGACTCCTTTTGTTTCAGCCAAAGCAGGTAAGGAATGCTTAAATGTAGACGTCTTTCCCTCTGTAGATTACAAGTCTTGTGAAAAGGGCTCTTTGTTATGTTCAAATATTTCTGAAAGCTGTTTTTGCTTAATGTAAGAAACATCCCTGCACTGAAATGAGAATTAAGTAGTACTGGAGTCATAGAACTGTCTTCTGTGTAACTTCAACTTATTTTTGATAGAAGGTGATTTAAAAGCAAAACCCCCTAACAGTTTGCATCTGCAAAGTCAGTCATGTTGGACACAGATGTTACCCTAGAAATTACATTGTGGCAACAGTCTGTCTTAAGAATGAAGGTGGTGTCCTACTCGGTGTGATCCCTTCTGGCCTGCAGAATGGTGAGGCCTTATGCTGCCATTACTTGATAGTATGGAAAATGAAAGAAGTTTGGGTGCAAATCACTTGTGCTTGATGTTCCTCCCAGAATTCATGCCACAATGACTTAATGAGTGCTCTTCCTTCTTCCCCTCTCCTCTCCCGCTTATGTCATTATGAAAGGAGATGCCTTATTAGCAGGCATGTGGAGAACAAGAAGTGTCGCTTAGAGTAAAGGAAAGCTCGTGCTTTGTGGGAGTGAGAGAAATAAAGTGGTTCTGCAAAAAAGGCTCATGACTGCAGAGGTCCTTTTCTGGCAACGAAAGAACGTTCCAGCAGATTAAGGGCTCGGTCTGACTTTTGGTTGTAGTGTAAGTGCAGCACTCCTGTACTGAATAACTGAGACTGTTGGTCTGAATTTTTATACAGCTGCTAGGAGTCAAGATTTGGTTCCTTGTAGAATCTGTGGAAGACAGTTTGCACAAGATGCTCTGGTAAGACTATGCTTTTCTTTTAAATGGGGATGTCAGTGCATTTATCTGAGAGGGGTGGGCACTGGGGAAGGAGGAGAGGTGGGTTGAACATACGTCGAACAGCAAATGATCTAAAAACTGCGTTCTTTAGTAAACCTGATTAGAGAATAGGTGAATGTTCATAAAAATACTGTGACCTAGCACAAGATTGCAGTTTTTCTTTGTCTGCTTCTCTGATAGCTAATTCTTGCTCTATGTCATAGAATCATAGAATAGCCTGGGTTGAAAAGAACCATAATGATCACCTAGGTTCAACCGTGTCATGTTTGAAATAAAGTGTTCTTTCCTGTTGAGACACAAATCACTGACCTGTGTCACATCCTGCAACCTGAAGTTTCCTTTGTGGTCCGTGTTTCAAGACAGGGTTAGTTATTTTAGGCTTCCTGGGAGAAACAGGCTAATAAACCATCCAATAAGTGGTCCCTTTGACAATCTAATGCAGGCAGCTGGCTCAGTTCCAAAGCCTGCTGAAGTGGATGAAAAGATTCCCGCTGACCCCACTGATCCCTGGATTACAGACTAAATGGGTGGCTTCACCCTTTGCCTAAAACAACACAACTGCAGAGTTCTTCTGAAAGGGTTGGCTCTGCCTGCAGCCCTCCTTCTCTCAGTTCAATGCTGTAGTATAACTGAAAACCGAACTAGCAAAAGGAAAAAAAAAAGGGGGGGGTTAGGGGGGAGGAAGGATGGGAAATGGCAGAACCAATCAATTGCGAGTGCTGAGACAAACGTGGAATTGTCAGTTCAGTGTTTGATATCTTAGATCAGATGTGTGACCAACATGATGGTGTGATCTATCAAATTTGCCACCTGCCCTAGGGAACCTGTTTTTTGGACTAGATCTTCAGATGTCCCTTCCAACACCTACAGTTCTGTGATACTATGAAATTTGTTTGATTAGACAGCTATGTATGTTTTGGTATCAGGAAGGCAGGAGGTTTCTCATCACTAGGACTTACATGTGGTACAAACCCTGCAATGCCTCTGTTCTTGGTGATATGGGCTGGTGTGCTCATCAGTGAGCAAAACCCATGTATCTGGCATTCCCTGCGCCCTGCAGGGAATTACTTGTCTTGAGTTTGCTGTCAAACATTGCTAGAAGCAGAAGGGCTTGAAGCACATGAGTAGGAAGGCTCAAAGGGAAATGAGAATTTAGAAAGGTGTGTTGTGGTAAAAGAAGGAAATTCCTGGCCCAGCAGAGCTGATACTGACATGCCTTGATCAGATGGTAGGTGTAACTCAAATGACACAGGGAAGAGAAAAGTGAGTGAGGGGACAGCAAAGGTAAATTAGTGAGAAGATGAGTAACTGAGGGTTGGGAAAGGATAAGTAAAGAAGGGTGGGAATGGAGTCTCTAATGGTCTAGCTGCAGATGTCTCAGATGTGTGTAATCCACAGCACTGGAGTAAGGATGTAGTTGTGTCCTCATTCTCACTGCGTTTCTCATAAAGAGAAAATCGGGCATACTCTTGCAGGTGGGTCAGGTTGTTGCTAGAGAGCTGTGCCACTTCTGAATCTTAAATCCTCCTTTGTTGTGTGGTGTATGTCTCCCATGCATTGAACCCTGGATATCTCCACTTAGGAGCTCCGTGTGCTTTCAGCCACAGATGATTCTCTTCGCTCTGAGCTGTCAGGTTACTGCGAGCTGTTACACAGCTGCTCCCTTTCAGCCCGAGGCTGTCACTGCTCTGGCTGTGCTGATGGGATGAACAGGGCTGTTGTTTGCCAGTGGAGCACTGAGTCTGGAATACTTATCTAAACTCAATGGACTAATAATGTAAACATCAGCCCTTTGAACAGGAGCAGTCTGTTCTCCCTCTAAACCAAGAAAGAAAGGAAGCTGAATGTGGTGGAGCCAAGGAAAGAGTCCAGTGAGACTGGGATTGCGAGCAGCCCCAACCTGTGATTTTCTGCATGTGTTTTTCCCTGCTGTCCTCCAGCGTGTCTCTGGGCATGTGAAAGTGCAGCTGTACGCAGCTTTTTTTTTTTTTTTTTTTTGTTTAAGTTCTGATGAACTCTTTGAGGAGTGAAACTGAACCTGGAGAAAAATACTGCTTCAGCTCCCTACTCTCGAATACAAGTAATATTAAAGCCTGAATTTAATGAATACTAAAGCATCGTTAACAAAGCATGATATAGCCCATAAGCAATGATTTTTCTTTGCATCCCAGATGAGGCATGAGCCCATTTGCAAGAAAGTCTTCAACAAGAAGCGCAAGCCCTTCAATTCTTTTAAACAGAGGGTGCAGGGAACTGATATCGGAACTGTGAAGAGGCAGCCCCTGCTGAAGGTATGGCTAAGGTTGGAGCACATATTAGCTCTGTTTGAAGTCTTTCATTTGGTAAGGTGATTGTTTCCTCCCAGGACAAAGCCTGGATGTTGCAATTCTTTCATATGTTCTTGACTCAGTGCCAAGTTCTTTTCTCCCCACTCTCTGTGCTGCTGGTATTGGAGAATATTTCTCAGTCCAGAAGCCAAACCTGCAGATACCGTGACTACTCCAGGCACCAAGTGTCTCTGCTTTTCTGGGAAATGTCCCTTTGTGTATTCTAAGTACTATGCAAGTTTCCTGCAGCCTTCTCTTCAAGGTTGTGTAATGATGATGATGAGGATGGGAAGACATGCATATGTGTATAGTTTTACCCAGATATACCAAATCACTGAAAATGATGGTGATCATGTTGTCTTTTCCATTCCCTCTTACACACCCTTTGATCTGCCACAACCAGAGTGTTCTTGTTGGAGTGTCTTGTTCCCTTATCTATTTGCTGCTGTTGTTAATAGGTGTCAGAAGGCTACTTCAGCTTTCCTGTGCCTTTCAAAAAAAAAAAAAGAAAGTTTATTTTGTTGGTAATATTTCTCTCGGAAAGGGAGAACCCTCACTTGAAGACATTTCTCTGTCCCTCACAGGAAGTTTGTGTCTTCTTTAATTTCCTTTGCAGAATCAGCCGATGAAGAAATCTAACTGGAGGCAGCACCATGCAGATTTTATTAATGCCATTCAATCAGCCAAACAAGTGACGAAAGCTATGCAAGAAGGTCGTCCTCTTCCTCCTCCTCCCCCACCAAGCATCAATCCAGGTTTGTGGCTCAGTTTATCATATTCTTGATCTTGTACTGATTTCTAGCAAAGCGATGAGCTCTTATTACGTACAGCTGGATTTCAGTTTTGTACCTCGCTGCACACCACCAAAATTTTGAGAGAGAGGGCCTAGGTCAAAGAACTCTGATTCTTTCCATACTCTTTTTTTTTTTTTTTTTTTTTCTGTGTTTCTTGGCTTGAGGAACAGTGCAGTGAAGAGAAAGTGGGGAGAAAGAGAAAGATAGGTGAACCTTTGTGGCTTATAAAAGTGGCAAGTTTGGAGCCAGGCATTAGTGCTTTGGGAGGAGAGCTGGGATGCCTGTATACTGCAAATGGTACCATTGTGTGACAAAGTGCAAAACACACTCAGACTCACCACTCAGATCAGATGTAGTGCATATAGGCTTCCTGCTACCGTATGATAGCTTTTCCACTACCCACTTCCCCACCCCAGCTGTGCCATTAGGGGAAGTCATTTAGAAAACGTGACTGCTTTGACTCCTAATAGCAGGTGTGGTCTGTACCCAGAGCTCACTGTGTTAGAAGTTACAGATCCAGAAATGTACAGCTAATATTCCTCATGATAGATGATTTATGAAATGTAGGAGCAATCTTAGAAAAGGTATCTGCAGAGTCCCTCCTGAGCCATAAAGGAAGAGGGAGGGAAGGAGGAGGGAGGGCTCTTGCAGCTCCCATGCAGACTAGGAGTTCGTGACTGATACCAAAACCAGCTGTGAGGACTGCAGTCTTCTTCCTCTTCTAGATGTCAGCAATGCAGTATAAGCATGGACATGTTTTCTCTCCCTAATTGGGGTCAAGCTCTTCTCTGAACTTCCACTGCTGAGTACCTTAATTACTCTATTATTTCTCATCTGACTCCACCAACTCTAAGAGCAAACCCCTTCCTTTCCTTCTCTCTCTTTGGGTAACTGGATTTATGCAAGAGCTGGGGGAGTTGTGGAAAAGGAACTGGGGAAAGGCCAATTGTTGAGGGGCATGGTGGGAATGCATACCCAGTAGCTCAGGGCTGGAGAGAAAGAGCATGTAATGTGGGGAGGAGAGAGGTTCCCATTCCCTCTCTTCCTTCTCCAGATAGATCGCAAACCTTGGTGCACCAGTTCCCACTGCTGGGAGTCTGAGATTGATAAGTGCAGTGGCTGGGCAGAGCACAACTGTGTTGAGCTGAAAGAGTGCTGACCCTGAGCACGGACCATTTATTGAGTAGGGCTGCACCAGTGCTAAATGCAGTGGGGAATCAGAGCTTATAACACTGCCAGAAGCAACTCTAGGAAGCACTACTGTGTGTTCTTCACAGTACTACTTCACACCTAGAAACCTGGCTATTTAGTACCCCTTAGCTGACTGGGGCAGCCTCTTAAGCAATATTTTAAGCAGCGTCCAAAGGAAATGCATTTCACTAAAATAAATGAGAATGTTGATGGCCACACTTAAAAACAGGTCTTGAAATATTTTTTGACTCTTCAAGGAATTTCTAAATATTGCTTTCACTGCAGATTTTTTTAATGAAATTTTGAGAGAGAGGGCCTAGGTCAAAGATATTTTAATTTGCTTTTATTAATGCCCAGGGATTTCCTTCTGGTAGCGATTTGCTGAGTTAATCCCATAAGCACGTGTTTTAGGATCCTAAGTGCTTCTCTTGTAATTCTCCTAATTTTCTAATTTGGCATTTTTGAGACATTAAGAGCTGATGGGAGCTCACTCTGATCACCAGCTGATGGAGCCATCTTGGGTACTTCAGTGAAGTAGGGCAAATCCTTTCTTGTGCTATAACAACTGTGACACCACCTGTTCCTTTCCTATCATCAGACTATATTCAGTGTCCATTCTGCTTGAGAAGATTCAATGAGGCTGCAGCAGCAAAGCACATCAAATTTTGTGAAGAACAAGCTACTCGCCGCGCCATTGCCTCCAAGATCACCAAACAGCCTCTGGTAAGCAAACATGTTCACACTTGTGTTGTCCTTGAGACAGATCTGCCAAATTGTACTTTAGGTTGAGTAAAACCTGTTTTAATGTTTAACCTAAGGTTCCAGGGAAGTTGGTAAGCTTCCTAAATGCAAGACACAAGACGAAAGGTCTAAGCATCTTTAGGGAACCAGAAAAGCAGAGCTAATTGGCGGTGTCTTCAAGTGAGCTCCTCTTTTGTTTTATTAAAAATAATAACACAAACAAATGTTGTTGTGCTTTTTAGGCTTAAAAGCAGCATTCTAATGGGAGCAGGTGCACTTGTCCTTTTCTAACATTGCTTCAGCAATTGGAGAATTGTTGTGGGGCTCTGTGAACTTCTTGCGTACGCTGTGCATCTTATTCTCTTACCCTAGGGCAAACAACCAGTGACTCAGAGAAAAAAAACAACTGTCACACCTCTGTTACCGCATGAGAAGAGAATACAAAAGGTTGATAACACAGAAAAATCTACTCCAGGTAAGGAGTTCAATTAGCTATATTTATGTTTGCCTTAGAACAGACTCCACCAGCTCCAAATGGATGTTGCTGATATCAAATGGCAATACAAATCATCCCGATCCATTGCGCCAGTTTCATGCACAGAGGTTTTCAAGTAGGTTCTAAGAAGGGACTTAGCCTTTTAAGTTAGATGTTCTCAAACAGAAGCTTCTATATAAACTTGAAGTGTGCTGTCTGGGAGACAAGTTCCCTCTTTCCCATAAATGATTCCATAATATCACATTCTTTATCTTTCAGGTCAATTAAGATGAAGCATCAGGCTTTGCATGTTGTTCATTTGATATGACTCTCACTTGTTGATTGAGCCTTAAAAATTACACTGCCATGTCCCTAAAATTGTTCCCTCTAATCAGGATTCAGTACAATATGCTTGCTAGTATTCATTGCTACCAGCAATCATAACCAACATTCAGTCTGTTTAAAAGATGCTTTATAGAGTTAACTGTGGTGTCATCTGTGAGTGATCATAAGTACATGAAGCTCAGGGGAGACCACATCACTCTACAACTGCCTGAAAGGAGGTTGTGGTGAGGTGGGTAGGTAGCAGTGATAGCATGAGAGGTAATGGCCTAAAGTTGTTCCAGAGGAAGTTCAGGTTGGATATTACAGAAAACTTCTCAGGAAGAGTGGTGCTGCACTGGCACGGGTTGCCCAGGGAGGTGGTGCAGTCACCATCCCTGGAGGTGTTCAAGAGCTGTGTGGATTTGGCACTGAGGGACGTGGTCAGTGGGTGTGATGGGGACGGGCTGATGGTTGGACTTAATGGCTTAGAGGTCTTTTCCAGTCTTAAGGATTCTATGATATTATTATTTGTATATCAGTGCAGTTTGATGTATTTGTGTATCAGTATCTTCTATCTTTACATTTCTGGAGTTTAGGTTCACATACGTTAGAATTTTTTATGCCAAATAACATTTTACAATAAATATCTGCAGAGACTCCTCAGGAAACACTGCAAAAAAGCAGAAAACCTTTGGGTGTGTCTCCTGTAAAAAAATCTGCTGGACAATTTGGGTAAGGAAAACTCTTTTTTTTTTATTTTTTATTTTATTTCTACAGACATCTTTAGCAAGTCTCGTGCTCTCCTGCACTCTACACAGAGTTCCTATATGAACAGTGTATGAACTCTTAGGGTTACCATGCAGGGCTCACAGACCATCAACAGACATCTGTTGATCATACCACCATTTTCAGGGCTTAGCTCTGACCCTCTGGGCTGAAAGGCCTGGGGAGAAGGGATCTTTTTGTAGCATCATGGCTGAGTCCAAGCACCATCTACACTGCGGACAGTGCAGCCTATGTGCAGGCTGGACAGAACAGGAGATGGGTGGACTAATCAGCAAAGCAGAGGTTAGGAAGTCCCCTGGCCTCCTTGCTATCAGGTGGCAGATTCTGAGTATGATTTCAGTACTGAGGAAGGAGGTATCAGAAAAATGGCTGAGGGAGCTGCAAATCTCTCTAAGGATTATTTAATCTAAAAGGTAAAGACAAAAGCAAGCAGTTCCTTGACCTGTGTAACACTTACAGATTGTCCTTGAGCTAACTGAAAAATTCTGTTTCCTGAAGTTGACTTCACTCACTTAAAAACGAGTTTAACCTTTGTGTGATGGTTTTGTGAAAATAAAAAGTGCAACAAACACCTGAGAAGAGGCAAGAAAACCTCTGGAGAGAGTAACGTTGTGTTGTTCATAAAAACTTAAATGCCAAATGTTTACAAAAGATATTGAAAGGAATCAGCCCTCCAAGATAATATTTAAAAGTAAGCCTTTTTATATTATTGCTTTGATTTAATCATCTTAGCTAAAAGGGAGTTATGTGTTTCAGTGTAAATAACCAGTATGTGGCTTGTTGCTGCTTTCAGACAGCAGACACAGACCAGAAGATAGAGTGGCTGCCTGCCAGGGACACATTAAGGTGTTTTGCAGAAGCACTATGAGCCTTAACTGTGTGATCCTCCAGCACCTCCTTCTACCCCAAGTGCTGCAGCTCAGTCTGTTTTGATGCAGTGGTAATAATACCACGGGTACCATCTCCAATTAAAAATAAGAATAATAATGGAAGTTCTCTGTCGTCTTTATTTTTCCCTTGGTCATAAAGCTTTTAGGCTGTCCTTTTTAAAGATGTGAGATCATCCGTACGAGTTGCCAAAATCTAATTAAATCATCACCTGAAAGGTTGTGGTCCATTCAATCAGAAAGGACTTTTTCCTGTGAGGGTGATGGAGCACAGGATCAGGCTGTCCACAGAGACTGGAGTCGCCTCCTCTGGAGATGTTCCAGACCCACCTGGATGCTTTCCTGTGTAACGTGCTCTCAGGAACCTTAGCAGGGGGTGGAACTCGGTCATCTCCAGAGGACCCTTTGAACCCCTATGGTTCTGTGATGGTTTCGACAAAATGTAGGAAGATCCTGTGCCATGGGATTGTTTCTGCATTACTTTGCTTTGGCATATAGAACAAAATGAACAATTTGAAGCTCTTTATATGTTATTTAATCGAATCTTCCAGTAAGCAACAAATGATGAATGTTAGTGACAACTAAGCAACAGATGGCAGTGTATGTGGTACATCAGCTTAAAGCACTTCAAGCTCAGACTAAAACCAAATCTCACTCTCCCTTAAAAAATTCAATTGCTATTAGAAACTGATTACTAAGCCAGAAGGATGTGGAGGCACATGTTTTGGCCACCTTATTCATTAGCAGTCTTAAACCACCTTGCTTGGTGGTGGTAGTGTGGGTTGTTTTTTGTTGTGTTTTTTGTTGTGTTTTTTTTTTTTTTTTTAACCCAATTTCCAACAATGCTTTCAGTTAAAAATCATGAGCAGTTTTCTTGTTTATTAGATGCTTTTAAGGAAAATGAAAAGCAGCTGGACACAGCAGTAATAAATATGAGACCTTACCCTCTAGCTAGTATGATAGGTAGCTATAAAAAAGATGAGATTGAAACAAGTGCAATTTCCTTAGCTGGATGGTCTTAAACACACACAACAGGCTCAAAGTGAGCCCAGGTGTATTAAAGCAGTGCTCCTTTGCCCTTTTTAGTCCCTCTTCGTTTTCTCCTGGGTGTGTTCAGAAGTTTTTGGTATTGATTCCACAGATCACTTTTGAGCATCTTAGAGAATGCTGAACTTTAGGGGTGAGAACATTGTACTGAAGAACAGTGCTTACAGACTCTGCTAATAGCAAATGTATCACCCAATCATCAATATATGAAACTTGCTGTCCCATTTTGGACTGTCTGTAAAAACTCACAGGTTAAGAAAATGAGAGTCTGAACAGGACCAACTTAGAAATAAAAGCAAAGTTAAAAAGTAATGAATGTGTTCCCCGGTATGGGCTGGGATATGAACACTAGAAACAGTTGTGTGTTGAAGATACATAGGTTGAAGATTCTTTTGTTCTGCCAACTCTAATGCTTACTCTTCAGTGTTATCTCAGCAGGTTCATGTGGCTTCCATCTTCTCACTTTCAAATGAGTGCTTTTTCTCTATGAGAGCAGATGTTCATCGAGTTTCTCAATTTCACAGCCTCTCTTGATTACAGGAATTCTGTTGTTTAGCAGCAAACGTGTCCAAGCAGAGTTCAGATGGATTGACAGACTGTTTTCATGTCTAATATAACGTGAGGTAAAATACCCTGAGGTATTGCAGAGGATCAGTGCCAGACCTGGGTGGGATCTCCCTGCTCTATCAGAGCTCTACAGGGCTGTATGTCCCAAACTTTTTCTTCCGAACTGTGCACAGAATGTGATGGCTTTTAAGGAGAGAAATAAGACCAAGATGCTATATGCTCTGTGCCTTGTGAGCTGGAGCATATGGCTGTATTCTGTAGGCTTCAGCCACACACCTTTGCTGAGCTCATAATGAGCACGCCCATGTGTGGAGCATGCAGCGCTGCAAGCAAGCACAAGATGACAGTGATGGTGATGGGATGTAAAATAAACCAGGGTTATACTGGTTTAGGGAAGAGGTGTATGAATAGTATGTAATATGTACCCAGAGCTGTGCAGAATTAAGCACAGATATGTTTGACTTGTGCACTTTCATGTCAGCATACAAGCTGCGTGCTATGCAGACTTAACATTTGGTAACGCATAAATAAGATCTTGCAATGAAGTGGTGACAGCTAATCTGCAGGCAAAAATAGTTCTTTCTTTTCATTTGTGTTGTACTAGGATATTTCTACCACATACTATATATGGACTGCTGCTGAGCTCTGTCTATATTTACGATGTCAAGAATCTAGAAAAGCTATTTTGAATAGACTGGAGAGTTAAAGCAGCAGCAGCACCTATTTAAGGTCTGCTTCTGTGTTTTACTTACAGGTGCCACCACAGTGTGCTGTGTTTTACTTGTCGACGTTGCAGTGTGCCTTTTATGAGTTTTAATGCAAAATCGGTTGTTCTCCCCTGGCAGCCTGATCTCGCCCAATGTAGGGGGTGGCAGCCCTGCCCATGGCAGAGCACTTGGAAGTAGATGATCTTCGAGGCCCCTTCCAATCCAAGCCCTTTTTACTTTTTACTTGACTGAGACTTAGCCTTTAACTCGCAGTTCAGTATGATCAACATCTCTCACTAACG
Source organism: Tetrao urogallus (assembly GCF_951394365.1). Lineage (NCBI taxonomy): Eukaryota > Metazoa > Chordata > Aves > Galliformes > Phasianidae > Tetrao > Tetrao urogallus. The sequence continues at coordinate 51,487,135 of NC_136814.1, read as the reverse complement.
TACCTCAGTGTTTCATAAGAGATTGCAACCAGGGCCCAGCATGTCTCTTGGCAGCCTAGAGCTCTGCTCCCTTTGCAGCGAGTAGCTCACAGTGTGGCTGTTGTGCAACACTGCAGCGTTTCCTTCTTAACGTCTTATTTTAATTCAAAGACGAGTATTTCATAACGTATCAAACCTCTTAGAAAAGCACAATCCAAAGCGTCTACTAATCATATATGATCAGGCATGTACAACAATGTGTCATTTGGGGTTGTTTCTTTTTTTTGTTTACAAGTACATAAGCTGGAAGGAAGCCACGTGAATGCAATTTGCACGAACAAGGAAAACAATGCAATAAACAGGTACACTCATACCTTTCCAAGTCTGAGCAGAATTATGAGTTGTAAAATGTGCATGTAACACTGTTTCCAACCTTTTCACTCTTCACTAAACTGTAATTTGAACAACTGCTAACTGGACTTGAACCTATTCTTCCTACTGCTATCCCTGCTATGATGATCTTAAAATTTATTTTGTTTTGCCCTATGCCAAGATTTTTAAAAATACGAAAACTTCTCCAGTGTATCTGAAGAACATATTTCTGCACAAAGCCCAATAATCCCACCATCCCCTAATCCAAATAACGATAAACTTGTAAAAATATTCACATAATTACAGTTCATTAACAGCAAAACAGCAATCAGTGATTCACAAATATTGTTTTTTATTTGAAGTTGCCTGGAAATAGTTCTGTGATTACCAAGGGAGAAGAGAACAAGCTTGCTTCATGGTGTATCTGTAATTATCATTAGGTACTATTAATTCTAAGTGAATTTAGTAGAAGAGATTGCATATTCTGATTCAGAAACTGCATCTGTTTCAGCTGTGACAGAACCCACTAGTAATGGCATCATATGCTAAAATGGTGTTCTGTTTTTTTTTTTTTTTAAGAATGGGTTATGCAAGGCAGCAAGTAAATTCTGAAGTTGTTTGTTTGTTTAAATGTTATCTACTAGATGTGATTTTTTTTGCAATTTCTGCTAGTTGGTCGTGGGACAGGGCTGTAACACCTTCATCAGCTGGAAACATACAGCAGTTTACTATAGGAAGCAAACATAAGTCGTGATTCTGAGTTGGGTGAAACTACCAAAATACCACTCAGCAAAAAGCACAGGATGAAGATCATCTAACCATTATCATACTTGCTGATTTCCTATGCCATTTTGAGACAGGTTCACAACCTATTGTTTTGAAGAGGCCCATCCTGAGGTAACCACCACAAGCTCTTCTGCATGGGGACCTACCACAGCCTCACTGAAGGCAGACCTTGGCTGGAGGCTCCCCTGTGCAATCTCCAATCTTTAAGACAATTCATCTCCTGTTCTGAAAACTACATCTATACAAGACATCTGCTTTGGTGTAACCATGCAGCAGTGGTAGTTATTTCCAGCCCTGGGAAAAATGCAGGAGATGCACAAAGCCAAAGTGCACTTTAGGAGAAAATAAAGAAGTCTACTTAGGTGTAATCACAACAGTGATTTTCTTTGTTTTAAAAGAGTGGAACTAGAAGATAAGATTTATTCTTGGAATCATTTTGATTTAAAGATTCATAAAATTTGGTAATTAAGTAAATGCTTAGAAGAAATCTGTATCACACTGATAAATTATTCACCTTAAGTTTGCCATGCGTATACATTTCCTGTGATTTATGGCTCATTAAAATTATTCTTCTGTTCTTTCCTCCTTCTTCCCATTTACCCTATTTCTCCTATTGTGGCAGCCATAGTTTCATTGTGCCTATTAAGAGGCTTTGCTATTGTTGAAGACATTAAGCTGTTTGTTTAAAAGGTAAGAAACAAGAATATCAAGGGTACTGAGGGAAGTATGTTAGTCCTACTATTGTCATATGCTAAAAATTAATAATAGTATGAAAAATAGAGCTTCTTGTTTATTAACATTCTGAATTGAACTACCATGTCCATAACATGCTTTAAAAAAAAAAAAAAAAAAATTGGGACAGTTTTTCTTGAAACAGAAAAGAAGAAAAACAAAAAATACCCTTCCTAACAGATTTAAGTAAGAAGCACAGTCTTTTTTTTTTTTTTTTTTTTTTTTTTTAAGAAAAAAAAAAAGCATAGTTATTTGAAGGCATGATGAAAATGAGGCAACGTTACAGAATTTGTAGTGGATGGAAAAGAGCGAGGAAGATGATGCAGCTGGTTTATGGCCATGCCACCAGTTGCTAGCTGTAGACCTTGCTGTTGGCTGAGGCCGTTCAGCCTCTGTGATGGTTCCTCTGGACCAAATGCCATTGCGATATCCCCAGTAGTGCTCTGGTTGTCACCTTGTGGGAGTTGCCAGAAACTCATCACATGAGTGAGATCCATGAAAGGCATGCTGGTAGTTTCAGCTGCTGTCTCTGTCTCCTTGTGCACTGGGTATTTGTTAGTATCACCTATAGGCCCTGAGGAAGTTTCTTCCAGACTGATTTTGTGGAGAGATTGAGGTTCTGGTAGTGGCAGGTCCTCTAGAAGATGGACGTTGTAACCTTTAACATCCACTTTGATAGGAAGATTCTTGAGGGAGCCTGCTGCAAATGAGGTAGAGGTAAGATCATATTTATTAGACTGATGAAGGTTCAGGTTGGCAGGGATGGCTGTTGAGCATGGTGTGGGAGGGACAGCTGCAAGGCTATCTGCACAGCCCATTCTTTGCAAAAGAGGAGAAGGTTCAATAGGAAGAGCAGTTTGTAAGCTTGTCTGGGGATGAAGATGTGAACAGTTGTATTCCTTTGGTTCTGAATTATTCAAAATTCCATTCTGCACCGAGACCCTTTCAGGAAAAGGGGACAATATGCTGGCATCTTCCTTCAGTCTGAATGGAAAAAGCTGGTCAAGGAGACCTACCGAGTCACCATTCTGCAACCTGCTCTTGAGCAGTTCTTGTGGATGAGTCTTCCTTGTATGGCGAGTCAAGTGGTCCTTCCGCCCAAACCTTTGGGCACAAAACTGGCATAGAAAGTCTTTGCAACCTGTGTGAACCACCATGTGACGCCGCACATCTTTACGGGTATAGAAGTGACGCTCGCAATGGTCACACTTATGTTTCTTTTCCTTGGTGTTGCCAGTTGGTTTCCCTGCATGACTTTTGAGGTGTTCCAGCAAAACTTCAGTGCCACCAAACTCCTGAGCACATACCCTACAGGTAAGGTCTCCACTGGTGGCTGAATGAAGAGCCAAGTGTCTCTTATAACCTAGCTTGGTGTTGTACTTCTTGCCACACTCTTCACACTTGAAAGCCATCTTGTTTGGGTCATGAGTCTGAAGGTGATTCTTCAGATGGTCTTTCCTATGAAATGTCTTTTCACAGTAGCCACACTGGTGAGATTTTTGTGGAGAATGAGTGGCTGAGTGCCTAAAACAGAAGAAAAGTGTAATCAGCATTTACATTTACTCAAGTACACAATGCAGCTTCAAGACCTGAAAACACTGGCCCTCTTGAAGGAAGGCATTTTCACAAGTTCTCAGATTATTAGTAAAAGCCTAACTTTTTTGTTTTTTAGAGGAGTGTGTTAATCATAAAGCATACAGTAGGTTCTTTCTGAATAGCAATTGAGGGAGACTAGTTTCCTCAATTATTGCAAACACAGGAATATGAAAACTGAAGTTGGGGATTAACTGTCGCAAGGACACTGAAGAAGAAAAGGATGTCCTTGTTTTTCCCACACAAGAAAAGGAGTGCCTTCAGAGCTGTACCTGAGCAGTTTATATTTGGAAATGAAGGCTTTTGTGCATCCGTGCTGTGAACACTTGTAGGGGCGCTCCGCTTTATGCACGTAAGTGTGGACTGTAAGCTTTTCAATGGAATCAAATATCTTCCCACAGAGTCGGCAAGGGTAACTGTCTGTCTGCTTCACTTCTCTTCCCTTCAACAGTGAAGACCGGCCATTTCTCCATTTAGGTATAAACCTCACAAGAGCATCACAAGTGTTTCCTGAGCTGGCACAGCTAAGCTTCGCAGCAGAGGAACAGGAAATGGTCCCATAGCACTGAGCAATGCTTTTGCCTAATGCCGATCCTCTCAGTTTCCCTTTGAATTTGTTTTTTGCTTTTAAGGATCCTAATTTATTTGGTGGTCTGAGCCTGGTGGTAAGGACTCGGTCTTTATTGATGCACTGGTGAGATTCCAGCAGAGCAAAAGTTGCAAAAGTACTTCTACAGCTGGAGCATATCCAAGGGTCTACAGGCTCTTTCTGCAACGAGAACAGAAGCAGGTCTTTCTTATTAGGCATTCTAAGGAAAGGTCATATTCTCACTGACACTACATCATCTCTGGGTTTTCCCAGGACGTGTTGTCCTTGGTCATATTTACTTCAGCGTACTACAATACTGCTGTTCAGCAGGAAACGGATTCTCTCTAGGAGTCTAAAAACCAGAAGAGGAAAAAAAAAAATAAAAAATGTTTGACTAAATACCGATTTCCACATTTGTGTTTAGCATTTACTGTAGCAGTACTGAGTCCTTCACCTTTGCTCATCTCTGTGTACTGAATTTCAAAGTCTATTTGTTCTTATTATGGAATTACTTATAAAAGCAGTTGAGAATTGTACTTTAACCTTGGATTGACATCATTTATCTGCTATTGCAACTGTACAAAAATCAGAGAACTAGGGCCTGCCTAATTGGGTAGGCTTCTGCACACAAATGTAGTTTACCGTATAGGATTTCCCTCTATTTTTGGCTGACTCCACACCCCTTTACCAGAAGGCAGTAGTCAATGCCTCCAGGAGAGACTTTTTCACTTTGCTTCATGCTGGACATCAGACTTTACTAATTCAAAATGGAACAATTTAGTTTTGGGGATATCAAGCCTATCCTTAAAGACATTTAAGTTTTTCGGTTTTTTGTGTTTGTTTGGTTTTCTTTTTGCAAGCATTGTATTATTTGGAATTATTTCTGTGAAAATAAAAACTCTACTGGATTCGACTGAACATATTTTAAATATAGACATTTAAAACATTCAAATGAAAAACTGTGCAAAAAAACCAAGCCCAAAACAACCACCAGTTCCTGACAAAATGTATTAACAAAATGTATTTCCAGATGTATAACCCTGTATTTCCTCAGCTGTTTTTACATTACTTCTCACAAAGTGACATTATTTTCCCTTGTCCTTCGCTTGCTTTGGAGAACATAGTGAAGCCATGTCTACTCTGTCTTTATTCAGAGACAAAGAGCCCTACTCCTCCTTTTCTGTATTTTATGCTATGGCTCTCCTATGCCTTCTTTCCGGACTACGCTCTAAAATCCTCTGTGCAAATGAAGCAATAGAGCACCTGGAGCACCTATGAATTCCAAGTTCAACTGTATTCTCTGTTTAACATTTCCTTCTAGCTTAGATATCAGTCTTCACAGTTACATTTTCAGTATTCAGAAACCTTTCCTGTCTTTTTAATAATTCTTACTATCATACAAAGAGAAAGGCGAACAGAAGGGTTATTACACAGGAAAGACTGAAGCGATCAGTGCTTTATCTGACCAACTGGTCATGGCATAACAAATGGGAATTGCTGAGATACATCGAAGGCTAGACAGACATCTAAGGCTCGGCTACCTAAGAAACAATCACAAACTTAAATAAGTCTTTCCAGCACACCGCATGGAATCACTACTTCTGGATATGTCTGATGTCATCATTAGATTACAAACACAGGATATAAAGAGCAGCCTTACTATGGATAGTTGTTCCTTTAAAATTGCTCCTGGCTTTGTGTTAGCCAACTATTCTGTGACTTGCTCTAGCATTACCACACAGAGCATGTAAATAGCCATAATTTACTACATGGTGACAACCTCAATGTAGATTAGGGGTACTTACTGCTACTACAGGCAAAGGACTGACATCAGATTCTTCTTTAATGAAGACTGCAGAAGTTTCCATAAATTTGGCATAATCGGCAGCGTACCATACTTTCAATTCCGTGTGGGGCTCAATTGGCTGTGAATGGAAGAAAATAGTTCACATTTAGTTATGCCTGTTTACCTACATCAAATAATACTATGTTGAAGACTGGAGGGAGGGGGATGCAATTTGTTATCATTACTCATGTTGCATTCTTTGAATCTATTTAAATTACTGGTAACTTAGTTTCAAGATTCAAACAAACACTTTCTGAGCATTATTATCCACTCTGAAAGGTTTGAATCTTTAGAGTTTCTAAAAGCAGACCTGTATGTACAGAGATTTAGGGGGATCATAGTAGGACAGATGCCTCAGCCCTCCCAACTTCAGTGAGATTTATTTGCCTGTGATGTCCAGATGTCCAGCAGTCTGTCCAAGAAATATCCTTGATGTTCCTAAAGCCCACTGAACGTGACACCTAACTACAGGGTATAGGGAAAAGAAAATTGCACAATGAATGTGTAACAGCTTGAACACCTCTTGGATGCACAGATTCAGAGTGATTAATGTGTGGACTTCAAATCAAACTTGCATATTTACATGCACTGGCTCTAATGGGTGAGGCTCAATATGAATGGTGGCAATAGGCTGATGGCTGGACTGGATGAGCTTAGAGGCCTTTTCCAACCTCAATGATTCAATGCTCGAGCTATATGGTACCCCCTGCCCTCCTTTCACTGAAGCCTTCCTACACAGGATTAAGGAAGTCCATAATCTGCAGTCTTCCATCCAGTCATGCATACAGCAAATCTTGAACTGAACTACCACCTCATCATAAAGTACCTTCAGTCAATACAGCAGCAGACAGAAAAAGAAAGATGAGTGATTAGATTAATTGGCTCAGGATTTATTATTACATATCTAGAAGGAAAGGAGAGAAGTAACTATATGACTTCTTGGCGCTGTAAGCCACTTTATTCATCTGTAATCAAAACTAACATCCTTTCAATAGATGCACAGCCAAACTGCATTGTACCTGTTGTTTTGTTTCAACTAAACTACATTTATGCCACTAGAAAGAACAAACTAGCCTGGAAAGACGGCAGCTGAGTCTTGTTCCATATGATATCACATCTTAAAATGCACTTATAACATCAACATTGCATAAGCATTGTAGGTGAAAGATAAGTTAGACTGTGAACGCTAGAAGGTGGCAGATACTTGTATGTATAATGTCCAAAACCTGAACTTCTGAAGCACAAACATGCTTGCTTACTACAACCAGCATGGTCAGCTGTATGTTCCAATAACACCTGACCTAAACAGAAATGGTACACAGTGAATTTTCCACTTTGCAAAGGATGAGAGGCAGAAACATCATTTAGGAGACCAATCATGCACTGAGCTCCTGCATGTGCTCTAGATGGAGGAAAGTATACATGTATCCATCCATATATGTATGCTTTTGTAGCGATAATTTCAAGTCACTAAAAATCTTCTGCCTTTACTCTAAAGTGATATCCCAGCTTTCTGTAAAAACAATGGAGCCAATACTTCCACTCTCATCAGATATTCCAACTCTCTTGAGAAAAAATCCTCATAACCAGCCCTAAGGCAGCCTCACAATGTGACCAGCAGGGTGTGCCTCAGTGTAGCAGAAGGCTATTTTACCTTATTGACCTGGACAAAATCTGCAGGATGCCACAGTACTATGATTGGCACCAGGACTTAGGAGTGAGAAAAACAGGCTAACTCCCCACAGTGCATAGTAAGGGTTCCAAAGCACATTACTCATCCCAAGATACTCTTCATTTTAATAACGAGAAGGATGCAACTCTCTTGCATCATTAATGCTCACGAGCAGTGAGCTGTGTCAATACAGTATTTAAATTCTACTGGAAATTTTAAGTCACCAGTTTCATAAATATGCTGCTTAGAAAAAACATTTGTTCATGCTTTCCAAATAGAGTATTATTAATGCTCTCAGTTCTACACACACAACATATATTTAAAATCGTATTGACTGAATCAGAATTCCAAACACAGCCTAAACATCGTCACAGATTGGGATATACTGCTATTTTTTGATTTTTTTAATTGCTTTACTATTCATCCAAAGAAAAATTGTGTTATAAAAGACTTTGAAGATGCAAAGTGTTATCACCATTAATTTATTCTCACACCATCATTGTGTGGTAAGTATGACTAGAATTTTCTTATTCCTACGTTACTCACAGTGCTATGCAGGCATTTACTTAGAATAAAAAAGGGGCAGAAAAAAAGGGAATGTTCAACATGAAGACTTCAGTTTCCTAGACGTGTAAGAGTTAAGTTCTGATTTAAAAACAAAAACAAAAAAGTCTGATAAGGTGTCCAAAACAGTAAAAACCAAGAAGACCACGTATTCATAGAATCATCACAGAATCATAGAATGGCCTGGGTTGAAAAGGACCACAATATCATCGAGTTTCAACCCCCCCTGCTTTGTGCAGGATCGCCAACCACCAGACCAGGATGCCCAGAGCCACATCCAACCTGGCCTTCAGTGCCTTCAGGGACAGGGCATCCACAACCTGTTCCAATGTGCAAATATTCCTGTGTAATTTACAAATACAGAGTTCTCTATTTTCTCTCCTAAGACAGAGACACAGTCCAAAATCCCTAGTATAAATTGATTGTTTCCTGGCAACATCATAGTATTGTAAGTTCTGCAGTTAAGTCTTCAAATTTAATCAGAGTAGAAAACAATACTTGAAGAAGCTACTCAGAATCCTCTAATGTGCTCAGAACACAACCTGTGCCCAAAAGTGCAATAAAGAAAAGTGCTTTCCAGGAAGAAGTATTCTCGAAGGTAATCCTGCAGGACAATCTCCCAAAGTGCCAATTTCAAACTGGAATGGTAACACTTCACAGTGTTCTTGTTTAAACACTGCCACCACAAACGATATTTCTGCATTTCTCTGCTCAGTTTCTTCAATACCCACAGCATATGTACACATTACCTTTCACTGGAAAACCCCATACGCTGCTTGCTTTACTATGGATTAAGTGATATAAAAGGCGGTGTGTACGAAAGCACCAGTTGCCTGAATACAATCAATCTTTCATCTGTAAACGGGTTGGTCTTTCAGAATCTTTGTCGATAAATTGCCATTTGAATGACAGGTGAAGCAATGTGGGTTTAACTACCTTAACAGTTGTAAAGTAGACTTCTCCACAGTGCTGATAAGCCACAAGGGTCTGTTCTTCTTGGTTCCGGGCTAGCCGGACAAACATCATCCAGTTTCCACAGTCTTCATTGGGAGTGTCCAGAAAGTACTTCCCTCCATCTTTCAATACCTGAAACAAAGGGGGTGGGTTGGAGAAATAACATGGTAAAAACTAAGTCCTGTACAGAGACTTATTAACTTTTTTTTAAATTTGGAATCAGGGCTACCAATTATTTACCTTCTTGTGGTGATAAATTCTTTGAAATCATGTTTGTTTCAAAATAGATCACTCTTAGAGAACACCAAGTGCAAAAGAAAGTGAAGAATGAGTATCTTCTGAGGCACGCAACTAGTAAAATAGCTGTAAGGCCTTTGTATGTATTTCCAGTTTATATTTCTCATTTTTTATGTTATATGAAGATAGTATTATAAGAACAAGAACTAAGTGCAAGCAGGTAAGAAGATAAGCTTCGTGCCTTAATGTACTTCCTGAGTAGCTGATAATCTCAAACTTCAATGCTGCATTAACGCTGGTTTGCATGGAACAATCACACAAGTTGTGTAATAATTCCAAAGAGACTTTTCAACAGTCATCTCGTTTTTAAAAATGTAAAATTAAATACAAATGAACAATCGTGCCAGAAAGACCTCATTCATTTTGCTTTACTTCATTCTTCCTAGATTCCATTTCAAGGGAATGTCTCTATGAGTAAACAGCCCCAGCCTCATACAGGACAGTTGCTTTTCCACTACACTGAACGTAGCTATTTGAAGCTGCACAACAGATGCCAGCACTGCATGTATTGGTTCCAATAATCACCTAAGCTAACCATTAATTGCAAAACAAGTTTTATCTCCACTGCTTTTGAGGACTGTTTTACCCAACTTTGTCATTTTTCCAATGGAAACACCTGCCTGTTGGACAAGTCCCACTTTAATCACATTCAGAATGCTGCTAAGAGAAATGCCAAGGCAACTGCTGCTGCCATGTAGGAAAAGTCAGAGTCCAGTCTCTTCTTGTGAAGAAATGCTCTTTTCATCAATCAGAACTGTGCTTATCACAGTACACTTTGAAGCAAACTGGGCTGACCGATAGAGCATAGGGTGCGGTTTGCAATGGCTTGGTGGAGAGGAAGGAACTGGGTGCTTAGTTCATCCATGCTCGCAAACTTGCTGGATATGTACCTTACCTTCTCCGCATTTGTAAGAACTAAAGTGTTACATAGGGACAGAAGAAACTAATGCTCTCTGGTGTCATCACGCTATGAAAATCCCACAGAAGAACAGTGTTACCTTCCTGGCAGACCATTCATATGGCTTTCGTAAGCAAATGAAGTCTAGAGCAATTACTGGACCTACAATTTTCATTCTCAAATGAAACTGCAGAAGTATCTGTATGTATGCCTTTCTCCAAAGCAGCCTGTATTCCAGCCCCAAGCTTCTGAGGATGAAAACTCAAATGAAGACATACAGCAAATAACAGGACCCTCTCTCTTGGAAGGTGAGAGGGCCTGATGTTAAATGATGAGTCTTGGAAGAACCAAGACTTGCCACAGAGTTCTGACAGAGGCTGTGGCTGGAATGTAGATGTGCTGTGTGACAGAGACACCTGTGCAGGTGAGAGCTAGGATAAGACGAGTATGACCAACCATCACTCCCAAGAAGCTTATAAGGGAAAAAATGTTCATGAAGATACACTTAAGCTAGGCTGGTCTTTACAGAGGCCATCATGCGCGTGGAAAAATTACAAACAATGGTGTAAATGGTCCAGATCGGAGGAATAGCACATGCTTATGCAGCAAGGGATAGTAACTGCTCTAAAAATAAGAAGCTGACCAAATAAACTGAATTATTACACTGCCTGTCAAAGTTTATGCACAATCACATAATTAAGGAATGCTTCCTTATTCTTGCACTGTTCCTTCCTACTAAGCAGGTGTCCTAGTGCATATTTCTGCCACTATTGCTAAGCCAGTGCACACACATGACCCCCCCAATAAAATGGTGTAAAGTACAAATTCTTTTGGTTCTAATTCATAGAATCACAGAGTATCCCTTGTTGGAAGGGTCTCACAAGGATCATCAAGTGCAACCCCTGGCTCCACACAGGACCACCCAAAATTCATACCCTAGCATTGTCCAAAGGCTTCTTGAACTCCAGCAACTTGGGGCTGTGCCCATGGCCTTGGGGAGTCTGTGCCATGCCCATCACCCTCAGGTGAAGAGTCTTTTCCTCACACCCAACCTGACCCTCCCCTGACTCAGCTCCATGCCATTCCCTCAGGTCCTGTCACTGCCGCTAGAGAACAGATCTCAGTGCTGCCCCCACTCTCTCCTTATGAAGAGCTGTAGGCTGCCATGAGGCCTCTTCTCAGCCTCCTCAGCTCTGGGTTGAACAAACTAAGTGAATACAGCCCTACTAGGGAAGACAGTACTATCCCTGGATACATCAAATGGTTATACTCCATGAAAAATTTATCAAGAACAGTTAGATGAATAGATAAATCACCCCAGAAGTGATAAAACTAGAAAGCAGGAAACTATACTCAGCATACAAGAAGATCTTGTTACTTCAGGCTATGCTGTGCAATCCAATAATATGACTTAAATTCACACATAGAGATCAGAATACGATTAATTAACTAGATTAGAAGGCTAGTTGCCCATATGAAATGTTAAAAGACACATACACACTTCATGGCAAGGCACAGGGTTTTTACCTGCAGAACTAGCCTACTTTCATCATAGCAGGTCAATTTTGTAGACAGCTGACCAACGTAAGGACCAAACTGTGTTCTCTTCTGTATTACTTTCTTTGCAAATACTCCAAGGACTGTAAATAAAAAAGACCAGATTAATATTAATGCAGACACAATGAACTATTTCTTGTATAGTTACAGTTAAGAAAATGGATTTAAACATAGTAGTCCTGAATGCATTAATTCTTCTTCAAGATAAATATACCAGATAAACCATTCAAAGTGTTAAGAGTCTGAAGAGGATCCAAGTCTATAAGAGGCTTTGTAAAAATGGAACTTCCATTGAATACAATCAACAAAAGTGCTTAAAATCCACACCAGGACATTAACATGCAATGTTCAAATGGGCTGATTGTCTTCAGTGTACAAGATGTTATCACAGCACTATGCTTATAGGCATACTTGAGAAAGTTGTCATCTCCCAATATTAGAGAAGATCTACAAAAAAACAAAATTACCTGTCTTACTCATCTTGTTACCTCCTACCTATAACCAATGGTGCAGTGTAACAGGCATCTTGCTATTCCCTTTCTGAAATGTTATCTAGGCAGAGCTAATTTTACACAGCACACTGAGCATGTAGTTCATTTGTTCAAGCTTGAGCATTCAAACTTTTTATAATGTGAGTTGAAGATGCTGCAAGAAGTGATTTAACACCCTATATTCTTTTGAGTTTGCATGCTGGATGAAAGATGTTACTTACCATTTTGCTTCTTGTCTTTCATTGAATACACTTTCTTGTTTCTTTGCATGGCTTGGGAAAAAGATATGCAATAGCGTATGGCTTTTACTATTACAGATTTAACGTTTATTGTACTTGTATAAACTCAAATGAGCTAACAGATAGCTTCCTATTAAATGTCACATCAGCTCCAGAAGATATCCAAACATCAGCCTGCACTGAAGGGACTAGAAATCAGTCATAAATAACAGTAGCTGAATTTGAGGTTTAGTTACACTCAGCTTCATACAGGTAATACCTGAAGTTTATGTTTTAAGTAATGCATAAAAAGGGATAGTGTCAGTGTTACTGGCTTTCTCTTTATGACATGTGGGAAAAAAAGCTACAATACTTACTCTGCTGGTTTCCAGCTCGCAGCTCCAACACTCGCAAAGTAAGGTAGTGAGGTAGGGTGAGACGGGCTCGGCTAGGAATAACCCTGTCTTTAGCCCTGATGAGTGGTCCATGAAGTTTGCATTCTCCTATAAGGCTTTTACCGCAATCCTCACACCCTACAAATCCAGAAAAGAGAACTCATTACTAAAAATGCAGTATTTCTCTCCAATTTAGTGTCTAGTAATTGTCTTGCTTGAGAACACACCTTAGATTATCAATGTTTTTATTTACAGCACTTTTCCACGGTAGGTACAGAAAAGACTATCTGAAAGCCAAAAATGAAATAGGAAGGTTTGAAATAAGACCTCCAGTTTGTGTATTCCCACCTGTGTGCACTGGCAAATCCTGACCTCCAAAGATTTATACACAGCTCATTGGGAAATGTTGTCAACAGTGACTGCGGAGACTAGGATGGCAGCAAAACTGGAGCTCAGAGTATGTGCACCTTTAAATCAAGGTATATGCATTTATATATAAATGAGAATGGCAAGGTTGCTAGTAATAATCAAGGTAACTTGCAGAGATCCAAGAAGCCCAGGAAAGATCACAGTTTCTTTGTGATCTTGCACAGGCCATGCTGAGTAAAAGATGAGACCCTTTAGTGTATCGTGAAAAATGAGTACAGTAGGTGTTACAGCCACAACTCAGTTGACAACCACTGAAGGCAGCATTCCCAGACTGTGCTGTCTATGGAAAGCCAAGAGGCACGCCACATTTCCCAGGCATAGTTTCACAGTAATCACATTTGCAGAATACATGAACCATCCACAGAAGTCACTAATGAGAAAGACGTCTGCAAATACTGACATTCTCCCAGCACATTAAGGTATTTTTGGTTCAACGTAGCTCAGGCTGGTTGCCAGGGAAACTCGTACTGAGCAGTGACAAAATGTGGCAATGATCCTCTTCAACAGAAGACATCCAAGCGCTGGAGTTGCACAGAGTGATGGGAAAAACAGTGCACAAAACCTTTTTGTAGACAGTAGAAACAAAAGTAGTGAACCAACAAATCACCCATGACTACCTTACTTTGTTTTACTTCTGAAAATTCTTTAGAGCAAGTTTATTCAACTAAGTGACAGTAAGCAAAGGAAGAATGAAGTCAGAACACCCAAGAGAGTTTGAGGGAGCTGAGGAAAGCTGTAGCAAAAACTGGGGCTGGTGAGATGAGTCTTCAGGCCAGGCTGAAGCTAGAAGCCAAAGAAAGAAGCATAAGGGCTCATAGACAACATCTGGAGAGACACTGGGGACAATCCTTGAGAAAGGATAGTAGTGTCACAAATACAGTATTCAGGACAGCTTCAAAAGGTTTCCATTTGTTAACTAAAGTAGGCACTAGATTAAATTACATGCCTTACAAGTCTAGTCCAAAATCTCTCCAAATAACTCCCAAGTGTTCCTACTGAGTTTTCTGGGCTTTCCATCAGCTGTAAATGAGAAGGTAGACCTGTTTATTTGTCAAGTTAAAAACACAGCAGTAGTCCATATTCTTCAGTATTTTGGGGATCACATACTAATTTTATTTTTTCATGGCTCCCAGACCGCATGCCTTCACTACAAACAGCTGAAATCTACTTTTTTTTTTTCCTTCTGTTAGAGCTACAGATAAAGAACATAAGAACATGCCACTCTACAAGCATCACTGAAAATGCACACCCAAAAAAACCCTAAATACAGCTGCAAGACAGATTTTTCTTGTTACACACTGTTTTATGTATCTGAAGGTCCTTCACAGCTAGGCTGCAAGAAAAGAAATATTTTCAGAGTGGTTTAACTTAATAGGCTTTTAAATAGATTACCAACAATCTATGTCTTCTGAGGGCAACGAAATTATTAGGGGTCCTCTACCAGCTTCCTGGGCTTACCTAGAATAATAGCGACTTTGTTTCAAGTTGTGCAGCTCCTGCTTGGAGAGTTGTTCTATGCAAACAGCTGAAAAACATTACCAAAAGCAAAAGGGAGACAAAGAGCTGCTGTTAGAGGGAGGATGTATCTAATCGTAAAGTACACGACCTTATCACTCCATGCCATGCCACTGTGATTCATCACAGCCCAGCTCCTGAGCAAACCTTGCAGCCCTCCTGGGGCAGCGCTGCTGCAGAGGACCTGGGGCAGGCAGCGGGCAGGCCAGGAGGAGAAAGCATGGAAAAGGGCGCAACGGGCCTCCTCTGAACCAGCCTGCAACATTACCACTGCTGTTCTGTCAGTTAAACCCCACTGCTGCACGAGCAGCTGATTTGGTTTGAATTTTCCAAGCAAGGTGGCCTGATTGGAAAGACCTGCCATCAGATACTCACAGAGACAGCGGTGTGACCGCAATATGAGCTCATGGAAGGCAGTTTGGCTGTTAACTTGTGAAAGCCGGCTGGTACAGCCCCAGCAACTGATGGTGACATCTCTGCTCCTGATCCGTGTGCTTTCCACCACCTCCAGGTGCCCCCACAAGCACAGTGGTGACCTGCCAGTGGGCCTCCATTCACACTGGGGGAAGATTAGGTTTCAAAATAATAAAAATACAACGCTCTCTGCCCAGGGAGGTGGTGGAATCACCAGCCCTGGAGGTGTTCAAGGAAGGTTTAGACATTGTGTTGTTCTTTAGTGAGAACTACTGGCGATAGACAGATGGTTGGACTGGATGAGCTTGTGGGTCATTTCCAACTTTGGTGATTCTATGATCCTCAAATTGAACTTTATAACATACATGGAGGATGTTAGGATGCTCCTTGAAACTGAAAATAATGCTAGCACAAATAAATAGCTGAGAGAAAGGCTTCTGGCAAAACTGAGGTGCTGGCCTGGAGAATGTGACAAACCAGCTGCCAGAGCTGGAAGCAGCTCTCATTTAGGACATTACTCTAAGCTAATTGGCTTTCCCACCCACTTCAGCTGGCACTCTGGCAGCCTGGTATCTCTTGATACATGCACTCGTTAAGCACCTTGCAGCAGACTCTGGCCTGAAGTCTCACTGCAGCATCATGAAACACCCCGACCTACCCAATGTTTGCTCTAGGATCATCTGCATTTCCTGATGTGGGATTTGAAGACTGCTATTTGATCTAGCGGCTCAGCTGTAGTTCCAGTCCTGAAACTGCATTTACTTCATGTTATTTCTGATGTCATATTGATGCACCTGGTACCCTGATTCTGAATGCATACTGCATGCTGAAAATTGCTGGGTATACCAGAAGCACAAGCCCGGGCCACTGTAAATATGGTAACTGCTGAGAGTACCCACAGCCTTAGGTAATCCCCTGGGAAGTAGGGGGGTCTTTGCAATTTCTTCCTCCAAAACTAGCAGCACAAAATCGTCTTGTTACATTCTTCCTTGGAGATAATTTCAGACCAACTCACAATCCTTCATAATTCAATGCTAAATTACAGGGCAAGAAATGCAAACGTTACAGCTTCACCAGTGGCACTAGTTTGCAACACTCAAAACGTATTTCTGCTTTTTGTTAGGAATATTAGTATACTGCCTGATGCTTTTACAGTCTCTCTGCTCCCTTAACTTACATTTATACAAATAAGACTAAAGGATTCCATGTCATGTTTACAACAATATGTGATAATGCACAAGCATGCAAGGAAATCATAAAACCGCCTCCATGCCTCTGCTTTGTTGCTCCTTTAATCTATAGGCAACAAAAATAAATGAAGCATTCACAGGAACTACAAGCTGTAAAAAGCAGATCACTACTTCACCTTCAGAGCAACAATGATCCCCTACAGGATATTCATTCATTCTTTGCCTGTAAAGAATTTTACAGAGTTCCAAGCAACACTTTATCTACCTGCAGATTCAACCACACAAGCTAGCAGATCCCATCACCAGCACAATGTTATTCTATTGCATGCAGCACGGCTGGTTTCTGCCTGGCTGTCAGGAGGCTGCCAGAAGCCTCAGTGCCCACAGGACACACTTCCACCCGCCAGCTGACCACAGCAGGCTGACTGCCATACCTGAGCCATTCTCAGCGCAGAGGTGCTTCCCTCAATCCAAGTGACAGCTCTCCTTGGCAATCCTGCAGACTACAGACTGGCCCGTTCTCCTTTCCCTCAGGACAACCGCAGGGCCATCAGCCCTTCACGGGGCCGCACTCCTGCAGGTAGCGGCAGCCAGGCTGGACTCCAGCACAGTTAACAAACACAGGTTTCCAAAGCAGTGGCCCGATCCCTGGGCAGTGCCACCCCCACAGACACAAGCCCGGCCTCAGGGGAGATCTCATTAGCGTGGGCACAGCGCCATGGGCTGCGGTTACACGAAGTCCGGTTGTGGAGATAACAGAGCTATACATAGCTATACTAGGAACGCAATCACTGCCACAAGAGCCCCAACATACCACCAGCTCCTTGGCCAATCAGCTGTAGAGCACAACTTTTAAAAAATCATTTGTTAACAACCAGATCCCCATCAGGCAACCTTCCTGCATCTTCTCCAAGCTCTGCTCTTAAAGGATGTTACGGTACCTGAATCCTCCTTCAGTGTCTCTGAAGGCGTCTGCAGTACTTCTTGCACGCCCTGTGAGCACAGAGGTAACTCTTTCCTTTCACAACACCCGTTTCTTGCAAAGAAGCACTGCAAGAAATGACTGGTCTGCAGAGCAGCGCTCAAAATTTGCTGTGCAGTTTTGCAGCATTAGAATTAGCTCCCGTGCACAGAGGGAACAAAGATCAGTGTACACAGTACTCCAAATCCACGTCTAATTACAATCATAAGATTTGCATAGCAAACAACAGTAATTTACCCCAAAGTAAAACTGTGCTGCTTCATTACCCTTGCCCTGCTTTCATGTACAGGGACATCACACAAATATCTTGTTGAAATTTTCTCCCTCAGCATACATTGCATTTGCAGTATTTGAGTTTTGTTTCTTCTTGTGTAAAAGTGTGTGAGGCTTTCCTTCTCTATCATTTGTTCTGAGGCATCCATTGCTGGAAAAACTTGAAAAGCGTGTTCCAGAACATTATTTATTTGGCAAAAATTCAAAGTACTCAATTAGCAAACAATTAATCCCAAGTTATTTTGCCATTACTGTGGACCACTGTCACACATTTCTTCTAGAAAAAAAGTTTATGAAAGAAGTCTTACATGTCCTAAGTTTGATGCGCAAAGTACATTCATTTACAAAGGAGATGAAGCTCTTAACTGATTAACAGTTCATCCAACTTATACTGAAGTAGAACTCCAGTTACAGTTTCCAGAATTCAGAATATTACAAAAATTATTCTATTCTAACCTCTTTAACTTCTGATATTTTGCTGTGCTACTTCTACTGACTGTGCTATTTTCTACTGACTGACAGCCTTTAGCCGTAATAACTGCTCCTTAGTCCAGCGTTAAAGTTGTCGAACTTCATTTTCTCTTGTGTCTCTTTTGTCTTGTACAAGAACACCTTCCATTAAAAGAGAGCTAACGCTGCTTAGCTAAGCACAAAAAAAAAAGAGGAGGAAGGGAGGGGAAAGTCAAGGCTGACCACAGTCAGGGCTGACTTTGTAATCCCAACTGCTCACCTGAGTAAAGACTGCAAACTGTGGCATATTCACCCACACATGAATTTGTTTTATTTGTGAAAATCAGTGGAGCAGCAGTGATCCCTGATCTTGGCAGGGATGAGCAGCACTGTGAGCATGAGCGCCTACATGGGGCCCCATGCTCCTCTGGGAAGAGAACGATGGATGGGTGGTTTGCAGACATCCTGGCAATCATCCTTAACATTAAGCACATTTATAGTAACATGACCTCATTCTACTACGATGTAAAACCTAAAAACTGAGTTACTATATTTGGAAGTAGAAATTAAACAGTACCATGCCTTGTTGCCATCCCATGCTTTCAGTCAGACTGGCAGATCAGGTCAGCTCCCTGTAACCATGACGAGCACTGCAGGTAAGCCCAGCCCTTAGGTGAGAACATGTGTTCAGAGGAACATTTTCATCACATCACTTCTACCACCCATGAGAAGGAAACCAGCTTGTATGGAGCATCCACCCCCAGCTGGTACACCAGCAGTGCTAATCAGTCCAGGCATCCCCTCCTGTCCCACACACCTGTTGCGGTGAAAGTAAGCCTTGAGAAGGGACCCAGAGAGGCTTACCTCCCATCTGACTGCAACGCAAAGCACACACACATTTTTCCAACAGACAGGAGTTCAAGCATGTAAACTCTTCAGAGTAGCAAAACTATTTCTTACATGAACAAATAAATGATAACAGTGACTATGATTCACTATTAGTTCCTAAAAGAGAGTAATCATGAAGACAGTCAAGTACTTATGGAAGCAGTAAGGTTTCTGTCTTGTGACTACTGTTGGCACTGTCAGGAAGAACTTAAAGAGCCCCAGAAATGCCATCCTTCCACTAACCATGCAAGGCTTTCTGCCATGTTCCTTCCATCCTAGGAGCAAAATAAGTGGAGACTCAAGGAGCCCAGGTGCACTGTAAAATTCAGTGAAGGGACTGTGTACAGCAGATTCTACAGGGAATCAAGAAGGACGTACAGCAGGATACCTCTGCTCTCCCGTACCTTACAGCCTTCCCAGCAAAGAGAATTGAAAAAGTATCTTCACTATCTGAATGCTTGAAAGGGAAGTGTCCTATAGGACTTTACCACAAACTTAAAGAAAAAAAAACAGCAGGGAAAGTATGCAGGTGCGTTTATCAAATTTAACTTCATGCTGCAGATTAACAAGTTTATCAAAGCTCTTGATAGGTTCATTCACTTAAAAATGACTTCAGATCAAAGCATTGATTGAAAGCTAAGTTAAAAAAATATATTCTGGTTATTCTTGAGACTAAGATGTACATGTCACATTTCTGGTACACCACACGGGGTTTTGGTTGCTATCAAAATCCATACACATAATGTACCGTTCAAATGAAGTCACTTCCTGTAGTTTACATGTAATAGCTTCTAATCAGTGCAAACAAAGAGACTTCTCACTGCTGAAAGCTGAACACATTGCAAACAATCAAATTGAAAAATGCAGCTTGATTTTTCAGTTGGTTTTTTTTTTTTTTCCTTCTCTCCTCCCTCTACTGGCTTGGCATGAAGACATAAAATTAGATCCAGAAACAGGGATGGAGGTTAACAGCAAACTGACAGAAAAAACTGTTTTTTCTGGTTTTGTTTCTGTTTTCTGTTTTTGTTTCTTGTTTTTGTTTTTGTTTTGTTTTGTTTTTTTTACAAGAAACAGCTTCAGGCTGCACAGCCTGATCCTTTGAAAGGCCCAGCAAAGGCTCCCAAAGAGCCAAAGCTCCTGCTGCCCATCTACTGCTACCAGCCAGCCACAGCCATGCTGAGGCAGGTCAATCCTTGCTAGCACTGCTCAAACTGCTTCAGTACTGTAGACAGCAGAAAGAAAACCCCACCATCCACACAGGCACAGGCAACCACCAGGGGAGCCAAAGCAAAACTTCTCGTGAGCACCCTATGGCTCCTGAGCCATATTCTGTGACGCCCTGCAGCAGATGTTTTACTGTCCACAGCAGAAACAGTTCTAATTGGACTCAAGCACGTCTTTTTGGTGGAGATTTTGGCAGACTGGTTGATTTATTTTAGTATCAAATCTTTTAGCAGCTAATACTACTGTTGTAATTTACGCATGTTTTCCTGAACGCACATCTGTATAATACACATCTACCCGAAAGCATGTGCGTACAAACACACACAACCATATCAAGTGTGTTAACAGTGGCTGACAGTTTTATTCATGGCTGGTCAACACCAAGGTTTCGGTTGTGATAAATGAAGTATAGAGATTCTAATGACTAATGCTACATCTTAATCAGTTGAAATATTTCCAACACTTGCAAGACTCCCTTAAAAGGGAACCTTGGAGTAGGTCTCTTCTTAGTGCAGAAACACGCTGTCAGTAGACTTTTCATTGAACTTGGTTGCTACTGGCCACCAAGGTCAGATATCACTCAGAGGAGATTGACAGATGGTCACAAAAGTGGCTCTCCTTAGGAAACCATCCTAAACTGATTCTTGCTCTCACTTTTGTCACACAACCTTCAGTTTGGACTTCCAGGAACTTTCCCAGCAAAGATGCCAGAAATTGGAACGTATCTCCAGCTGCTTTCTGCAAGTAGACATGCTTTGGAGAAGGAAATACGAGCTTACTGCAGGACACGAAGAGGATGGCATGACAGAGAAGCTGTACTCATCCTGCAGCTGTAGATGCAGGAGTCTTAAGTAATTTAAGTAAATTTAAAGTAAAGGCAATTTAAGTAAATGAAACAAAGCACTACTGCTGGGAATAAAAGCGTGGACTCAGCTCTAAAGAAAAGAATCCATATGCTCAGCTCTTCTAATGTGTAAGTAGCCAGCCACATTAGGAACGAAGGAAGTTAATGTGGAGAAGTGAATATACGGATACTTAGGACTAACTGTTCCGTTGTGACCTTGGAGGGCCAGACTTGAAAGAATACTCACAATCTGCAGTTTCAGGGAAACTAAGTATGAATAAAACTGAGAAATCAGTTAACTTTCTCATTTCAAACCTCCTATGGGCATTTCAATTCACCGAAAAGAACAAAAACATTAGTTTTGTTTTGAGCTCATGAATCCTAAAACACATGTATATTTACAACAAAGGAATACACACATCTTCTTTTAGAAGCACTACTGTTCTAAATAGAGTGTGCTTAACAGCTTAGCAGAACTGCTTTTAACTGTTTCTGTGAAGAAGAGAGGACACACAGAACAATTTCTGTTACAGCACGAAGTGCCCTATTTGCCAGATTTCCAGAATGCACAGGACGCTTCGACCCCAGCTTCTCTGGGAGTAAAATGGGTTGGAGACTCTCATCCCTGGCTTTTATGATCCCATTAAATTATTTTCCTCTTTTAAGGCATGGTGTGATTTCCTTAAGAACAGGCATTGGGAAGCTCTTTTCGACAGACACAAAACTGTATTTCTGTGAAAAGAATATTCACATGTAAAAGTGTCCTAGCTGCATTACTTATCTTCCTCCTGAGATCTAACTGACACTTACTTTTTTGTACCTTAAAGACATTCAGTGGGAACCAAGGGATAATTTCTAATGTCTTGACTGATACTGCATTAAAGAAATTACATCCACCCGTGCTTCTTTAACATGCTGATAAAGCATGGATTAAAAAAATAGCATCAATAGATTGAGAAGCAGTATAGTACATTTCTGTTACAATAGCTATTCTCCTTAGGCATAATGACAGCCTTGAGTCTACTGCTTTGAAATACAGAATTACACAACACATGACCAGAATATTATCACAGAACTACTTGTGAGTGTTGCAAAAATCTGTGGGCTTAAAAAAGACTACAGATTTTTTTTCTGTAGAGGAGGCACTCTAAACTCAGATTATAATGCATATCCAAAAAGCCCTATTTATCTTCCTATTGACAGATGTCTTAGTTTGAGATTAAATAAAACACAAAGACTCTACCTACAGTTGTTCCTGAGGGATTCCTAGTTTCTTTAAACTACTTCCAGAAGTCACAAAAATAAAAGCAATAGTCTGCTAGAATCTAATTCTACTAAATTCTAATACTAGAATCTAAAAAGCAACCTTAGAAGGCAAAATTGCAAGCAATTTGATTTTGTACTTTCCTAGCTGAAATAGAAAGAGCAACAGGTGTTAAAGGTCTTAGGGGAAATGCTCCATTCCTCGGGTTTGTATTTGTACAACTACAATATTTAATATCCATATTTACCTGGGGCTACATATGATCACATATTCCACAGTGTATTTAATATACTTTCTTCTATTGGTTGGAATTCAATTATTTTATGCACTTTGTGCTTCAACATTGCTAACAGATCACAGCAATATTTGATTTTCATACATATCCCCAGTTTCAGATGTGGTAAAGGTACAGCTGTCTTGCCAGAACATGCTTTCCAGTCCAGTATGCTAAATGTAAGATTCTTTGTTGCCTTATCATCCAATTAACAGAACACAAATACTACCTTCTGTGTCACACGTGAATCATCTACCTCCTTTCCTTTATACTCACAAAAAAAGCTGTGATCAATTGAGCTTCCCAAGCTATAATTGGCTTTTATTTAGAACATTACAATTACCCAGAAACCAAAACCCTCACTGACCAGTATTTTCATAACACACCTAGGATATGTTAATAAAGCAACCTTACAAAATGTCTCTTTTCCAACTGAAATGCTGGCTTTAAATAAGCTTTACCTCTAAATTTTAGTGCCTCCCAATGCCTATCATGTATAAATACACTTAAATGTAAAAAAAATCCCTCCTGCTACATTTGTATAACAACAATACAGCTCACAAAAATAAACATCAGCCTGCTTGAAATTGATTGTTTTTATACCCTTTTCAAAATCATAAATACATTTTTTGTTTTTCTTTTCACTTGGAAAAACCTGGAAATTTAAAGGCAGAACCCACAAGCAAAAAATACTGATTATTTACATTTAGGCTACATGCTTTTATCTTTGGGATCACAAAGTATTTATTCTAAAGAAAGTTTGTTTGTACATGGAACCTCAATGCTTCCAAGAAAAACATACAAGTTATCTGCAGCACAGAAGAGCAAAATGAGACAAAACATGGACGATTGCTAGTTCTAAGGCACTCAAAGAAAAAATGTCAGACTGAGGAATGCAAACTACTCCAATAAATACAAAACCTCCCAAGCACTTCTACTGAAATTATGGGATTTACTCAAAAGTTTTCAGACAATTGCACAAACAGAAATACTTCAGATCAGGTTTGCAACACACACACACACACACACAAAAAGTAATTCCCACTTCTCTGCAAAGAACAAGACAGCACAATAGCTACTATTCCGCCCAGAGCTTGCCCTTACACTTGAGCAGGCAAACGACGAGATGACATTACTAACTATTTTCCTGCATTCAGAACTTGCCCTCACCTGAAAACTGCAGCTACATGAGCTCAGAAACTTTCCAGTCACTGCAGAAACTAATATACAAACTCTGGTGATCTGTTCTCCTGTTTTCAGTAGGAAATTTACATATGAATTACACACCAAATTCCTTTGGGCCGATAAACTTCTGTACTTTCATGCAGAAAATATCGCTTCCTTGTTATCGACCTCCTCTTGCTATTCTTTGCTGTCATAGAAAAAACAACTTTACCTCTAAAATCAGCATGCATAAAGACAGATCCATTTCTTGTCTTTGAGTTTATTCACAGAAACAGAGGTTTGGGAATAAACACATTTCAAGAGATTTGAGGCTCCCAGATTTTCTGCCAGATAGAGACTCCGGTTACTCATCTGCCATGTGCAAAAGTGCTCTAACACAGTGATCTGTACTGGTCAAGAAACCATCCAACGCATTTCATCTGATCCTCAAAGACATAAAGAGTGGTTTATAATAGCCTACATAAAAGACTGATGGTAAGAGCCTGACGACAAGATTCAGATGCCAAGTTATTTCCTAATACTATTCATATTCATTAATCATCGTTAATCAAAGAATAAGGGAACATACACAGAAGCTAAAAACAGCACAAGACTAAGGTGTTTCCCATTGCACAATACAATGCAAACATTGTTTCTGCACTCAAGAATACATATGCAAAGATTTCATAACCGTGCTATGTGTAGGAATTCAAAACAAACCTTACCTTATTTTAAATTGTACTTTTATTAAGCAGTCACACTATTCTAGTGCAAGGTGGCAGGAAACATGCCATCTTCCTTCGGCAGAGTTTTCCAAATGCCCCTGTGTTCAACTAAGTCTAGCTCTGCTCTGTTTTGTTTTCACAAGAGGACCCATTCAGCACCATGTGCTCCTTTTCAGCTGTCAATAAACAGAGGGAGTGAATTCCCCAGAGCTTCACAAAGCTAGTTAGGCATAGCCATTCATTTCTTCAGGAAAACAGGGCATTGATTTCAGCAAATTCCCAGGGAGCAGCTACAACAAAGGGATCAAAGACCCACCTCCTTTCCTGCACGGCTCTCAGAGGAGCAGCGACAGGTTTCCTGAAGACTGGGCTGGAGCCCCAGCGACCACCGCGTGCTTCATTCACACTCATCACCTTCTTACACTCCCAGGACAGCCCCAGTGCAGACCGTGACAAACCCCTACATTCAGGCAGCATAATGTACTGCACGCTAGTTCATCCAAGGATAAAAAGGAAAACAAGCTCCAAGGGAAGTCCGCTGCTTCCCTGACCGGTTGAGCTTCAATAGCTGCAGACATTTTATAAACTCTCCTCTTTTCTGCCCTTAGCTTCTCCACCGAAAACAGAGAAACACAGCTACCTCCAATTCATCGTAATGAAACTTCACTGGGATGCTGGCTTTTTTGGATTACTTCCACAGGCTTGAAGACATAGTAACTGGAATTTGAGGTCTGGCCTCAGAAGCCCCTGCATTGTGTAGCCATGACATTTTCTTTGTGTAATTGGCCTGCAGCACTTTTTTTCCTAGGAATCCAAGGGGGTTTGTTCTGATTTGGTTAGATTTTTATTTTTAATTATATATGTGCTCTTTGTTAAGGTGACCTGGAACAAGATTGCTAATCCTAGGCTTTGACCTTGCTCTGAACCAAGCATTAGTGACAGATGATGCTGTGGTCATCAGTGCCATAGACTGCTTCCCGGTGGTGAGACCACCTGGCACATGGTCCACGTGACTAAACACCTCATCTTCACCCAGGACAC
Source organism: Tetrao urogallus (assembly GCF_951394365.1). NCBI lineage: Eukaryota > Metazoa > Chordata > Aves > Galliformes > Phasianidae > Tetrao > Tetrao urogallus. Next base: position 51,461,515 of record NC_136814.1, on the reverse strand, counting down.
TGTCAGGCTGTATTGTTAATACTTCTAGAATAGTAAATTCATCTGCTTCTCTGGGCAGCCTATTTCAATGCATAATTGATCCCAGTACAAAGACTGTTTTTTCTTACATTCAAAGGCACTTCCCTGGAAGCAGTCCATGGCCACTGGCCCTTGCCTCACCACGATTCATCCTTGTGGAGAGAGGACTTCCACTTTCTTCTTCATAACCACCATTTTTGTACTGGAAGGCAATGACCAGCTCTTCCTGAGCCTTATCTTCTCCAGGCTAAGCACAAATAACACCTTCAGCCTCTCCTCACATGTTAAGTTCCTTAACCTGGTGATCATTAGGGAAAGCATGACTGATGCTGAGACTGAGCTGAAGAGTGAAAAAGGAAACTGCTTGGGTATAGATTAGCTAAAATGGATGAACCAGCTTAAATGACTGAGCAGAGTCAAGGAGTCTTAAGTGATTCACACCAGAACTAATGTGCAGTCACCCTACCCTTTCCGTTTTTTAACAATGCACTCTTGACAGCAGTTCTGCCTGTTGTATATGGAACAGTCACCCATACTACATTCCCTATGAATCTTTGAGAGTTCCTTCTGTATCTAAACAGAACTCAAGCGTGATACACAATTACCAGCTGGCAGATGAAGTTCAAAAATATCACTTTCTGAAATAGCCTGAAGTAAATATATGGCCTCCACAAATAGTTGTTATTTACCAGTCAGCTGCTACCGCTTTTTTTATCTATTAACTGATTACAGTTATTGACAAAAATATATTTTTTCCTTGTTCTTCATTAGGAGGGATTGGAGGCTGACAAAATGGGTTTCCAAAATGGCAGTTGAGGCATTGGAAGGATTCCAGAATAAAGTAAAGCTTAATGCTGCAGATAGCATAGGCTGCAGTGACAGAAGCATGAGTATCAGGAAGACCCAAGTAGTAGATTTTTGCAGAAGTTATGACAGCAAAGTATGAGAATATGCCACTTGCATATTCTTTGCTGCTGGAAAAAAATGATGGATAATTGAGATGAGGAGTGAGACTCGGATGTGGTTTGGATAATGATGTCTTTGAAATGCAAGAGTTAAATTGACAAAGTGATTAAACACCCCAAGCATACCACTTGGTAGTAATCTGGGATAGTATTTGTGCAAAGAGAGATGAAATATTTAAAACAGAACTGTGATTTTTAAAGCCTCAATGAATCTGTCTGTTCTTATGCAGGGGCCAGATTTTTACAATTTTACTCATATTAAGTCATGCCTTACTCCAAGAATAATCCCACTGATTATAATGGTAATATTGTTCCACAGATGTCTCAGAAGAAACGCAAATGTAAAAGCAGACTTTATACTTCAGATACAAGACATCAATCATGAGCACATCTGGGAATTTGATAAAAACATATGGTACAAAAAAATCACTGTGAGATGACAGAAATGTACTTACATAGCAGGTCTGTGGACATGTTTACAGATCAGGCATAGGAAACCTACATAAAATAAATGAAACAAAAAGATCAGTTTTCTGAAGTAGCGCTGTTCCTGTTTAAAATTCATGCTAGTTACCATGCACATCTTTTTTTTCTAGTTCTCTAAGAAACAGGAAGAATATATCTAGGGAAATCTAAATAGGAAAAATTTCAATTAGTAAAGGAAAAGAGTGAATCTGTCTATTATTAACTCCTTAATATATGAGCTCATTTCATAAACATTGTGAAACAATATTAAAGTAATGCATGTTAATTAAGTTGGAACAATTTGCTATACCCCACTTCTTCATTAACATGTATTACAAAAACAGAATTTTCAAGCACTGTGTAAATATACCCCAATGCATGCCATTTTGTGTTTAAGCCTGCTGTTTCTGGTATTCATCTTAAGTATCCTCACAGCAAAGTCAAAGGGAATATTAACTACACACAGGATAAGGCACTTTCTTTGCACTCCTGAAAGACTTCTGCAGAGTTCTAGTTTCCTGCTGAACTCTGCTCATCTTGTTCCTTTCCCATTTGTTCACTGTCTTTTTCTTGAAATTTTACAATGGTTTATAATAAGAGCAGAGTCTGCCTTTGTAGTAGTTGTCTCAGCAGTGTCTACCATTGTGGAATCTCAATGTGTGGATATGGCTACTTGAAGCAAGATAAATAATAAGGCAGGCAGTAAAAAGAGGATGCACAAGTAACAGTAAGAATCACATCAGCATATGCTGTTTTGCCGCATCCAAATTTTGGGTATGGACTGAAGGTACATGTACATGATTTAAGGTGAAAATTTCCCACTGGTGAAGAAAATGGTATTTTGTTGCTGACTGGAATGGCTCAAAGATACAATGATTGCTAGTCAGATACTTCCAGATTAACTGGAACTGGTCAGGAGAACTGAGAGAAGAGAAGCTTGGAAGAAGACAATACAGGAAAAACAGACAATGAAGAATGATAACTGAGCAGGAAACAGACTCGTGGAAAACAGAAGTGGTAGGTAAGATAGGAAAAATGCAGAGCACAATGAGGAAGAGAAGAGCTAGTGAGAACTACTGCTACTTTGTGCTAGTGGTGGCAACGGTGATGACAAGACGGTTGGACTAGATGATCTTGTAGGTCGTTTCCAACCTTGTGATTCTATGATTCTATGGTTCTAACTACGGAGAACATGCCAAGAAAGAAGCTGTGATTTTGCCTGGTGTATCCATCAGCAAGATGAGGAAGCTGCTATTTAACTATCTCCTGCAATTCAGGAGCACAGTGTAGTAATATTTTCAAGCCTGGGAAGATAAAAATCTATTCTGATAAACAGTTACAAGCATGCAAGTTGCCACCTGACTCTGAGGACATACCACATGTCCCTGGATAGACAAGAAGCCACAATGAGCATTACCCCACCATTTACTCAATGATTTGTGAACAGATCATAGCTGCTGAGCAACAGAGTAATTATGCTGATGATATTCTTGTTTGTAAGTGATTACAGACCCAGTACTAAGTTCATGACAAGCAAAGTTAGTGAGTCAGAGTTGCTATCTTACCATGCATCTCATCACAACATAATCAAACTCCCATGGACTTAAATTGTCAATTCGAGCATAAAAGGTAACATACAGGAAAACACAGACTTTTAGATGCTTCACTCTGAAACTGGTAGAGTTCTGACCTTGAAATACACAGAGCTACCTGGTGTTTGCTTCCCACATACTTAGCCATGCCTTTCAAGCCTACACTGCCTTCACGGAATAGACAACAAATACATGCATTGCTCTTTAAAGGGGACAGAGGTGAAGGGTAGCTGATGGGCATACTGAGTCTTTATTCTCAAAAGTTCTAATTTTCGATGTAGAACCAAGAAGATTACTCCCACTTTTAGGATGCATATATTCCCTGACATAGAGGAGATAATACTGATAGGGAGCAGTTCATTAGAGACCCTCAGCAGGGAAGTCGCTACAAGGAAAGACGCTTCAGTTGCTCACACATAAGCATCCAGTGCCCTCTGAGATGCCCTAGGATATCTGAAGCACCTATGTGAGGCTGGTAGACATAATACACAGGAAAATGAGCCCCTTCTGGACAGGCAGGAGGGCAGGATTACCCAGGACATCTCAGATAACACTAGAAGCTTATGTTTAAGCAAATGAATCAAGTCTTACAGTATTGCCATTTCTCATTTTACAAGAAGCCAGGTAGAAAACTGGCAGCCAGACTGCCAATGCATCCTTTCCGTCTGAGATCAAGGGAATTGAGGACAAGGCATGAAACAGAAGCACCAACACTTCAACTTTTCTTCTGTAACTTCTATCTTCTGCCAAAACAGTGTCTCTGGTGAATACATAGTTTAGTATGAACTGTCTACATGCAGTGCCACTCAAAGACAAAAGATGTGAGACAGAAGCAGTAAAGAAGCCTGGATGCTAAAGAGACATGAGCAAGTCCTCTTCCCCAGATGAGAACAGTCATGCTGAGAACAGGCTTTCTAAGCAGCACGTTTCCTGATTTCTACTAACCATAAAATACTTCACAGTTAGACTCCATTCTGGCTAAGGGCGAGGCACTTGTCTATGATATCAATTTCCATGAATGTAGGCCTTGCAGACGGAACAGCAGGCTTTAACGGCATCCATATGTGACCCCATCCCTTTGCCCATGCTGACAGGACTGCAGTGGCAGCAATCCCTGAGTGCCCAAGTTTGCAGACCAAGAGCAAACACCTCCTTGAGGGCATCCCAGTTGCAGAAACACAAACCGCTCGCAGAGCAACAGAGCAGCAGGTGCACCAACACAAGTAACTGCTCCTCTTCCAGCAGTCAGTCATGTTATCTCTGACAGGGTGAAGATAAGTGCAGCAGGGAGTATTTGCAGAGGCAAGGGAGTGTAAGCAGAACTAAAAGCTCCTTCACAAGCTGAGCCAGACCTTTCCCGCACTTACCCTCAACACAAACTCACAACCTCCCCTCCTTCTAGCTGCAGAAAACCACCATCTCTCCCGCTCCAAGGTCAGCCCTTTGGTGTACGAAGGTACCTCTTGCACACTGTACTGCCCTTCAATCAAGGGGATAACAACACACTCTGAATGGCACATGTAGAGTCACAGCAGTCTCTTCTTCTGTGCCAGCTAGGCACAGTGCCTGGTGGTTTCTGGCCACATTGGCCACTTGTCAACCTAAACTTAGATGGTTGGCCTCTGGCCATGCTGGCCACAGTTTAACATTCCTGTTGGCCAGCCTTCTGTGGTTTTACTTGTAAACCACTTGTAAACCACACCAGCCTTTACACAAAGCATTGCAGGTATATCAACCTAACTTGCCATGCTGCTCACAAAGCCAAAGCTTGTTTGAGGCTGCTTTAAGATACTGACATGTTTCACCAGTGGAAGGGCAGAAAAAGAAAAGGAACAGAGTGGGGAATGTTTTCCATACAAGGAAACTGCAGCCCTTACAATTAATTTGAGGCAAAGTCTCCCGAGGTTCTTGTGTTCTCTCATTATCAGGAAATTGGTTTATGTGCTTATCCTAAGTAGGAATTGAAGTTGAATATGATAGTCAACAGTGTTCACAGAGGGCAAAGCATGGGTTACAGGCTCACTGAATGAACAGAAGTTCAGTGCCTTGCAGTGGCAAGCAGCATTTATGCACCGGCAAAAGAAGAGAGAACGGGTTCTGCACTGCCTATGGAGGAGAAGAATTGGCTGTGGAGTACATTTCTGCATGAGCCAGGTAGGAGCAGTTGCAATGGGAAAAGCTGTCATATCAACACACGCTGTGGGTGACACCCTTGCATCTGCATCATGATCTTTCATCATCTACCAATGACAAGAGAACACACTGTCTGCAAGAGATAACCATGTCATGCACAAAGACCTGGATGATGACTTTTGAACTATAATCAGAAGAAATGATTTGACATCATATGGCTCAAAAATGCACCTCAGCATCATGCCACATGCCAGTGAGATGCATTAGTTCATCAGTCGCTGTAAGGCTCTTGATGCCATGAAGCCATCTCTCCACTTACTCATGCAGATGAAAAGGGGAGGCTGCTGTTTTTCAGGTATCTGAAGAACATGCAGTAAAACCTGTTATAGACCCACAATATTCTTAAGTAAAGACAGATAGCTTATTCTTATCTAAGCATCTTTTATCACACTATAACTGAGTAAAGGCAAAATGCAAGTAAAGGCATTTTTTCAAGACATCTAAGCTAAGTCACACAGTTGCAGATGTCTCTAAAATACACATGCACAAATGTGACAGGAAAACCACACTTAACCTACTTATATCAAGATTAAATCGGGAAGGACTCTTTTTTCCCCCCCAATAGAAACTGGTTGCCCAGGCTTAACTTTCAGCATACCTTATGCCTCAGGTTGTATTTGTTAGAAGAAAACACCTAATGCATCTACTACATTGCATTAGAATCCCATTAGTGCTTCCTACTTGTTCTCTTTTGGCTATTGCTAGCTCTCATGCTGGGCATTTCTGCTGACATTTATTTTGTTGAATTCACGAACAGGAAGGAAAATCACAACAATACAGAAATGAAGTAAGTATTAATAGAGTATTAACAGGGGAGAAAGTAAAACACAGGGCCAACGTTAGTATCAGCCCCAGATGTGTATCCAAAAATCAGGATTTGGCTTGTGATATTTACAATTCAAACAGATCCCACAGTAAAATTTTCTGCATTTCACACCTACTACAGGTAGGTATAGAATCCTTTACCACAGATAACACTAAACATGAAATTATAAATCCTTTTATAACAATCAAGTAAAACAGCATATACCTGTGTATTTTCTTTACTAAAATTATGTTTTTGTTTCAAATCATGGAATTATTTTATAATTATAAAACAGTGAATGAAACGTTTATTCCCACCTGGCATCACTTTCCTATGCTGCTGGTGGTGAGTCACAGCCAGACAGATGTCACCCTCACCAGGTGACCATGTGCCACCCCACACATAACTCTTTTACCGTTATAACACTGTAATATTTTTCTTTGTTCTGGAGGATACTGACCCTTCCCTGATGGGTCCCGAGCAACACATAAACACTTGTGTCTCATCTCTAGAAATCTGGATCAGGGGTACTGCAGAAGTTCTTTGTAAGGAAGTCTTCTTGGTAAACATAAAAAATAATGAAAATCAGGAGCTCTATATGGAACATGTGTCTTTTACAAAGGACTAAGCAGTAAAAGAACAGTAAGCAGAATCTTAAGAAGACAGTGGGCAAACAATTATGCACTCAAGAAACTCACAGTTTCTTTAATGAAAAGCAACCAAGAACACTGTCAATGTCCAGTGACTTCATGAGACTGGACATGCTATTGACTTTGGCCACTTTTTCATCAGTTAGCTGTTATTTGCAACAGTTTCAGAGTATTAAATTTCAACAGAATACATTACAAAAATCCTGCCTTTTCACTCCTTGCACCAACCAATTGATATTCCAACTTACAATTATGACAATATTGAGGTGTAGCACCATCAAATATGATCCACATATGGGCCAAATCTACTCAAGCGTATTTTCAGTTTAAGAAAAATATATTAAAAAATCAGAACTTTCATTAAAAGCAAATCCATTTTACATCCAGTGACTTGAAACCAGAAACACAAGGATCAAAAAATTCCAAACCTTGTTCCTTAGAAGTTTTTCCTGTTCTGAAATATGGCACTGTCTCTCATCATTTTCCTAATCTTCTACCACTTGATATTGGTCTACTTTGGTCAGCAAAAGATATACAGCAGAAAATGAAGCAAGTACTTTGCTTAGTATTTTTAAACAGATATAGCAACAAAAGATGCCGAAGCATTATACTAAAGGGTATCTTGTGCTGGTCTTCCATACTAAAGGCTTCTGTGTCATTTGGCTTTGCAAAATCCTCCTTTTTGACCATGATCCAGAAAAGGATTTCTGCATTTCCCATGTCCAACAACCACTGACTCTCAGGGAACTGTTTGTACATAGGAAGACAAACCCACACTTCTGCTTCTGTATTTTGCTGGGTCAAGATCAAGGCACCAATTATCTTTCTAGATGCTTGTTTTGTTCTGAGAATCACTTTTTAAAAGCTAAAAAAGGCTTTAAAGTGTGAGTTTTAAAAAGCCCCAAGACCCAGGAACATTCCTAAAATAATTTGCATTCCACAGCAGAGGGCAGAAACATTTCCATTTCAATGAGTCTGTGGAGAGGATTCTGGTCTACTAGCTGAAACTCAGGACTGATCTGGCACAAAACAAACACAAGACCCACTTGTATGAAGTCATGTGAAAAAGTACTTTTCCTGTGAGACATTCATTCTCAACACATTGGCTGAACTATTCTCATCATTTTCAACTCGAATTCCAATTTTCCCTTTAGGAAGAGGCACTCACTTTTAGGCAGGGCAGTCACTGACAGATGAGCAGATTGATAGGGAGATTCCCTTGTCTGCGTTCTCTGTGGGGAGCCTATCTCACAAAGTCAATTCTTGGAAATTAAAAAAAGTTTTACAAAAGCCTTGGCTTTAACACTGTCTCCTTGCACAAGCTCACTACTAATGTATCAGAAGCTGCCAGCTTTCCAAAACTGATGACCAGCAGATCAATGAGGCAGAGGGCCCACACGCTCCCACCTACTGCCACAAAAACCACATCTGTGACCAGAAAGGGCAGACAGTATTTAGCAAACTATTGAAATCATAAAAATAGATCTGTCATCAGAAGGTCAACATTTTGCACACCTTGCCTAGATTATGCTGATTTTAAAACTCCCGGTTTCAGACACTCACAAACTTTACACATATCTACAACACGATCCAGATGCATCCTCTGTTTCAGTGTAGTGTTGCTGCCAAATTATGCAAATACTAATTTTCAATTTATTTGGTCAAATATCACTTTCAGAGTGTTACTCTTACTTTCAAATGGCTTTAAACCCCAGTTCTGGGAAAGCATCATTTCATCCAGAAACTACCACAAGTTTTCACTTGAAAAAGGAATTTAGGTAGAGAATACTGGTAGTTTTTTTTACTATTTTATTGGCAAAGCACCTTATTTTTAGAGGTGCTGTTTTCATGGTATGCTTGGAATGCCTGTGGTACATGAGTATAAAGAAATTCAAATCTTCCAAAGACTGATTATATAATTGGCTAATAAAAGTTGTTTATATTCCCAAATATTATTTACCTGTTTCCTTCCTTTTTCCTTTGATTACGACACCATATGACAATTCCAAAAATCAGCAAAGCATGACTCACAGACCACCACTGAATAAATGCAGATACAGATTCAAATTCAATTCAGTGAATCACCATTCATAGTCAGCATAATCATAGTCAGCATATCTATCACTCAGGTATAGGAAAAAGTTGGTCCCCACTGTCAGCTAAAGATGAGTTGAAGCTCTTGTTTTCCCAGAATGACAGCATGTAGCACAGTTATAATTAGATTTCTTCTTTCAGAGGCCTGGATGCCTTCTTACTAACTGTACAGCACACAACCCCTTGGGGTCCTGTGCCACTTCTTGCGTGTGACTCAAGTAGTCCAAAAATAAAAATAAAAATGTGGCATTAAATGCATAATGTGTGCTTATTTAAAATTCTAGCCTTGTGGCTTCATCCTGTACAGTAACATAGTCCTAGTCTTTTCTCTGGCAAGACTGAAACTTAAATAAATGCAAGGCAACTGGCTCTTTTCTATGCAAGCTTATTTTGTCAGTGCTGGAGAATGTGAGAAGAAGTAGGAAATCAGAATAACAAGGCCAATACTGAAGAGCCCGCAGAGGCTGGTAAAGGACAATTTCATAGCCACTATCTCCACTGAATGAACAAAACAGTTAAAAATAAGTGACTATCAACTCCCATATCATTACTAAATTAGCTACATGAAATTTGGTGCACCACGGATAAATAAATACTAAGTACAGGAACACACTATTTCTTCAATTAAAATTTACCCTGATATAAAAAACCTTGTAACAATAAACTGGAAAAAATCCTGAGATCTCTGACCCTTCCTTAAAAGTTCACCAATGGGTCACTTGCTGTTATTTCTTCACTCAGTTGCATGACCTCTTCAACTCCAACTTTGACATCTAAAACATTTATTCAGTATGGTCCAGTGAGTTAACAAAAACCCAAATCCACTTGACATCTGCACCTTAAGTTATCAAAAGATCATTTCAGTGATTTATAAAATCTGGATGAACATAATCTGTAAGTTTTCATGCAGGATGTAAATCTGCAGATGGAACAACTTAGGGTTATCCAAAAGTGCCCACTATCCAGTGCTTAGGTAGCTTTGAAATGTACTTTCGTCATTGCATCATTACATTACAGTCTCCAATTTCACTACAGTGCTAAAAAAAACCAACAAAACACAGGGAGAATCACTATGATTCAAGAGTCATTGCTCTGCTGGGACAAACTGAAAGCCCAGCTGACATTTCTTAATGATGATATTGATTATGCTATCCTGTAAACTCCAGGAATTCAAATTTTTAAGATCATCCCTGTCAAAATAAACGACTTGAAAATGACTACTGCAATTTCAGATTCTGAAACCCAAATACATGACTGGAAGTACAACAACAACCTTGACACCTAAACAAATTCACATTTTTTGCTCATAGATTGGAATTTAGAAAACCCACTGTCAAATTATAGTTTTAAAAATAAAAGTAGATAAGAGGAATAATCAGAGCAAAAGACATACTGTAAAGGCAATTCAGAAACTTAAACAGCCTAAAGAATTTAACAAGAAAAAAAGTTTTTAACCAATATACCCTGCTTATATTTTTACAGATAAAAAAATGCACTCTGCACTGTCCTCAAATCTTTTGTAATCTATTTTACTGATGAGCATGAAATATTTGAAATAACTTCATTTTTACATTCCATTTTACTTTAGGAAGTTGATAGTCATTTCTCTAATGTTCTATTTTAAAACTCCTTAAATTTTTAATAAAATTGATTTTAAATGGTAATAAGTGATATGTAAATATTTGTTTGTATGAGTGCTGAGGCCTGCAGAGACCTCAGTGTTCTGTGATTAGGCTTAAATGTTGACAAATCACAGAAGTTCTAAGCTCAACTTACAGAAGAAAAATAAGTTAGTTTTCTCTTTTACTGCAGAATAAGACAGAGTGGAAGTCAATTTATTCGTTTGCTTATCCTTCTTTTCTTCCTGTCTGTGTCTCTGGTTTGGTCAGGGCAGTGTCTCTTCATTATTGTTAAAAAACACATTAAAACCAGGCTACAATTTTATTACTTAAAAAAGCTCCACAGATCATAGCAAACTCAGCAGAAAAATCTGTAGAGTAACTCATGCATTAAAAAGGAAGATGATTCTAACTATCACTCACACTAGGAATATTTCAGAGTGAAGAACAGCATGTAAATGTGCACAGGTCAAGTAAAGATGATTTCCAAGCATGAAAATTATTCTTGTCACTGGCAGCTGTTGCGCGAGAAGTAATAAGGTCCAGAAGCCTGGCTGGGCACAAACAGTGATAAGAATATCATTAAGATCCATCTGCAACCTCAAAAACACTGAAAATTCCCCTGCAATCTTTTGTTCTAAACAAAAGTTAAAATCCAAAGTGAAGCGTTTCCAAAACAGGACAGCCACCATAGCAGTAGAAAGCATCTCACCACCACTGAGGCAAAAGCAGAGAGCACTCTTTAGAGCCACAGAACATTAGGATCTCCAGATTTTATAGTAGTGGCATGCTAGCTTTGCCTGCTTATTTACTTGTGTTGTGAACAGCGACAGGTTCGTAAAAACAAATGAGTCCTGAACCAGGCAGAATATTTCCAGTAAAACTTATTTTTGCCTGAACGTATTCAGCTGCTGAAACCAAAACATTCTGCAGAAACGTATCAGTTTCACTGGCTCTGTGTATCAGCACTACAGGTTGCGCCGTGTTTTGCCAAAATTCTTAGTTGCACTGTCCTTCACAGGGGAGAGGACAGCCCCCAGCGACTGGAAATCCTCACCTGACACTGTTTTCCCAAGCTCCATCAGCACCCGCCCTGAAGGCCGCGGGAGAACAGCGATCTCTTGTCAGCGCTTGGCACCGCCAGAATGAGAAGGCCCATCCTGACTGCCAGGTCTGCAAGAAGCAAGTGATGCATTCACTCTGGATACATCGTGTACTAGCTGTAAAAATTTTCCTCCCTGGAAAGCGTTCTGAAAGAACCATGGGGAGGAGTGGCTTTATTCAAGTGCACTTGGATTCATGCTGGCCTGCAACCCCGAGCTTTTCCCGGATGAGCGCTGGGCATACAAAGAGGTAGTGTTTCAATGGGCAAATCACCTGCTGCCACACTGTGAGAGGTATTAAGTCACCTGTTTAATTAGTATGGGTGACTGCTGATATTTCTAAGAGCAGCTGAAGCAGAAAAGAGCTTATGTTGGTTCTTCTCAGCTCCTCGATTTAATTGCTTAGAAATGTTAGTAATCTTGGAAGGGGTTCAATGCATTCTCTTCACTCAACAACGCAGGTGAGCCATGACTCCCACAAAGAGAGAAAACATGGAAGGCCAGAAAGCATCCTGCACTGCCCATGCAGTTTGTAACATTAAAAAGGTCTCCTGAGACCTCTTGGCACAGAAAGCTGAGCTGAAAGCTAAAACTCGCTGAAAACTAAGTTCTATTTGAACTTCCTACACTAAAAAAACAAATCTGTTCTTCTAAGAGTTTCTCTTTTGTTTCTTCAGTCTGATTTCAGTTATGTTTTTAGAAACTCTTTTACCTAATACTTTCCAGTATGTCACTCTCTTTCCTTTGCCTACTGTCTGTTTCCAAACCTTTGTTCAGCATCATTGCCCTCTGACAGCAGACAGCCTCAGCACAACAAAGGTGCAGAGATGGCTCTGGAGGTGATTCCACCTGACCCTGAACACACAGTCACCTCTCGGAAGACAAAACTACAGACTAACTTAGCTATGTTTTTAATGCGTACTGCACTGGTCCTTCAACCATTTGTTATTCCAGGACAATATAATGGTTAGATACTTGATGTCCTCCTTGGGTGTCAATCTGTCAAAGCACTGGCAAAACACAATTTTAGTGATTTATAAATCACTTGCTTATTGCTAAGCCTTACAGTATGTTTTAATCTTTAAAAAAGCTCTACTAGTTCTAAAGTTATTTATTTCTGTAAGATAGGACTGGACAGGCCAAACAAGTGCTGCAGATCACATACAGCTGCAGTGATTGAAATAACATTCTGGCTAAACTAAGCCAACACAGTTGCTGTGACAGTTAATGAACCGAAAACACACGTGGGACTTACACTGTTGCAATTCTCCCTAAAACATGTCCACCATGCAATTGCATAGGACATCCCTGCTTATTCCTCAGCAGTCCCTCAGCACCATTCACAGCAAGAGGAACCAGGAAACGAGACTGAGTGGAGGAGCAAAGAATACTGCTCCACCATGCATTCTATTTGCTTGCTACTGTGTATGATATGCCACATTAGATACCACTACTCTTTTTCCTAAGTGCTATTCTCTTACATGCACTGCAGAAAAACAAAAACAAAAACATCTATACTGACTTCATTATCTACGCTGCGTCACAGCAGTTGGGGGAGATGTTGGGTACCACCTTTACTCTAGGTATTGGGTACGCTACTCAAGGGCATCATGGGCATTGCTGTATCCTGTGTGTGCCCACACACAAGCCTCTAGCCTACCCGTATCATGCTTGTGACTTTTAAGCCAAAAGCACATGGTTGACCATGCTGGTGATAATTCCATTTGCACCCTACTAGCTGCTATCCTGCATTTGCTGCAAATAAGTTTCCCCCACAGTTCTTCAGTGGGTTGTTTGAGAGCACTGTAGGATGGAACGGTGCCTTCCAAAAGAATAAAGCCAGACTCGTTATTAATCCATGAATAAACCTGGCTATTCAGGTGACATTAGTGCTCCCAAAGCATCAGCATGCAGCCTTTCCCCAACAGTTGGCATCACTAAAGAGACAATGCATGGTGCCAGCCATGCAATGAACAGTGTGAGCCACATCACGCACAGTCCTTGGGATAGGATGGGTCAGGTAGGTCAGCCACAACACCTCTCAGCACACAGACTTGATATTTAGCACTAAAACAGCTCCATGTGCTGTCTTGAGAGACACCAGCTGAACTGCGCTCAAGTCTTCCCAGAAGGAGCCCCACTGCCCCACTTAAGGCAAAAAGAACAGTGCCAACCTAGACAAGATGGATGTACTACTGTAAGGGATAGACACTCTCCTATCATATCTCAATATACACAAGAGACAACTTTGCTGCTCCTCAGAATATACTAGAACTAGAATTTTCGTTTTTATTTGTGTATATATTATCATCTCAAAGATCCAGACCTTTTTCTTATACATGCAAATTGAGGTTCTCCAGAGGAAAAAATGGCAAAAACGAAGAAGTTAGACAGAGTTACCAGCCCAGAACGACTGACCTTATTTCAAACCCTTTTACAACCCACAGCAAGGACTGGAAACGTATTTCATACCCACCAGAGTTTTTAACAGGCTTAAGCAAGAGAATATGGTGTCAACAAGTCCGGGGATGCCTTTTAAAAATCATGGATTCTGAGTGGGATAAAACACTGTGAGGTAATCAAATGCTCTTTCCAATTCATTAAAACTAAAAATAAATGTCTTTTAATACACTCTGTACGGTATCATAATTTCAAGCTTGGAATTACAAGCAATTAATGCTATTTGGGAAGCATACATTTCCCTGTCTTACGTTGTTTGTGAAACAGCTTCTCTTAGATAGTGTTCCAGGCACAGGAAGAAGAAAGCTACAAGCAGATCTACTCTGTCCTCCAAGACAGGATTAGTTTACCAAGGCATTCTTGATCTCGATTTAGCACTGCAACTCTTGCTGTTTTACAGACAGGGATCAACCTCCACAGGACAGGCAGAAAAATCGAGGGAAAAGAGCAAATTGCAGAATCATGGAGATTAAGACACGTGGAAAGAACCATCCCTTTGAGATTTTTCCTGTTAGATATCTGCAAACCAAAACATGCTTTCAACACAAATTCCAAACAGCCCGTATTTAAAAGGATGCACTGAAGAAAGGTAGAAGTTGGTACAAAGAAAAAAAAAAAAAAAAAAAAAGCAAAATATCTCATTATCCTTGGGATGTGCAGAGTTAAATGTCATGGTCAACTTCCAGGGTTTTCCCAAGCAGAATTCAAGGAGACTGACCTTCATTCTGTTGTAACTGTTGTTATTTCCTGCTAGTTACCATAAAATAGCAGTATCCTTGCCATTATGCTGAAGAGATTTCCTACCTTCTTACACACACACACGCAAAAAAAGACGAGTTTTTTTCTGGGTTTAGTGATAATTAAATGGTGTGGCCAGTTGTGGCACGTGCTTAAGCAGAAATATGTGACCGCTGCTCCCTTAGCATGTGGAGCTGTCTCGTTTGATTCATGCTTATCTTAGAAAGCAGGAACATCTTAAAATAAAGCCTGAGTGGAGCCAGGAGGGAACTCACTGGCAGTGCATGCTTTAAATACACTCCAGTTCTGCAAACATCTTGTGAGCAAGATTACCCTTAATGAACAGGATTATTTATGCCCGCAAAGTCAGGTGTAATGTGAAGTGCTTGAACAAATGAAACTTATAAAAAACAACATCAGCAAAGTCTGCCCAAAGTGCAGAGTGTGTATTCACTTATGGGTGGGGTGAGGGCTGATGGTTTTGGGTTTTAATCATCAGCCACAAAGTTAAGTGCTTGAGGGAAAGAAAAGGGGGGACACAGTCCCAGGTCCTGGCCCCTGCAACGCACTGCAGAATAACGATGTCACAGCAGCTGGGAGAACTACCTTACACTACTCCCTCCCACACAGCCCTGGCAGGGCAGCCATGGGAAGAAAAAACAGGTCTTTACAAGGAGGGGATTCTCTACAGGGCAGATATCAAACAGGAAGGAAAGAGAAGTCACCATCTTTAGATAGGGAGCATTAGTGCGCAACCCACTGGCTTACATGCCTGCAAAATTAACACTAACAAGTGACCACATTAAAAAGCAATAAGTCTACCTAGAAGCAATACACTCAAAGCACTTCAACTCATTTTATTTTAAAAGCAGAGTGATTTTAATATACCTTAAAGAAGCCCACATAAGGCTTCAGCCTGGAGGTGTAAGCATTTCATTTTACAGCCCCTTCTGCCTTAAGAGGTAATTCTTGTTGTGCTTACATGCTTTCCTGCACGCAGCTCTCCAAGCCTCCCACTGCCAGTCTCAATATGATGTGTAGCTCCACAGAAACTGTCAGTTCTCACATCTTTTCTACCTTTTATTCCCATTCAGCTCATCTTCTACTTCTTACACAAACAGTCCCACTTTCTCAATGTGCAGTATTTACCATAAAGTCTGAATGACTAGCTCCTCTTCAAATGTCAGAGATGCTTCCTGAGACCACGTAAAAATGAGAACACTGTAGCAAACAGTCTCTTACGCAGTCATACTACTCCAGGATCTGTATGAGTTCCCATTAGGTTTGCAAATGAGACTTTGACTGCTTTGACTTACAATGCAGGACAATTAAGTGCACACTAATGATGGAAAATATACCTAATGCATAGCTGCACCTCAGCAGCAAGTGCATGCAATAACAAACAATAATTATACCATTTGTCACTGATCCTGTCACTGTATCCATACTCCCATCTTATACACAGCTCCCAGCGTGGCACAGCCCACTGCATACTTACAGCACTATGCAGGAGCAGCATCTAGCTCCTCCAAACCATAGAATTACAGAATCACAGAATAATTAAGGTTGGAAAAGAACTCTAAGATCATCTAGTCCGACCATCAGCCCATCCCTACCATGCTCACTAATCACGTCCACATCCACTCAGCTCTTAAACACCTCCAGGGATGCTAACTCCACCACCTCCCTGGGCAGCCTGTGCCAGAACCTCAGCACTCTCTCTGAGAAAAAATTCTTCCTAGTATTCTACTTGAACCTCTCCTGGCACAATGTGAAGCCATTCCCTCTCATCCTATTGCTGTTACCTGTGAGAAGAGGCTGATTTCAAACTCACTACAACTTCTGTTCTGGTAGTTGTAGAGAGAGATAAGGTCTCTCCTGAGCCTCCTCTTCTCCAGACTAAGAATCCCCAGTTCCCTCAGCCATTCCCCATAAGACTTTTGCTCCAGATCCCTCACCGGCTTTGCTCCTGGACATGCTCCAGGGTCTCAATGTCTTTCTTGTAGTGAGGGGCCCAAAACTGAATACAGTGCTCACCAGTGCGGCCTCACCAGTGCTGAGTACCCAAGAATGACTACCTTCCTGCTCCTGCTGGCTACACTACTTCTGATACAAGGCAGGATGCCCCTGGCCTTCTTGGCCACCTGGCACACTGATGGTTTGCATTCAGCTAACACTGCAGATGTTTTTCCTCCATCCCAGGCCAGTGCTAGTCTACCCAGTCTACCCAAGAGATCAACTGAGGATTGGCAAGGTGAGGGAGAAGGTGAGATCTCTTCTTTGAAGCCCTACTGGTCTCCCATTCAGAAGGCTTTGCAGTGTCGTGCCACGCTACTGGTTCCAAATGAGCACCGCCTCTCTCAGGGCCTTCAGCACAAAGAATGCATGAGCAGCCGCCAAGGCACCAGCTGACACTTGGTGCCACCACACATAACTAGGCATCTGGGACCCAGAACATGTGTTCTGTCAGTCGCTGGTAGAACTGAGCACCAGGCCCCATGTGCTGCTGGAAATCCTACAGCCTCAGCACTGAGGGCTCTGGGGGCCATACAGGTCTGGCGCCTCTTCCTTCCTCATTCTGTCAGAGCGGGATTTGCTCATCTGGCAGTGACACCACACACATCCTTTCCCGCCACTTCCTGGAAGGAGGATGTGTGTGCTATTTGTATTTCCTATTGAAGACACTTATCACCAAGGTGAGATAAACATATACAAGAATATATAATGTATATGCATGATATAAGCAAGACGTATCCAAACCACAGCTTGTATTTTGTCCTACAAAGTTGTTTACGAGTTTTAGAATACCCGCTGAGGATGGAATATTCTATTTGAACCTCCATTTTAAAGACATACTACACTGCACCCTTCACCAAATCATTCATATATCTTCTCCAATCGCCTTTTGCAAGGAGCTCCACACTTGTGTCCATGTCACATACGGAAAGCAACAGCCCTTGGGAAGAGTTTGGCTGTCCTGAATGCACTCTTCCAGAAACACTAGTTGTCATTTCGCTGTGAGATGCAGACTTTCGACAGAATAAAGACCAAAGAAGAAGAAACAGAAAGAAGAAAACAAAACTGAAAGTTAAAATTTAACCGATTCAGGTACTTTAAAAAAAAAAAAAATAGTAGTACCGGTAAATGCTTCCTCCCCCAGAATTAAGAAAGCACGTCCGCCCGGGAGCCAGCGCCTGACCGCAGCACGCTGCTGTCCCGCTGGAGATGGGTGAGAAACCGACGGGAAGGGCGCTGCGGTGCGGCTGCCTGCAGGACCTAGCGCTGAGAGCGGGGCGGTGGGCACAGATGCGAGCCCGCAGCTGTTCCCCAGGCGGAAACCAGCTCCCCGAGCAGTTCCGTGCCGAGCCGCGGTCCCACGGCCGCCGCACGGCACAACACCGACGGCCGAGAGATGCAGCCCCCCCCCCGCCCCGCACCCAACTCCGAGGGCTTTTTGTTCCCGAAGTCAGAGCGGGCTGGACCGGGCCCAAGCGCCCATCCCGAGCACTGTGTGAGAGGCGCGGCGGACGGACAAGTCCGAGCTGGCGGGCGGGGGCTGCGGCTCGTGAGAAGTTGGGGGGTGGAGAAGAGCAGACAAATAAAATCAAGAAATAAAAGGGGGAAAAACCCCACTCTCCCTCTGACGGCGCACTCATCGGCGCCGCTGCCTTCCCGCAGGTGCCCCCCGCCGCGCCCGCCTCCCCCCTCCCCCCTCGAGGCCCGGCCCCGCTCACCTCATGGCGCGGCTCGGCGGGCGCTGCCGCTGCCCCAGCGCCGGGCCGGGGAGCGCGGCGGCGGCGGCGACAGAAGCTGCTCCCGTCCCCGCGGCGGTGCCCGGCCCCGGGGAGACGCCTCGCTGCGGGGCGGGGGAGGCCGGGCCGCGCAGGGCCGGGAGCGGGCGGGACGCCGCGCCTCCCTCCTTCCCCTCTCCGCCTCCTGCAGCCCCGCCGGCAGTCGCGGCCGCCCCCGGGAGCGGGCATGGAGCGGTCGGGCTGGGTACGGATCTGGGCTGGGGGTGTTAGTTTTGCCGCTCGCGGTCTGCTAACTTTTTTTTCTTGAAGATGTCGCAACTCGCAGCTTTAAATCTTTAAAAACTGTTGTTGTTGTAATGAGTCGTCAGTACTTCACGGGAACCGCAGAAATGTCCCCTTTTTCATTGGCCGTAGTTTTTTGCTTTAAAGGAAGGCACTTCATGGCATTAAAATTTCCCATTTTGTACCGTTATATTCGGTCTCTGCTGCTGACAACAAAAGTGCTGAGCACAGCACTCAGTGAGCAGAGCGCACTTGCATGTGCATGTTCAGGGAGCACTTCCACCAATGCAACTTTTGTCCCTGGCTTCTGGTCCTGTCATGGGGCATCCTTCTTGGGGCACTGCTTCCCCTGCTGCTCCACAACCGCCATTCTGCACCGAAAAACCACAATTAGACACACCTGAGCCTTCTCTTCTCCAGGCTGAAAACATCCAACTCTTTCAGCCTTTGAGCTCTCAGTTTGATCGTCTCTGTAGCCCAGTACTGGCCTCAAGTTGTGTCAGGAGGGGTTCAGGTTGGCTATTAGGAGAAATTTCTTCTCAGAAGGAGATGTGATGCATTGGCATAGGCTGCCCAGGGAGGTGGTGAAGTCACCGTCCCTGGAGGTGTTCAAGAAACATGGAGATCTGGCACTTAGCAACATGATTTGGTAGGCATGGTGGTGATGGGTTAATAGTTGGACTAGATGATTATAAAGATCTTTTCCAACTTTAATGACTCTATGATTCTAACAAGTGCCAAATAGAGAGGAACAGTGGTATCCCACACTCTATTGCCTATGCTTTTGCTGATGAAGTCTGGCACGTGGCCTGTCTTCCATACGATCTTTACTGAGCTTGTGAGCCACCAGCACCTTCAGACCATTTCAGCAGTGCTGCTCCAGGCAGTCATAGCCCAGCCTAACCCAACGCCCTGCTTCTACATAAGATGGGACCAGGGGCTATCTCCAGGGATCCCTTCTACTCTTCCCCTTTGAGTCAGTACACTGTGTTTCAGGAAATGCTAGAGGTGCCCTGGCCATGAGAAACCAAACTGGAATGGTTTCAGTACTTCACTGCTACAGATTTTCACACGGGCATAAAGGTGCTTGCTGCAGAGGGCAGGACAGGGATCATGGCTTCATAAACACCACACAGCCATTGCCATATATTGCTGCATACCACTGTTGTTAATACAGCTTCTGCAGACTCCTAAGGATGCAGCCATTAAAGGTGGGCGAGGTAAGGTCCATGCTTAGCACATGCACATAAGCAAGTGTGCAAACACTTTCACAACTGTATTTTTTTTATCTGTTCCTTCCCCAGCTCTTTGAAACCTGTGATTTCTGTCAGCAGCAAAACAGCTGTGAATTTTAGTCTCAACAGATTGCTCCCAGTCTGTCACTGCAATGGAGAAATGTAGTCCAGTTTGGTCCATCCACGTCAAGAGGATTTCGAGGGGAATTCCAAATGGACACTCTCTGTATCTTTCCCACTTCTCAAGCAGTTGCTGAAGTAAACATGGAGCTAATCTGCTGAGCTGGTTGTTGGAGCGATGCTTTGGCTCTTTGCAAAGAAATCAATAGATGGAAACCAGATGGATACAGACTTACTGGGACCAGCAGCTTTTGGTACAAACACACAAAGATGAGCAGCCTTTCTGGGTATGAATGCTCTTTCTGATGAGTGGCAAGCCTGGGCACAGCTAAAGAGGAACCAGCACTCAAAAGCAACTGTGCTCAGCTCCTCTGAGCTACAGATGCTCTTTTGTACAAAGTTCAATGCCCAAATTAACTTTGTGTCCTGTTTCTGATGGTTCCTAGGGAAAGCCCCCATGCTGGCTCCAGCACACACATGTGCTGCTTATCAATTAGAAAGCCCAGAATCCCACGATCTCCTTGAGGACTTTGACGGGTGACCTCAACTGCTGGCTCCTAACACTGTAAATATGAGTTTGTAAAGGCTGACACTTTGGGGATCTAATGCAAAGGGAAGTCCAGGTGGGTGTCACTACAGAGCAACTAACAACCTGGAGCAGGTAAGAGTAGTGCCTTTCCATGCATTCTGGAGCCTGTCCTGCCTTCTAATGCCTGCGGTGCTGTCCCTTCGGTCCCCTCCCACGTCCTTCACACACCCCTGGCATTGTGCTGCTGGGGTATTGACTGGGGAGGAGGTTTGCAGATCTTGGGAATGGACCCAAGCTGCCTGATACAGTGCTGGCCAGCTCACTTGCTGTGACAGCTGCTCCTGGGTACACAGATCAGAGAGAAGGGATGTGGAAAACAAGCGTCAGGAGAAGTTTTATGAAATTTTTACTTTAAAAAACATTACCTATTGCAGCAGGCTTAACCACGATACTCTCTGATCACCTTGCCTGGGATATCTTCCTATTTCTGTGGAAACCTGCTTGAAGCTTACCTGAGAGCAGTGACTATACTTGTTCTGTTTGATTTTAATGTAAACACCAAAGAGAAGCTCCATCCCAGAACCTGAGCTTCTTTCCACCTTCAAATAACCATCCTCAGACTGCCCTTGGACTGCTGTCCCATCCATCTCACATCCACTTTGTGTAAAAGCTTTTAAGTTCTCAGCACTCCAAAGTTCTCTTCCACACTTCGTAATTCAAGGTAGAATTCATCACCAAGTCCTTAGCACTATCGATTTCCTCTCCAGAATAGCATGCCTACGTGGTACAGAACTATCGTAACTATACACTAAAATCAGAACTGGGTTTAAGGTACACATATTGAGCATACTACAGTACAGTTCTGAAAACCTGTTAGAAGAGAGAAGTCTGGAACAACAGAAAAAGGGTATACTTAAGAGGAAGATGAGAATATACTGGCAAAAAACACTTATGTCTGAACTAGGTCTGCACGATTACAACAGAAGGATGGGTGGAGCCTCTACAGCAATTCTACCAGAATGGGATTGAGGGGAAACAGTCCTGAGCATCTTGCTCAAGAATTTGTGCATGATCCAGCTCTTGGAGTTTGATAAAGAAATGTGTATGTCAGCTAGAAGGCTCATGTGTTCACATAGCCAGCTCTCCTCTTTTTCTCACCTCCCTTAGCATGAGAACTACTATAGCCTTTTGGTAGATAGAATAAAAGTTGCTGTTGAAGATGAGTGAAGGAAGGTTGTTCAAGTATGAAAGAAGGGATAGGAGAGACCTATTAGTTGTGGAGACAGTAATATCTGTGTCACAGTTTTCACTTACTTCTGAATTCTGGGTCAGTGCAAATATTTGTGAATTCAGATACCTAATATGAAAGGCATTGCTTTTTAATAAAAAGACATAAAGGTGAAGTCTTAAAGCAGGAGTTAGCATCCAAGAATAAAGGCTGGTGAACCAAGCTCTTCCATTCTGCCAGGCTGTTGGTTGTTCTCAAGAACTGGCATTTCTCCATATGCAAAATGAATGCTTAACATTCTGGAAAAAATACAGTAATTACATTTTATTAATGATAACTTGCTCTTGAAAAGTATCTCATCATCTGCCTTTGGGGCTCCTGCCAAGGGGCCAACTGACCACAGCTCCCAGAACTGTAGCACTGCAGGGGGACCCAGAAAGCCCAAACCCCACCTCTGTTTGCAGTGCACAGTTGCTGCATGCCCTGAGCAAGCCCCATCCACAGCATCCGGAGGGTGCAGGAACCTGAACATGGACAAAGATGACAATCATCATGAGAAAATTAGAGCTGCTTTCCCCAGAAGGGCAGGTGCCAGGCAATCTCCCATCAAAAACCAGGCACAAGGATTGTTCTAGCATTCAGCTGGGTACCACTTGTAGCACACAGAAATTAGGTACAACAGCTTTGAGGAGCTGGTGCCTCCTCCAGCATGGACAGAGTGGGAGGCCCCCCTCTTTGCATTTTTAATCAAAAGCACAAGATCTTAAATCTTCCCATTCACCAGAAGAGCTTCATCAGCCAGTGTTTCCATCACCTCTCTGGCGATGTGAGATACAACTTTCAAGTCTTTGGTTTGGGGGAAGAAATGCTGAAGAGAACCCCAGAAAAACAAATAATGGGAGTATGAAGAAGCAGCTTCTGACCCAGGACAGAAACAAACAGTGGGCAATCAGCCTAGCCATACGGCAGGGGAGAGCATATGGCATTCTCAGGAAAGCAGAGACTTCTTTGGCCCCAGCACAGAGGACACCATTGCAGTTTGGTTTGCCAAACTGAAATGTTCATGACTGTAGGATGCTAAGAGTTTCTTTTGTAACACATTTTTAATGGCTGCTTTTTGTAATGAAAAACAAAAAACTGTTTGAAGTCAACTCCCAAGCCCCTGGGAGGCCATACAAATTTGTGTTGGCAAATGTCATTGATGAGAATTTTTCCCTTCATTTTTACTGCTGCAGGCCTGGCCATCAATACAGAACACGTGGATCTTAAGTTCCTCTTTCAGTGGCTATCAGCAGAGAAGAAAGATGCATGATAAAGTTTAATGTGTTCACTCTCTTAGTCTTCCTCCTCTCCTTCATTAATTTGAAGCACATTGCCACTGAAGAATGGTTTCAGGAACATAAAGGCTAGCTTTTTCATACCTCAGCTCAGGTCTCTGATCCTGAAGCCTACAGAGATCCCATCAAAAACCAAGTACAGCATGAAGGCCTCCCTTTTGTCCTTAGTTATTGTGTGAGGTTAGGATGAAACACAGCAGATCATAGCTGATAGACAAGGACTGCATTAAAACTATTTTAAAACCTTTTTTCCAAAAATACAACAATCAAATATAAAATAATTGTCCTGAATAGTAACCATAAATTCAAATGAAGTAAAAATGCAAGGCATACAACTTTTACAATAATTTAAGAATATATAATAGTGCCATAACCTGTTTAAACGCTTGAATCATGAAACACTTCAAGTAAATTTTCATTTACAATTCTCACGAAGCAAGTCACACAGCCTTTAATTACCTAGAAAAAATTAGCCTGAAGAAGTCGTGACAAAAATCTCCAACACTGTGAGAACAAAAATCAGTGCAAAATCCAGGTCCTACTGAAACTGACATAACCTTCCACTGACTTCAATGCCTAAACCTGATTTTCATTTCCAGTCACATGTCAAAAAAGCAAATTATTCTCAGATACTTAAATAGGAACTCAGTGAGTAATGACTACCTTAATTTCATACACAATGTATTTTGCTGGATGATCAGAGGAATCAGTGGTAGATGAAAAGCCAATCACACTATGTTGAAATACCAGCAACTTAGCAAACAGAGGAATACTCCAGCTTCAGAAAGCATCTATGTGTCTATCTACAATCTGTAATATATGATTACAATTTAACACAGGCATATCTGCTGATCCTCAAACCACTTAGTGGATTTGTTGCTGGTTACATCTCATTATTTCAAATTTTCAACTATCTACAGAGACAGGCAAATACGAGACCATCCAAGTGAGCTTTTCCATGTACATCACAATTGAGTCTGGATGTTAGAGCTCAGGCTGGAAGACAGGCAGGGTGTGCCTTTGAAGCCACAAGCATGAGTGGTTCACAGAAAAAATCTGGACATCCTTCCTTAGGGTATGAGATGTGAAGCAGGTGCTTATCTCTGCAGGTGTCATTCCTGAGATCTTTCTTGGGCTTGGGTCTGGCCTGCTGGGTTAGCAGACATCTCCTCTGTACTGCAGAGAGGACATAGCACAGGGCAGGCTGGAAAAGCAGGGACTGGTTCCACCACTACAACCAGCAAGGAAATGGTGTTGCTGCAATGGAGCAGCAATGAACTTTTACAAGTTGGAATGCCCCATTTGAAAAGCTGGCCTAGGAACAGCCAGGAAGGCAGTGCAGGTGCATTTTTTAATTCATGTCTGGTATCAATGGACCACCAAGGAAGAGTGATGAGAAAGAAAACTAAGGCTGAGCTTAGCACAGGGCTCAGCCCCTTAGCAGGGGAGGCTGAGGAAAATTTTGCACGGGCAGGTGTTCCCAGAGAACCCTTTAGAACTTGAAGAGTGTCAGGAAGAACAGCGAGTAACATAAGTGGAAAGAAACTTAAGTGCTGT
Source organism: Tetrao urogallus (assembly GCF_951394365.1). Taxonomy (NCBI): domain Eukaryota; kingdom Metazoa; phylum Chordata; class Aves; order Galliformes; family Phasianidae; genus Tetrao; species Tetrao urogallus. Next base: position 51,436,773 of record NC_136814.1, on the reverse strand, counting down.
AGCAGTTATTTTTCAAAACAAGCAAGGTAAGAACATTTCTGTTCTTAAAACATGATCAAAGCACTTGCGAAGGTTACCAGGATGCTCTCAATATCCTTCTCATGTCTTTCTAGAGTGGGATGTGGGACAGCATTACTTCTCACTTGTAAACATCTCTGGTTTTAGATGGCTTGTATTGTCTAGAAGAGCATAGGATTTCACTGCCATTCATGACAATAGTAAACACTCGACTCTTTCAGCCTGAAATCAGCAACATTAATATTTGGAAAACATGTCTTAATGCTGTACTGCTGACTGGATTCATCCTTCAGCATGCCTACACCACAGTACCTGTAAATAGAGAGGATGATTACTTGCCTGCTTGCTAGTCAGTTTCTGAGTCCTCCATTTCTTCTTGATCATCTTCCTCTAACTGGAAAGTGATGTGACGTGAAGCCTGTTCCTCAGCAGCAGGTAGGTCAGTCTCTTCATCTGCTGTGACTGCTTGGTCAGCAGCTTCTGTCTCAGCAGCCACCTGTGGTGCACTGTCTGTTGGCCTGTGCTCCTCAGCAAGTGCCTCTCTCTGATCAGGCAGAGGTTTCTGGCTAAACACATCTAAGCGTTTCTCAGTCACTGTACGAATCAATGCTGAAATAGAAAAAAGTATCATTAACAAACAAAAAAAACCACTGTCATTTGAAATTATTTATACATTGCTGACCTGTGAATTCTTAGGCAGAGGGGAAAAAAAAAAAAAAAAAGAAATAATACTAACAATGAAAGAATGTGTGGATAAGCAAAATCATCCCTGCTGCTGTAGCCTAATTACAACCAAAGGTTTGCACTGAAAGCAGTGATTTGGAAGGGTTCACCTAGACTGCCTTGTACGTCTCTTCATTGTTGTCTGATCACGTTTGGAACAGGTCACCCTACAAGGTGAATTAGCCAGGTTGCATGTCGTGTGATGTTTCTGGCAGAGGGTAATACTGGAACTGTGGGACTCATCAAAAAGACTTTCTATTTCTGAAAAGCAGCTGTAAAACATCTGTTCTTTATTATTTTTGTTGTTTTGCCTTTGTAAGTTTTTCTAAACACTGTACCTCTTCCAAACCAATGAAAACAACAATAATTCAACATTCACTTTGAAATATATCATTTAAACATGGTAAATAAAGAGACCAATGATGGAGGAAGAGGGCTTTAGTATAGAAAAAGGGACAACGTACCAGAAGATACAGATACCAAAAGAAGATTCTTTGCTAATTTTGGGGTTGAGTTTTGCATCACTTGAGAAGACAAACGTAGCCACCTTAGATCGTGGATGCTTCCTTCTAATTCACAGGTTTTTTATTGGATGGTGACAAAATTAGCCATTTATGTAGCTTCTAAATGCAAATTACTTAAAAATATATCCTTAGAGAATTCTCCTATAGGAATATAGAATTCTCACCATCCAATAAAAAATTCTCCTATAGGAGAATTCTCTATTATAGGAGAGAAAATTCCTTCCCTCAAGAAGAAATCCTTTAAGAAGTGGTTCTTAAGTGTACACACCAACACATATGTCACAGGATAAAAATACTAACATTGCAGCTGTAGCTGTCTGAATTGGACCTCAACAAAGAAAATACTGGGTCCTGGTTAAGCTGAAAATTAACCCAAAGGAAACAAACACAATTGTAATTCAAATCCACAATCACTGCTTGAGGTAAAACTGCAAGAATGAATATGTAATGCATACATAAGAATGGGTTTGGCCTGGTGGATACACATTCATCATAATTTTGTGCTTCTACAAAAGACAGTCTTAGATTGTCCAGGTATTTCAGTGCAGCCTCTGAAGACTGACCAATAGAAGAACCCACATGCTTGGTCCAAAACAGCCCAAAAGAAAGCAGAGAGTGATATTTTAATCTGCTTCAAAAGCAAGGACTTGATTATTAATTGCTGGAGTAGTAAGCTCTTGTTCTGATTAAAAGTGCTGGTCACCTGACCTTTCTGTCATCATGCTGAAGGTATTGCAACTCCCAGCAGCAACACATATCAAACAGTGTAAAGCCAGCAGAGAGAGAAATTAGTGCAGCATGTTTGGCAATTCTAATACTTCAGGTGAGAATCAATCATTTAGTGGCTGCAGTAGTGATTTTCCCAAATTTAAAAACATTCTTAAATGTAAAAATAAATAAGTAGAAAACCCAAAAGCAAACATATGAAGCCACAGGCACTTGGACTTCTTGTTCAAATGACACCTGCTCACTTAGTCCATAATGAGCATACAAACGTTCCATTTGTTTTGGCTGGAGAAAAAACAATTACAAATAAGGAGCCCAGATTAACTGACAACTTACAGTCAAGCATCACCCTTCCCAGAGTCTTCTTTTCTAATGTTTCTTCCACTTCTGTCATCAGCCATGGCAGGAATTCTGTCTCAATGTCTGTAAGAATTTGGCAGAAAGAAAGCAAGAAAAAGCATCTGCTTATTAAGGATGAGCAACGGGATCTCTGGGCTGTTTTTCATTTGCTGTGACCATTAAGGGATGAACAACCCTGCCAGAAGATACTTGCTTTGCAAGAGCCAGATGAAATCTCTCAGGATTTGTTAGGTGCCTTGTCTCCTGCCTCTCTTACTGAGATTCCTCATCATTATGGACCTGAACCAGAGTCCTCTCAACTTCACTGATTTTCAAAGGGGCTTGGCATCCCCAAAGAACAAACACACATGAGATGCACAGTAATGTTCTAGCTAGATGAAAATAACTACCCTGAGCAAGTCAGAAGAATAACATTTCCTGCTCTGCTTTCCAAGTACATCTGGCTTCTGGTCTGCTGAAAGCATTTGTTCTCTCTGACTAATGAGCTCTTGCTTACTCCAGTCATGCTTTTCACGTGTAACAGTCCCAAACCCCGCTCAGTTTGCAAAACACACTCAGTTTCTGCATTTGCCTTCTGACTCATTCTGGAGAAAGTGTACCCATTTCCAAACTGGAGTCTGAGCACCTGTACAGGAACTGGATAAGTGGGGCGCATCAAAGTAACCCATAAGAAATGCTGCTGACTCTGAAAGCTTGAAAGTTCCCGATGTACAACTCTAAAATTATTTGTAGAGTCTAATTCTTATTGACCATTTTTTCCTTTGTTCCAGCAATCGTTAACAAAGATTCAGAGTGACATACATATTTCTTCACTTATCCTATCAAAATACACTTAAACAGTTTGGATCCCTCTCTCCTTCTTTCTCTACCAGTCCTAAACAGCCATTTGTTTCTACCAAAATAAAAGCAGCTCTTCTCATTATAAGCAAAACTGTCAGTTCTTACATATTTTTGAACACTTGGTGCAGGTAACCAATGTTTGTATTAAAACTGTGAGTTTGAAAACTACCTCTGCAATCAAAAATGTAAATGAATAAAGTATTCTTACATTATTCTAAATAATAAGACTGTAAAGTATGTGTGTCTATGGATGGTTTGACATCTATATTACTGCATATATTAAAAAAATGAAGTACAAACCTCTTTCTATAGGATCATAGAAAAAGCCACTCTCATGAAGATTGTTGAAGACTGTGGGAATAAGATCAGCCAAGTAACGCTTAGCAAATGCCTGAGCTGCAATTTTCTCCATGGTCTCTTTCTCTTTCTGCAGCATTTGCATCTGCAGCTGTTTGCAGCGTTCCTGTCAAGACAATACTGCACTTCAGTTTTCAGCCCCTCAGCTCTTTTGATCTAGATTTTGAAAAATCATCGGTGTGAAACTCATAAACAGCAGAGATAATGAGAGTACCAATACTTAAAACTTCTGAGCTAGATGCCAGTATCTGTGGCCTCTAACTTTCACAAAAAACTCCTTGAATGCCTGATCATGGAGTGCAAGGACTAGAGGAATCCCTTGATACAGCTTTTTTAATTTTGGCAAGTTTGTAAAAATAAGGGTCTTGTGGCTGGCTAAATGAAATCCTTCTCCGATACCTTATCATCCACTGATATCTCAACTGCTTGATTACTGCAGATAGAGCTGATTGATGCCCTTGGAATAAGGTGAGGTTGGGTGAAAATTTCATCAACTTTTCACTTTTCCAATTTTATATACTATTTGACGTAAGAAAAAATGAAAACGTAGGTTGGGCCAGGAAAACAATAATAACATTAACATTATTAACCCAAATAAACAAATTAAGACTTGTCATTTCTATTTGTTTCTACTTGCTAGATACTAGTAACATATTTTTGTACTTGGAGATCTGGAGAGGTATGTGTGTTCATACAATAGCACATGCATTCTCTGTGAAAGAACACCAGGTGCTTCTTGCCTTCAAGCACTCTGACTCATTTAGATATTATCATAATGAACAGGCTTGAGTAACAGCTGCACAATACTGTCAGGTTTGGCCTCCTGATCAGGTGCCTGAGTTCACCAAGTCACTTGAGCATGACTGCTCTAATTGAACAGAACAGTACAGAGCAGGCCTATATGACAGCAAGGTTCTATGTGAAGCCAAGGTTCTACGTGGCACCAAAATGCTTTCAGGAACATCGAACTTGACAATACCTTTCTGCCCCCATTCAGCTGATTTCAGAGCTCATCCTTCAGTACTGGACATGGTGAGCACTCTCACAGGCCTGTTTTACACATAATCAGACTTACCTTCTCCTCTCTGTATCGCCTGTCTTGCTCTTCCAGGCGCTGGACCTCAGCCAGCTCTGCATTGCGCAGTTCTGCATAGGCACGCTGATGTGCCCACAGCTTGGCCAGCTCTTCTTCTTCCATGACTTCCAGCAAAGCTTGCTCAATGGTTTTCCCAATCAGCACTTCCAGGATTGGCTTGACTTCAATGTCAAAGTCAAAGAGCTGTGGATGAGAGTCGATGAAACAAAAATAAATGACCCCTTACCACGATCCCTCTCAACATCTTGGCAAGGAGCAAAGGAGGATGATCAAAACACCTCGCAGAAAGAGGTGATGAGAAGTGGAGGTAGGGATCCAGCATCATCTAAGGCGAGAAGCATGAATGCTGCTGGGGTCTAAGTGACGAGTGAGCTGGAATAAGACACCGCATATTCTGCTGCAGTCACTTAGGGCACTGTCAGGGACAAGCAGAACACTCACCTGGACCCTACTGCTACTCCCTTTTGTGTTTCCAGCCCTTCTGGCTGGATACTATTTCCACAGAGGAGAACACTTTTCAGTATTGTGGTTCTTAGCTGAAAGCAGTAGAACCTGTGTTTGTTCCTCAGTTTTGCACGGTTTCTTTTGCATGTTCTACAAGATGTTCCTTTCTGGTTTTGTCTCAAATTTGTTTGATATAGGAAATATGCTTTACCACTACTTGTGGATGTGACTTTGCTTCATACCTCTCCTTCTTCTATTTGTGTGGCCACATCTCTCCCTGTTTTGGCTGGCACGAAGAAAGGAGTGGGAGGTCTATCCAAAAATGCATCTGTTTGACATTCCACATCAACCTCTATTATCCGGTCACTTATCTCTTCCAAATACAGCTCTAGAAATAAAACAGAAGGAATGCTCTACATTGGATTCTTTTTTATTTCATTCCTCAGCTATTCCTGATTACTGTACTGGGTGAACTATATACAAAGATGTATAAATACTATATATGCTGCAAAGTTGTTACCAATAAAGTTACCAAAAAAAAAACAAACAAAACCAAATGCAAATCAACACACACACAAAAAAGCTCTCAAAACAATTTGCTACATAAGCCATTTGATGCCACACTTTCTCTAACATCTGGTACAGTTCTTGGAAATTACTCCTAAACCCATTCACCTGGTTTCTAAAGAGACCCTACACCATTTTCAGTCCACCTCAAAGAGTAAACAATTCTTGGTAGAGTGTAGGAGGCAGTGCAACAGTAGAGGTACTGGGATATGGCAATTTCAAAAATGGACAATGATTATACTACCAATTTACTAACCATCTACTCACCATTAATAGTAATAAAGCCATAGATTTTTCTCCATTGCATAGAGAAGACTAGATCTCCAGAGCACTGGATCTGATGGATTTTTAAAAAATGACACTCTCCTTCCGGGCCAACTGGAAGTAGCTTTGAGGTAACCAAATATATATAGCACCCTGTGCTTGACTTGAATTATATGTCTGTTTCCCACTACAGAGATTAATCAGCACTAAAAGATGGGAAAAAAGAGACCACAATAACCACACTAGGCTGCCTCCTTCTGTGCCCAACAGAATTTCAATGGTGAAAAATCGTTGTACATTGGAGGGGGGTTCAGTTGTGCTGTGGCACAGAGAATGCTCACAAAACCAAAGCCCACATCTGATTAGCACGTACCACAGCTGTTTTCCCAGTTTATAAGACAATCTGAAATGCTTTTCTGAATGGCACAGCAATACATTGTGCTCACCCCATGATCACCCCCTGACAAATGTTGGTCTTGCTACAAATAAATTGTTTGCTCACAAACAGTGCAGCTTCCTGCTTTAAATTAGGGCCACTGCCCATCCTTCTTTCCCTTCCCCCTAGTAATTTTTAATACTAGTCTTATTAGAAGAACACACCTCTATTTGAGGTATACTTCTCTGATGATACTGGAAAAGGAATGAATAAATGAATTGTTGAATAAATGTGCACTGAGAATTGAAAAACAGACATTCTTGAAAATAAAAAAAAAGTCACTCTCATTAGCCACATTTATTAGTAATTAAATGGAACTAAAAATAGGGGGTTTATAGTGGAAAGGATGAGAGAACCTTACCCTTAATTGATTCTACCAATTGAATTATCACTTTAGTAAGTAAATTTACACCAGAAAGTTTTTGTTCTCAGATGAATTTTTTTTTTAAATCATCCCTTACCTGTCTGCACATGAACGTGCTCTCTGCCTTCCACAGGCTCAGGTGTTCTTAGCTGTATTTGCTCTTCTGCTCTCTTTCTAGCCAATGCTCTCCTCCTTGCTTCTCTCTGCCTTTGAATCTCAAATGCATTGGGATGATGGATACACTGGACAGGGGTGAACAACAAAATAAATAAGAAATACACCACCATGCACTTGGTACTTGGAAATACTACTAACTTCTCTTGCAAATGAAGCCTGTTGTTGTTTTTAACATTACAAATCTAGTATTTCAGATTTACTTTTCAGTTTAGACTGATTCTAAATTGTCAATTCCCTTAAAGACTAGGGCATGAAACTAACAAGATGCACTGGATACCTACAGGCGTACTTTAATGGCACCTCATGCTACGATAAAACAAGATGAAGCATATTAAAATGGCTTACTGCCACTCAGCTGCGAGCTTCCAGGTGAAGCTTGAAGAAGGTGAAATGGACTTCCCCAGCACAGGAAAGATGGGGAGCTTTTGGAGAGGGTCCAGAGGAAGGCCATGAAGATAATCAGAGGGCTAGAGCACCCTACTAAGATAGACTAAAGGAACTGGGCTTCTTCAGCCTGGAAAAGGGAAGGCTGTGGGGAGACCTCTTTGCAACCTTCCAATACTTGAAAGGAGTTTATAAATGTGAGGGAAATTAACTTTTTACATGGGCGGATACTGACAGGACAAGGAGGAATGGTTTTAAACTAAAGGAAGGGAGATTTAGATTAGACGTCTTGGGGAAGTGGAGTTTTTTTTTGTTTGTTTGTTTGTTTGTTTTTTAACTGAGAGAGTGGTGAGGTGCTGGAACAGGCTGCCAAGAGAGGCTGTGGCTGCCCCATCCCCTCAGGTGTTCAAGGCCAGGTTGCATGGGGCTCTGGGGAATCTGATCTAGTACTTGGTCTAGCGGTTGGCAACCCCATCTGTGGCAGAGGGCTTGGAACTGCTATAATTGTATGACTTCAGTCCAGTTATTGCAATATCAACAGAATTGTTTGTTAGATTAAAAAAATCTAGAAACTTGATTGCTGTTGAAGCAAAAGACATCCACACTACTAAATTCAGCACTTTGTGGGCTGGAAGGAAAATACCTTTTGAACTTCATGAACAGAACACATGAAAATAGCTGTTTGAAACAACTAAGAAATAACACAAAGCTGTTCCCATACAATTGCTTTTAAGAACCGACTACTTTAAATTCCCTACACAAACAAAGCATCCACGTAGAAATAATCTCTGAAAATCACAGAATCGTTGAAGTCGAAAAAAGTGATCATTTAGTCTGACCGTCTCAGCGCCCATCCCTCCGCACCCACTGACCACATCCCTCAGCACCACATCCACACGGATCTTGAGCACCTCCAGGGTCGGTGACTGCACCCCTCCCTGGGCAGCCTGCGCCACTGCCTCGCTGATCTTTCTGAGAAGAAACGTTTCCTAATACCCGACCGAAACCCTCCCTGGCAAGAGAAACTAAGGCGCTGCTTCCCAACGCAGCTGTGGGATGATGCCCACGGAGAACCTACCATCGGCACGGCCTGACGGGCGTACGTGTTGCCGCGCACCACTCTCCTGTCGTACATCAGGTTGGCCCAGCGAGCGGGCTCCTTCACCCTGCAACGCCAAGCGCCCACGGCTGCGGTGAGTGAGGCGCACCCTCCAACTACGTCCCCGAAAGTCCCAAGTCCCGTGGCTCCCCCCACCCCAGGAACGGAGCCTGCTAGGGGCACTCACGGCTCGTCGGCCTCCAGCGGTGCTCGGTACTTGGGGCGGGCGGGCACGGCGCGGGGAGGGCTGCAGTAGGTGTAAGGCACGGCGGAGGCCGACGGCGGCGGGCGCAACGCAGGCAGCATGGCGGCGGGCGCAGAGGGCTCCCGCTCCCACAGCGGCGCGGCTGTAACGCGCCCAGGCAACCGTCTCTAGGCAACGCGGGGAAGGCGCTGCGCATGCGCAGGGCTGGAGGGCGCCGCTAACGGTGGCGGGGTGGGGTGCTGCGGGAGGCCGTTAGCTCGGCTCGGGTAGAACTGAGGCGTGGCCACGCGGTGGCGCTGCCGTCCGTCCGCCGCTCGCGAGCCGCAAAGGGGCGGGGCGGTGTGGTGTGTGGCTGAGCTGGAGGCTGTGCCTGAGCCTGGCTGCGGGGTCGGGGCGGGGGGAGGTGGCAGAAATCTGTTGGATCGCATGTTGGTGGTTGGTGTACCAGTGTCCCGAACGGCAGCCTGCAGTACTCTGTGTACACGCTTAGGGTCCATTGGTCTGGGAAGCTGCTGTGGGATTTGGGTACTGCAAAGATGTAGTATGGTAGGAAATAGGAGAGTGAGGCGGGCCCTTGGTATGACTTCTGTACTCCCTGCCATAGAATCGTGGAATCACAGAACTCAGGCTGGAAGGCACCTTAAAGTCCACCCAGCTCCAACCCCCTGCTGTGGGCAGGGTTGCCACCCACAGCTGCCCAGGGCCCATCCAACCCGACTCTGAACACCTCCACAGTTTATTTGGGTTGCCTGTGCTAGTGCCCCACTGCTCTGGGTAAAGATTGGTTGCCCAAGGATAAAGATACAGGTTGCCCAAGGAGGCTGTGGATGCCCCATCCCTGGAGGCATACAAGGCCAGGCTGGATGTGGTTCTGGGCAGCCTGCTCTGGTGGTTGGTGACCCTGCACAGAGCAGGGGGGTTGAAACTAGGTGAGCATTGTGGTCCTTTTCAACCGAGGCCGTTCTGTGATTCCACGATTTCTTTCCTAACATCTAAGCTAAGTCTCCCCTCATCTAGTTTAAGTCGTTCCCCCTAATTCTATCACTACCAAACCATGTAAAAAGTTAGTCTCTCTCCTGCTTAAAAGCTTCCCTCTTTTGTACTGGAAGTGCTGCAGTAAGGTCTTCCTGGAGCCTTCTCTAAGCTGAACAAGCCCAACTCCCTCAGCCTTTCTTTATGAGGTGCTCCAGCCCTCTGATCATCTTCATGGCCCCTTGGGCCTCACTCCAGCAGCCCCACATCGTTCTTGAGCTGGTGGCCCTGGGCCTGGATGGAGTACTGCATGTGGGGTTCTCAAGGGCAGAGCAGAGAGGGCCCTCTGTCTCCCTGCTGCCACCCTTTGTCTGATGCAGCCCGGGATACAGTTGCCCTTCTGGGCTGCAAGAGCAGCTGTTTGCCCACCAGTACCCCTGAGTTCTCCACAGGGCTGCTCTCAATGAGTTCTTCTCCTAGTCTGTACGCCTATCTGGGATTGCCCTGACCCATGACAAGTAATGAGAACATGTTAACAGATTCTATATTAAAAAACAAAAAAAAAAAACACAACAACAACCTCATTAAAATATACTAAGAAAACCTAACAGCAATTAAGGCTTCCTGCTATAGTAATAGCTCTTTTTAAATCTTTGTGAGTAAACTTGATTACTTCACTAATACTGAATATATAAAATATCCATGCCCTTTCTTTCTGGAATCCTTCTGGAAGCCATTTGTTTTGGTTATGCTGCTATGGCAGGTGTAGGTTCTCCACGTCAATACCTTATAGATAGTAACAAGTCTCAGGTATCAGAGAGTGTTTCCTTCATAGGAGGCCTACAAGGTGCAAGGGAACCAGGAAATGCTGCGTCACTAGGAAGGGAGGTGAGAGCAGAACTGACAAAGCTAACCAGAACCAATGGAACCTAGGGTTTTTTACAATTCAACGCAAAGGCACTGGAGGTACTCTGCAGGAGGGGCAGAGGGCTCTGGCTTTGCATGTTAGCAAATGCCAGAATGCCACTGTCTTCATGCAGACATCACAGAATCATAGAGCAGTCCAGACTGAAAAAGACTCTGGAGGTCTCTGGTGCACTCCTCCTGCCTAAGCAAGGACAAATTCAAAGATAGATCTGCTTGGTCAGGGCCTATCCTGGCCAATTTTGAAAGTCTCCAGGGAAGGAAGCGCTTGAGGTGGCATCAAAAGTCCTGAAAAGCATCATGCTGCTGCTAATCAATGCCCTGAGATGTCTGGCAGAAATATAAAACACAGTTATAAGCGTGCTCCAATGCTCTTGGAGAACAATTAGCAGAAGTGCAGTGAAAACTGCTTTTGACATGATGCAGTGATGGGGTCAGAGGGAATCAGCAATACTGCAGCAGTGCTGTGTCCTAAGGTAACAGAGGGTGTGACAGCCCTCAGATGGTGCCTTTGCTGATTTTTGTAGGCACTAAGTTTAATACATATAGGCCTAGTTCTGACAGTGAGATACTTATCTTTAGTTAAAATATGTACCAGCTTGCAAACCTTGACATGAGAGACATAGAAGGAAAAAAAACCACCAATCTACTGGAGCAAAACTTGAATCCCAAAGGTGAGATTACTATTATTCTAAGCTGTGTTGGTGGTCGTGATCTGCAGTTTTCAAAAGGTAACATGCAGATCCTATTTCTCATGTCTTCAAGCCAAAATAGTTAAACTTCCTTTTTTTTTTTTTCTTTTCTGTAGCTCTGCAGCTTCCTTTTGACTTCAGTCCTGAACTCATGGGGCAAGCAGGGCTATGAAATTCCAGGGCTTAATTTTCCAGTGCTCAGCAAGAAAAGATTTTGTTACTCATGATTTCAACATTAGCAAATACCATGTCACCTCTGACTCTGAGCATCTTTTTCCCTCAAATTCCTGCAAAGTTTGCTTTTCAATATGACAAAGTGTCAAGAAAAAATCAGGGAAGAGTTGAAAAGCATTTTAGAGAGTGGAGCAAAGCACAGCACACTCAGTTTTAAACTATCATTTATTAAACTGCTAATTGGTAAATCAATTGTTGGTGACCTTCCTACTGAAACTCAAGTGAGTTGCACACTGTTACTCCCTCTCCAGCCTCTTTTTACTTTCCTTGGTCAGGGTCTTCCTTTAAACCCAAGCTGCGGGCAATTGCACAAAACCAGAGTAAGAAAAGACTGATCTGCTTCTGTTGCCCCTTCACTACAGCCTCTGTTTGTTCATTTTAAGACAAATTGCCCTTGATCATGTCTCTTGGAGTCATAGCAGGATCATCCTTTTTTCACTGAGGTTGAGCTGCACAGTCCAAAGCTGTGCAGGAGGCATATGGAAAATGCAGACCCTGATACCAAATAACTTCACTACAATTCTCCAGTCTTCATCTCAAGACCAACCTTCCTGAGCACTTACGGAGAAGTAGCGAATGCTCTGCTCTTTCACATGCTCAAAAACTTCTGAAGTGCTGTGTCTTCTGGCTGTATCTCTATTCCTTAGGGGAGACATGTATCTGTATATCTTGTCATGTAATTTTCTGTAATTCTGGATATAAGGCTCTGCAGAATTCTGCAGTTGATGCTGTAGGTCACTTTCTCACCTCCTAACTGACTGCACTGAAGGGAACTGATTGGTGAATTGTATGCAAAGCTCTCCAGCTGTATGTATATGTGATCATGGCTTTATAATCGAAAGAGAATTCACACTTGGAGGAGCAGGGGAAAAGGTGAGGCCGTAAACTTGCTTTTCAGTGCTTGTGCCCTGTGTATAATGAGGTTGAATTGCCTGGGCCAAGACTATGCAGTAAGCATGAGAAAATACCGGCATATCTCCCATCTTTATCACAGGAACATCGTCTCTTGAAATCTGCTTGGGTTTGGCCTTAAAATATTTAAAAAAAACAAACAACGGTGTTTTATAATTTTGATCTTGATCTACAGCTGAAAGGCTGAAATCTGGACTGTAGCATCTGAGAAGGAAGTTGGTGAGAGGTTTGTGGATTGCGGGGACAAAGAGTTTCAAGCAGCCATTGGGTCAGTTCTGTAAAAAGCTGATTGGCTAAAGAGGTTTTGTTTAGAAAGTGACAAATCTTTCCTAGAAACCTTTTCTTATTATTACCCAGCAGAGGAAGCAGTGCTCGATGGGTTCAGGAGTTGTAAATTGTTTGTTCAAACTCACATGCTGGGTTAGAAACAGAAAAGGATCTGTGATCTGCTCTCCTCTTGCAGAAGCTTCACTCAGAAGTAGAATTCAATTGGTGTAATTGTCATAGCAAATGAAAAGGATTTATTTAAAATTACAAGTGATACTTTCTATAAGGGGGACAAAAAGGACTACATAATTAGTGATTCTTAGTAGCAGAGGAAAAAAAAAAAACAAGCATTAAAAAAGCAGCTGGCTGTGTATATGAAAGTCAGCTGCCAATATGAAGATTGTATCACTTATCCGAAGCCCTTTTCCCCTGGATTTTTCCCAGGGTTATCGTCTGTCTGTTTGAAAAGTTCCTTCCCTTTGTGAATAACCTTCCCCACTGTTCTGATGACACGTGTGATAAGGACTGACTGCTGAGAAAATTCAGAGAAAAATGTAACCAGAGCGCCTAACCAAGGCTTCCTTTTCCTGTAGTCGGAAATTGTCCTCGTGGAGGCACATGACAACCACAGCTCCTGCTGTCTGCCTAAAGCTAGCAGTTCAACAGTGTGTTATAATCACCTTAGTTTTGCAGCTGGATGTGATCAGTTCTGGAGATGAAATGCTTGCTGGATCAGACAGTTAACCAAGCAAACTTCGAAGCTAACTTGGTTAATCTCCTGACTGAATTTCCGAGTGAAATTAGTAAATGTTTCTATGCTGCTTTCCATGTGAGACAAACATATTCTGCTATGCGGAGGGAAACCGGACCAAGAAAGCAGCTTTTCATGCCTTTCCACTCAGCTCTCACTGCCCCTTGGCCGTGCAAAGCAGTGCAGAAGCCGGCCTGCTGTGTAAAACGTCATAGCAGAGAGGTTGAACAAAAATGCAAAATTCTATGAATGACACTTGAAAGCATCATATTTTCCTGAGAGTGCAAATACACTAATGGATTGAAGGGAAGAAAGATCATGCTACATTCACAGAGTTCTGGCAGTGAACCATTCGGCATGAGCCTTTTTTAAAATGTGGAAGGGTTTCCCTTTGTAGAAATCTTGTGGGAAGTGTCTCAAGACACATTCAGATGGTAGATGGATGAAATTCCTGGCATCCATAATAATGGCTTCCTTTAGGGAATCCTTGAGCTTGGACATCCTGGAAAGAAGGCACTGGAAATTAGTAACTCTTTAACTTGAGTACTCTTTCATCTGCAGACTGTCGTTCAGAATCCTGAGCTGCCTACTTATATTCATTCAAAGCACACCCCTGTGATAATTAAGTGCTGTAATCTCCAGCAAAAATTGGCAGTAATATTTTTTCCTGGGTCAAGGGACTTTCCTGTGTGCAATGGGACAGTGAAATAGTGATTTGCAGTATATGGGTGAGGAGTGAGTCAGCCTGGGAACAAGCAGTGATTGTGTGCTGCTGCAACAATCCAGTGTCTCTGCTGGCTTAGCGCCAAAGCTGGTACGGGCAGTAGGGAAACAAGAACTCCTGTTCCCAGACTAAAATTGGCAGATTTTTTCTATGGGCGGCTTTTGGTCTCCTGTGATATATCTTTTGTAATTGGAGACACATTGTGGTAAAAATAGATCGCATGGAACTCCTTACAGTATGTAACTGAGTTATAAGACAGTCATCTTGTGATTAGCTTTTAACGTTCCAAAATTATATACACTCCAGGCAAGAGTCTCCAAAGCAGTTTGACTTCAGTGCTACAGGAAAATACAGAGGTATCACAGAATCACAGAATCACAGAATCATGGAATGGCCAGGGTTGGAAGGGACCTCAAGGATCATGAATCTCCAACACCCTGCCACATGCAGGGTGACCAACCTCCATATTTCATGCTAGACCAGGCTGCCCAGGGCCTCATACAGCATGGCCTTGAATATCTCCAGGGATGGGGCATCCACAACCTCTCTGGGCAGCCTGTTCCAGCACCTCACCACTCTCTCTGTAAAGAACTTCCCCCTGACATCCAACCTAAATCTTTCCTCCCTCAACTTAAAACCATTTTCCCTTGTCCTGCTGTTATCTCCCCTTGTAAAGAGTTGACTCCCCTCCTGTTTGTAGGCTCCCTTTAGGTATTGAAAGGCTGCAATGAGGTCACCCCGCAGCCTTCTTTTCTCCAGGCTGAACAAGTCCAGCTCCCTCAGCCTGTCTTTGTAGGGGGAAGTGCTCCAGGTCCCTGATCATCTTTGTGGCTCTCCTCTGGCCCCACTCCAGCAGCTCTCTGTCTTTCTTGTACTGGGGGCTCCAGACCTGGACACAGTACTCCAGATGGGGCCTCACAAGAGCAGAGTAGAGGGGGACAATCACCTCCCTGTCCCTGCTGGCCACCCGTCTTCGGATGGAGCCCATTTGTTTTCTGAGCTGCAGGAGCACACTGCTGGCTCATGTGCAGTTTTTCATCTAACAGGACCTACAGGTCCTTCTCTGCAGGACTATTGCCTATTTCTAAACAAAAGGCTGAAGAAGGAGAATCTCATTGCAAACAAATAAATAATAATTGCTAAAAAATGACAAGTTGTTGGCTTTATTGTAGGTGCCAGCATTGGACTTTGATGGCAAGTCCATAGGTTGGTTGGTAGGCCACAACGGAATGCTGAGGGCGCAGTGCAGCGCTAACTGCCTCTAGCACCATCACACGTGCTCAGTCAATTTGAAACCCGCATGCATTACAAGTTACGTGTGCTTGTGTGTGTCTGTGAAGACATGTGGTTTTTGTTATTAAGCAGACATGTACGTTCTCTTATTTAATCATTAAACTTGGGTTTGTGTTATTTTGTAAAGTGGTATGTTAACATGCTCACTGCAGCAGAAATATCCAGAATACTCGTGCAATCCCAACAGATTTTGTCATTTTCAGCGTCCCAAAGAGCTCACAAAAAGTATGAAATAATTTGCAATGTGTTTTTAATTAGTTCTGCGAGATGTGTATGATTAGTGTTTCTGCTGTTCTGACCACGTGGGGGCAATATACCAGTAATAATTGCCTAAACAAACAAGTGCCAGTTTGCCAATCCAAGCGTGCTCAGGGTGGGTTTACAGAGGCTGCACATTGTACCTGCGTTTGTTCAGTTTTTCTCGGAATTTGTGAGCTCAATGAATCATAAATTTAGTGGCCACTTTTTTTTTTCCACGTGAAAGTAACATAAGACGTTAAATGTTTTGTGATAAAATCTAAACCACAGATAAAATTAAAAGTACAAGAAAAGAACGGTATGTATTTCAAAACATGGATGCATATTTCAAAATTATAAGTAGTTCTGAAATGATCTCCTGGCTTTATAGTCATGAAAGGAGTTGCAAGTATAGAACTACAAAAAAATAACCAGGGACTCTCATTCTCCTTTTTGCTTTGTTTTGGGTACAGCTACTCCCAGAAATCATCATATCTGAGATGCTTGTATACTGTTTTCTAATTAGCATCTCTTCTTTGTAACTCCCTCTCCATCTTACTGATAACTGCTGTTGTGTGGCAATGTAACTTGTTTCCCTGACAGAGAAGAATATATTCCCAAAATCTGGCCTACAGTTTTACAAAATTAAAATAGTGATGCTATTGGTCGGCTGCTTTCCTTCCTGCTATGTGTCGCATCATTTAAACAGAACAGCAGTGCAGTGTATAGTATAAAAGTAGCTACAATTGGTGTTGTTCCTGAGTGCTTTTAAAGAGAGACAATGGACAGTGTGGCAATCATGCAGAAAATGTTTTTATTGTAGTGAATTTACACAGGAGAAAACCAAAACTCTGCCAGTTCCTGAGCCATAAAAGGAAAGGTGAGAGCTAACCAAAATAAGTTCCTACATGTAAAAACATTGCACTTCCTGTTGTCTTTACAAGGTTATAAGGACAACACTTAGATATGTTCTTTTCCTTTCTTTGAATTTTACAAATGATCTGCAATTTTAACTAATTAAAACTCGAATCTGGAATGTTTCCTCATGGGATTTATTTTTATTATTATTTCTCATGAGAGCAAAGCTGAAGACGATCTTTCCTTCTGTTTAGTCTGTCCAGTTTATTTAGACTAAGAGCATCTCAGGCCACTCAAGATTCACTTGATACGTGCCTGTAATGACCCTGTAGGGCTTCAGTGGCTCTAAATCCAGGCTTAGTACACAATACTAATGCTGACTGGTGGTCAGATTGTTCTCATGGTTAGCAAGCAGGAGGAAGGAATGGCAGCAGGTTCAAGGGGCTCGATGAAAGAGTGAAGAAATGGCCTAGGTGGCAGAATAGCTATTCTCCTGTTGGGGTAACTGCTAACCCACTTCTTAATGCAGAAAATCAGCAAGGCATTGCATCAGCCTGATGCACACATGGCAAATGACAGAATCTTCAACTATACAGAAAAGAAGAGGAAAGTGGGACAGGTACTTGGACCTGCCTACCTTTTAATTGTCCTTTTAGGGATACACATACAACACTGTTTATCAACTACTGACTAGTTTTCCCACACAACACGTTATGTGCATCATATTCATTCATATTTTTACATACTTTCCCCCCACGAACACACACCTCTTTTAGTGGAAGAAGGTGACATGTCAAAGTGACCAACACTTCAGAAGAGCCTCCAAGAAAAAAATGTTCATATGGAGCTAGCTTATTCCGGGTCCCTTGAAACTAATATCTTACAAAACATAAGCAAAATATCTATCTTTACAGCATTTACTTTGTACAATGTAAAGAGGAGAGAGAAGATTTTAAACGTAGGATTCCTTAGCATATTGTATCTGCTCTACCTCAAAAATGGGCTGGCTGCACCGTCGTGCCACATACTCATGTTTGTTCTTTTGATAGGATTCAGACATGGCTCTCAGTCGGTACACTCCTGGGGTCACAGGTAAACTCACACGGGAGTTTATTCCAACAGTAACACTGAGAGTTTCAGTTTCTGCATCAGAATCATTCACTGTAGAAATCCTGTCGCTGGGTAGGTCCTTCGTAGCTGTACAGGCTATGCCCTGTGCAAGGCCAGTACACAGATCAGATGGCAAAGCGTCCTGGTTTGACACCTTTGATCTCATAGTCTGAACTGTGAGATTGCAGGAGGGAACTTGGGTGGCCACGCAGTTCTTAGTAGCTTCTTCGTAAGAGGGTGGTCTTCCAGGATTCCTCTGGTCTACCTCTCTGAACACTTCATCAGCTGACCTGAAACGTGACCTTCGCTGGTATGGCACATGCATTGGTTTGTCATCCTCGGGGTTGTTTTCCTGTACAATTCTGCAGGAGAAGTGATCATCTTTCTTTGTGAAACTGTCCCTCTGGAAACCCACGTGTTTTCCAGGCCCCCAACTCTGTTGTTTTGTTAGTGTTTTCCGGTGGTTTGCAAAAGAGAATGACATAGAATGCTTTTTGATCTCTCGCCTAATCGTGCTACAGTCTTCATGAGGCTTGGTGCAAAAGGACTGGGGCCTATTTAAGAAGTTTTTTTTGGGACTAGAGGGTGAAACTAATGGGGAGCTGGTGAAGACTGAACCATCAGAGCTCTCTAGTGAGCAACTGGAGGATGTTTTAGATAGAGAGTCACTTGATAGTTGTGAAGGTAAGATTGCAAGTCGTTTGTCCAGCACCTCATTCTCCAGACCTAGCTGCTTCTGCTGAACTGGAAAACTGTCCTCACTTTTGTTTAGCTTCTGTTTCCTTATTTTGCTTTCGAAACGGTCCTGGAATGATAGGTCTGGCTCTGAGTACCTCCTGTCCATCGTGTTGATGTCATTTTTGCAAATAGTCAGTGATGTGGCAGAGACACACGCTGGATATCTTCTGCTCAAACCAGTGCTTCTTCCTTTGGGCTGCTCCAGCTCAGAAGTACAGCATTCAGCTTCAGGATCTGGGCTGTCATAGGCAGAGTCATTCTGATGAGTAGCACACAGGCGTTCTGTGGGGACAAAGCACCTGTTAGTTTTTACTGGCCATGTAAGAACAAAAGGGAACTATCTGGAAAATATTCCTGTAGAAGTGCAATACAACAGGTTCTTTTAACATTTGTTTCCACAGATGTATTCCCATATCAAACCTAAAAGCAGCAGCCCCAGTCTGTGACAATCCCTCCTCCATTCTCTTACCTGTGGAGCTGTCTATATGCTCTGTTGACTCCACAGCCAAGGTGCTGACAGGCCATAGAATGTCCTCTCCAAATATTTCTGAGTTGTTTTCTATAAGAAACTCCACCAATACAGTCACCTGCACACAGAAAACCATCTATTTCAATCAAAGGGGTTGAAAATATATTGAACAGTCTTTCCTGCTGCTGCCCGATGTCTTTGTATGATGAAGGGCTGCACAGAGAAGGATGGCTTCTGCCAAAATCCTTGCCTATACCATGAGGCCTGGCACCACAGATGGACTGATCTGCCCTGGTACCATAAAAAAAATGCCATCAGCCACAGTTTAGCACTCCCCATAGGGTGTGTGGTTAGCAGTGCCCACAGGATATACACTGCAGACATGTGGGATGAGGGGCAGCCACACAGCGGTGCTGTTCTCTTTTGTGTGGCCTTTGCTGTAGCAGTGGGATCCCCGAGGATGGGTCTGAGCTACCCAGGAAGAGCAGCTGGTAGGTGAACCCAACTCACCTTGTCATTCATCTCCTTCTGCACCTCCAGTGGCAACATGCTGCCTGTCCCCGGGCTCAGCATGTTCGGGCCTACGCAGATGGCAAGGTTGTTGGCGTCCATCCTGCTGGTGTCAGCGTTCTGGCTGATGCGGTGGAGCACAGAGAGCAACTGCTTGAGCAAGACCAGGTTTGGTCTGGGCAATTTGTCAGCCACCCTAAATGAAAAAAGGCAAAACGAGACGTTAATTCCTGGTGCGGTGGCTGCTACTTCTTTATTTGAGCAAGTCTCAGTTGCACATGGACAGACAGTACTTCCTCCAGAAAAAGGAATGCCTATGCTTTCACTACTTTGCAGAAGTATCATTCAGAAATCCCCAACAGCAGCTGAGCTTGTGGGTAAGTACAAGATCCTGAATTATGTGGTCTTGACTGAGGGGAAACATTACAGCATCCTGTGTCAGTGAGCAGAGGAGGTGGCATCAGAAAATATCACCAGAGGTTCCTAAGGGTGCGTGAAAGGCTGTGGCTGTCATACAGCTCAAAAGCCCTTTCTGCCACCTTTCACCTCTGGTCATTCTGAAGGGCACAGCACAGGGCCAGACTCACTTGTCCAACCCTGTGGCCATCAGGCCTACAGCTCTCATCAGCACTTGCTACACCATACAGTGACAACATTCACTGTGACACCATCAGCTCCCTCCTCCTGCTGGCTATAAGTGATTCCTAGAGCAATCCCAAATACCTCCAGGAAGTGCCTCTGCTAGAGAAGTGCTTTTCCGTGCTGATTGCTCTACAACCCCCACAGAAACAATTGCAAATGGAGAAACAGGTTTCTAAATGAGACTCAAGTTCCAGAGAAGGTGCTGGCCACTACCAGCCTCTCCATTGCACCTAGACTGGTTGCAGAACTTGCTGGTTGCAACACTTACTCTTTCAGTTCTTCAATTTTTTCTTGCTTGCTTGGCTTCTCCAGAGCTAGCATCCACTTGTCATACAGGTCATCTGACAGAAGTTTGGAGGGAATATTTCGGAGGAAGTCCTGCAAAGTCAAGAGACTGAGATGAGATTATGGACACTAGGGGAACATGGCTGCTACTCGGGCTCTCTACAAGGCAGGTTGGCTGGAGCTACCTGCTCTCAAAGGTGGCCATCAGCTCTACAGAGAAGCAGGCTTCACAGGTACATACTGTGTGCCCTTACATCAGTGCAATAAGGGTTTATAGCTATTATGTGCTTCTTATTCATCCCTAAATCTCAGTGTTCCTCACAGAAGAGGATGCTGAGGAGAAGGAATTGAGTTTCCTGTGGGCATGCAGAAAATCAGCAGCAGAAATGGAGCTGAAAATCCATCGCAAAAGGAGAAAGCCAAACTTTCCCATGCCTAAAACATTTAGTTTGGTTTCACTCTTTCTTTCACCTGGAGTCCCACCTAAGCCAAATCTCCGCATTACGGTGTGCCTGTGCAGATTGGCTATGTTCTCCTACAGCTGAAAGTCAGAGGAATTTACCTTCAAAACCACTGCCAATAGGTGCACAGTTTTGCTTTCCAAATCAACATTCCCGCCTTTGTTTAGATCCTCCTTCAACTCCTTGCGTGCTTTCTCATTGGCAGCTTTTCTGAATATCCCTTCAGTGGAAGGTCCTTTCATGTACAATATAGTTAGGAGATCCTGCAGGAAGAAAATAGACGGGGATGGGGAAAATGTTATTGTGAGTGAAGAAAGGTCCATTAGCAGGTGAACATTTCTTTAGGTACAGGAGAAAATAAAATGACTGTAGGTATACTCTGCTTTATGTGGACCAGCATCTAGTTCTATCTCCAAGTAGGTTATACTGGTTATAATCTGATTTTTCCCCCAAACTAAATTATTTTTGTACTCCAATGGAGTCATCCCTGCTTCCTTCCAGAAGGAAACAAGAGGTGGCTCCCAAGCCAGGCTGAATGCCTAGAAAATATTTCTTAGAAGAGAAAAAAGCCTGTGCACTGGAAAAGCCAACTCAGTGGAAGAAATTTTGCAAGATCATTTTTAACTAGAAGATAAGTCTTTGAGTATTTATCAGTGGCAGTCCATAGCTGAATGATATTTCAGGGAAATACAGAAAACCCTGAATGTTTTTGCTGCTGAAAGATTTGTTGATATGACTTCTGTAAAACTACAGAGGTTTGTACTGAGCAACAGATCTATTTCTCCCATTCCTGGTCCACAATGTCTCCACTTGAAGTAATTTCCAATGGAAAATCTACAAAAATAGAGTGGACAGAACTTGCACATCTGATCCATTCTACACCTGGGAGGAGCTCTGAGCTTCTCAGAATTGTGCATGGAGAGGAAACACCAAAACCACTAATTTCCAGAGTACTGTAGCAGAAGCACAGGGGATCCTGCCTCACTCTGGAAGCCAGAAGTATGATAAACATATTGCTAGGATTGCTTACCTGGACTGGCTGGGGCAGCATGTCATCTTCCCCACAAATAATTGCCAGAGGCTGGCCAAACAAGGTGATCTTGAGGCCGGAGTCCAGCTGCCCCGGGGAATCCCCGCTGGTGGAAGTGCGTCTCAGAGCAAATGGCCACGATATCACCTTCTTTCTTTTCTTTGTTCCATCTGCTGCAAACAAAGGAAAATTAAAAAAAAAAATCAGTTAAAATAAAACAACAGAGTTATGCTTCCCTTCATCTGCGTGCAGTGTTATGTGATGTGGAGTAAAGAGCAGAGGTGTATGTTGAGGCAACAACTCAAACTAAATGGGTAGAAACTGAAAGATAACCAAGTTGTTGCTAAGGAAACAACTGCCTAAACTTTAGAACTCTGACTATCCCTCTAAGGACACCACCTTTCCTGTTTTCTGACTTTTTTTTTACACTCTAGCCACTATTTCCTCTTAGAGAATGGGAACATACAGGGCACAGAACTAACGGTACATATCTGACATTTATAGAGATTTTTGATATTGCAGAGGTTTCTGTGATAGCTGTCTAAGGTAGATGTGTCACTTGGGCAGCTTACAATGACAATTTTCACTATGCAGTCTTGTCCATGAAGGAGATACCTCCTCTAGAGTTGAGCATCACTTTTGGGCTGCATTGGCTTCAGGGTCAGAAATCTCTTAGCAAGTGTTAAAAGCTATGAGAAAGTCACAATGCTATGGAGTCGTATAAAACTTGCTTCTGATAAGCCTGAAAATCAGTGTGAAAGGACAGCTTGCTCCACCTCTGACCCTGTACTGTGCTCGTTCTCCTCCCAGTTGTTTGCACCATGAGAGCAAACAAGTGCAGCTCTGCTGCAGCTGGGTGTGTTTGCCCTGGTGTGTAAACATATGGGTAGCGGTGAGCAGCAGGGCCGCACCCCAGTGGAGATGCTCCTGTCAGAAAGCAGCACGTGCACTGATGTTGCTGCCGAGGACACAATTTAATCTGGCTCTGAGGACCATGGAATCGGGATGCACAGGCAGGCATCATCATCATCTGCAATGAGCAAAGGGAGGCCACTGCCTCCCGGGTCATTGTGGGGCTTGGGCTGCACTGAGGGGCGTGAGGTGAGTGGTTCTACACGAGCATTGCAAGCATTATATAAGAAGGTAGTTTCTCAGTTTGTTTTTAAAACTCACCAGCCAACTGGCAAAGTCTGTCCTCAGCGTCAGCTGGGCCCAACAGGGGGCATTTCTTGGTATCAGCCTGCAAGAAGCACATCAGAGTTACAAGAGGGCCTCGAGCAACCTGATGCAGCCACACAGAAACCCATGAAAGGCCCAGGAAGCGAGCAGAGTGACCGGACAGCTGCCGAGGGAGCCCTGGGCCCAGCCATGATGCTGCTTTGCTGCCCAACAAGAGTGCATCGCAGCCACCCTGGCTGTTGCCCGGCCAGTCACAGCCCCAGCGCTGAGTTAGACAGCTGCTGTGACTCCAAGAAGCCACAGCAGGACATGAGCTGTCTGAATGTGGGGAGGGGGAACAGCCTGCCCATCTGCCTCCCCCCGGCACTGAGGATCTCCTCCCAGACTCTGCCCATGAGGAAGGGCTCTCTGCCATCGGATCCTGACTGGGGTGCGCAGCAGGGACAGAGATCTCGCCTCAGCGTCCAGCAAAGAGCTGGGGAAAAAAAGTAGCGACTGCTTACCTCTGATGGGCACTCAATCAAACTCTCCATGTTTCCAGCATTTAGTGTCTTTGACTAGGTAAGAAAACAAAGACCGGGTGTGAGTTATTTAGTGCTACAGTTTAGAGATCAGTGCTTTTCAAAGTCGCTCTGTTGACAGAGCTGAAATCATGACACTCACAGTATTACAGCTGCTAAGCACTTTCATCAGGAGTTTAACTGGGGGAGCTCTGCACTGTCTGGTTCCTCAGGTCCTTTTGTTTGCCTGTTTATTGAACAAGGAACAGACAAAAAAAGGAGCTTGGTAAAGCTGCACCCTTCTTTCCTTCCTTTCCTTTCTGCCCCACAAGCCAGCCAAGCATCTCAGCGCAATCCTGACCAGAAAGATCGCCCACCCGGGTGAGCCATAAAGCAGCGCTCGCCGAAAGCTCCCTCTGTAATGCCCTTAGTCCTTTGCTCTGTTTCCCCCTTCATTCACTCAGACAAAAAGCAGCTTTCCATTTTTAATGCACGCAAAAATGAGCAGGCAGTGACAGCTATGTGGGACTGTTGATTTGCAAACACAAAGCTAAGCAAGCCAGTCAGCTCTGCCCACGAACTGTCGGTGCACATCTCTGTACAGCTGTGCCTGGGGCTCCCCAGCCGCACCCCAACAGCGCATGTTCGTACCCAGGCTTTGCTTACCCAAGGAGTGAGTCCTGCTGGAGCTCCTTCACCTCCTGTGGGCTGCAGAGGACAGGGCAAGCAGCATCGTTCCCCTGCTGCTAATCCTTTGGGCGGGCGCAGGCGACTAAACAGTTCTACCCCACGTGTGCTGCCTTATATAGTGCAGAACAGCAGGTGGAAATTCACAGGCAGGAAGAAGCATCATGGGGCAGGACTGAGATGCTGTGACATTTCTGGCTTCCTCTTTCCTTTTAGAGGAGCTCTGTGTTGTTGGTTTTTTTTTTTTTTCCTTAAAGAAGAAGAGAAAAAAAAACACCCATGTATCTGTTATGCATGGAAAGGATGAGCCACTTGCCAGGTAAATGTTCCATCTCACATCACTGCTGCGAGGTGGGATGTGCAGAGGGGGCTGTGGCGTGGGCAGTGAAAGGGCAGTGGGCACCACCTGTTCTTTGGGTCCCAGAAATCAGAGATTGTGCAGTTTCAAGATGCACTGCTAGATCGACTTGCACTAAGAATAATTAAAAAGAGGAGGAGTGAAATAGCCAAAATTCAGAGAAATGTTTTTGTACATTTTTTACAAAACTAATCACAACAGTTTAATGTCTGAAAGCAGTGCAGACACACACTTTGCAGGTGCCAATTAGTTCCTGAAAATCCAAGTGTCAAATAGGCTGGAAATAGATTATCTGGTAAAGTTACACTGAGCTGTGAGCTATTCATTGCTGATATGAAATTTAAAACAAGATGACTAGAAAGGAGAACACTAATGCTATTCTAAATGCTATTCTGCTTTAAAAGAAGAAATGACGTTAGGTAGTAAACAGTTGCATATAACAATATGTAATAAAAACTCTTGATGAAAATACTTCTTAATTAGAATGGTGTGTCCAAGTAATAAAAGATCAATCCATGTAGAGAGCTCAAAAAAGCCATCAATTGTGAAATGCATGTGCAGGCTTTACATTGACAAAGTGAATTATGATACGATATTCTGGGCACCAGTCTTGACATAGGGGGCTGGAACTGAGAACCAAAGGGCTGGCAGTATTTCAGCAGTGGGTCCAGCAGGAAAGTTGGCTGCCTTGTTGAACTGGTCTGACTGGTGCTTCCCCCCGAGGATGCTCTACTTCTTGTCTGCAGGGGACAAGGCTGTGTCACAGATGCACATCCGCTGCTGAATTCACCCTTAAAGCTGCTCTTTGCATAAGCACATCAGATCTGTCCCATGGAGTATTGACCCAGGGATGTCTTTGCAAGGCAGACAGCTGGTGGCAATTCGGTTCTGCCTGGCAGAAATCCACGGTACAAAACTCACTTCTGGCTAGACAGAAATGCGTCTGGAAGGAAAAGAGGAAGGCTGCTCTTCTTTTCAGGGGGTGGAGGTGGTGTGGGTGAAATTTCAAGTTCTCCTGAGGTTTTGTAGTTTCAATGCTTCTGTGGATACACCCTTCTGTAGACTAGAGAGAAAACTTACATGAATCAAAATCACTTACTCTACAATCCTGTGCATTTAACGCCGATTTTTCATTTACCACTGTAACTGATTTTTTGTTAATTAGGAGTCCCATGAGGCTACACTACATACGCCATTTCCTTACTACATTCCATGGGCTGATTTACATTGCTACAAAAATATCGCTATCCTGCATTGTGTTCTCTCGAGAATTTCTTCTGAGGCTGGTTGGCAGCTGCAGCACCCCTGCTGATGGTCCCAGCAGGACTTCTGGTACATGTACACGTGTGATAAATATGCATCTGAACGTATCAGTTTATTAAGCACCTAGGAGGCATAGGGGACCTCTGCAATTCAATTCTGAGTTGCTCTCTCTCCCAGCACTGTACACAGGCATATTTCTGAGCTCAATTTGTTTCACGATTAAGACACAGCATTTGTTCTGGAAAATGTGTGACTGGTGAAGAAAATGAGTTTAATGGGTGGTGATCAGCTACACCAGAAGCTTAGGTTACAAAAAGGACACAGCTGTACACAAGCATAATGCTCTGAGTTTCCCAGGGGGCGAGCTACAGTAATGAGAGTGTATGGACAGCACATACTGGGCAGCCAGTTGGCACGCACTGCTCTATCTCCATCTAATTAGATCTCATTTATTAACAGTTCGGAGGATTTGGCTATTGTATTATGTGTGTAGGCCTTCTTGTACATATGGAAAACATTGGTGGTTTTTTTTCGCTCTCATTATTTCACTTGCTTTTTATAGCTTTTATATGCTGTGCATCACAAACACTTAATTTGTGCAAGAATGACTTTGAAGCAACTTATTTCACTGCAAACAAGCATGTCCCGTCTGAATAGCAGGCACAACAAAAAGCTGTGGCTCGGTGCAGTGTTTACATGGCCACCCAGCACAGAGCCTGGCTGTGCTTGGGGAAGGACAGCAAAGAGCTCCTATGTGTTGGCTACTGCCAACATTGTCTCAAAGGCAGTGAGTGCATGGCTCCACAGCCTCCTCTACCCTCAAGAAATGGGCCGTGTGGATGTGAGCACCAAAGCCAACCTCCACACTGAGTATTAGCAAGTATCAGGATGTGTGACAGGGAGCTTACAGGGATTTTGCAGGACTAGCCTCATGTCCAGGCCATGGCTGCCCTGGTCGACTCCCAAACACTGTGGCCAGCCAGTTTCTGAGTAGAAGGTTTGTATACCGCTTGCTACTGACACATACTGAATTGAGACATTCCCTTCTTTCTAACCTTCTAAACTGAGGTCAAGCTGAGAGGTTTCTTTCCTTGCAGATCTTACTCCCAAGGCTGTAGCAATAAAGAGGCAACACCAGCTGGGAGAAGGAATCAGGGTCTGATGGTGAGAAGAGAGAGGCAGGCAATCTGCTGCGGCTGGAAAGTGTCTGTTTTTGTTCCCTCCCTAGCAAACCACAAATGGGAAAATCCCAGCCACAGCTCACTTTTGTCTGCTTCAACACGACAGAGGCACATTTTACATTATGGTTCTTAAAATTGGGAGTGTGAACAAATCCTGACACTTGTTTTAGTGGTTTTGTCCTACCAGCAAGGAGGCAGTAGAAGTGATAAGTGTATGACAGGATGCGCCTGAAGCAGGGACTCCTTCAAGCCCATATATAATACAGCAGGAAGAGCCAAGTTCTGCATCAGTGCATCTCGATATGGAAGATAGTCTGGATTCCTGTTACATCTTCACTGGCGCAAATGCAGTCTCCTAGGGGAACAGTAGGAGCATTTACCAAAATAAGGAAAGCAATTGTGCCAGAGTCAGAGTTGTGTTTTTGTGTGGAAAGGAAAGCTTTGTGTGATCTGTACGCAGAGCCAAAGAACAGAGTGTGTAGACCGTGGAGAACAGGGTACATTTCTATCTGACCTCTCAGGGCAGCTCTCATTTCCTACCGCTTTCCAGAGTGGCTTGCAGATCCTATAGGCACAGTGCAAGGTCTGATCACAGAAAGGAGGCTGGTGTGTGCTGTCATGAAAACAGTCCCTGACCCTTCCAGTAACAACTGGAAAAAAGAGCTAGATACATTAACCCAACTGATGCCAAAATCTTGGAGTTAGTCTTGTGGGATCTGGACTCAAACAAACCCTGCCTTTGGAAAGTGAAACCCACTGTCAGTTTTTCCCAGCTCTGCTCTGTTAGTTTTTATCCTTAATCAGATATCAGACTGCAATGTGGGTGCACCACCCTTCTACACACTGGGTAGCTATTGCACAGGAAGGAGTTACAGAACAAAAATAATACTGCAAACACAACCTAAGGAGTATTCTGTGCCCTTCTCATGACACCCACTTTTTGTTTGTGCTTGATTTGCACGATGGTTTGTTTATTCTTTTGTGGGCACTCCCTCCTCCCCCAAGAATACGTTGGCAGTTCTGAAGATTTTTACTAGTCATCAGCTGACTGATTCCACTGAGTGCTTTTCAGATGTGGACGACTGGTGCATGCAGATTGTTTTTTTCAAAGGGTCTGTGCTAGTGCACAGCTTGCTGGTGTATCTCAGGAGATGCTTCAGAGTCACTCATTCCCTGGACTCCCTGAGGTGGCCAGCAGAAAGGCCTCTTGGAACTTAGTTCTTCAGTTCTGACTAGAGTTAGGGACTAAGTTAGTCCCTTCAGTTCTGACTGAGCAGATCTAGATATCAGTCTTTGTTTACTCACAATGAACAAAACAAAACAAAAAACACACACACAAAAAAAGGAGAACTCGTAATTAGGACTTAATTCTATTCACTTCAAAATTTCTTGTTGAAAATACTCAAAAAGTATCAAAAGTGAGAATCTACTTACTTATAACATTTTCTTTTGCTATTCCAGCAGCATTCTCACTTGCTTCTTTATCTCATTCATTTATTAATCAGAAACTGAGCTGGTGCTTTTCTGTCAATTTCACTTGTTCTCACAGGAAGATGATATTCCCTACCACAACCAGAGCAATATGAATCTTGATTTTGCTTTTCAGGATTAATACAAGTGCTTTCCTTTTATACTTTTGTTGACATAAGCTTGTATCTTTCCTTACTCTGCATCTTGTGTTTTGCTTTGAATTTCAGTATCTAAACCATCTCAAATCTTAAAATGAGAATCGGTGGAAACAAGAGAGTACATGGATTTCACACTCATTTCCTACTTGCATGTGATTTTCAAGCGTAACTCACTTCACTTTCACTCAGTGTAATGATCTGCAGGCTGCCAGTGTCGTAGGAACTCATCCATAAGAAAACCCAAAAACTTGGCCTGAGTGAAATTCTGGGGTTCATTGTGTATGTGTGATACCAATATAAAAACTAGAGAAGAAAACCAGGCTCACGAGTGGCAAGACCTCACAGCTCAAGCATTTAGAGTGGGAGCTGCTCCAGGCACAGCAGCTCCCCGTTGCCTTGAACATGGCTGTCACTGGGTGCACTCAGGAAGGATAACCAGAAGGATCTGGAATTTCCTCTCCAGTTGGCTTCCTGTGGTGATATGACAGAACATCCCCAAAATGCTCATCATGGTGATGCCTTTGTGAGTATGTTGTTCCTATGCTGTACCTACTGCCTAGGTAGTAGGCCCAAATGCCAGTAACCAGATCCTCATCGCCTCTAAATGAATCGTGAATGGAAACATTTATGGCCACACATCTGGACTCCATCCTCCAGGCAAATGTAATATAAGGCAAGGCAAATCTTTCCAAGCATAACTTTGCTGGCTGGAGTCAAACTCCTCTGAATACATTTGGCCCCACTCTTGGGAGACCTATTTTCTGTCATGCCCTCTGTCCCTGTGAATGCACATACACTGACAGCAAAATAAAATGTTCTTCATGTAGTTTTGGCAGCCCATCAAAATCAAGATGATAAATTTGAAGCAAACATCTCCATATTAGCTGGTGACAAATTCAAGACAAAGATCTCCATATTAGCTGATGACTGCCATATTGTTGCTACTAGCAACAGCCGCCGTGCTGCTGTTTTTTATAAACACTCTACTTTTGCATCACTATCCTGTTTTTGAAGCAGGGCTACCTTATGAGGATCTCAGAAAGCAAAAGCTCATCTGGCATGGGCTCTGGCTGCTACTACAGGGCACCAAGAGGCCTCTGGGCAAAGGGTGCTATATCTCTCCTGCAGAAGGGACGTGGGGACCATGGAAGTGCATCAAACTTCAGACAGGTCCAGCTGGCCTCAGGCACTAGCACTCACCAGCAGAAGCATGTGGAAGCAGGGAAACCAGATCCCAGCCTCTGCATCTGCAAAAGCACTGTCAGTCACTGCGCAGAGAGGGCAGCAAGGAGAGCAAAGCAAAGGTAATTTTGTGCTGCATTGTCCATTTGCCAGCTCAGTGGCGGCTGAGATTTCAATGGAAGATCTTTTTCTCCCTTCTCACTTCCTTTTAAAGGTTTGTTTGAGCTTTACCTTTTCACCCATTTAGCAGATTACTATGTTTGAGATTTTTCACTCTCTGAAAACAATCACTGTGTGTGGTCTTACAGTCATCAACTTCCTTATTTAGTAGTAGCAAGAAAGTTTGTAAGCAGAAGATACATCTTTTACCAGACCAGTTTATAAAGATGCAAAACCCTTCCCTAGGTGTGAAAAGAAGTGCTTACTTATCTTCGATCTAAAGAGAAGTTTAGAAGAAATGCTCTGAATTTTACCAGATATATTATTCATTCACATGGTTACTTGTTGAAATAGATAGGTATCCCAGAAGTACTTGAAGAATAACTCTTCCAAAGGGAAACTGAATCTTCTTTATAGACACCATCAGATATAAAGATGCTATGCCAAAAGGTGCACGATACAGCAACAATATTTCTGTAAGCCAAACTCCATATTGCTGCAGCATTGTGCAGCAGCATGAACTGATCCCATCCTTGAGTGACCTCATCTAATAATATTCAGAAAGTAAAAATGAATACTTATTATTCTGTTATGTGGGGTTATGACAAACCCAAAATGTTGTTACATTTGTAAGGTGGTCTTCCATTTGATAGGTAATGAGTACTATTTATAAGGCTGTATACATAGATCTCCAGCATGCAACTTTCAAACATGACATCCTGAAATTATGATCACAGAATCACAGATTCACAGAATGGCCAGGGGTGGAAGGGACCTCAAGGATCATGAATCTCCAACACCCTGCCACATGCAGGGTGACCAACCTCCACATTCAATACTAGACCTGGCTGCCCAGGGCCCCATCCAACCTGGTCTTGAACACCTCCAGGGACGGGGCATCCACAGCCTCTCTGGGCAGCCTGTTCCAGCACCTCACCACTCTCTCTGTAAAGAATTTCCCCCTGACATCCAACCTAAATCTCCCCTCCCTCAACTTAAAACCATTTCCCCTTGTCCTGCAGTTATCAATCCTTGTAAAGAGTTGATTCCCCTCCTGTTTGTAGGCTCCCTTTAGGTACTGAAAGGCTGCAATGAGGTCACCCCGCAGCCTTCTTTTCTCCAGGCTGAACAAGTCCAGCTCCCTCAGCCTGTCTTTGTAGGGGGAAGTGCTCCAGTCCCCTGATCATCTTTGTGGTTCTCCTCTGGCCCCTCTCCAACAGCTCCCCATCTTTCTTGTACTGGGGGCTCCAGACCTGGACACAGTACTCCAGATGGGGCCTCACAAGAGCGGAGTAGAGGGGGACAATCACCTCCCTGTCCCTGCTGGCCACCCGTCTTCGGATGGAGCCCATTTGTTTTCTGAGCTGCAGGAGCACACTGCTGGCTCATGTGCAGTTTTTCACCTATCAAGACCCCCAGGTCCCTCTCCACAGGGCTGCTCTCAAGGACCGCTCCTTCCAGTCTGTATGGATGCCTGGGATTCCTCTGGCCCAAGTGCAAAACTCTGCACTTTGCCGTGTTGAACCTCATCAGGTTCACCCAGGCCCACCTTTTTAGCTTCTTGAGGCTAGGTAGCTCTAACTTAATTATCTCCAGTGTTACACTCAGGTAAAACATTTGCTAAGCTTAGGCACTGAAATGCTACATCTTGCTGCAGTTGACTACTGCCTGTTATATTAAGAGAGCCAGATGTGGTAGGAGTTTGGCAAGCCTGTGTTATGTCCAATAGATGTCTCTCCTCCCTGCAACATTTCTGTTTACTTCCAGAACCACACATTCCCAGAGGTTTTTTTGTATGAGAATGTGCTGCAATGTAAACTTGTCATAACTATGAAACTATCGTGAAAAAGCAACACAGGCAATATTTCTGCATTGATCTCAAGTAAAATCCTAAAGAATGTCTCAAGCGAGGAACAAATAGTTACCATGACATTTAAACAGTTTACTCATGAAACAAACAGAGTTCAGTAATAGCCCTATTACATTTTTTTCAGTCTAGCTAAAAATTTTAATTGCATTCTGTGGTGAAAAGTAGTACATGCAGAAGAGCTCAGTAAAGAGCTTACCAGTAGTTTCCTCTTCTGTTTTCTGTTTGCCGCATGGCAAAGAGAAGACCTTAATTTTAACCTCATTGGGAAATGTTTGACAAATAGAAGCATTTTGAGTTTGAGAACAATATGTTGCTTCCATATGTTATTTTCTGGGCATTACCTATGTCCCTCAAGGTCTTTGCAGTTCTACTTACCGCAGTGAGATGTGGTGTGAAATCTTCTATCCAGGTCACACAGTGAGATGTGGTGAGAAACCTTCTATCCAGATCAGATGGCCACTTAATTTCAGCATGTAGCTTATTGTCATGAGGAAATATGACAATGTCACAACGAAATAACCATTCAGTACAGTAAGTGACATAACCATTCTATCTAGATCCTGAAGATAACTCTCTTTGCCTGAACTTTGTTGTGGGACCTGAGATGGGGATACCTGCATAGTCACAGCAGAGGCAATGCTTTTAAACATTAGGAGGGTGAGGTACATGGTATCACAAGTCATCTGCATGCTACTTCCTTCACTTTGCTTGTGAAGGACCTCATGGCTCTGCAATTTTTGCCACCTCAGCATGCTTCAAGCTCCTAAGGATGCTCAGCAGCAGGAAGGGTCTAATTCTCAGTGGGGCTGAGAAGCCCCAGTGGCAGCACCTCAGAAATCCTCTGCCGCAGATACACCCTCTCTGACACAGTGTCTGACTTCTCACACTCAAAATTCTTTGTTCTCTGATTTTTAGTTACCTATGTCAAAATCTTTCTCTACCCAAACAAAGCCGTTAGCAGATTTGGCTGGGTTTAGTCCTTGCTATATTTTTAATCATGGACTCCTTGTTTCACAGACAAGGCTTATGTGAATTCACTTTTTTTTCCCAGGTTTTTTATACTTCTCTAGCATTTCCATTAAGTTTTAGTTTCCAGATTAATTTCATTCACAGCAGGCAAGAGGGCTACTTCTTCTCTAGGCAAATAATTTCCTACAAACATTTTGGAAGTCAGTGCCTGATATGTAGAAAAAAAAACACCTTTTTTTTTTTTCTTTTTTTTTTTTTTTTCTTTTTTCACTGAGAAAAAGCCTTTTTCTCAGAATTGTATAGCTAATCATGACCAGTCTATCTACATCAAAACTGTCATTTTTTATCTGGGATGCACAGAGGTTGCAGGAATCGGGATTTCTTCAGTTCTAGCTATGTGAGTATCACAGAATCACAGAATGGCCAGGGTTGGAAGGGACTTCAAGGATCATGAATTTCCAACCCGCCTGCCACATGCAGGGCCACCAACCTCCCCATTTAATACTAGACCAGGCTGCCCTGGGCCCCCCACTGTAAGAAAGATATCTTTGGTGGGAAAATTCATTCTGCAGAGCTTCCAAATGTACACATCTTGTGCTATCTTACAACTCGAGAAAGAGAGAACCAAGCATTTTGGGGAACTAACACTGGGATGTGCTAAGTAGTAATAAAGGGCCGGTGTCTCCAGATATGTTTGGTGTGCTTAATGGAATGGGATCATGGGAGCCACCGAGGGCTTTGGAGAATTGGATCAGGTACAATGGACGTGAGTCTGCAGAAAACAAGACATCATTGGTTCCACCATTCCCAGAACAGCATGTTCAGGTTTTCATAAAGATTTGACGGCTGTGTTCAGGAGTTGAATTACAAAGATGAGGAAATGGAGCATGGAAGGAAATGAGATGGACAGCTCATTTTATCTCCGAAGGCCTAGGTATCTGGAGGTCTGCCAGAACACACAAAACCTCTTGTACATTCAATATACAAGAAGGCTGAGAATAAGATGTAGCTGCTGATTTTTACAAATGTCGTGTCTAATCATCTAAAAAAGCCATTAGAATAGTGACTGGAAGGATTATGTCTGGAGGAAGACTTCATTGCCTGGATCCTAGAGATTGGTCAGGGAACATCCCCTTCCATGGCATGTGATGCTGTGTGAATACTGAGCAGTGGCTCAGGTTCTGTCGAAGTATTCGGTTCAGTTCATCACTTTGCAGAAAGAGCACAAATGAGTGCTGGCTGAAGAGGCTGACCATTTCCTCCCAAGACGGAAATCACTGCTTTATCCTTCTCACTAATACATTTTTCTGTTCCTCTACTGTAATCATTAACAAATAGAAATCAATGGGATTGAACTTGAAATTCCCCTCTTCCATTTTCAACACACTGGTGTACCTGCAAGGTAAGCCCACCTTATACCCCCAAAATTACTTCTATTTAACACTGGGAGTAGAATACAATAACTCATGTGATAAGAACAATCATCTCTTTGGTCAGTAACTGATTTTTATTTAGCTTGCCTTTGAGAATTTTGGCTGGGGTTTGGACAGTATTCTATGTAGATAAAAGTGATTTTAAGTAAACTAAGAAAAAAGATGCCCATAGTTTCCAGTTTAGCTTCTAGATGCAGAACTATATTTTACCAACTGAAAAATGGTAAATGTTCATGTTCATCAACTTGAAAGTAATTTCCTGCATTATTACACTGAGGATATTTTCCAAAAAGGAAATGACAGACAGACACTCTTTTTTTTTTCTCTTCCTTCTCTTTTTTTTTTCTTCTTTGTTACTGCTTAGCAGATCTTAGTGTTAGTTCCCCAAAACGCAGTTTTGCTTGGTTCTCTCTTTCTCGAGTTGTACGACAGCACAAGATGTGTACATTTGGAAGCTTTGCAAAATGAATTTTCCCGCCAAATTTTCCTTCACAGCAGTTTGTGCTGCTGTTTGGGTACTCACGTAGCTAGAATTGGAAAGATCCTGATCCCTGCAACCTTGTTCTCTGTGCATCCCAGACAAAAAGTGACACCATTTTGATGTAGGTAATGCTCAAAATAAACTTTAAGCATATAAGTGACAACAAAAAAAAAGGGGGGAAAAATCCCAAAATTTGATGTCAGATTGTGCTGTTATGAGACCAATAAAAGCCTTTTGTCTTCAAATATTCTATCGCTTTTCATAAAAAAATCTGTCCTCAAAATGGGGAATTTTCATTACAAACTACTGACTTTCACAATGACACACATAGAGGGGTTCTCCTTCGTGCAGTCAAAGTACAACTCAAATGTCCGTTCCTTAGAAGAAAAGAGGGGATGGAAACAGTGTCTCCCCATTTGTGGGATTTTACAGTGTGAGTTGTAACTCTTCGTTTTGCTTTTCTATGCTATGAATTGAGCATAGCTGTTCAAGTAACAGTGCGTAAACTTTTCAGGCCAAGCTCATGTCAGTACCAATCCATCAAATCAGCAGCCCTGTGCTGAGAATATCTGACAGCTGTCAAACAGCTGCAACAGAGCAGAGAGGAGAGAGATGTCCAGTTAACTGAACAGCTTCCACCTGTAGCATTGCACACAGTGCCCCTAGGCCCATGCGATAGGGAAGCAGCAGCTGACAGAGACGCTGGGTGAGGAGCTGGTTGACTTCTCAGATGCAAATACTCATCCTTATTTTTGAGATAGCACGTTAGTGCAAGCCACCATGACTTGTTTTGACATGACCATTGCAATAATAAAGGGTTCAAGGGCCTTGGCTGGTGCGTAGTGGTAGGGCTTCTGAAAAGCCCGTTTCCAACATTGTGATTCTATGATTCTAAGGGCATTTGGGTGACATATTCAGGTAGACAAATATGCCAAATAATTATTAGTAGAGACAAAGAATTCTCTTTTCTCTTATTTTAGGGTTCTTTTCTCCCAGACAGTGTTTTCTCTTACTTTATTGTGAATGTTGCCCATTTATGGCCACCTTCTCGAAACTGGCTTGGGCTGGGTTGTCACTTCTCTTTCAGATTTACTAACATAGATAATTCACCTTGTCAGCTTTCAAACACAGGCTTACAAACAACAAAACCTGAAGTAAAAGGATGCCTGTGTCTGCAAAACAAAGAAATAAATATGTATTAGGTTTCTTCTAGTAAAGATCTGGGAAATTACTTTGAAAGAAAGTGGTTTTGATTGCTGAGCCAAACTGGGAAATGACTGCTTTATAATTGCATGGGCAAACCTACATTACCTGCCCTATGTCCATGCACTCTGCCAATGTCTCCAATTACGACTGCACAGCTGTCACATCTCTGTCACGTTCTGCATTTGAAATGAGTGCACAGGGAGTGGGCTTAAGATAAATACAAATAATATTCTTATCTTTCATAGTTCAGAACTTTTGAATACATCTCACTGCTACCCATATGATGTTTTCTAATGTATTTTCAGCCCCACATTGAGATACATAGATATCACAGTTTGCTGCGATTAGGTTTTCCCTTCATATTGTTCTATTTCTCATATCTTCAAACCTTCCACTCTGACTTTTTTCCTGGAAATTGATTCCTCTCTAGACATTGTTTCCCTACTGGTTTCCTGGAATATGTTTCACAAGAAGGGCTTGTCACTTCTGCAGTTTGTGGAGATGTTTATCTTAGAGGCTTAATGTAGTTAACACCCATTAAGAAGCACCACAGAGCATGATGTTGCAATTAAAAATCCACCCACTGAATTTAACTTTCATTTTACTAGTTTGCAATGAAAAACAGGAAATTGGCTCAGTAGTGATAGTTCTGTGACTGGCATTAAGTTTCTGTCTAGCCTGGTTTTCCCACTGTCACTTGTTGGAGTGTAGCTCTTTAGTCTTCCCTTTCAGCTTCTGATGATACGAAGTTGGGAGGATTGGCTGACACGCCTGAAGGCTGTGTTGCCATTCAGCAAGATCTGGATAGGCTGGAGAGCTGGGCAGAAAAAAACCAGATGAGGTTTAACAAAAGCAAGTGTAGAGTCTTGCATCTGGGGAGGAATAATTGCATGCACCAGTACAGGTTGGGGGATGACCTGCTGGAGGGGAGCTCTGCGGAAAGGGACCTGGGTGTCCTGGTGGATGACAGGTTGGCCATGAGCCAGCAGTGTGCCCTTGTAGCCAAAAAGGCCAATGGCTTACTGGGGTGCATTAAAAAGAGCGTGGCCAGCAGGTCGAGGGAGGTGATCCTCCCCCTCTACTCTGCCCTGGTGAGGCCTCATCTGGAGTACTGCGTCCAGTTCTGGGCTCCCCAGTACAAAAAAGACAAGGATCTCTTGGAAAGAGTCCAGCGGAGGGCCACGAAGATGGTGAAGGGCCTGGAGCATCTCTCCTATGAGGAAAGGCTGAGTGAACTGGGTCTGTTCAGCCTTGGGAAGAGAAGACTGAGAGGGGACCTGATCCAGGTCTATAAATATCTAAGGTGTGGGGGGCAGAATGGCGAGGCCAGACTGTTTTCAGTGGTGAGTGGAGACAGGACAAGGGGAAACGGCTGGAAACTGCAGCATAGGAAGTTCCGCACAAACGTGCGCAAGAACTTCTTTACAGTGAGGTGACGGAGCACTGGAACAGGCTGCCCAGGGAGGTGGTGGAGTCTCCTTCTCTGGAGATGTTCAAGACCTGCCTGGATGCCTACCTGTGCGACCTGGTGTAGGGAACCTGCTTTGGCAGGGGGGTTGGACTCGATGATCTCTGGAGGTCCCTTCCAACCCCTACAATTCTGTGATTCTGTGATTCTGTGATTCTTGGGAAATATGTTGCAAGACTGGAGTTTTGTCTGACCTGAATAGAATTTTCTTCTGAAAAAATTTAAGACTCAGAAACTGTGCAAGGCTGCTAACAGGATTTGACATGGCAGCATCTAGCCCTATCCTGTGCCATTAGGATTCTGACTGTGGAAACATTTTTGTCATCAGGCCACAGCTAATTCATCATCCAGGCTCAGTTCTGACAGCCACAGTTTCATTCCTAGAGAACATCTCCTCCGCTTGCTGCTGAGTGAAGGCCTGGAGTGCTCCTAAAGAACACTCTCATCCCTCCAGCCACAGTGCACCACTGACAGGAGAAGGCTCAATCCCTGCAGGTGCTCTGAAGTAAATGGAGAACGGAGGCAGAAGGGTCATCTCCCTGACCATATAGAAAGGGAGGCTGGAGACCAGAATCAGGGTCACACCCCAGTGGTACCAAAAGGACTGCCAGAGATATGCTCTCCAATTGCTCTTAGATCTTTCTGACAAAAGGATGCTCTTTCCACCAGGAACATGCAGGTAGCACTGGACAAAGGAGACAGGGTGGAAGAAAGGCAGTGTGTCTGACCTCCTTTTGCACATTAAGAGCAGTGAATCATAAAATGACTGACTAAAAGCTTGTCTGACACAAAAATGCGTGAAGCCAAAAGTCTTCCCAGTAGCCTCTTTCAGTTCTGAATCTCTCCATCTTATATAGCTCCCACTTACTGATGAATCCCATCAAGCTCTCTAGGTGTTACGGGCTCTCTAGATGTTATGCAGGTTGTCCAGCTCTTACAGCTCTTTCCATAAAGTGTAGATTGCTAAGAGGAATGCTGCTGACTGGTGTTAGGATAGCTTCTGTGAAATACCTTGCTTCTAATTGAAAGCAAATTCATGTTTTCCTGTGACCAAGAGTGACCACTTTCCACATAGTGTGGAGTACACAGAAAATACACCCTTGCACATAGAATCATAGAATGGCTTGGGTTGGAAAGGACCCCAAGGATCATCAAGCTCCAACCCTCCACTGCAGGCAGGGCTGCCAACCTCCATATCTAGTACTAGATCAGTATTATTAGACTAGTATTACTAGTACTACTAGACCACATCTGCCCTTTTTATTCCAGTTGCTTACACATGCACATCTCTTTGTTTACCTCACCTGCAAACCTTACTGTTGTGATGTTGCTCACTTGCTGCTTGAGCTGTTTATAAAGAACAGAAGATCATTTGAAAATAATGTGTTCACTAAAAACAAAGTGGTGCTTCTGCTTTCACTTCCCACATTCTGACACAAGGCTGAGATAGCCCAGATAGAATGGCAGATGAAGGTTATGCTGTATGACCCTGCACAGTTTTGTGAAATATCACCAGAATTCAAGATAAAGTGGCAATAAAGGAGCTGATGGGTCAGACAAAGGTAGCTGTAATTTATTACATAACTTTCTTGCTGCACACAACCCACAGCTTACCCAGACCCAGCATGGGATTCAGGCAGAAAGTGATATCATATCTCAGAGGGAACAGCAGGGAATCACTTCTAGGTTGCCTTCTTAGGTTGCCCTTCTTAGTGGTGGAAATCAGCAACAATCAGTACTGTGAAGACAGACTGGCTGGCCCTCCTATGATTTCTGACCTATACTTGTCTTCGTTTTTTCCCTCCAGTCTGCAATTTCACAGAAGCATAACATGCACATATTTCCATTTTTGGACATGATGAGTACAATCGATGTTGTACATGGCAAAACTGTTTGCTGATGGAACATACAGCGAACTCCTGTTGCTCAAGGTGCTGTTGAAACACAAGCACAAAATAGTAGCCTTTACCCAAAGAGGATGAAATAGAAGACTGAGACTGTGTGTGGGTGCATGCACTATCTGCCCTTTGCACAATGAGGTGACATAAGGACCCAATGAGACCCTGCATGTCAGTGTAAAAGTGGATGGCCATAAACACATACTGGGTATTTCCTCTGTCTAAGCTGACACATCTACATCCATGTTGGTAATCTATACTTTCTCTATTGTCCAGAAAAAAAAACAAGGCATGTCTCCTAAGATAGGAACATATGGCAAGTCAGAGGGTTTCTGCATCCAGAACTGGCTCTTTCTCCCCACTAACTGCAAAGGGGCTTAAGCCACAGGCTTAGATGTTGAATATTTCATATAACACCAGACATTTGCTGTTCTTGAATATACACGTTTGGTACAACACAGAGGGTAGAATGCTCATTTCAATCCAAGAGGAATACTGGAGTCAGCCTACCTTTCAGATGAAGAAATAAAGTGTGAGGGAATGATGATTTCATTCTGCTCGTCACTGTAGTAAAAAGCTTCTTTTAGTTCCTAATAAACACATTCTCCTTGTGCAGCCCTTAGGAAAAAAACACAACCATTTTCCTTCCAACCATACTCCTGGGTCTAACTACCTGTGCCTCCTGGGACCTTCCTCATGAGTGGAGAGGGCTAAGGTAAGATGATTAGTGCATGGCATGAGGTTCCCATCCTTTGGGAGAACCTGTACATACCATTTCATCTGGTCTTGAGACTGTGCTGTTGCATTACAAAGGCCACATTCATAGGTAAGTCCCATGTTGGGCTTGAAGGTAAGACAGTGCACATCAGGTGGCCTGGCAGAAGGCGTGAAAACACCCATTTCAGCAGATGGGTGTAGCATCCAATGCTCAGCTCTCCTGAACTCATTTCTGCCAATCCTCTGGGGCTCTGTGGTTGCCCTGTGTTCTTCAGAACAAGGTCATAGTTGACTAGCATCAACTCCTGTTGCAGCTCACTTGGATGAGATGGGCTGTGCTCCCTTGGTCACTGAAGCAAGATGTCTCATCTGTACCCTTTATTACCTTTTGTTCCTGGATCCCACCTGAGAGCAATCCCAGCTGGGAACCCCCGGAGAATGATCCAGCAGCTGCAAGCAGATGGTGACCCACTCAACTCTGACCTCTGTTTTCAGTGACAGCTGTAAGAAATGTTTCTCTCTGAGCAATGTGTTTGTGTCAAGGGTAATCCCCAAGGGTGGCAGTGGCTGCCTTAGCCTCCCTTCATGCTACTGAGTTGTCCCTTGCTTTGCCCAGGGGCATGATGTGTGGACCAGGTAGCCATTGGTTTCAAGCTTCCAGTTTGACCAAGCAGAAGGCAAAAAGGAATGAGAATAGAGGCAGATCTCCAGTTGCAGCTGTGTGTCAGGAAGAGTCTTCCCTGAAGGCTGCCTAACAGGGGTGTCAATGAGGGGACTTTCCAGCCCACCGTGCATTCAAAAAGCAAGTGCTGGTGACATTTATTCACACCCACCTCCTGAGAAAAACTGGCAGGCTCTGAAGCATTATACTTTTTGTTTGCCTGTTGGGAGGCTGAAAAAGTAGGAAAGGGGTCTGCTTCCTCATGCTGAACTAAATAAGGAAGCAGGGAAAAATAAGACCTTTCGATTTCACCAGGTTAAACCACTTTTAGGTTTCTAAAAATCTAAGCCAGAGAATAAAAAGTTAAGAGTTTACACAATCATAGCACATCACAGAGTTTGGCACCTTTACCTCTCTCTTTAACCCTACATAGTTTGAAAATACAGTGTTACAAAATGGAGAAGATAACCTGCCAACAACGGCCATGGCAGCAAATTTGCTGAGTAATGTGACTGAAAGGCACATCAGAGAAATTTTCTATGTAACACTGGCTCATGTGACTGGAAGCATCATTTGATCCACAGCAGCTGGTTGGCATCTTGCCTCAGTACCTACTGGCATGTTGTGCAAGCATGAAAGTTTGCTACAACTCAACTGGTTTCTTTTAAATGAGCTCTTCAGTTTGTCACCAGTAAAATGTCTCAGCCTGACTTGTGCTACTCCTTTGAAAGCAACTTTGTGACTTTTGCTGTTTGAGAAACTTGTTGAATTTCTGCTCATCCCCATGACCAGAATTCTTCATTTGTTTGTTCATATTAGACATCACATGTCATCCTCTCTGCAGCCAAAGTTCCATTGGAGCAGGGTTTAGCAGCCCTTTGTTCCAGCAAGGACCAGACTTGCTTGCACGGTGTTGGGGCTTCAAAAAATGGCAGCCAAAGATCAACTTCACTGCAAAATATAGTAGGGAATTTAAGGTATCACCACCTGAGAACCTGCCAGCAGCTCTCAGCATTGAGGAAACTATTAGGGAGTGTAGTCTGGAAGGTGAGCTAGCAGAGTACTTAGTCAGTAATTACGAATGACGATTTTTGAAAATGCTAGAGGTGTTGGTTTTTTTTTCAGATTATCTTGAAACTCTGAGAAATTACTGTTGCCAGATTCATGTTTCAGCAAATAGCATCGGGCCAGCCCAAACTGAAGCAAACTGTCTTGTATCCCTGTTAACATGACCCCTAGCTGACTTCAAATTATGTTTTTCCTGTTTTTTCACTTGGATGGTGTCACTGTCACAAATTACTTAAAGACTGCTAAAGACCCTAATACATGTGAGAAATTCTGAAGACCTGTATCTATCAGTCTAGATGCAAAAAACCCTTTTCTTTTCTGGGACTTACTGTTTACATTTATGTGACCTGCATTTCTGATACACTGAGCATGGTTTCTATTGATCAATCCATGTCTATGGAACACTTTCTTCTTTCCTGCCATGTTCCTGAGGCACCCAGTACCAGGAGAAACTAGGTGTGTTTTCAAAGAAGAAAGCCTGTATTTTGGGGAGGTTGGCTTAATTGCCATCTGAGCATTGTTACCTTTGTCTGCCATAAGAAATCCTTGCACAAAGTAGTTAAATATACAAACATCTATATATGTAGATTGGCCACGTTTTTGTCTAGCCGTGATTCCATGATTTTTACTTGGAAGAAAAATACAGACACTCAGGGCAGATTTGTGTACTGATTGTGTACTGCATGTACAGATTGTGCACTGCATGTATAATTCACACCCGTAACTGTTCTGAGCCCCACAGAGCCCATTTAAGTGAACTATCCTGGCCTTTCTCAGTGCCGAAGTGTTCATGGAGCTAATCTGTGTTCAAACTACCTGAAGGCTTCTGCAGTGTGGGCTGATTCTGAGAGTTTGTGGTTCTCTGCACAGTCAAGCACAATCCCATTACATTATACTTAAGCCTAAAAACTGCTTAACAATGGGGAAGACCAAAAGTCTGGATGGCAGAAGCATGCAAGAGGAATGCATACCTTGTGAATGAGCTTAGCATTTGTTTTAGCTCTGGAGGTCTTAGGAGCTTTCTTCTACTTCCTGATTTTAGAAACAATTTGGGGAACATCCTTTCTTGTGCTATTCTGGAACTTCTGCTTGTAGTTGCAATTGAAACTAAGATTTCAGAATGCGTGTGGTGGTGGGAAGTCCCTGCAGGTGACCACAGCTAACTTCCATATCCAAATATTCACCAGCTAATGGAAGGCTTGAACACAGGTGATTTTTTAACTTAAGCCATCTCACAAATGTACTTACAAAATGTAGGATTGTGTGACATAGAAGATCATGTCAGACTAGTGAGCCACCTAATGCAGTGTTGTGGCCTAACCCAACAGGTGGCTCAGCACCACACAGTCAGTTGTTCACTGACTTTCCCCCTTCCCAGTGGAATGGGGAAGAGAACTGGGGAGGAAAAAAAAGTAAATATATATATATATAGAACTCAAGGGTTGAGATAACACTATTTTCTAAAAGAATGAGAAGGAAAAGGGTAATAGTTAGGACTATGTGATAGTTCTGATGTCAAGTGGTATGGAATATCCTTTTGTGCAGTTCAAGTCAGCTATCCTAATTCTGTTCCCTCGCAGCTCCTTGGCCCCTTAATTGCAAATGACCTTGGTCTGTACAACACTGCTTAATAGCAGCTGTAAACATCGGTGTGTTATCAAAATTGTTTTTCTCCTAGAACCAAATCATAGCATCATCCCAGACACTCTGGAGAGAACAATTCCATCCCAACTGAAACTAAGATGCCTAGATTTCTACCTCTAATGGCAATTAATGTTACTTGCTTCAAAAATAACTGCAATTCTCATGTATTTATAAAGAAACCATATCTTTCAAGCCTCCTGTACATTAATATGGCTTATTCTTGACAAAGAAAGTATAGGAGAAGGCTGGTTTAGGTTCTTATTTCATTGGAAACTGCTTGCCTAAAAAAAGAAAGGGCCGTAATACTGGTAAGCACTTTGGTCTTACAGTACATCAGCTTCTGTCCCTGTGGAAAAAATAGAACAGTGTTCAAAGGATAGTTTTGGTAGGGACCATGAGTACTTTTTGAGTAATCTAACTAGAAGAGTGAGTTAAGGTGTCCGGCTATCGCTCTAGTGCCTTCACGTAACATCACTAAGGCAAACAATGCTTGAGTGGGCCTATTGTCAAAATTCTGATTTTAATTACTGTTTTTCTTTCATGTAGGCTCTCTAAAATTCAGCTTCTTATGTATCTCCTACACTAAGGCATAAGAAAATGCTTCCATTAAAGGCACAGCCTATCTTCTTCAAGTTCCAGTTGAGCTCCCATTCACTTTCCTCTGTCAACCAAGCAGAGGCCAGGAAAAGCAAAGACAAAATTTACAACTGCCAATTCTTCTACCAGGGAAAAAACAAAAATAAACACCCCGAAGAACTGGAAAAGACTGTCGCTCCTCAAAAAATGCTGAAACTCATATCTCAATATTGCAAAAGTGACATTGCAAATCAATTTTAAGAATTCTGGCTAGAGGGGAATTTCTGAGGGGATGTCTTTCTAATACAATAACTGATACTTCTTTAATTACCCCAAACAATGGAAATGAAAAACTACATCTCAGCAGACTCTAAGAAGTCAGAGAGGACTACAATTAGACCTTTCTGCTCTTTTTCAGTCAGCTCTCTCTGACTGATCACTTCTCAGCAGAAATGAATAGTATTGATGAGAAACACAAGATGCACTTAGTCCATTAGTAGGGCAAATAGTTTCAACTGAGGCTGAATCAGGGGGTGTA
Organism: Tetrao urogallus; assembly: GCF_951394365.1. Classification (NCBI taxonomy): domain Eukaryota; kingdom Metazoa; phylum Chordata; class Aves; order Galliformes; family Phasianidae; genus Tetrao; species Tetrao urogallus. The sequence continues at coordinate 51,392,414 of NC_136814.1, read as the reverse complement.
GCCTCTGTTATTTCCCAGACCTTCAGACTGATAAATTAAGTTCCCCGTGAGTAATTTGAGAAGTGCAGGGTGATGAAGAAGCAGCGACTTGTCTGAATGTAGGAGGAGAGCAAAAAGCCAAAGAGCTGTGGTGGGCTGGCTGACCTGTGAGGCTGGGTGTCTGCACGCCTGAAGAGAAAGGCCTTCCAGGAGTGACTACTTATATTCATCTCATCCTAAAAGAGGTCCAAAACAAAGTGGGAAAATGAAGATCTCCTGTAATGCACAAGAAAGGGAGCTGGGATTACCAATCCAGGTGAGGATGTCCCTGCAGTAACACTGGACCTTCTCTGAGATGAGCCCTACATTGAAAGTTAGTGCTGGTGCTTCCATTCCCTCTTCTTAGACAGCAGAGTCCCTTTCTCCAGTGCTACCAGAGAAACAACCATGGCTTGTGGTCCCAGGGAAGCCTGGTTTGTGGTGCATTTACAACGTGTGGCAGTTACCTGGACAGGATGCAGAAGGAGGATGTGATCATTTTTACTAGATGTTTGAGCCACGCAGAGTTTAGAAACATGCCTACATGCCTACAGTTGCAGAGAAAAAAAAATCCCCCAGATACTAGAGAACCTCACACTTCCTAACCCATTCTGCGTCTGCTATGGTTCAGAAAACCTTTCCTTTTATTGCTGCAAAAGAGCTGTCCTGGTCCGCTAAACAAATACTTTGCTGAAAGTCCCTAACCAGATCTATTTATACACCAGATTACAATGAATCCAGCTGGCACCTGGTCTGAGTGGCAGCATTTTCTGAGTGTTGACAGTGTATTAGATTCTTGAGGCACTTTCAGATAAAGGGTTTAAAGAGTGTCACTTCCCTCCGCATGCCTAGCATCCTTCATTTTCCTCCATTTGCAAAGGTTACAGGAAAAAAAAAATAACAATAAAATAAAATAAAACTTAGAGCCAGGATTCTGAATGAGCACTTTACCCAGCAGTATTCAGAGGAACATTTATGGTCTGTAAAGCATATGAAATCTGCTTAAAAGTTGGACCTCTCTTTATTGTGCTGCATCTCTTGCAGGACTGTGTTTGCAGCCCCCCTCAGACAAAGCCTGTCCAGGGAAATTCCCTCTCAGCTTTAAGAATCTTCCTGAATGATTACACTTAAAAGTTTCTCAAAATGAGCAGAGTGCTCTCCCACATCCATTTGTTTGGAAAGACCTGCTCACAGGGTGTCATCTAGACTGAAGACTGGGTTATGGGGGTCTGAATGGAGAAGTCCCAATAAAAAAGTGCAGCAGGAAGAGGAGAGCTACATGTGACTGAATGCAGTATCCAGGAGCTGTGGCTGTAAGGGATCACTCTCCTAGAAGGAACACTTGTCTTTTGCATATAAAATGAGAAGTGTCAGATGGCTGATTTGAAAGCCAGAGACAAATGCTGGATAAACAATCACTCAACTGTTTTGCTGACGAAAGGTTGCTGTGTCAGTATGTCAAATATAGAGACCAGATTGGGGTCTGAGGGTGGGCATGCTTGACTGATGCTGATGTTTTCGATCTAGCTGTTACTATGATTATTATAAACCTTACTTATTATAGCACAGTGCCTGGTGCTCAGCCAAACCAGAGCACCAAATGGAGGTCAGATCTCAGCGTGGGCAGGTGATAGTCTCAACACATCAGGTGCCTGGGGTCCGTATGCAGAGGAGGTTACAATTTTGTGTGACTGTGGTAATCCTATTGAAACAAATATTCTACCACTGCTTTTGATGGAAGATATCTCCACAGCCCTGCCAAGACAGCCTAGGGATGTCTGTGGCAGTAGGCCTTCTGAAGCTGTGATCCAGGTGGAGTGGGGACGGGGCACTCGTGCCCATTTGCTTGGTCTGGGTTCCCAAGCATCACAGCCACGGTGCAGTTGTGGCTGCATTGCTGTACTGCTCCCACAACCTGCTTCACACTGGGCCCCAGCCAGGCCAAAGGAACACAAGGGATGAGGAGAAATAAATATATGTGATTATTCTCTTTACAAAACTGTTTTGAAAATGACTTCTGTATAGTGAAAAATTTAACCAAATAAAAAATCCTTTCACTGAAAACACTAAGGTTTTTTCAGATGAAAAACAGCTATTTGAAAGATGAATCAACTTCTTGCACTCCTTCCATTTTCAGCAAGAAAATCCCCAGCAGACTCCTCCCCTCTCCCCCCCCACCAAAAAAAAAGAGATTCTGAGAGCTGCTTTAAGAAATCAAAGAAATCAAAACTTTTCAAGTTTATACCTCAAGCCCATGCCCAAAAGACCTGTTTGTTTTTCTTGGTTTATGTCAGTAAATGTGGAGTGGCAGATTCGCGCTGCTCACCTGCGGTTTGCACAGCACAGCTCCAAACAGAGCCAGATTTTTGCTTTCGATTTGGCTCTCAATTCATGACATTGAACTTTGAGAAATCCCCGCAGACAAAGGCAGGCCGCAGTACTACAATTAGTCAAGTGCAGGATTTTCCCAGCGTCTGTTTATAACTGACTGGAGAGTTTCTTGTGTTTCTTGTTATATTTTTAAAAACATTTAAGGTAGGGGGTTTTAGGGATTATTTTTGGAAATAAAAATAGAGAAGAAGTAAGAGAAAATGTTCTGTATTTGACTTGATCTTTATGAGACACCATCAGTGTGTACATCTGCCTGCATGGAAGTTGGGTTACCTGTGCTAACCCAGAATTGGTGGGAGCTCACCACTGCGTTTCTGGAAGGCAGAGATCCAGGGCTTTGCTGGGGCCAACTTAACTACTGCAGAAAAGAGCAGCATGTCACGGGCAGTAGTTAAATACTGCTATTCGCCCAAGAAAGTGAGGAGTTTTCCCTTAAGAGATCTCTAGATGTTCTTGGTTGCTTTCAGATGCTTATTCTTCTCCAGTCTTGCAATTAGCCCTAATTTTTGCAACGTAGAAATGAAAGTGACATATCAGAGTCATGGTTGGAGTGGTGAGAACAACAAAGAGTGAGAGCTGGCTTTGGCCTTGAAGGATTATGCAAACAACACTGGAGAAGCCGATGGAAATTGTGCTCAAGGAAGGGATGTAAGATGAGAGAATATCAGGCTGAAGAGAGATACTTCTCTCTTTTCCTTTGGAAAATAGGTAACACAGAAACATAGGTTCATCCATAAAGCCAGGAAAGAGTCCATCAGACAACTAGTCCACTCTAGAATTTAGCTAGTGAGTCTCAGAGTGAGCCCAGCAGTGCATGTCTGCCTAAAACACTTTTGCTTGTGGTTCACACAAACACCTCTAAGAGGCCCTTCCTTCCTACTTGGAGATCTCAGCAGAGAACGCACCACTTACCTTCACCATTTTTTCCCTGTGGTTCAAGCTTTCAACAATGCCTGATACCTGTGTGGTTATTTCCACATTTTACTTTTCCCACTTCAGAAAGCTACCACATCTCCTAATACCTCTCTGCACTAAATTCAAGAGGTCCTTGAGCCAGCTGTTTCCTCCTCGTGAATAAATTCACACACATACCCTGAGTCATCTCCTACCCTTCCCTGTAGCATCCTGGGCTGATATCACTCATATTCTGCCTACAGAGCTTTTTAAATCCCAGCAGAAGTTTTCTATGGGATCTTTCAGTGGTTTTGTCAAGTTTCCAAGCTCTTTAGAAAAACAAAGGTACTCAACTATTCAGTTTTTCAGACACAGTGCTTCAAACACTTTTGTGAGATAAAATTAGTTTTCATTCTTTTGCTAATTGCTTTTTATACACCCAAAGGTCACATCAGGATTCTGCCATTACAGGACAGTGCAATAATTCAGCTTCTGTGTCATGGCTCAGAAATCCCTTTTGCACACGCACCTTTGGGACAGGTTCACACTGTTGGGGAGAAAGCCTTTTTGAGGGCAGCACCAGCAAGAGCCCTGAGTTTGCTAGGGAGCAGTAAGTAATAAAAACAGCTGGTATTTGAGGGCTGCCCATCCACTGTTCAGTAAGAAACAGACAAATGAATTTGGACAAAACTCATTCTCCTACCCAGAAGTGGACAACTCCTTTGTGCTCCATTTTGGTGTTAAATCAAATGGCATTTCGCTTTTATGCCTATAACTGATTTAAATTAAATAGCCATCCACTGAGGGATGGGCACTGTGCACAAAGCATCCAGGAGGCACTTTATCCTCTGGTGAGAACTTTTTGCTGGGTGCTTGAAATCCTGGTAACTGCCATTTCTTCCATGTGCAAAACCATCAGCATTGCCTCAGACTGCAGCTTTATGGGGCTAACATTTGCACTCCCATGTCTAAACGGGCACTGTAGAGGAGCTCAGGATCCTCTGTTTTGATCAAAAAACCCCCATAAAAGTGCAGGTCAATGCACACAATGTCAAGGTCCTCTGTTGGCCTGGCTAGCTGATAAGCACTTGCATTGAAGCAGTAAAAGGCAGCTAACTTAAAGGGCAGTAAAGATGTTCCTTTCCATGTTCATACACAGTTTGACAGCTGGGGCCACTTTTCTGCTCCCTTCTTGCCCTCCATTCATGTTCAGCCCATAGGGAAGTAGGAGGTTGGGAAGCAGAGGCCAGGAAAGCCCCTGGCTTGTAGTTAACTCAGCAAAGTCTGCCCCAGCATCCTGGGCCTCCCACTCTGTTACACAGTGAGTTAAGCAGAACAGGTGAATTTTCTGCCTTATTTATACATGGTTTCCCTAATAGGTTACACTCCAGTCTTTTGTGTCATGGAGAATGGCACTATGTCCAGCTGGAGGCTGGTGACAACAAATGTCCCCCAGGAGCCTGTCTTGGGATCAGTGCTCTTCAGCATCTTCATCAGTGACATCGGTGATGGACTTGAGTGCGTTCTCAGCAAGTTTGTTGATGACACCAATCTGAGTGGTGTGGTTGACATGTTAGAAGGAAAGGATGCCATCCAGAGGGACCTCGACAAACTGGAAAGGTGGGCCCACGTGAACCTAATGAGGTTTAACATTGCAAAGTACAAAGTTTTTCACTTGGGTCAGAGCAATCCCAGATACGTATACAGACTGGAAGAAGAACTTGAGAGTAGCCCTGTGGAGAAGGACCTGGGTGTCCTGGTGAATGAAAAACTAACATGAGCTAGCAGTGCGTTCTTGCAGCTTGGAAGGCCAAAGGTACCCTGGGCTCCATCAGAAGAGGGGTGATTGTCCTCCTCTACTCTGCCCTCATGAGATTCCATCTGGAGTACTGTGTCCATATCTGGGGCCCTCAATACATGAAAGAAAGATGTGGAGCTGTTGGAGAGGATCCAGAGGAGGGCTGAAAAGATGATCAGAGGGCTGGAGACCTCCCCTACGAAGACAGGCTGAGGGAGCTGGGCTAATTCAGCCTGGAGAAGGCTGCAGGGAGATGTCATGGAGGCCTTGCAGTATTTAAAAGGGAGTTTATAAAGAGGAATTATATTAAGCTCAAGGAAGGAAGGTTTCGTTTGGCTGGCATGGGATGTTACTTACAGAGAGAGTGGTGGAGTGCAGGAACAGGGTGCTCAGAGAGGCTGTGGTTGCTCCATCCATGAAAGTGTTCAAGACCAGGTTGGATGGGGCCCTGGGCAACCTGGTCTAGTACCAGATCTGGCGGTTGGTGGCCATGCCTATGGCAAGGGGGTTGGAACTTTTTGATCCTTAAGGTCCCTTCCAACCCAAGCCATTCTATGATTCTGTGATTCTATAACCTCAGAGAGCAGAGCCTGGGCAACATGTTGTGAAGCATGCCCTCAAAACAAACCAAAATTTGTCCACCTCAGAAAACTGCTTCTTCATTTGGCTGTTTCCCATCTTTCTCATGGTTTGTCACATCTTTCCCCCTGAAGAGCAGGTGACAGGGTCACATGCTTCATGAGAAGCAGGAGCGATGCTCCAGCAATACCTGCCCTTGTGCAATGAGAGGAGCACACCCACGTGATGGTACACACTGCTTCCTCCTGAGGCCTTGATTGCAGTGCAGACTTGTGGCATCAGGAAGCTCAGGGCTGGAGCAATATTTGCAAAGGTTGACATTTACTATTAACCAGTTCTGTGGAGACTGAAATAAGATGTGCTGTTTGTAGGAGGTGGTTTGTGGATGGGAGAAAGAGTAGGAGTAGGAGGTGTCACGCATGAGTCGCAATGTTTACCCACTTCAACCTCGATCTTCTTATGGACTGCGACCTCCTGGGTCCCTCAGACACACAAGGCTGCAGGCACCCAAACTTGTCGGAGCTTGGATGCCGAGTTCACGTGGCTGGCAGAAGAATGCTTGGCAGTAGATAACTGCTTAAAGCTGGTCTTGAAAGCTTCTCAGATGTGGCAGCACAGAAGGAAAGACATTGGAATTCTCCTGGTCCTATTCATGCTGATGGCTGGAAACATCCTATATGGGCTGAAATCATGGCAGACTTTGAAGCTGATCTCCAAACAAGCCTGCAGTCATATCACCCTGATAAGATTACATTCACTCAGTTCTCCTACCTTCAGAGTCAGATCTCTCTGACAGGGAGCAGGCACATGCCTGAGGAACCATGCACCAGGCAAGGGAAGGACGAGAGTCTTTTGGCTGTGCTCAGACCTACTTGTCGTAGCACTGGCAGCCCCCAGTATCTCTTCTTCCCTGCTCTGAAAGGTCCCCATCTCCACTGGAGAGCAGTGGACTTCACAAGTACGTGCTGAGTGCCACTGTATTAGAGCAATCAGGGAACCAAGCTCTTATCTGCTTTTTGCCTGTAAGTTTCAGTATTCTTTAATGAAGAGGATGCTGAAGAGGAGGATGAAGAGAATTTCCCGTGGGCATGCAGGAAATCAGTGGAAATCCGATGGAAATGGAAAATGCCAATCTTACTTTGTCTGAAACATTAAGCTTGGTTTTGCTCTGGTTTTGAGTCCTATCTAAGAATTCACACCAGGCCACTGCCAGCAGGGCCAGGTTTGCTTTTCCATCAGCCCAGGGCTCACCCAGGGTTGAGGAGGACCCTGCAGCCCCAGCACAGGCACCCAGAGAAAGGCTGGTGTTGTTCTGTGTGACCTAAAAGCAGGTCTGTGCCAAGGACACCTGAGGAGCAATCCTCTGAGGTGGAGGCAATAGTGGCACAGAGAACAGCCCCAGAAGCAGTGAGTAGTAGTCTGATTATCAGGGGCCCAGCTCCAAAATGCTCTGGTAACACCAGGAGGTCTTGTGTCCAGGTCTGTTACATCATGAAAGGGAAAAGTGGTTTTTCTGGGTGGGTGAGGGGGAAAAAGAAATTGGGGCTGTACCAGTGGCACACAAGGGTTGTGGCCGTGCCCAGGGCAGAGGATGTCATTCCTACTGTCCTCCCCTACCTCTGGGTGAGACCAACCAACACTGACCATGGCAACAGTGCCACAGTGCATGGACCTGGCACAGGGGTGATATGACACAGAGCAGTCCACATCTCTTCTATTCAAAGCCACCACCCTACCAAGCAGGGAGATCTTGTTCAGGCTGCCTTCTGGGGATGGCCAGCTCATGCCACTTTCCAGCTGGAGCCTGGGAGCTGCCAGCCAGATCTCACTGGCCCACACAGAACCATGATGGGAACACCCGAGCAGACTTCTATGGGCAGCTTCATACTGCTGAGCACGAGAATGATCTAGCTGGAGATCCTGAGAGGCTGCTAAATCCAGGGCTTCCAACACTCCTAATGGGCTTGGCAGGACTGCATACACCTTGTGAGTTCCCTATCAGACATAAATTGCTGTGCTGAGCCCTGTCCCTGCTCAGCCAAGGTGTGGGCAGCCCGTGCGCAAACATGCTGCTGGTGATGCTGCATGTACTGCAGTGATAGCTCAAGGGAAATGCCAAGAATGAATGTCAGTGCTGGGACGCCTACAGTGTGTTTCCTTTCCATCACCAGGCAGGATGTAAGCTGTCACAGGTGCTAATTAGCTGCTACTGAGACCTCCAATGAAATGGTCATGATTTTTGTCAGCCTATTTCTCATTTTGAGACCTTTTCTTCTCAGACTAGTCCTTTGACGGGGCCACAGGACTGAAGCCCCCATGTCACTGAAGTCCATTATAAAGTCTCCTTTCTAGGTCACTTTTCAAAAAACATAAAATTCTCTTTTCTATAAACAGCTTGTGAGCATTATGGAGTGCTGGCCATTTTGGGGTACAGATGTGATAGTCCATATGTCTGAAATACCCACTGTACTCTAAATCCAGAAAGGAAATGGTGACAAGCAGTAAAACAGCAGTAATGCCTGGAGTCCCTCCAGCTGCTTCAGAGCTGTGTGAATGCCCTGGTCTCCTGCACCTGGAGGGAACAAACACAAACCCCCCACAGCTCTCAGTGGTTGGTCTTTGGGCCAGAAGGATTTTGTGCATGAATTCAACCAACAGCAGTGTCATACTGCTTCAAAGCACACACTGATGCAAAAGCACAGTATAGGTTCTCTTTAAACAAATTCAGACCGCATCTTTCATCAGATTGTAATTTATCAACAGCCCAAAGGGGAGTTGCAAAGGCCAAGTTTCTAGAACTCACAGAAAGACTGGAAAACGATAGAATGAAAGTTTAAGGTCTCCACCAACCGTGATGATTATTTTTTTTCCCATTGAAAAGCTTTTTAGTTTGGGTGATGTATTTAGTGATGTTTTTTTTCATCAAAAACATAGTATTTCCATAGAAAGCAGACACCTTCTGTAATGTCAGCCAGATGCTGAATTTCTTATCAGAACAGTTTCTATGAACTGTTATACCTGTGCAAAAGGCCATGTTACCTATGCAAAGAAGAGTTTATAAATAGGCCCGTTTTCACAAAACTGCTTCTCAAGCTAAGTACTCTCAATTGATGTTAAGTACTTTAATTTATTTCTTATGTTAAAAAACAAGGACCCCCTCATGAGTCCTATTAAAGGATCATAGAATATTTTGAGTTGGAAGGGACTTTAAGCCCACCCAGTTCCAACTCCCTGCCATGGGCAGGGTTGCCATCCATTAGGTCAGGTTGCCCAAAACCCTGGCCTTGAACATTTTGAGGGCATCCACAGCTTCTTGGGAAATCTGCTCCAGTTTCACAGCACCCTCAAAGCAGGGAGTTTCTTCCTTAAGCCTAATCTAATAGTTATGCTAACAGCTAATAAAGAGACAAGAATTAGCCTGAAAAACTCAGCTTTTGTATTTGCTTCAGGTCTCTGCAATTCCTGATTGTCTTATGCCTGTTTCTGAGTTAATTAGTCCTATCACTGTGCTGTCTATCTGCTTCTTTCTTTGCCATGTCCCTGTGAGGAAAGGCAGCATCATTAACCCAGTTACAGGTAGGGACTTGTGCTTCAGAGAGGACAAACGTTTCACTAAAAGTGATGCAGGCAGTCTGCACCAGAGCAGGGGATGGAGGCCCACCTTGCCCTGCAAAGCAGTGCCCTGCTAGCCATGTTTCCATACAGCTAGTGCTGCAATAGTATTATTTTTTTCCACTCATTTTTTCCCATCAGTCTGTTTATGAAAGAAGACTCATTCTCGTCACAAGGAGGTTAAAACATTTAGCTAGAATGAGCGCAGAAAGGATGAAATGTGACAGAAGACAGAGTGAATGAGGAGAAAAACTGAGGGGCAGAAGCAGTGTGGTTCTGTAGGAGAAGTAGGAGGAGGATATAGAAAGGAAACCGAGTCTTCAAGCTGACCTGTAAAAGTCCCTCGTGTTACCAGCAACCCCTTGATTTCATCTTCAGAGCTCATGTTTTGCAGCAACCTTTACTTGAGTCATCCACACCTGCCCACTTCAGTCCTGCAGCCAGCAAGACACCTCCCACCTCACATAACCGCAGCCTCACACACGAGGGTCTCTGCTGCTGGCCCTGGGCTCCACATGACTCACCCCCCTCCATATCTGTGCAGTTATTTTCCTGAGCTATCTCAGCTTGGCAGAGCATGTCTGTCACAACATCAAAAAACAAGCAAACAACAAAAGGCGACTAAATGCGGTTGAATGATGACAGGATCTTCAGTGCTGGGATGGGATCCAAAATCTCTGCAGGGAAGTTCAGCAATTGTTGTGCCTCCCTGCTTAGACCTGATTGCCTGGGCAGGGAAAAGAGCCAATGCATCAGAGCGCAAGAGGCCCTATGCCACCTTCTACCAGTGTGAAGACCTCACGAATGGATGCTTGCCTCTGTAAGGAAACAGAGCTAGCTTAGCTGTCAGGCTGGAAATCAAGACAGCAGTTAATTTAACATCTTTCCCAAAATCACACCAAAAAAAGCTACAAATCAGTCCTGCCTCGCTCTCCTGAAAGCCTGTTTCCGTGCCACCCTCTCAGCTCCTCTCACCTTCTCTAATCACATTCAAAGACACAGCAAGAATTGGTCTGGGCCCACTGATCTGCAGGACTACACCAGTCTCCCAGTGCTAGCCCTCTGGAGAAGTGGTCCTGTTCCCATAAGAGTCTGAAAAGGAGGCACCTTGTTTAATGCCTTTCCATGGCATGAGTAATGAAGTTACCACCTAAAGAGCAGCTCAGGAGGTACAGAAGAGGCCTGATACAAAATAAACGTACAAGGTGATTAAATGTCCTCCAGAGAACATCCTAAAAATAATTTCCTTTAGGGCCTTAGTCTGCTATGGAGGATGTATGTTTTAAAACAAAAGCTTTGCCCTATCTATTTCTCGAGGTTTATTATTGATAAATCCCAGGGACTTGTGACTGCACGCTTTTTTATAACCAGAACGTGAGCATTTGAGTGTGCTCATGCTACCTCTTCCAAATGCTGCTGTGATAATAGCTCAGTAGATCTAGGAACCAAATCCTGCGGTGACTTTCTCCCAAGAACCCACTTTTCAAAGTCTGGATCTGCATGAGATGATTAGAGTATGTCCTACATGTTGCTGCAGCCGGAAACTGGCTTGTGAGCTGAAGGAAAGTGGTCCCTAGGCAGCTGAATCTGCAAGGTGAACAAACTTGCCCATTTTCTGGAAGAGACTGGTGGTCCATAGGCACAACTGCCTGCATTTTCCCTGTCAAGTAGCTTGTGAATCCGTGGGGAGATCATCATTTAAACCAAGAACCCTACGGACTGGATGGTCTGTGGGTCTGGCAATTGGATTCACAAAGGCTTTTGCTTTGTCTTGAAAATCCTCCTGGCTGACAAGTGGCTATGAACTGTAACACTCTGCCAAGTGCTCTTTCGTATAGGTATGGCTTTCTAGATGCAGAAAAGTTCAGAGCTTACTGCATCTCCTCAACTATGATTGTTCCCTGAGTTGTGATAATTTTCTGCCATTAAGTATAGTAGAGAATCTTCTATGAGCGCTCATGCAGGTGCAGAGGCTCTAGTGCAGGCAGATTCTGGAGCACTACTCTAGGACTACAGCATTTCGGTACTGACAGGACATTATGACACAGAGGCAAACTTTTCTGGAGTACGTTTTTCATTTAGGAGTCTAGAATGAAGAAGACTGACCAGTTTTTGCTGATCACAGACAAGCAGAAAGTTCTTTCCTTGGGGCCTGTGGGCTTCCTGCATTGCATCACGTCATGGTTAAGCCACTAACAGTTCAGTCACAGGGCTGAGAAGTCTCGGGGAGGGACTGCTTACAGCACAGAGGAAGCTGTGTTTAACCTAACTTTCACTCGAGTTTTTCATGTACCTCAGAGGTTTGATGTATTCACAGACTCAAATGTGTTCAGTGGCAGTAATACTTCCTTTTGGGAGACAAGCAGATTCAGGGCCTTTGTGGCCATGAGCACTGTGGATCTGCTGCCAGTGAAGTAGAGGAGGTTCTGTTTTGTTTCCTACTGTGACTTCACCAGCCCCTTTTCCCTGCAGGGTCAGGTAGCTCCTATGCTCTGCTCCTAGAGTTTGCATGATTTAGGAGAGGAGATTAGATATTTTGGGTTTATATCACATACTCAATTACAGCATCAAAGGAAATGGAAATGTCTCCCGTGTACTTATTCAGTGTCTGAGCTGCACCTGTCCCTCCAGCTGCAGGCTGGCTCAGGGCTCCAAGATGGAGCCGTATGGCAAAGCTGAAGGTGTCAAAGCAGAGCAGCTGTGCAGGCTTCAAGCAGGAATATTTCCAGCAAAAGGAAAATGTGTTAAAATCAGCATTTCTCACAGCTTGTTGACAGCTCCTGACCTTCATGTCAAGAAATTAATGAAGAAAATGTGCTTGCTTCAAAAACAGGAATAACTGAAGAATAATTTACTGCAAGTGCTTATACAGCTCAGTGTACAACATTCCCAAGCAAGCAATGCCCAAGAGCTCAGACTTTTGCTAGGCAGGAATCATGGGCAGAGCTGCCCGTCCTGCCTTGCCCCAGCAAGCCTTCTTCACCTGCTCAGAGCCTCTTGGAACAGTGGCTGGCCCTGTCAGCAATACACTGAGCTAACAGGGTGGGGTTTGTCGGGGATGGAAGGGAGGTCAGCGTGTTGTAGCAAGGTACCAGAGAATCTCAGATTCATTAATGTTGGAAAAGGCCATTAAGATTGTCAACCATCAGCCCATCCCTACCATGCCCACTGAGCACATCCTCAGTGCCACATCCACATGGTTCTTGAGCACCTCCACGGACAGTGACTGCATCACCTTGTTGGGCAGCCTGTGCCAATGCCTCATCTCTCTTTCTGGGAAGAAGTTTTTCCTAATATACAGCATAAACCTCCTTTGGAGCAATTTGAGGCCATTACCTCTTGTAAAGGCCTCTTCTCCTAAGTAATTCATGATAGATCCTGAGTGACTGAAAATGAAATGAATGAATGTGTTATCGGTCTCCAGCATTCAGCAGAGCTCCCACAAAAGGTTTTGAACATGTAAAGGGATCGCTGCTTCAAAGTGTATATGGGAAGAGGACAAGGCGTGCTTGTGCACCAAGCGTGAGCAGCAGGGAAGGAGGCTATTTTGAGAACAACTGTCCCAGGAAAGGAGCATCAAAGTCAAGAGCTGGCTGTTTGACTGCCAAGGCTGACACAAGGCTGATGAAGGACAGGTCCCTGCCCGGGGGGGCTGTGTTACTAAAGTCACATTCTCAGTAGTTTTTGAGATGGCTGAAGAACAGTACGTTATGTTCACAGACAGCTTTCCAAATGTTTGGCCCCATTTGCTGAACGAAATAAAAGAATGACTGAAAGTGCCATCTGCTTTGCATCAAACTTTGCCCCAAGTTCACCAGAATTTCAGCAGCTTTCACCTCACCCTCAAGCCAGCTGTTAGCAGCACTCGCAGCACTCTGGCAGGCAGACAAGGCCTGCTTTTGGTGCCTACAGGTCTGCTCTCTGGGCCTTGTAGCATCACAGAAGAGATACGCTGCAGGGACACATGAGAAGAGACCTTCCAGCTATGGGCAGAGGCAGGCAGCTGCAGTGCCTCTGTCTCTGAGAAGATGTGGCACTGGTGTGTGCTGTGGTATCCCGCATTATACCTGGGGGCCGTGCAATCTACCTGCGTGCAGGAGCTTTATATGGCAATGCTCTGACACCGCTTTGTACCTTCAGGGCTGACTTCTGAATGCAGAGGTGTTCCCTTGTTGGCACTACCACAGCCCCTTTTGCTGCTTGCTTGTGACAACTGCCTTGAAATACATAATCGGAAGTCAAAGAAATGGACACATTGAAATTGCATATTATGTATGTGTTTCTCTTATCAGTTTTTCTTTGATAAACACTGACTCATTATTACCATAAGCATTTCTGAAGTCAGCTGATCAACAAAGGGTAAGTACGTGATGAAGCCAGTGCTCCCCTCATAGCCATCACTGTAGAAGTGTGCTGTGGGGGAAGGTTATTCTCCAAAGGCACAGCAGGGCATCATCCTCCCGCTTGTGCCCACCAAGACCACAGCACAGGCCTGAGGCTGGGAGCAGGGGGCAAGCTTGGCTTGTTCTGCACATTGGGAGACAGTGTGGCACAGGGAAGCTGTTTGCTCGTGTAGCACTACCCCCACACTGAGCTGCACAGGTGCTACATAAAGCACCTCCAGTTTAAAATATGGTACTCATCACTCGGTTTGCAGAATCAGCTTGGGAATCCCAGAAGTATGCTCTCCACAGAGCAAATGGGGGGTCTGCTCAGGGAAACTCATCTTTCCCTGTGATGTTCTGGTATGTGATGGTCACCACAGAGACTTTGATGTCAGGAAGAGCAGATTTGTTCCTCCTCTCAAATTTGTGCAGAACTACTCATCGCTGTTGCTATTATTTCTTTCATTATGGAGTTGCCATAGTTGCATCTACCACGAACAGACAGCAAAGATTAAATGAGCAATACGTTTCAAGTTATATACACATCCGCACACATGCAATTTGGCACCAGTGGAAATACCAGACCAGTGTTCCTCCTCTCAACCCAGATAGGTGGCAGAGTGAGACCTGGCTCAGAGCACCCATCACTCACAACAGCCAAATATTGCTGTGCAATTGGCACTGCTTTGCCACGGGGAAGGAGCAGTGCGGTGTTCTGGCAAATAATTGTATGTATTTTGATACGTTGGCTAAACGCAGTCTTGTGAACAGCAAAAAATATGTATCCATGCTTTCTGTTTAAGAATAGATTTCAAGAGCACCAAAAAAATCATCACATTTTTGGTATATTTGCATCTCCATTTTCAGTCAACGTAAATACATTACCTGCAAATTTTCAAATGGAATGTATAGAGCTGTAATCAGATACTGAACTCAAAAATTCCATCATGTCTCTTTACCCAACTTTCATAACTCTGATAAGCTATCTTATCAGAAAGAAATATCTCTTATTCACCCTCACTCATGTCACTGCTTTTTGGCCGTACGCACATTTGTGAACAGCTGTTTTCAAGGATAAAGTACAAGAAGAGTTGAATTTCATCAAAAATCTCAAGTGAGCACCTTGAGAGCTCACTGAGAACTGCAGCTACTTCCATCAAACCAGATTGATGCATTAGTATCACAAAAACAAGACCACGTATCCCACTAGTTTTATGTTTCTGTTGCTCTCATTTTTTAACATTTTAATAAAAAATAGTAAAAAGTAAAATGAGTTTTGTTACTTATATACATTAACTATGTTTTACATGGGTGGCTCCAAAACTAGTGCAGATGTTGCTGATAAAGCAGTAGAGGTTGACCCTTCCCACCAATATCCCATTACGTTTTGTTGCTGTGCAATAGATGGCAGCAGAGGGGCAGTCTGACAGAATGGTGTCTAAAATGGAAATGGAAATGTGTATGAAGCAGAGGAATGGAATTTAATTCCTCCATGCAGAAAAATGGCACCCAATGACATTCATCAATGCTTGTTGAATGTTCGTGGAGAGCAAACAGTGAATGTGAGCACAGTGATGTGGTATGTGATGCTTTTCAGCAGTGGTGACATCGATAGTGGTCACATCCACTGGTGCAGCTCCCCACAGGCACAGACTGCAGGCTCTTGATCATCACTTCCGAAAAAAAAAAAAGAAAAAAAAAAAAAAAAGCATGGCTAATGGTGCTGACTATCTGGCTGTGACAAAATAGTGTTTTGCAGTTGAGAATTTGCTGTATTAAATAGTGTTATTGTGCTCTTTGTATCCATGGCAATTTCCATGGAAATAAATAGGAGATATCACCTTCAGAGCAACCTACATATATGTGGCCCAAGACAATTTCACTTCATTCAGCACAGCCCAGGCAAGCCAAAAGTGATGTGGCACTCAGAGAGATGCAGGGAAAAGGCTTTTCCATCTGCAGAGACTTTCAGATAGACTTTTCAGCAGGCAGTGGACAGTGCAATCTGGAAACGAAACCGGTTCCTAAAATATCAGACTTTTATTTCTACAGAACTTTCAGAATTGCCTCCAAATGTACAAACCTGCATCTAAAATTCTTTGGGATTAATTAAAGATTCCTTACATCCCTTCATCACGATATGTGAGAGTCATTGTGAAAACAGCAAAACCACTTCCTTCTCCTCTTGAAAAAGTGAATCACTTGTGGACAAGCAGCTCTTTGCGTGGTTGATGTGCTGTGCCTGCTGGCGAGGAGGGACAAAACAGCAGAAGGGCAGGTGGGAAAGACAGAGGCGGGAGCAGGGAGGAGAGCCAGGGCTCTCCAGGAATGAAGTGAAGCTGCCTTCCCTTCACCAGATTTTGCAGGTGGATCAGGACCAAAATTCTCACCGACCTTCCTCTCGGCCACACCATGCAGCCGAGAGAGGCTGGGAAGGGGCAATTCTGGTTTGTATTGACTGCAGCTGACAGTGAGGCAGTGCCAGTGAGGGCACTCAAGTGTTGCTGAATGCAACGTCGATGCACCCTAAACACTGTCCCAAGTCCTGGCCATTTCTGCAGCTGGTGCCACCAGCCAACAGCCCTGATGGGACCCCTCGCGAGTGCTTCCCTGATAGGTGGCATCCACAGGCTCCCATATCCTGTGATTTATGTGAAATAAATCAGGCTGGAATTTGCCTCAAGCTAGTCTATATTAAAACCCTTTTCCACAACTGCATCATGCTGTTAACATTGCTGGAGCTAGTGCAGTTACTCTAAATTTACAACAGCGCAGCAGTAAACAGAATTTATCTGCTTTATCTCCTCCTCTTCATAATCCTCTCCAAACTCTTCTCTATACTCCTCCTTCTCCTCGCACTTCCACTTTCTAAGGCAATAAATTACTTTGGGATGTGGCTTTACACTGAACTTTGTAACACACAAACAGTCTTACCTTTTCTTGCCACACAGCGCAAACCAGACCTTGTGTGGGAAGACCCACGGGTCTGCGGCAGATGGAGCATGGACTGACACATACACTGGGCTGGGGTGGCCATTCACTCTTCGTGTCTTTTAGGATTATGTCCCAGGACAGCCAGGTCACTCTTTGGACACTTCCTTGCTATTGCAAGGTATCTGATAAAAATAAGTATATTATTAATATTAATAAATTAATAAACTTTTTTTTTAATTAATTCTTTTTTTTTTTTTTCCAATTAGCTCTTATTGAACAATGGCCAATTTCTGCCAGCATTTCCCAAAGCCAGCTCAGTAGGCACATAAAATACTCATCCAGCCTTTACATCTGGAAGCAGTGAAGCTCTACTTACAATACATGCACCTTCTTGCACACAAATTCTGCAGAGAACCACTGTCACTGATCTCATTTTTTGTGGAAGAGAGTCAATGCGTCATAGCTGACAATGATGTTGTGACAAAATGCTGTGCTCTTGTGTAGAGATGCAATCCTCCTTTTTTTCCCTGCTGCCGGCTGGGCCAAGCCATGCAGTGCCAGGGTCCTCCTGGCCTCCCAGAGGATGCAAAGAAGCTTACTGCAGCTGGGACCCCCCTGGGGACGGGGCTTTGGGCAAGCTCACAACCTGTGCTTGCATGAAACATGCTTTGTGTAGCGATGCTAAACCTTTCCCTAGCAGGGATAACAGCAAAGGCAACAACAAATTAACAAGCACCAGCGTTCCTCTTCCCTGGCCCGCTGTAGCATTTCACAGATCATGTTTCACAAGCAGCCTCCTCTCCCTTGGCTGTGCAGAGTGGCAGCTGGAGATAACGCAAAAGGATTTGTTGCAGGCAGTGATGAATTGCCTCCAGATGGGACGCTGTCCCTTGCAGTCCAGATGATGGCACTTAAGTGAGGAAAAACTGGTGCTGGGCTAGTGAAAAAGAGCTTCAGCATGACCTTGAAAAGGGGAAGAGATTAATTATTGTGTTCCTGATTGTTTGCATTCATTAAATAAGAGTCAGCAAAATAGAACATTTTTTGAAATGCTCAAATCCCTTAAAGAACAGGTTGGCACAGGCCAGAAAGATGCAGCTCTTCCCTTGCCTGTGTACAAGCAGCAAATCAATCCCCAGCTCTGCCAATATCACCCCCCTTTTCTTCCGGCCCTTGTGTGAACCAAGGAGTCCTGGGGGCTCTTTGCTTATTTGTTTTTCCGCTTGCATGTTATCAGTTTCACTGCTAAGAGCATCTACTGTTTAACATACAAACAAAACTCATTTCCAAAGTGCTGGGTTCACTTCCTGAACACCCTCTGGCAGCAAATTCAGTGGGGCTTTGGCATCAGCAGCACAATGCCAGTGAGGGCTCGATTGAGCCCCCAGAGCAGGGATGCACACCAGCTCCTGGGGAAGCTGCAATATGCTCCCAGACAACGTGACCAGGAGTGATTTATTACTACACCTACATATTTGCTCATTATTTGATATGAGCTGAAATCTGACAGATTAAATTGTATCTTCAGACCTTCGGAAGAGAGACAGACCATTACTTTCTGTCCACTGATGTTTACACCAGGGACGTTTTCCTGATCACTGCAAAAAGAAGGCATATTTTTTTTAAGCTCACACAGTGCTTGGCCAGACCCACCAGTACACAAAATACCTGAGAATTTCAGAAGGTGGCAACTGCAGACTACACTGAAAGGAAGATGAAAATCGGGATCAGGTATGCTTGTCTTATTTCTTTTTTGTCTTTCTTTTGATGCTAATGCTGAAAACAAAGCATGCTTTGTTCCGCGCAAAACCTCATGTGCATGTCAACATGGGCACCCATAAAGATAATCAACTTACAGTCATGTAAAGTGAAGACTAATTAAAACAGGTAGTCACCAATTTAGATAATAAAAAACAGTAATTTGACATTCGTACCAGACTGAGAAGTTAGACACTTATGCAGGCTTTCACTCGCAGATATTTGAGAAATAAAGAAGTGAGAACAGAGTCTGGAGCACAGCCCAGTAAAATGGAAGACAAGCTCACACGAGGTGAGGACCCCTTCCCAAAGCGCCTGCTGCCAGCCAGCCCTATGCTTTTGCACTCCATCTGCCACGTCTTGTACACGCTGAGCCCCAGGCTCTGCTGCCATTCCTTATGCTGACAGCTCCCCTCAGGTGTTCCTAATGGCACTGCATGAGCCACCTGAGCAGCACAGGGCACGTATGTTCCTTGGGGCAGGGGCAGTGTGTCACTGATATTCAAAGACAGTTTAATAGGAAAAGCAAACACTGTGCAGAAAACAATGCAAAAAGTGGAACTCGTGCACTGCTTCTCATTGGCAGGCAGATGTCCAGACCTTCTCTGGGAAGCAGGCTTTCTGCATGCATCACAATTGCATGGGAAGAGTGCAGCACTACATGGTAGGGAACATCCCCTCAGTCAGCTATGGTCAACTGTGTCCCCTTCCAACCTCCTGTGCAGCCCAGCCTGCTTAATCTGGGGGGAAGAGAAGAGAAAGAAAGCCTTGAGCAATGCTGTAGGAGTGCTGTTCAGCAGCAGCCAGAACACCAGTGTGTTATCAATACGGTGTTAGCTCCAAATGCAAAGCACGCCACCGCACAGGCTGCTAGGAAGAGAGGTAACTGCACTCTGGGCAGCCCAGCACAGTGAGCACGCACACACAGGGCAGAGTGCTGTCAAACTCAACCCAAAGCACAGCACATAAGAGTACTACCTATCATGGCAGCCTTGGCAAGCATAAGAAAAACTTCACAATAATAATGTCTAACAACACAGACTATTAAAATCACAATAGCTCAGAGGCTTGGGAGCTTGACTTCAGAAAGGTATTGTTTTGTTTTGTACTGTTTGAACAAAAATCATAGTTTGCAGACTAAATGGTAGTGGTGTCCTCTCTGAGCTGGGGCCAACAGGAACACCATATGCTCTCCCTGCTTTCCCCTGCCATATGGCTGGGCTTTGTGGGTTCGCCTGCAGCACTTCAGTTCAGCGGCCACCATGGAGTGAAAGTGTGTGTGCACATGTGTGCACCCTCTGATTTGTGCGCTCTCTGTTGTTCTGTGGATTGTATCAGAGGGCGGGGAAGTGTGGTCAGTTGGTCCGTTGGCAGGCATTGTACAGTGAATGAGTTTTACTTAAAGTGTGCTGTAGCAGTCTCTGCTTGGGAAGAGATTTAGCAACAGAGAGCACCAGGTTTTTGCACCAGCACATGTTAAACCTTTGTGCCTTGGAGAAATTGTGCCTTCAGTTGTTGATGGCCAGGAAAGTGCAGCAGTGGTGAAGCCATCCTAGGTCTAAGCATGTTGGTTCCGTCATTCAGCTGCTACTGAGGGTCTCCCTGGGGTTTTATTCCCAAGTCTAGAGATCATGTCATTCCCTGGAGGGAAACACGAACTTGTAGGACTGGCCTTTATCAAGCATTCCTCTACTGAACAGACCTGGCAGAGCTCAGCACACCATGACTACTGGTTCACTGGTAGGTTAAGTCCAATACCCAGTGCAGATAGGAGCCAGGGCTTTGAGCTGCCTCATATTGGCAAGGAAACTCAGCAGCCAGATCTGTCTAGAAATACTTCTACAAGTACGTAAGGTAATGCATAGCTGAACGTTTGCTGAGTGCTCCCTCTAGCTCTCCAAGAGGAGAAGGTGTTAGTGCTGCACATGGGTGTGGTGTCATGGTTATGCTGGTAGCTCTGCTCATGGGAAGTGGCCAGAAGTGTGGGGAGATGAATGGCTGGGCTACAGTGCTGAGACTGCAGGATAAGTGGGTGTAATGCAGAACAAAAAGAACAAAACAGCTCCCTGCATCGAGTTTGGCAATGAGTCCTTGGCAGCCTGCATTTTTCAAGGCACAGAGTGCATTTTTTTTCAGGTGGCTTCTTTGTGTTTCCTTTGGATTTTTACAAGTGCATGACACACAATCTGTGTCTTGACTGTGTGTCCAACTTCAGATATGGGGCACAAGCAAGGAAGGGATATCCTATAATTTTCAGAGAGCCATGGGACAGGATTTCTTAGGGAAGAGTGCCCACAGGCATGTTCTCAGAACAGTCAGCACTTGAGCTTTTCTGAAAAATTTTCCAGATATTTTTGGAGCCCATATGGGATATAGACTTCTTAGAAGATCTGGTCCAGATAATAACTTCTGGTTTTCAGCAGTTTCGTTCTGCCGCTTCTTTTTATTCCTTCTGAAAATTACAGGAAGGTTTCCATGAGAACCACAAAACACAGATCAGAGGTCCAGCCTCCTGCTCACCCATGCACAAATGTTTTTCCTCACACACCACAGTGTGCCAAAGCAGCACAGTACTGTTCCACCAGTTTCTCATCTGAGGTACCTCAAGACCATAGAACAGAATTGCAGAGTGTCCCTTGTTGGAAAGGACCCACAAGAATCACAAGAGTCCAAGCCCTGGCTACACACAACATCCAAAATGCAAACCCTACATCTGAGAGAGTTGTCCAAAGATTCCTTGAACTCCAGCAGTTTGGGGCCATGACCACTGCCCTGGGGAGTCTGTGCCATGCCCATCGCCCTCTGCTGAAGAACCTTTTCCGAACACCCAGCCTGACCCTCCCATACACAGCTCCATGAAGGTGATACAAAGATAGAATACCAAATTCTGCCTGCATAGCAAGGAGGGGATGAGATTTATCTGCCAGGATAACTGAAAAGATGATTGAAAGCGTATTTTTCATCCCATCTTGGGAAAAATAGGCTGAAGCAATTCAGATTTTTGAAGTGGCTCAAGACAGATCTGAGATGCAGCATGGAAACACACAGCAGGTGCAGTGGTAAGGCCACGAAGCTCAGAATTTTAGTGAGGACTCTGTTGGGTGACCTCACATTGTAAATACAATGTTTGCTGGCAATGAGAATAGTCTGACCACGAGTCAGCATTAGTATTGTGTACTGAGCCTGGGTATAGAGCTGCTGAAGCCCTACAAGGTCATTATGGGCATGTATCAAGTGAAGCTTCAGTGGTCTGAATGAGAACACTTTCCAGAAGTTCAAAATAATATTCACAAAAGAAAATCAATTCCAGATGTTTAACTTCTGTCTCTGTCCTGTTCTGTTATAGATGGAATAATAACTCAAGCCCATTCCTGGCACAGCTAGACGCGGAGCATCATTCTCCAGACCTAACAGCTCCATAGGTTCTCTGTTTTGCATTGCCCCTCCGGAGTAACAGGCTATGAAACACAAAACATGTTCTCTGTGTAGCTGGTTAGTTGATATGCTATCAGCGTGCTTTTTTGCACTTGCCTTATCAAAGTTAACTCCTCCAAGAACTGTTTATTCTTCAAGGTGAGATGAAACTTAAAGGTTCAGACTCTGGTTTCAGAAGTCTATGAAGAGAAAAGTCCTCTGAGGAACAATTTTCAAGAGTTGCCTGTAATGTCTGCCACTAGAATCATAAAGGTGGGGAATCTCAGTAAGAGAGGCAGGAGAAAAGATACCCAATGACTCCTGAGAGATTTTTTCTCACTCTTGCAAAGTGTCTTCTGGCAAGAATGTTCAACTCTTAAGATCACAGCAATGAAAAACACTCCCTGTTGCTCATCCTTAATAAAACAAGTCGCTGTTGCTCAGACCAAGTTGCTCAGTGTTTATCCAGTTGGGTTTTGAAAGCCTCCAAGGACAGAGATTGCTCGGCATCTCTCAGCGGCCTGATACATTGTCCTCAGGTTGAGAAAGGGATTCCTTAGGCTGACTATGAGACACCAGTTTCAACTCATGGCCAGTGTCTCTCATCCTTTTGCCATTTGCTGATGCAAAGAGCTCAGATCTGCTGTCTTGCTGACCCACCATGGATGCTCACAGGCTGCTGTCATCTCCACTCCTGGCTGAACCAGCCCTTGTCCATCAGCTTCTCCTCGGTGGACATGTTCCCCAGCTTCAACTATCTTAGTAGGCCGCTGCTAATCTCAATCCAGTTGATGACAATTCCTTCCTCTAAAACTCAACCTGTCAAGTGCGAATGAAGTTCTTTTTGTAGCACCTTTCTACTGTTTTCTACTATTTTCTGTTTTAAGCCCCTCTACCTTCACTCGTAGCCCATTTATTTATCATATTTATTAGCAGAGGAGCTTTGGATGCCCCATCCCTGGAAGCATTCAAGGCCAGGTTTGATGGGTTCCTGAGCAGTCTGAACAAGTGACCAGCAACCCTGCTCGTGGCAGAGGGGTTGGAATTAGATGATCTTTGAGGTTCCTTCCAACCCAAGCCGCTCCACTATTCGATTCTATGATTTCAGACTGAGAGTTGAATTGCTACTGTCTTTATTGATTTGGAAAGGCTATAAGGCATGGACAACTTACAAAGGCTGCACATAGCTAACAATAATAACAAGTAAAGAAGTTCATCAACTGCTTTTTATATGCAGAAAATACTTCGGTGGTTTCCTTGGTTCCACTGTTGCCCACCACCAAACAAAAGATCGTGCCGTGCACAGGCCAGTCCTTGTTCCTGGTGCAAGGTCATTGTTTGATTTTATTTGTTTGTCAGAAAGAAATACACTTGGGCAATTCCAGCTCTGTAACATACTTCAATTGAGATCATCTGTTTGAATTCGCACACAGCCTTTTAAGAGACTTCAGCTGAATTTCTGTATATTACCGCTAGATGTCACCGATGACACGAAGGCAAAGCCCCTTTACCTGCGGTTGAAGTCTCGTCGCTCAGAGGCAGGCTCGCACACCCACCCTTTGCCCACGGTATTGCACCACGGCCAAGCGTGGTTGACGTTGCAGGCATCAATTCTGTGTTTGTCATGTGGAGCTTATTTAGCATAAAGACTTTCCTAGCACTGTTCCTGCTTACCGTGCATTTGGAGTTGTAATGTAACATTTTTGCCAGAATCTGCTCAGCTGGACTGAGCTAGGCTTAGGGTGCAGGCTTCCATAAATCTACGGTGAAACCAGCATTTGTCTAACTGATGCATCCTGGTAAGGCATCAAAACACGTGCTTTCCCTACCTTCAGGTGAAAATCAAAACAGTAAAAATTAAAATAGTAACAAAATCTTTCCTCCTGATTTCTAGCACAATGGTTCTAGTGGTAAAGGTTCATTCTGCAGAGATCTTCATGGGGCTTGATGTTGTTGGCATAGAGGGAATGCCAACAGGCACCCTCACTGCTACCCCAGGAACAGAAGGTCAGCTCTGGGTAAGCAGAAGGGACAGGCTTGGTCAGCATTCCTGGCTGTTCCTAGGCCAGCTTTTTAAGTGGAGCATTCCAACTTGTAAAAGTTCATTGCTGCTCCATTGCAGCAACACCATTTCCTTGCTGGTTGTAGTGGTGGAACCAGTCCCTGCTTGTCCAGCCTGCCCTGTGCTATGTCCTCTCTGCAGTACAGAGGAGATGTCTGCTAACCCAGCAGGCCAGACCCAAGTCCAAGAAAGATCTCAGGAATGACACCTGCAGAGATAAGCACCTGCTTCACATCTCATACCCTAAGGAAGATTTTTTTCTGTGAACCACTCATGCTTGTGGCTTCAAAGGCACACGCTGACTTTAATACATCTATCTATATGTTTATAAGAAGTGTTTATATAGACCTGGACAGGCTGGAGAGCTGGGCAGAAAAAAACCGGATGAGGTTTAACAAAAGCAAGTGTAGAGTCTTGCATCTGGGGAGGAATAATTCCATGCACCAGTACAGGTTGGGGGATGACCTGCTGGAGGGGAGCTCTGCGGAAAGGGACCTGGGTGTCCTGGTGGATGACAGGTTGGCCATGAGCCAGCAGTGTGCCCTTGTAGCCAAAAAGGCCAATGGCTTACTGGGGTGCATTAAAAAGAGCGTGGCCAGCAGGTCGAGGGAGGTGATCCTCCCCCTCTACTCTGCCCTGGTGAGGCCTCATCTGGAGTACTGCGTCCAGTTCTGGGCTCCCCAGTACAAAAAAGACAAGGATCTCTTGGAAAGAGTCCAGCGGAGGGCCACAAAGATGGTGAAGGGCCTGGAGCATCTCTCCTATGAGGAAAGGCTGAGTGAACTGGGTCTATTCAGCCTTGGGAAGAGAAGACTGAGAGGGGACCTGATCCAGGTCTATAAATATCTAAGGTGTGGGGGGCAGAATGGCGAGGCCAGACTCTTTTCAGTGGTGAGTGGAGACAGGACAAGGGGAAACGGCTGGAAACTGCAGCATAGGAAGTTCCGCACAAACATGCGCAAGAACTTCTTTACAGTGAGGTGACGGAGCACTGGAACAGGCTGCCCAGGGAGGTGGTGGAGTCTCCTTCTCTGGAGATGTTCAAGACCTGCCTGGATGCCTACCTGTGCGACCTGCTGTAGGGAACCTGCTTTGGCAGGGGGGTTGGACTCGATGATCTCTGGAGGTCCCTTCCAACCCCTACAATTCTGTGATTCTGTGATTCTGTTTATGACACGACTGGAGCAAAGCATTTCTAAATGTGTCAAACTGAGTATCTATATTCAGATGATTTGAGATCAAAACTAGTCTAGCGAGCCATGGACACTTCCAAAGATGGAATGTTGCTCTGTAAATTCTTGTTCTGTAAACTGCAGTAAATCAACACACTGTGCTATTTTTTTTTTTTTTTTTTTTCATTTATTTCCCATTCCTGTATGCATCCAAATACATATCATCTGTCTGAAAAGAAAACACTCCATGCACTCAGCCCGTGGATATGCTCACTACATGAGCACCCAGTCCACTCTCCCTGTGCCTGTTAGCATTTGAGAACAATTTATCAGTTTTCTTTAATGACACACACAAACAACAACTGGCAGTGAAATTTTGTTTCAGGTATTGAAGTCAATAAGATCAAGATTTCACAATGGTTTTGTTCCCACAATGGCAAAGACTGTCATGACTTTGTATAAATCAGTCTCAATATGGCTGACACCAGTTGGATAAAAATAAATGGAAAGGACGTGAAGGTGTGGCTTGTGTTACCTGTAAATGTTTTAGCTTCTCTGGTGGAGCATTATATGTCAGTTTTATGGATTAGTCACTAGGCTCCTTATCATATTTTTACAGGAGACTTAGCATCACTAGGAGGACTGCTGTAGATATTTGTGAAAAGATTCAGTCAACCAAATGCTGACTTGAATATTTGTTTTGGAAACTGTGCAAAGGGAAAGTCAGTTAGAAGACTTTCTGCCTCTTCTTCTTTGAGTTTTATCAGCTGGAAAATTAAGAGGCTGTTCAATTGCTGCATTTGAATTGTCAGTGACATATTTTGTATTCTTAAGTAGCTGTAAGAAAAAACAATGAATTGCATCTACTGCAGTGATTAAAAAATATTGGTTTATGAAAGGTCAAGTCTGTGTTCAAAAGAAATTCCAAGCACATACATCATATCTGTTATCCTCACTTACCTGAAGTAATGTGAACTATGTGCAACCATACATAAGAAAGTAAGATTAGTCATATCTAGAAAAGTATGCTCCTGATTTCATGAAAATAACTGTTCAGGTTTTTTTTGGAAGAAGAATGTGAAGAGTTTGTTTATGGCGTACAATTGTCAAGAGACTGTAAGGCCGACCTGAAGTGTTCCATCTAATGCTGCTTGTGATTTTCCCCTCCATCTGCTGTTATGTGAGCAGAGAGTACTTCGGGGAAGTTATGTGAAAGCTTAAGTTCAATTATTTTTCCTGTTGTTCGCCTGAAACAGTGTCATTTTTCCTTCATTAGAATTTACAAATACAGTACAATCCTGTAAATAATATTTTAAAGTCGATGCTTTAAAAAATGTTGCATGAAGATAAACTACACTATAAAAATTACCCTACAGTGATGTTGCAGAATGTAATATTATACCCTAAAGTATGATACAATCTATGTTCTTTTGTCAGTGTCTAACGGCTGAATGTTACTATGCTCTGCTCTCAGCCTGGCTGAATAGAAATTTTTTAACTTAAAGTTAGCAATAGAATCAGAATTTACATAGGAGCCCTGCTTGCTCCTTTTCTTTCTGGGTAACATATAATTAAAAACATTACAGTAACAATTACATTCATTATATTATGATTTGGTTTTCCCTCAGGTGTACTGCTGCCCCTCACAACCTTCCAGTGCGGTCCAGGTATCCAGTATTCATTAGCTGTGAAAACACACAAGATGGATTGAAATAACAAGTAGTGAATCAACTCAAAAGTGGACAGAATTAATAACTGTGCTGCAGGCAGTGTGAGGAGCATGACAACAATGATATATTTTCTACTTATGGTTTTCAAACTTCCTGGATGTATTCTAAGGTATATTTTATTGACGCAGCAATGCAAACCCACAAACATTAGGATTTCCCTCAAGGTCCTTATACTGCCTATGGAGAGTCCCACAGGTCCCTATTCTATGCAGGGAGCACCAAAGATGGACTTACGGGAGCCACCTGGGACTATGGCACTGTGGTTCTTGCTGGGGACATCTGCAGGATTGGGGTAGAGGGCTGCAAGCAGAGGCAGGGCAAGCTGCAGTCTCACTAGTTCCAGGCTTTCTCCAAGTGTCTCTGCTCCACTGTGAAATTGCTGAGAAACTATTTTTCTGCTTTAGTACAGAAATCCACTCATTTAAAAAATTTTAAGAGCATGGTGATTGCAAACAAATAGTTCAGTAATACTGGAATTCACAAATCCAGCTGGAATCACCTTTGTTTAATAAATATTGATCCAGAACGTTTTGATAAGAATGTCCAGATTTTCCCAACATTACCATTTGAAACAATATTTTAAAATGAGGGCTTACTGAATTTCAAACTGAATTGTAATTTCTCTCCAAAAGCAGCCTAAAGAGCAAAAATATCTTTTGATAAAATGTAAAAAGCACTCATCTAGATAAAATATACAATATACAGTAAGAGTGGTGAGGCACTGGAACAGGTTGCCTGGAGAGGTAGTGGATGCCCCATCCCTGACATTCAAATCCAGGTTGGACAGGGCTCTGAGCAACCTAATCTAGCTGTAAGTGTCCCTGTTCATTGCTAGGGAGTAGGACTAGATGACCTTTAAGGGTCCTTTCAACTCAAACGATTCGATGATAAAGGAAATGTTTGGTTCATCATATTCAAATTGGATCTTAAGGGAAAATCTTCTCAGAAGGAGTGGTGATGCATTGGCACAGGCTGCCCAGGGAAGTGGTGGAGTCACTGTACCTGGAGGTATTCAAGAAATGTGTAGGTGTGGCACTGAAGGACATGTTTTAGTGGGCACAGTGGGGCTGGGTTTATGATTGGACTAGATGATCTTTCCAACCTTAATGATTCTATGATTCTATGACAGTAACATGAGAAGCACCTGAGCTTCAAACAACTTTAAAGACAGAGGCACTTTGGGACTGGCAAGAAGAGTATGTAAGGAAAATCACAGTGCCACAGTAATGCATGACTGGAAAACCTCTCAAACCCAGGGACACTGCCAGTGCTAGAACAGTAGCTACCTGATCACACATCACGGCAACTGTATCTCTCTGCTAAAGGAAAAACCCCAGGAGCAAGCCCAGCTGACCCAATTTCTGAGCCTGCAGTCAGTGCATGGTCCTCAGCAGTTGCCTGCTTAACACCACCAAGTCCAGCCACACCTCCTTAGGGACACCCTGCTCTTTCTGCAAAAAGCATCGAACACAAAAGGTAGTTGTGTGGACACGGAGCAAAAGACCTTTAGTGTGTGCAGCCTTCCGTGGGCAGAAGCCACCACCAGCTTTCAGTGAGGCAGATGTAGAACCAGCATTAGGGATGAGCACCATCCTGTTAGAGGTGCGATGGGACAGAGGCGGACGTGGGCACCATGCAGCCCTCACATCTGTTCTGCTACACTGATGTCTTGCCCTTGATCTTAGCCTTCATTGGCAGTGGGTTCTCAAGGTCCAATCCATGCTCCTAGACAATAAATAAAAGCTATTGCCGGTGTGGCTCATGAAATTTTATTTCTACTGCCTACTATTTAGGCAGCTGGTATTCAATGTTTTCTCACGTAGAGTACCTGGCTAATTCTTACAGGTAATCAGGATTGGAATGCACAATTTCTTACTTCAGATGTTTATATGAGCAGCAAGCTTTTTTGGCTTGTGGCCATCTTCAAAAATACAGACCAATCATACTTGTTCATGTCCGAGATGCTAGAAACCACCAACACAGGTCAGTGCTCAGCTTACATGGTGTAATACAAACAAATGGAGAAATAGCCTCCCATCCTCTTCCAGTGTACAGTCAAAGCAACAGGCAGGGATGAACAGGCACATAAGGACATAACTATCCAAGTAACATTAAAGTTTATCGCCAGAATTGCTGTTTATTATTTATCAAAGATTGCAAAAAGCTTTTGAATGACAGTTAAACACAGGGATGCCTGTGCAGAGCAGCATTTCCATATCCATCTCCTGCAGCAGCTGACAGCATCCACCTAATGACAGAGGGAGAATGGGGCAGGCTGCTCCCCAAAATGCTTCCGCAGGATGCACATTTGCACCTCAAAGATGTCCTGAATCTGAATCAGAGGTGTTTGTGTTGAACATCTTCGCATGGATTCTTCATGTATGATTGTACCTAATTGCTTTTTGAACTTCTCACATTTCCAACAAACTGTAGCAATGAGTTCCAGGATTTAAGTGCATTTTGTGAAGAGGCATCTTCTTTTGAACCTGTCTCCTCATAATCTTTTCTGGTGATCCCTCTCTCCTCCCTCCTCCCTGCTGCCACATTAAACATTTCAGTAAATACTTATCCCTAAATCCAGTGGAAACTTTATATATGTATATATATATATATATATATATATATA